>NC_136393.1:1038360-1638360 GCF_965140285.1 Lepidochelys kempii
ATGCTGAATGCTCCGAGGTCAGACCCAGGAAGGGGGAAGCCGTGTGAGCTGTGTGTCCTGAAGACAGGCTGCTCCCAGAGAGAAGACTTCCCCAGAGTCCTGCCTGGCTTCGTAGGGAGCAGTTCCAGAGCATTGCCTGGGGACTCCGTGACACCCTGAGCTCCCGAGCTCCCAGCACGCCCCAGCCCAATGTCGGGAATCAGGGCCTGCTGCGGACCCAGTCTCTGGGCAACGTAATGAGCACGAGGGCCTGTAGCAGGCTGCCTGATCGGCGCAACCATGACTGACTGCAAGGGGCAGCAGATCGGCTCTGGAGCCCAGCAGCAGCAGCCGCTCAGTGGCTGCTCCCAGTGTTTGCCTGCAGCTGTGCTAGCCCCTGGGCCCTTGTATCGCTCCAGGTAACCTGGTTCTGACCCTTGGCTCTGGTTCCTGGCCTCTGGCTCTGGCCACTCGGCCTGACTGCCCACAGCCTGGTCACTGACAGTCAGTGCTTGTGGTCCCAGCCTGCCCCGGCCCATCCCCAGCCAGGGAGAGCTCAGGGGTTTCAATTGGGTTTCACAGAGGGTCCAAGACGTCCCTCAGAACCGAAGGGCTCTCAGCCTCAGCACAGGGTGCTGGGTGGGGCGTGGGGGTGGGGGTTGTGCTAAGTGGTGAGGGTGCGAGAGAAGCCTCCTGGCCAATGTGATCACTGAAGCGCTGGGGAAACACTGGAACTTCCAGCCCCCGGCCAAGAGTGAAACGCAGTGCAGTGTTTCCAGGAACAGGGGGAAGAGTCAGGAGAAATGCTTCAAATTCACCAGAAACATGATCAATAGTGCGTGCCCCACAGTCAGCTCTGGAGCGCAGCCGGCCCCGTCAAACCTGTGTTCTCACTAGTGCAGCCCGCGCGGGTTTCCACGCCCCCTCCCTGGCTTGCTGCACTCTTGCTTTAGTGGAAAAGGGGCCAGCTGAGCTGACTGTATTTAGCCACTGAGGAGCCCTGCGCCTCCCACACATCTGCTTCCTGTCAGGTGGTGCCCGCACTCAGTGGGTCCTTGGGCTGTGCCCGGGTGTCAGAGCAGGAGCGCGGCACCGTCAGAGGCTGAAGTTCTCTTTCGTTTCTTCCTTGGACACAGCCTCCCTTCCCCTTTCTGTGTGTTGGCGGGTCGGGGAGGGGGTGGGGGGATTGCGTCTCTTGTCCCTTCTTGGAACTGGGGCTGTGGTGGATGGGAGGCCGGGGGCGGTGATGTCATTGTGCTCGGGGCAGGCTCACTGGCCCTTGTTTTCCAGGGAGCAGTCCGGGGGGGCTGCTCACCTTCTACTGGGAGCAAGTGTGTCCCTTGCCCACAGCCCCAGACGCTGCAGACAGGTCCACTGAACTCTGGGGGGCTGCCTGGTGGGCCTGGGCAAGTGAGGGATGCCGCAGTGTGAAGGGGGAGAAACATGCCTTGCGTTAGACAGCTGCCAGAGTGACAGACCCTCAAACGTCCTGGGCTTGTGGGTGGGGGTGAGTGATCCCTCACACAGCCGGTGGGGCAGGGTTTCTATGCACAATGGGGGGCTTTGAGTCCATGCTGGGCACCAGGATAGGAGTGTCCCCTGCACCCCATTCCTCAGGAAGTATCCCAAGGACCGAGTTCCCCTTGGGGAGACCCCTCAGGCCTCAGTCTGACAGCCGTAGGTCCCTTCTGCCATGTCGCCCTCCCCCTGCTTGGGGTGAACACTGCCACTGACTGGGGGCTGTCCTCCCGGGCCAGATGCGTCCCTCCCTTCGGTGCTCCGAAAGCAGCTCTTGGGGGGAGCGAGAGGAAGATGGAGACCTTTCTTTCGGGAGCTGCAGGCTGTCCATGGGCAAGTGCACAGTGGCCTAGGCCATGCTGCTGTGTTTTGCCTTATACAGGTACTGCCACGACCTCCATGGCAAGCGTCTGGCGTGGGAGCTCCCTTCTGGGGAGCTGTGCCAGGACTTTCCCCGTCTCCCTGGGATGTCTTGTGAGCAGTGACAGGTTCTGGCGGCTTGCTGTGCTGTTGAGTTTCCCAGTGCTGGCTAGCAGCCACCAGCCTCGGGGCTGGGATTGCCCCTCCCCCACAAATCCCGAGTCTCCCCCAGGGAGCTGCTTGCTTGGATTTGGTGGGGATGACCTGGCTCCTGGCCCTAGAGCTTCCCTCCCGTTTCCTGCCTCCTGCCACTGGCTGTTGGACCTGTCTCCCTCCTCCCCTCCAGCCACGCAGCCTCTCGCCCATGCCCACTGTAGCCCATTCTGTCCTACCCCCAGGGTCCCGACCCTCCATCCTTTTCTCCCCAAGTGCCACCCTCTAAACACCAACCAGCCCCTGTAGCTAATACAAACTGGGGCATCCCCACTCTGGGCGCCCTGGCCTCCCCTCAGACTCACTCCAGGGGTAGGCACCACATCGCCCTGTGTTGGCAAAGCACCATGGGATGTGGTGGTTATCTAGAGAATAATCCCCTGCACAGGTCAAGGGCAGCTCACAAGGTCAAAGCCCTCCCTCTGGGCGAGCAGGGCTGCCTGGCTGCTCCAGCAGCAGGCCTCTGCAGGGGCTGGGAAAGCAGGGGCAGGGCTTATTGACACCTGCCCTAGTGATGGGGAGGGAAGTCACAGCCAAGGCCAGTGCACTGGGTCTGCATGGTGAGCAGCCCGCCTGGCCTTCCTGCTGCTGGGACTGAGGAACACGGAGCAACTCAGCTCTGCAAGGAAAGCAGCGGAGACTGACCCCACCCCAAGCCCTGAGACTACACAGGGGGATCACGCAGGGACCCTGGGGGCTGGCTGCTGCACACACAAACCAAGGGTCTCTGCCCCAAGGAACCAGCGCTCCACATGGGAGACGAGAGGCGCCAAGGCGGAATGTCCCAGTGTTCTGATTAGTGCATGCTGGGAGATGTCTGGGCCACGCGGCCCCGGCATCGCTTCGCTTCCAGCCGCCCCAGGGGCACGTGGCAGGACGGGGCTCGGGGGGCCTGGCTGGCTTAGAGGAAAAGCCACTGCTCTTGCAAGGCGACACTTCTCAGTTCCTACTTTGAATGTGTTTCCCCCTTGTCAGGAAACCCCTCTGCCCTCCCTCTGAAAGCAGGTTTCTGCTGTGGACGGAACCGAGAAGAGACTGAGCTGAGCTGTACCTGCCAGAGCTCTGAGAGTCCTGGGCTCTCCCTCCTGAGGTCAGCATCCCTCGCTTGGAGTGTGGGCGGCTGCAGGGGGGGTCAGTGTTGGTTACAAGGAAATCGCCTTGCACAGCATCGTCCCAAAGAAACGGCAGTTCTCCCCTCTGCTCTGTGTGGACTGCCTGCCTCCTCCTGTTTTTCCCCAAAGTTGCCGGGCTCCTAGTCCTAGTCCTGGTTCCTAGTCCTGCCTCTGGCAGTCCGAGTTTTCGGCTGGTTTTCTCCTAGCTCCAGAATTGTACCTTGGGAAGGACAAGGAGGCGTGTGCAGAACCCCAATGCATGTGTGACGAAGTGGGACTGTTCTTAACGTTTCCTCTGAATAGTGTGGGGGTGCCTCAGTTTCCCCTAGGCAGTTCTTAAGTATCTAGGGGGTGGGGTAAGGGTGTATGATCATTGCAGAGCCCTAGAGGGCATGTGTGTGCAGGAGTCTGGACACAGAGAATGGCCAACACCCTGTTTCCTGGCAACTGATGGCCTGGGCCCTTCCCCCCCTGCAAGGTGAGAGCTGAAGGGTTGGAGAACAAAGGAATCAGGTGACCACCTGGCCCGGGAAAGGAACAAAGCCCAGAGGAGGAGGGGCTGGAGGGAGTTTCAGTTTGGGGCTGGCTGGGACATGGAGTGAAGTGCAGACGTGGTTGTCTGGCTCACCGCCCCCCAAAATGGACCCGGCTGAGGGGTCCCGTTCTCTGCACCTGCAAGCTCTGTGTTAGACCATGTTCCTGTCGTCTAATAAACCTTCTGTTTTACTGGCTGGCTGAGAGTCACGTCTGACTGCGAAGTTGGGGTGCAGGACCCTCTGGCTTCCCTAGGAGCCCCGCCTGAGCGGACTTGCTGTGGGAAGCGCACGGAGGGGCAGAGGAGGCTGAATGCTCCAAGGTCAGACCCAGGAAGGTGGAAGCTGTGTGAGCTGTGTGTCCTGAAGACAGGCTGCTCACAGAAAGGCGACTGCCCCAGAGTCCTGACTGGCTTCATGGGGAGCAGTTCCAGAGCATCGCCCAGGGAGTCCGTGACAGCATGGAGGTGCCTCTGCCATTTGTCTTCATGGGAATTGTCCCTCTGACCAGAGACAGATGCCCCCTTTCCCACATCAACCTGCTGCTCTTCTCCCTTCTGTGCTGAACCCTGCAGTCAGGAATCCTAGTGCCTAGAGCTGAGTTTGGAGAGAGCCCAGCTTCTCCAGCTTAGGTGTGAGAAGATGTGTATGGTCACTTAGGACTTGTCTACACTTACATTTCATAGCAGTCTAACTTGCTGGCTCAGGGGGGTGAAAAATCACCCCACTGAGTGCAGCAAGTTTGAGCACTTTACAGCACTAGTGTGGACAGGCTCCGAGTGCTGGGAGCTAATCCCCTTGTGGAGGTGGATTACCAGGAACTCGCACCCGACCACACTCGCACTTCAAAGCGCTGCTGCGGAGCATTCCCACGACAGTGCTTCGAAGTTTCCGGTGGAGCCCTGCCCTGAGAGCTCATGGCACAGCAAACGCATCCCATGAGCACGGCGCTGCAGGTGCAGGTACTGGGGCTGTGTCCAGCTGCTGCACACTGTGAGCTGCCCTTTCCCTTTCCCTCTCCACTCCCTACCTGCCTATTGCTCTGGCTTCATCTGGGGGACCTTGGGCCGCCACCCGCAGGCCAGAGCCACTTTGCTGGGCTGAGCTGGCTGAGAGTTCTGCTGGGGGAGCTGATCCTGAATGCCAGCCCTCAGCAGCCAGGCTGCTGCCGGTGCCCCGGAGGGATTCCACGCAGGGGCTGCTGGAGCCTGACTCTCCCGGGGGGCGAAAGGGGAGCTTAGCAAGGGGAAAGGGGGTGGGCGCTCTGATCCAGTCAGGAGCCTGCGGGCAGCAGTGTCCCTGGGTTGGAATGCTAGGGATGGATCTCCCCTGAGCACAGGGGTGGACTTGGAGGGCTGGGCAGAGAGCTGGCTCCCCTCCCCCATGCTGGGCTGACAGGTCCCTTGGGGCAATTCACAGGTGGCACCAGGCCCCAAAGCCCCTCTTAGCTGCACCCAAAGGGGCGCTGGCTGTGTGGTTGCTTGGCCTGGGATCCTGCTGTGGGTGCCCTGCGTCCCCTGCACCGAGGTTGCCGGTTGTGCCAATAAAGCAGGAGAGAAGTGACGGATTGTTCCTGGAGTGGGGCAGGGAGTGGTGGCTCCCTGCCACACCAACAGCTTAGGCTGAAGAGCAGATGAGATTGGACGGTGCAGCCCCTGCCTCTCCCTTGGCTCTGTGCAGCGCTGAGCGCCCGGAGCATTCTGGGAGCCACTGGCTGCCCCAGTAAAGCCCCCTGGGGTGTGTGCTAGGAGGGGTCTTCTTTTTTCTCCGTGGGATGTGCTGGGAGGGTTCCCCATGTCTCTGTGGGGGAGGTGTTGGGGGGTGTCTCCCCATTTCTCTGGGGGAACTAGAGGGAGGGGTGACAGCCTACCCAAGAGTGAGAAGTCCCGCTTGCTTCGTCCCGGTGCCTGTGGCTCGGGAAGCTCGGTGCTCTTGGGGGCAAATCTAGTGGGGGTCACTCCACTCCAGGGCCTGCAGCAACTGCTGCCTGCGATGGAGCCAGAGGGCTTGGGCGGGGGTTCCTGTGGGTTTGTTGCTCTGCCTGGGAACAGGAACCTCTCCTGGCAGGTTGTGTAAGGCTGAAGGGCTGAGGCTCCCCATACTCGCACGTGCCCGGGGTGAGAGTGGCGAGGACCCTGACTTCCCTTGGTGTCGACATTCTGCCGCTCTGACAGAAAAGCCCCCGGGGGAGAATTCCTGCAAGGCGGTGACTCAGCCCCCAGCCGAGCTGGAAGCGATGACTTTACCGGCTGCAGTCACACAGCTTCAGCCACGCACACGCAAGAGCTGTGGAGCTGGTCCAGGCTCTCCCAGCCACTCACCATCCATGCGCCATAGGCAGGAGACAGTGGTGCCCCGCCCTGGGCTCAGCCGTGTGTGGTACTCCTGTGGGCGACTGCGGGGAGAGTGAGTGGGAAAGGTGGTCCCGGCCTGTCCCAGGCTGCGGGGCAGGGGCTGCACGGGCTGCCGAGCAGCAGGCGCTCCTGCCCTGTCCGTTCATGTCCTGGTGCGTCCCAAGGGGCTGCAGCTTGAAGCTCTGCAGCTGGGTTGGGAGCAAGAGCAGCTCTGAGAGCAAAGACGTGGCAGAGGGAGGCTGCCAGGGTCGGGGCGGGGGGGGCGGTGCCTGGGGATTGGGATTAGCCCACTCCCTCTCCTCCAAAAAGGGATCTGGTGGTGGCCTGGGCACTGGGCCATGAAAGACAAGCCCCCCAGCTGTCTGAATGCCAAGGCCAGGTGCTCGTGTGCGGGGCTGTGGGCCACTCACCCAAACATTTGCACATGCTGTCGAGCACTTTCCAGTAACTGAGCAAGGGAAGTCAGGCTGCCGAGTGAGTTCCCGACAGCGCTGGTAGCTCTGGTTTTAATAACAGCAAATCAATGGGTGCCTGATTCCAGCCAGAGCAAACCCTGGCTGCTGTCCGCTTAGCGCATCTCAAACATTGTGCTTTCCTTGTGATGGGAGCGAAAGGAGATCCAGGTGGCACAACTCCTGCCCTGGCTCTGTCCCCCAGCACCCCGTCCCTGCCGCGCTCCGCCCTGCGCCCCGTCCCTGCCGGGCTCCCAACCAAACCCCGTCCCTGCCGCGCTCCGCCCTGCGCCCCGTCCCTGCCGCGCTCCCCCCTGCGCCCTGTCCCTGCCGGGCTCCGCCCCGCACCCCGTCCCTGCCGGGCTCCCCCCTGCGCCCCGTCCCTGCCACACTCCGTCCCGCACCCCATCCCTGCCGGGCTCCCCCCTGCGCCCCGTCCCTGCCGCGCTCCGCCCCGCACCCTGTCCCTGCCGGGCTCCCCACCAAACCCCGTCCCTGCCGCGCTCCCCACTGCGCCCCGTCTCTGCCGGGCTCCGCCCCACACCCCGTCCCTGCCGGGCTCCCCCCTGCGCCCTGTCCCTGCCGCGCTCCGCCCCGCACTCTGTCCCTGCCGGGCTCCGCCCCGCACCCCATCCCTGCCGGGCTCCCCGCCAAACCCTGTCCCTGCCACGCTCTGCCCCGCACCCCGTCCCTGCCGCACTCCGCCCCGCACCCCATCCCTGCCGCGCTCCCCCCTGCACCCCGTCCCTGCCGGGCTCCGCCCCGCACCCTGTCCCTGCCGGGCTCCCCACCAAACCCCATCCCTGCCGTGCTCCGCCCCGCACCCCATCCCTGCTGCGCTCCCCCCTGCGCCCCATCCCTGCCGCGCTCCGCCCCGCACCCTGTCCCTGCCGGGCTCCGCCCCGCACCCCGTCCCTGCCGGGCTCCGCCCCACACCCCGTCCCTGCCGCGCTCCGCCCCACACCCCATCCCTGCCGGGCTCCCCGCCAAACCCCGTCCCTGCCGCGCTCTGCCCCGCACCCCGTCCCTGCCGCACTCCGCCCCGCACCCCATCCCTGCCGCGCTCCCCCCTGCGCCCCGTCCCTGCCGGGCTCCGCCTCGCACCCCATCCCTGCCGGGCTCCCCGCCAAACCCCGTCCCTGCCGCGCTCCGCCCCGCACCCCGTCCCTGCCGGGCTCCCCCCTGCGCCCCGTCCCTGCCGCGCTCCGCCCCGCACCCCGTCCCTGCCAGGCTCCCCACCAAACCCCGTCCCTGCCGTGCTCCGCCCCACACCCCATCCCTGCCGCGCTCCCCCCTGCGCCTCGTCCCTGCCGCGCTCCGCCCCGCACCCCGTCCCTGCCGGGCTCCGCCCCGCACCCCATCCCTGCCGGGCTCCCCACCAAACCCCGTCCCTGCCGCGCTCCCCCCTGCGCCCCGTCCCTGCCACGCTCCGCCCCGCACCCCATCCCTGCCGCACTCCGCCCCGCACCCCATCCCTGCCGGGCTCCCCGTGTGTCTGGCGCTTTTAGGAACTTGCTTGTTTGGCTTGGAGATGGGGAAGCTCCAGTGTCACCTGACACTGCTGGGGGATGTTCTGCTCCCTCCTTTCTGAGGGGGGCTTTGGCTGGGACCCTTCCCTCCCCGCCTTATTTCCCTGGCTCCTCGGCTTGCCTCGAGCTCCGTGTTGGAGGCTAGAAGGGGTAGGCTACTGGCTGGGAGCTGCACACAGAGCCGAGGTGCTGTTCCAGGGAAGGGGCAGGTTTCAGTGATGAGCCAAGGGCAGCTTGGATGAGCACCCAGGGCCTCGTCCCCCTGGGTGGCAGAGGAGAGGCCTGTGGGCAGTGGAGGGGTGTGGTGGTGTCTGTGTGATCCAGGCGTGACCCTGGCTCTAGGGTTCTAGAGCTGGTGGGTGGCCGGGGCATGGAGGTGCGAGGAAGCAGTGAATCCTCTGGCTCTCAGCTGCCCCCTGGCCTTGGGGCCCAGTCCTGCCCCTGCATGCTGAGAGCTCCACTCCTGACGCTTGTACGTGCCCTGGGCAGCTGGCGTCACTCCCGCAGCTGGTGCCGATCTCAGCTCCTCCTCGCAGCCCTGACCGGGATTCAGCCCCCTCCCCAGGGCTTTGCACAAACCTTTCTGCTCTTTTCTGCTTGTTTTGAGAACAGATTAGTCACGATTCCCAGCCGGGCCCTTCCAGCAAACACAGCCCCAACACTATGGAAACACGAGTGCAGCAAAGTGACTCAGCATTGCTAGCTCTCCTGCTCCCCCGGGCAAGCTGCAGCCCAGCCTCTGGGGGCCTCGGGTGGGGTGCGGCAGCTGGGCAGGCCAGGCCAGGCAAGAGACACCCGGGGGAAGCAGGGAGCGTCACACCAGGGCTGAGGTTTTCACAGAGGCAGAAATTCCAAGTGGAAGGGGAAATGCCCGTCTCTGGCGGGTGCTGGGGCAGCTATGTCCTGGCTTTGCTGGGGGTTGTGAGGGGGCCACTGGGCTGCAGCCCCGGTGCTCACTGGGTCTCCTTGCCACTCCGGACCCCCAGCAGCCACAGCCACGGGATGTCCTTCTCCAGCCGCAGCTGGGGAGAGTCCAGAGTCCTCCCTGCCAGAGCAGGACTCGACCATGGTGATGCCCACGCCTGACAACAACGTGGGGCCTCCATCCAGGGCTCCCCACTGCCACAGGGCCATGCCTGTCACTTGGCAGCCTGCTGGCTTTGCTCCCTTCCCCGCATTGCCTTCATCCCCAACCCATCTCGTCTCCCAGGGCCTCGGGGCGGGGGAGTCCTGTGCAAAGCTGTCAGTGCGGTGGGCAGTATGCTGCTGCCACAGCTGGTTTCCTGCTGGCTTAGCTGCCATGGGAGCTGGTGTCTATTCAGGGCCCTGCTGGAGCGGGCCGCCCCAGCCGCCTTGCGAGCTGGCACCAGAGCCCCCATCGCTGGAGCTCTTTGGATGCTCCCCTGAGCGCTGTGGGGCTGCTCGGAGTTTCCCTCTGGAACCTGGTGGGTGGCTGAGCTCTGCGGGCAGGTCTGGGTGGGAGGCCCGGCCTTGCAGGTGGTCTGGGTGAGGATGGCTCCAGCAGTGGGGTGCTCGCTGCGCCTGACCCACTGGCTGCTGGGGGTGGCAGGTAGCCATGACGGCCTGGCCACTTGGTCACTCTTTGTAGCAGTTCGGGCTGTCCCAGAGCAAAGACAGATGGGGCTGGGTGGGGAGTGGCTGAAAGGACTGCACTGCTGGGCTGGAGTCCACGGCTCTGCCTCTGGCGCCTCCTTCCACCCAAGCTGCTCACCTGGCTCATACCCTCTCCTGGTGAGGGGGCTGCACCCTGACTCCCGGGGACAGGCACTGCCCAGGCCAGGTATCAGGAACTGCGGCTTGGCCAGCTGCAGGCGGGGCAGGTCGTGCTGCCAAGCGCCTGTGGTCTCTGGACACCAATCGGTGCCTGCTGCCGAGGATGGATAATTGAATTGCTGGAGCCACTCGGCTCCCATTCCCGATCAGCAAACTGATAACGAGGGCTCCTGATTCCTTCAAGGGAAACACTCCCCTAGCTGTAACCTCTGCCTGTAACCTCTGCCTGCCTGTCCCCTGTCCCTGTGCCTTACCGGTGCCCCTCGGGGTAACGCCGCGGTAGGGACAGGGTCCCCACTCCCCGTGGCTGGGTGGCAGTGAGGACGCAGGGTTGGCGCGTGTGATGCAGTAGGGAGCGAGGTGGTGTGACACAGCAGGGAGGGGGGAGTGTTGACCTGGGAATGTGGCAGGGGAGTTTCATTGGGGATGACAGGTTTCAGAGTAGCAGCCGTGTTAGTCTGTATCCGCAAAAAAACCAGGAGTACTTGCGGCACCTGAGAGACTAACAAATTTATTTGAGCATACGCTTTCGTGAGCTACAATCCAACAAAGTGAGCTGTAGCTCACGAAAGCTTATGAGCTGTAGCTCAAATAAATTTGTTAGTCTCTAAGGTGCCACAAGTCCTCCTTTTCTTTTTTCATTGGGGATGGGATACCTGAGAGCCTGTCACCTGAGCCAGGAGGGGGATGGAGGAGGTAACACCTCTGCCTGGGAAACTGGACAAAGGCTGCAGGAGAGAGCCTGCTGGAGGGGTTTTTTGGTTTCAGTTTTGGGCTGGCTGGGGAAATGCAGGGATCCCCAAGGCTGGGGTCTAAGCTCCCTGACCCCAAAAAGGACTTGACTGAGGGGTCCTGGTTGTACCCACAAGCTCTGTTTTAGACTGTGTTCCTGTTGTCCAATAAATCTTCCATTTTACTGGCTAGCTGAGAGTCACGGGGATTCACCGTGACTCTCAGCTAGCCAGTAAAATGGAAGATTTATTTAAAATGGAAGAGGGGTGCAGGGCCCGGACTCCCCCACGCTCCGTGACAGTGCGTTGGAGGGTGCATGTACGTGCAGGGTTATGACAGCAGGGAGTGTCTGTGTGTCAGGAGCTGGGGTGAGGCCAATCTGCAGCGTGTTGTGTAAGTGCTTCCCCACCCCTGGCTCCACACACCCCTGCTGCCTAGAGCCCAGCTACCTGCAGGATGGGACACGGACAGCTTGGCTCTTGCTCAACCTGCAAGGGACTCTCACAGCCCCAGCTGGACGCAGGCCAATGTGCAGCCTGCAGCCCCGAGGGCCATGGGCCATGGGAGGGGAACGTGTGGGAGGGGAAGGTGTGCAACTCCTTTGAACGGGACCCGCTGCATGAAGGGAAGGTCATGTTCCAGCACCAGGCCAGGGGCTCCTCTCGC
This sequence comes from Lepidochelys kempii, assembly GCF_965140285.1. Lineage (NCBI taxonomy): Eukaryota > Metazoa > Chordata > Testudines > Cheloniidae > Lepidochelys > Lepidochelys kempii. Next base: position 1,049,603 of record NC_136393.1, read on the forward strand.
CTGCTCTCAGTGCCCTTCCTCCGGTCATTGCTTGGACTCCACCTCAGGACGACGCTGGGAGCAGTGTGGACACCTCCAGGGGGTCAGTGCAGCAAGATGCCAGGGCCCAGACCCAGCCAGCAGCCAGTCGAATCAATGGTGCTACTAATGCCCCAGTCATGGCAGGATCCAGGGGCCACGTGGTGCCCAGCAGGGAGGAGGCTCTGGGGCCACACAGAGACCAGCAGGGATGGGTCCTTTCCACATCCACTCCCTCAGGAGCACTTGGAGGCCCTGTGTTGTGCTGACCCTCTGGTCAGGGAAGGCTGCATGTGGCTTCCCAGGGCCCCTTCCTTCCGTGCGCCCCTGTCATGGAGTCCCCGGGCGATGCTCTGGAACTGCTCCCCATGAAGCCAGGCAGGACTCTGGGGAAGTCTCCTTTCTGGGAGCAGCCTGTCTGCCGGACACACAGCTCACACAGCTTCCACCTTCCTGGGTCTGACCTCGGAGCATTCAGCATCCTCTGCCCCTCCGTGCGCTTCCCACAGCGAGTCCGCCCAGGCGGGGTCCTGGGGAAGCCAGAGAGTCCTGCCCCCCAACTCCGCAGTCAGACGTGACTCTCAGCCAGCCAGTAACACAGAAGGTTTATTAGACGACAGGAACATGGTCTAAAACAGAGCTTGTAGGTGCAGAGAACAGGACCCCTCAGCTGGGTCCATTTTGGGGGGCAGTGAGCCAGACAACCCCGTCTGCCCTTCACTCCATGTCCCGGCCAGCCCCAAACTGAAACTCCCTCCAGCCCCTCCTCCTCTGGGCTTTGTCCCTTTCCCAGGCCAGGAGGTCACCGGATTCCTTTGTTCTCCAACCCTTTAGCTCTCACCTTGCAGGGGGGATGGGCCCAGGCCATCAGTTGCCAGGAAACAGGGTGTTGGCCATTCTCTGTGTCCAGACCACTGCACACCCCTGCCCTCTAGGGCTCTGCAATGATCACACACCCTTATCCCACCAGCTAGATACTTAAGAACTGCCTAGGGGAAACTGAGGCACCCCCACACTATTCAGAGGAAACATTAAGAACAGTCCCACTTCGTCTCATCTCTCCCCCCTTCGAGATCGAACTGAGTGGGGTCACTTTAGCCAGTGACCTGGGGAAGTTCGAAGCCACCAACGTTCCCATGGATGCCCCAGCATCTCTCCCATTCCTTGGAAGAGTTACACCAGGCCCTTCCAGTTTCACGCCCTCCCTTAGGTCGGGGGTGGTCGATAGCACTCGCAGGCTGCATGTGGGAAGGTTTCTGCGGCCCGTGCCCTTTGGCCACCCCCAAAACCCCAGGGGGGTCAAACTGGGATTGGGTCTTCTCCCCAACAAGCTGGCCAAACACAGCCACTTGGTTATAGGACTGTTTAACTTTCTTAACAGCTTTCACTCCATCTGAGACCTTCTCAAAGCTATCCACGCTGGATCTTTCAACAGGAAAGTCAGTGGATCCATTCACAACAGAAAATTTCTAGCTGTTAGGACCTGAAGCTTTCTTGGTTAAATCACTTTCACATCCTTCAGTTGCAATAAACTGCTTGCAAAGATTTCAGAGTAACAGCCGTGTTAGTCTGTATTCGCAAAAAGAAAAGGAGGACTTGTGGCACCTTAGAGACTAACCAATTTATTTGAGCATAAGCTTTCATCGGATGCACGCAGTGGAAGTGAGCTGTAGCTCATGAAAGCTTATGCTGAAATAAATTGGTTAGTCTCTATGGTGCCACAAAAGTACTCCTTTTCTTTTTGCTTGCAAAGACTCCATGAGGATTCCTTTCTCTAGGGCTTTTCTATGCAACAATTCACCCCTCACAGAAATTCTCCTCTTACCCTCTTTAACGAGGGCTTGCTCTAGAGGAACACTTTCCTGACCAACAACAGACTCTTTCTGGGACTCCCTTACATCCAGAATTACCTCTGGCCCATCCAGCTGATTCCTACACAATCCCCTTTCAGGCAAACTTACAGACTTCCTAGATAAAAGGTCAGAAGCATTCTCCTTCCCTTTTGTGAGGATGTGACGCAGCAGGGAGGGGGGAGTGTTGACCTGGGAATGTGCCCTGGGGAGGGGAGACCTGAGAGCCTGTCACCTGAGCCAGGAGAGGGAGGGGAAAGTGACACCTCTGCCCAGGAATGTGAACAGAGGCTGCAGAAGGGAACCTGCTGGGGGGGGGGGGGGGTTAGTTTTCAGTTTGGGGCTGGGTGGAGGAAGGCAGGGAACCCCAGGGCTGGGGTTTAAGCTACCTGCTCCGCCAGAAGGACTTGACTGAGGGGTCCTGGTTGTACCCACAAGCTCTGTTGTGGACTGTGTTCCTGTTGTCCAATAAACCTTCTGTTTTACTGGCTGGCTGAGAGCCTCAGTGAATCCCAGGAAGAGGGGTGCAGGGCCTGGACTCCCCCACACTCCGTGACACCCTTGCCATACACAAGTTCAGGAATCTTTTCCTTCTTGCTACAGGTTTCCACACCCTCAGTAGATAACACAATCACATCACCTTCATGCCCTCAGTAGATTACACAATCACATCACCTTCATGCCCCCTTGTGCCTTGGCTAGGATCTCACCCTGATTAGCCAGAAGGAAAGGAGTACTTGTGGCACCTTAGAGACTGTGGCTCACGAAAGCTCATGCTCAAATAAATTGGTTAGTCTCTAAGGTGCCACAAGTACTCCTTTTCTTTTTGCGAATACAGACTAACACGGCTGCTACTCTGAAACCTTGATTAGACAGAGTTGCTACACCCTTTCCCAACAACACACTAGCAACAGGCAAAATACAAGCACCAGAATTGTCTGGTCTCGGGGATTTGAGCCCAGCTCTGAGACAACTGCATTACCCTCAACCATCACAGGCTGAAAGGCCCTGTCTGTCTGCTCCATAGACAAAGAAGAGCCAGACACACTTTCTCCTTGACCAGACACCCAGCTTGCGATCTCTTTCCCCTTGTCCCAGCACACAAGGCTGGTCACAGACAACTGCTTGGAGATCAGGGTAGCTCCCTCCACAGGCAAGTCAATACCCCTGACAGACACAGGCATGGTTTCCTTCCCTGTCACACTTCTCCACCCAGCTAACAGGTAAGGTCTAGGGACTCTCATCTTCCACTCTCCTCGCCTTCCCACCCTGCTGACTAGACAAAGCCATCAGCTCACAAGGCTGCCTAGGCTCATCCAGACTTTCCTTACCCAGCACCTTGCCACTCCCAACAGATCATAGAATCATAGAATATCAGGGTTGGAAGGGACCTCAGGAGGTCATCTAGTCCAACCCCCTGCTCAAAAGCAGGACCCATCCCCAATTAAGTCATCCCAGCCAGGGCTTTGTCAAGCCTGATCTTAAAAACTTCTAAGGAAGGAGATTCCACCACCTCCCTAGGTAACGCATTCCAGTGTTTCACCACCCTCCTAGTGAAAAAGTTTTTCCTAATATCCAACCTAAACCTCCCCCACTGCAACTTGAGACCATTACTCCTTCTTCTGTCCTCTTCCACCACTGAGAATAGTCTAGAACCATCCTCTCTGGAACCTCCTCTCAGGTAGTTGAAAGCAGCTATCAAATCCCCCCTCATTCTTCTCTTCCACAGACTAAACAATCCCAGCTCCCTCAGCCTCTCCTCATAAGTCATGTGTTCCAGACCCCTAATCATTTTTGTTGCCTTTCGCTGGACTCTTTCCAATTTATCCACATCCTTCTTGTAGTATGGGGCCCAAAACTGGACACAGTACTCCAGATGAGGCCTCACCAATGTCGAATAGAGGGGGACGATCACATCCCTCGATCTGCTCGCTATGCCCCTACTTCTACATCCCAAAATGCCATTGGCCTTCTTGGCAACAAGGGCACACTGCTGACTCATATCCAGCTTCTCTTCCACTGTCACCCCTAGGTCCTTTTCCGCAAAACTGCTGCCTAGCCATTCGGTCCCTAGTCTGTAGCTGTGCATTGGGTTCTTCCGTCCTAAGTGCAGGACCCTGCACTTATCCTTATTGAACCTCATCAGATTTCTTTTGGCCCAATCCTCCAATTTGTCTAGGTCCCCCTGCCCTACCTGTGTCTCCCCCCACTCAGCTGGGGTCTCAGCTCCCACTGTGCTCACCGCTGCCCTTGCTGTCCCAGTGGGGGTAGGCAGCGAGCTCGCTGCTTTCCTCACTGCATCAGAGCCAGAGTGAGCCCCCTCTCCGGTGTGCAAGGGAGCATCTCTCTGTCTCACCCAGCCCCAGGGGTCTGGTTACAGGCAGGCAGGTAGCCTGAGCCTAGGGGCTCTTTCACTGACCATTTCCCTCTCCGCTGATTGGTTCCCTGGATTCAAATTCAAACCCTTGGGAGTTACAGGAGCAAGGCCTGGATCCTGTCCCAAAGAGACACAGTCCCCCCACAACAGGGTCTTGCAGCTGGTGTCCTGGAGAACCCCAACAACCAGCCAGCTCCACCCCTCCTGGGTCTGCACAGGGATCTGGGCCATAGGGAGGGCGAGGGGCTTCATCCCTGGGACCCTCACACTGCCCCTCAGCATCTGAGGCTGCACCACCCGGGGCCTGACAACAGTTCCCTCTGTCCCAGGATCTCCTCACCCCAGGAATGTCTCCCCATTGACTATCACCTTCCGTTCCCACTGGAGGTCCGAGGGGCCTGGCCCCAGGAGACTCCACACAGACATATAGGTTGGGGTCAGGAGTGGGAGCCTGTCCACCTCCCCACCCATCTGGCTGACGGAGTCTGTGGCCTTGGGACCCAGCAAGGGAGCTAGACACCAGGGCTTTTCCTCAGGGTCCCCCTGGTTCAAATCGCCAGCCTGCTCAAAGGCAGTGAGGTGGCATCCACATCCCACCCCCCCCTTAACCAGGGGCAGCAATTTAGTCTCGAGGTTCCCTGCGGAACTGGCCCCCCGGGGTCTAACCCCACTCAGCCCTGGGAGGTCCCCTAGGCCTCTCCGCTCCCCCACCGCCAGTTCATGCTGCTGCTGCTTCTGCAGCTCGTTCTCGGGCTCTCGCTGTCTCCCACAGTCCTCTTGCTCTGTTGGACTCAGCTCCAATCCCGTCTGTCTCTGATCCCCCGATGGGGAACCCGATCGTGAAGACCCTCGTCTGGTCGGGAACAGGAGTCTTGGCAATGCCTGGCTCCCACTCCAGCTGCTCCCAGATCCTGCTATAGCCCCATTTGGGGTCAGGAATCTGTTCCTTAGAGCGGTCATCCTCCTCCAGCTGCACGATGAACTCTGCTTTGGTGAACCTTCCAATGCTCAAACCTCTCTTTCTGCACAGGGTTACAATGTCCTTCTTAAGGAGACAGTGACAGACCATCACTCCGCTCTTCCCAAGTTGTTGTGGACTCACAGGCCCGTGTGCTCTCAGCTCCCCATGGTTTCCAGGGAGAACCCCTAGTGTGCCAGCCCTTTTCAAGGTCACCTCCTCTTTGCCAGGGTCAAGCTGCAGACTCCTCCGCCCCTGGGACTGCTCGCTGCAATCCCCCGGGGGAACCCTGTTACTGCAAAAGTCCTTCTCTATGGTCACACACTCCTAGGAGTTAACCGTCCCCTGAAACCGTCTCTCTCTGAATCTTCAGCATGCCTGGTCCCCGTCAATCCCCCTTCGTTTTACTGCTCCCCAGGTACTTACTGCAGGAAGCGCCGTCCACGGGGTGCATTAGATCCCACCACTGCCACCAGTTGTCATGGAGTCCCCGGGCAATGCTCTGGAACTGCTCCCCATGAAGCCAGGCAGGACTCTGGGGAAGTCTCCTTTCTGGGAGCAGCCTGTCTGCCGGACACACAGCTCACACAGCTTCCACCTTCCTGGCTCTGACCTGGGAACATTCAGCATCCTCTCCCCTCCGTGCGCTTCCCACAGTGAGTCCGCTCATGCGGGGCTCCTGGGGAAGCCAGAGGATCCTGCACCCCAACTTCGCAGACAGATGTGACTCTCAGCCAGCCAGTAAAACAGAAGGTTTATTAGACGACAGGAACATGGTCTAAAACAGAGCTTGCAGGTGCAGAGAACAGGACCCCTCAGCTGGGTCCATTTTGGGGGGCAGTGAGCCAGACAACCACGTCTGCACTTCACTCCATGCCCCAGCCAGCCTAAAACTGAAACTCCCTCCAGCCCCTCCTCCTCTGGGCTTTGTCCCTTTCCCCGGGCCAGGAGGTCACCTGATTCCTTTGTTCTCCAACCCTTTAGCTCTCACCTTGCAGGGGGGATGGGCCCAGGCCATCAGTTGCCAGGAAACAGGGTGTCCACCATCCTCTGTGTCCAGACCCCTGCACATCCCTGCCCTCTAGGGCTCTGCAAGGACCATACACCCTTTTCCCACCACCTAGATACTTAAGAACTGCCTAGGGGAAACTGAGGCACCCCCGCACTATTCAGAGGAAACACTAAGAACAGTCCCACTTCGTCACAGCCCCCAGCCTAGGTGCTGCTGCCCCGGGATGGAGTCAAAAGAAAAGGAGTACTTGTGGTACCTTAGAGACTAACCAATTTATTTGAGCATAAGCTTTCGTGAGCTACAGCTCACCTCATCGGATGCATACTGTGGGATGTAGTCAGGCGGGCAGCTTGCCGTGCGGGGGTTTGTGGCATGGGGTGTTCTCGGTGCTGCAGTACTGTGACGAAGCGGGACTGTTCTTAATGTTTCCTCTGAATAGTGTGGGGGTGCCTCAGTTTCCCCTAGGCAGTTCTTAAGTATCTAGGGGGTGGGGTAAGGGTGTATGGTCCTTGCAGAGCCCTAGAGGGCATGTGTGTGCAGGAGTCTGGACACAGAGAATGGCCAACACCCTGTTTCCTGGCAACTGATGGCCTGGGCCCTTCCCCCCTGCAAGGTGAGAGCTGAAGGGTTGGAGAACAAAGGAATCAGGTGACCACCTGGCCCGGGAAAGGAACAAAGCCCAGAGGAGGAGGGGCTAGAGGGGGTTTTCAGTTTGGGGCTGGCTGGGACATGGAGTGAAGTGCAGACGTGGTTGTCTGGCTCACTGCCCCCCAAAATGGACCCAGCTGAGGGGTCCTGTTCTCTGCACCTGCAAGCTCTGTTTTAGACCATGTTCCTGTCGTCTAATAAACCTTCTGTTTTACTGGCTGTCTGAGAGTCACGTCTGACTGTGAAGTTGGGGGGCAGGACCCTCTGGCTTCCCCAGGAGCCCCGCCTGAGCGGACTCGCTGTGGGAAGCGCACGGAGGGGCAGAGGATGCTGAATGCTCCGAGGTCAGACCCAGGAAGGTGGAAGCTGTGTGAGCTGTGTGTCCTGAAGACAGGCTGCTCACAGAAAGGCGACTGCCCCAGAGTCCTGACTGGCTTCATGGGGAGCAGTTCCAGAGCATCGCCCAGGGACTCCGTGACAAGTACCCAGTGCTGTCACCTTGCAGGAGTTGTGCAGGGCCCAGAGTCTGTTTTAGCCCTTTTCACTGCATTTATAAAAGCTCCCAGAGAGCAGCATGGCTGGCACTCAGGCTGGCTGGGTGGGGAGTCAGGGGTGGCTTGTGTTCTGATGTGCCTTGTTTATTCCACATAACCAAGCTGACCTTGTGAGGTGGCCTGGAAAGCGAGAGCAGGTGGAAAGCACCTGGGGATATTCCAGCAAGAGTTCCACCCAGGGCCACCTGCGCAGGGGAGGAGCCTTGTCTGCTGGCCAAGAGGGCTCAGTTTCAGGGAGGAGCGGGCACTGCTTCCCCTCCCTTGCTGTTTCTCAGACATAAGGCAGTTGGCTGAGATCCCAGCCCTGCTCCTGTCCCTGAGCAGAGTGAGTCTGGCTGCAGCCTGTGACCTGGTCAGGACAGAGGACCTTGCCCCTGCCCCGCTCTGGGGGAGGAACCTTCAGCCCCAGGTCTCCCTTGCTGTGCACCATGTGTTGTCATTTCCAGCAGTGCCAAGTGAGTGCCCAATGCAGTGTCCAAGCCTGATCCGAGTGGTGGCATCGCATGATCCCTTTGTGCTGATGGAGACAGCGACACCAGGTGCAGGGCAATGGATAGCCAGGCCCTGAGTGTCAGCCAGTGACACACCAGCCTGCACTCACTCATGGCCAGGTCAGATACACTTGTGAGATCGGGGGAAGAGGGGGCGCGGGGGCATTTTGTTTCATAGGTTCCAAGGCCAGAAAGGATCCAGTCTGCCCTGCTTATAGCACAGGCCAGAGAATGTCCCTAAAACAATTCCTAGCCCAGAGCTTCTAGAAAACATCCCACCCTGCTTTATAAATGGTCGGTGATGGAGAATCACTGGACCGCCAGTAAATTGTCCCAGTGATTATGCTCACTGATAAAAATTTACACCGTATTTCCAGTCTGAATTTGTCTGGCTTCCGCTGCCAGCCACTGGGTCATGTTAGACCTTCCTCTGCTTGGCTGAAGAGCCTGTTATGAAATATTTGTCCCCAAGTAGGTACTCACAGACCAGGATCAAGTCACCCTGAACCTTCCCTTTGTGATGCGAAATAGACGGAGTTCCTAGAGACTAACACTAAACCAGGTGTTCTTCAGTCAGTCTCGTGGCTCTTCTTTGAGCCCTCTCCAAGGTATCCACACCCTTGGCCAATGGGCACCAGAAATGGTTTCAGTGCCCCCGAGGCTCCATCCTTGTGTGGGCCAGCCTGAAGTGCGGGCCCCAGCACCACTGCCTCACCATACCCTAGTGCCTTGGTCTAGGGGCTGGGCCTGCCTGTTTGTGGGGGCAAGGGGGAAAGCTGCAGATTGGGATCTAGCCCTGCTTATTGCTCTGCTGGACCTTGGAGCTCTCTCCTCCATGCTCCTAGTAGCAGGTGCTCAGCTGCAAAGGCTCCGGGTGCCAAATAGAAAGTGGCAGAGGATACTTGGCACTGAGCTGGACATGACAGGGGTAAGGCAGTTTGCAGCTTCCTGCCAGCATCCCCAGAGAGACAGCAGCAGCGTACTGCCCAACCCTGCTAACACTGGGGGCCTGCCCAGCTGACGGTGAGAGAGGAGATGGGTGGCGAGGGGCTGAGGGGCCAGGATGACATGGAGGGGGCAGGAATGGTGTAAAGGGGATGGAGGGGACAGGATAGTGTGAGGGGATGGGGCAGGGATGGCGTGGGGTGGAGGAGATACAGGGGACAGGATAGGGAGGAGAGGACAGGGGATGGGGCAGGGATGGCACAAAGGGGATGGGATGGTGTGGAGGGGAAAGGGCAGGGATGGTGTGGAGGGGACACAGAGCGGACGGGACAGGGACTAAGGGGACGGGGCAGAGGTGGTGTGGAGGGGACACAGAGGGGACAGGGCAGGCAAAGACTGAGGGGACAGGGCAGGGATGGTGTGGAGGGGAAGGGACAGGGACTGAGGGGACGGGGCAGGGGTGGTGTGGAGGGGACGGGACAGGGACGGAGGGGACGGGATCGCGCAGAGGGAATGGGAGCAGAGTTCCTTGAAGAGCCTCTCCAGTGGCGACAGGCCATCCATTGAATACAGCGGCAGAGTTTGTGTTTGCACCGTGGTGTTGGCCTGGCTGATCATCTGACCAGCATGTGCCAGGCTAGTGCCCGCTGGCATCCCCTTGGGACAGCCATGCCAGAGATGGGAGGAATGACCATGGGGGGTCTGTTTGAAGAGCTCCCCATCCCTGAGCGGTTCTGTGAGCCGAGCCCGTTGCTGCTCTTGTTGTTTCTTATTCTTCCCCATTGGCCGCGTCGCCGGATCGGGAGGGTGGGGGTCTGCAGTGACAGCCTGCGGCTCCTGTTGGCATGACAACTAGGCTTTGTTGGAACCGATCATCTGAAACGTAAAGACTTTCTTTGGGTTTCAGCTGCTGTTGCTGGGAGGAAAACTTCTTCCATTTCCATAGAAGCCAAATGGGATTGCTCTTCTCCTCCTAAACATCTGCCTCGGTAAGGGGTGAAAGCTGGGCCCCCAGCAGGGGGACAAGCCCAGGGCAGGGCATGCCGCGAGCGACGGGGCCAGGACCCTGCCATGCCAGTGCAGCAGAGCCAGGCGCAGGTGGCACCCTTGGGTGCTGTTCCACTGCTGGAGATTGGCACCATGAGGCCTGTAGTGAGGGGAGCTGGCCCCTGGGCACAGACCAGGTGCAGCCCTTGGGTTCTGGGCGAGCCGCTCAAGCCAGGTCTGGAACCCTGGCTGGAGAAGGCTCCTGCCTGCAGCTGCTGGGGATGTTGCTGCCCATGTCTCCAGGGGCTGCTGTCACCGCTCTGGGGGCAGGGAAACATGGCCGGTGCCTCAGGAGGCCAGCCCAGGGAGCAGGAGACTGTAGCAGTCAGTGGGACGCCCAGCCTGCACCACCTGCATCCCCCCCGCACATCAAGGCGCCCCTTGGAAGCCCCTGAGCCTCGCCAGGTCTCCCAGAAGTAAGGCCTGTGCTGTGGGCAGGGAAGGGCCCTGCCGGGAAGCTGGACGCTCAGTGGGAAATGCTAAGCCCCAGCCCGCGGGAGGCTCCTGCCCAGTGCAATGCGTGGCCATAGCGGGCGGCGGTGGCAAAGTGCCGGGGACGCTGCAGCAGGACTGTGCTCAGGAATTGGGTGGCTGGGCAGGGGGCTGGCCCTCAGTGCCGAGGGCCATCTTAGTGCTTAGCCTCACTGGTGCCAGGTGTGGCTTCTGCTCACGCACACACTTGGATGTGAGTCTGGCACTCCCTGCTGTGCACCATGTAGGGACCACCAAGGCCTAGGTCCCTTTGTCTTTGCCTGCCCTGAAGAGCTGTAGTGAGAGGGCCTGGTCGGGAGGTTGGAATCAGCTGCCCAGTCAGGCATGGGGCCACCTCTGCTGCCCTCTGTGTGGAGGAGATGCAAGGGCCTGTGGCGCTCGGGACACCTGCAAAGGGCTGATGCTCTCGGCACTTGCTAGGGAACAGTGTCCTGCCCCCAGGGGCTCCCCCATGTCTCACTCTCTCCTGCTGGGGGAGTACACCGGGGGGGTTCAGGTTCGACTCAGGCGCTCCGCTATCCTGCTCCTGGGCTGAGCTGTTCCGTGAGGATGCAGTTATCTTCCTATCCTGCCCCACACTCCAGGCTCAGCTTGGAGGCAGCGCCTTGGCCCAGGAGTCAGTCCTGACCCAGCGCCAGCCCGGGCTGGAGTCACTCTGTGCTGGAGGGGCCGACTCTGCTGGCATGTAACCCTGAGGCCTGAGACCCCAATGCTTTCCCCAGGAGCAGGGCACCTGCCATCTCTCCTGGCCGGGGCTGTGGGAAGCTGGCTGGATGAGAGCTAGGCTGGCCCGAGAAGGGGGATTGTTGGCGTGAGGCCAGGCATTGCTGTAACTTTGATAACATAGGGGGGTGGGTGATTTTGTTCAGTGAATGGGACAGGAGGGAAGTCCTAGTCCCTGACCCAAGCCCTCCAGCTGGAGCAGGGAGGATCTGCTCTCTTCCTCAGTGTGGCTTGGCACGGCTCTCTGTGGGTCCTGTTGAGTCAGGGAGCATCTGAGTTTTCCAGTGGCATCTGTCTTCATGTTTCCACTGGATCCCACATGTCCCTCAGAACAGCTGGCCTGGCTGCCCTGACACGCAGCAGCCAGAGGCCCAAGACATGCACATTGCTCCCTCCCACAGAGACAGAGGCCTCAGTGATACTGGTGACACAGAGCCCTGGCCTTTCCAGAGGATTGTCGAGGGGGTCCTGCTTGCTCTTTTAAACTGACTGATGTCGCTCCCTGTTCCTCCCCCTGAGTTAGGGCACAAGACAGGTCAGGGAAATTCCAGGTAACAAGATTCGCCTGGCCCTTTGTGGTAGTGGAGCAGGGCCCAGGGGGCTGCAACAGGGGCAGGCATAAGCCCCCAGGTCCTCCAGCCGTCTTGCCCAGGGCTGCTTGTCAGATGGGAAACCCTGTGACGTCAGCATGAGATTGGCATGACCCTACGCAAGCACCCTGGGTGGGGCTAGATGGGGCCTGGACCTCCCCCATTCACCGCTGTCACATTGCCCAGCAGTTAGTTCCCTTTATAGCCTCCTGCATGCATGATGCACACAAGGAGGGTTTCCTCCAGCAGGGACATGCCTCGAGCTCAGACTTTGAGAGGCAGGCCACACAATCATTAGCTTGTTTTAAAAAACAGGAAAGGTGGGGGATGTTTTCCTTGTGCCGTGGTCTGTGAGCTGTTGGGGGGCACTCCCATCAGAGGCATTGGGGGCTTGGGGCGCTCAAGTTGGGGTCCTCATGTCGGGGGAACTGGCACACTGGCATCGGGGTGGGCATGTCCGGGCGGGTCGCTTTGGGGGGTCTCAGGGTACACTGGCATCGAGGCACTCGTATAGGGTATGTGTGTGTCGGGGCATCACGGGGCGCTTGTGTCAGGGGCACTTACATCCTCTTGTCAAGTTTTTCTTTGCAAGCACGCGAAGCGGAAATGGACTCTTGTCAGGAGCTGCAGGTCTCCTGCAGGCTGTTGGTTCCGGCACTGGGGCTTTAAGACATACACAGAAACCCATGAGATGGGTGCGTTGACCTGGGAATGTGCCCTGGGGATGGGAGACCTGAGAGCCTGTCACCTGAGCCAGGAGGGGGAGGGGGAGGTGACACCTCTGCCTGGGAAAGGGACAAAGGCTGCAGGTGGGAGCCTGCTGGGGGGGGGGGGGGTTGGTTTCAGTTTGGGGCTGGGTGGTGGAATGCAGGGAACCCCAGGGCTGGGGTCTAAGCTCCCTGCCCCCCAGAAGGACTGGACTGAGGGGTCCTGGTTGTACCCACAAGCTCTGTTCTGGACTGTGTTCCTGTTGTCCAATAAACCTCCTGTTTTACTGGCTGGCTGAGAGTCACGGTGAATCCCCGGAAGAGGGGTGCAGGCCCCGGACTCCCCCACGCTCCGTGACAGGGTGATGAAGTCATGAGCTGGCCACAGGGTGCTGTCAGGAGCTGGCGTGCAGCACCCATGAGCAGGTCACTGGCTGTGCTCGGCAGGTTTAAACAGGGGCTGTCCGCACGCCCCCCAGAGCGGGGCGCCTATGCTAGCCCCAGTTCTGGCAGGGCCTCCCGAGAAGCCCCGGTGGAGGGAGGTTTCTGCAGTGGCGTCTCCGTTAGCTGGGCAATTTCTGTCTGTGTCTGAGGGCCTGAAGCCTCGGATAGTGGGACCCAGACGCCCGAGGGGGAAGCGGGGCCTTGTTCCTAGCGGCTCCCTTCCCAAGTCCTCTTCCACCTCTGGGACAAGGGGCTCGCCCAGGCTGAAGCAGAGGCCCTGGGGGAACAAGGAGGGGTGACGAGCTAGAGCATCCCACGAGGCCCAGGTGGGCAGTGAGCATGAGGGCCTTCCCACGCCCCTGACAGCCCAGCCCAGCCAGCGGGCACTCAGGCAGGGGAGGGGACACCCCCCCCCAACCCTGTGTATTCTCCTGTCCCTGGCAGTGCAGAGACCCTCCCCTGCAGAGCTGGCTGCCCCCTAGGCCGTTCCCCCTGACTCCCTGGGATGCCTAGCGTTGCTGGCATGGGGGGAGGGGTAGAGGCCCCCCATTGCTTTCCCAGATGTTAGTCGCTAGGTTGTATTGGCTCCTGGGCTCTGGTGAATGGTTAATGCCCGTCAGACCGGGCGGGCAGGGACTGAGGATGAACACAGCTTGGCTCTAAGCAAGCCCAGGCTGCCAATTGTGGTTGGACGTATTCCTGGAGGTTTTATCACATGACATAATCTTTAATTAAAGATTGATCTTTAATTCCTGGAGACTCCATGACAAGCCTGGAGTGCTGGCAACCCTAAGCAATCCTGTCTGGCTCTGTAAACTGACCAGGCCTCCCACAAGCATGCAACTGCCCCATCCCTCAGCTTCCACCTGAATACGGGAGCTAGCTGTAAAAGTCCTGAGCTCCTGTGTGTTTGTATGTGTGTGCACGGGGTGGTTTGTGTGTGTGTGTGTGGGATGGTTTGTGTGTACGCGTGTGAAGTGGTTTGTGCATGTGGGGTGGTTTGTGTGTGTGAGGTGGTTTGTGTGCACGTGTGTGTGTGTGTGTACATGGGGTGGTTTGTGTGTGTGTGTGTGTGAGGTGGTGTGTGTGTGTGTGTCTGTGCGTGGGGGGGTGGTTTGTGTGTGTGTGTGTACATGGGGTGGTTTGTGTGTGTGTGTGTGAGGTGGTGTGTGTGTGTGTGTGTGTGTACATGGGGTGGTGTGTGTGTGTGAGGTGGGGTGTGTGTGTGTGTGTGTGTGAGGTGGGGTGTGTGTGTGTGTGTGTGTCTGCGTGCGTGGGGTGGTTTGTGTGCGTGCGTGTGCATGTCATTCCTGCCCAGTGATTCAGGCTTTGGGGGATTTTTCAGGGCTGCTTCTAAAATCTCTGGCCTTTGGCTGGCCTGACTGTTGCAGCCGTCAGACCCAGAGACCCTGATGGAGTGGCAAGGTGGGCTGCAGATCCCATCAGCTCTGCGGCTGGGCAGGGATTGCTCCCTTGTGCGTGTGGAAACACCAGATTTGTGTGCGCAGTTTTAGGTGCCAGGTTTGAAAAACGCAGGCCCTGGCTTGCACGAGAGCCAGCCAAACGGACAGTGTGGAGATAGACGGACAGGGGTATCCAGCCACACAGTTGTTCTGGCGGTAGACAGTGTCTGCTCGAGGCCAGTAGCTTGCATGGAGCAGTCCCAGCTCCTTTGGAGCCCCATTCTCATTGCTACCGCCTCAGAGCCCGTGACTGGGGTTTGCGCCCCAGCACCATGAGCCCTCATCCCTGCTGCCCACACGCTGTGCCCACCAGGGGATGCCGTCCCTAACGCTTGGCACCATTGCACCTCAGCTCAGCCCTCCCAATGGCGGCCCACTGGCACGTTACCCACCCGGGCCGTAGGGTCTCTTCTGGACTGGGATGTCCAACGCACTTGCTATTTACAATGGCTGCTCGGCAAAGAGTGAGCTCCACAGGGGTGGGCCCTGCCGCAGTGCCCATCTGGGCCAGCCTGTCAGTTACGCTGAGCGGGGCGCTCCTCTCCACTGGGACCAGTAGGCGAAGATCCCAGCCTGCCAGCGCTGCCCAGACTCTGCCTGGCTCAGCGGGCAGAGTAGCTGGAAAGCCCAGGGAGACGCTGGAGGGGCAAGCAGTGACATCATGTGTCTCAGATCGGAAGGGAAGGTCTGGGCAGAGGAGGCTCCGCGAGGAACTGCATTGATGGAACAACTGAGGAATTTGCAGCTGGCTGGTTCCTTTTAGGAGTTTACGTAGGGCTCACTGGAGACAGAGCCACAGCAATGAGTTACTATGGAAACATAAACAGGACTTTTTATTAGCAGCTTCTCTGTCCCAAAATACACATCAGCCCTGGCGTGGAGCGTCCCTCCCCCTGTGTGTGCTCACACTTCTGCTAAAAGTGCTCAGTTCCCTGAAAGGCTGAGCAGGAGGTGGGGTGGGGATGGGGGAGGGGGGAAGTCAGGTTCCCGCAGCATGTGCCCAGCAAGGCCCACTCCTGCGGAGTCCCTAGCCCAGCTCCTGACCTCGAGAGCGGCCCCCTGCCCGTCACGGCTCAGCCTTGTGTTATTGTGCGGATGGTGTTTATTCCAGCAGCACCCAGAGGCCCTGACTGCGCTGGGCCCTGCCCACAGAGGGACACAGTCGAAACAGACAAGCCAGGTGGCGGGGCCGGGCACAGCTGGGGAGCTGAGGGAATTCTGTGGGGCTGCAGTAACACTGCTGTGGGGCTGGCTTCCTCCATCGCTGTGGCACCTCCACCCCCGGGAGAGGGGCTTGCTAAGGCTCCTTCCATCGGGCTGGCCACATCTACCCCAGGTTAGAGCGACCTCACCACGCTGCCCAGGGCGTGACGTTTTCCACAGGCCTGCGTGACGAACTGGGTCAACCAGCGTTCGGGTGCCGGCCAGGCCTGGGTGACTGGCCCGCAGGGTACATGTGGCAGAGCAGGGACTTGGACCCAGCCCCGCACCAGAGCCACAGGAGCATCGTCCTGGGGCTGCGAGGCTTCTTCCTGAGCCTGCAGGAAGGGCCGCTTGTTCCTGTGCAGAGGGCTGTCCCAGCGTTACACCCGGCCCGAGCCCCTTCCTGAGAACAGCAGCCCTTGGGAGCGATTCTGGGAGCTGCCTAATGTGCTTGTCCCTCTTTGGGGACGAACTCGCCTGCCTCTGAGCTTCCTGCGTGCCTCTGTTTGCAGTCTGCGCTTGGAGACACTCAGCTCGGGGTCCAGGCCCACCTGGCAGTTCCCAGCCCTTCCCCTTCCCCAAAGCCAGGCGGAGTCTGAAATCCATCCTAGAGCATAGCCAGAGGCAGCTGCCCCTCTGCCCAGAGCTGGCAGGGACCCCAGCCTGGCTCTCAGCTCTGCCATCCCCACCCCTGCTCAGCAGCCCCTCTGGTGTTAGGAGCATGATTGTGAGTGAGAGCCAGAGGAGAGGGAGCAGATCTCTCAGGCCAGTGTTCCCAGACCTCCCTGGGATCCGGGTCCTGGCCCAGAGCAATGCCCATGGTGGATTGATTTACAGTAGCTGCCCTGCGGCGCACAGCCCATCCCGGTGCCCTACTGGGAAGTGCTGCGGGGATGCAAGTGTGTCCGGGAGCTGGCAAGGAGAGAAGGGACTGCAGATGGGGATGTGAGCCATGGAGCTGGGCATGCAATCACCAGTCCCTGCACAACAGGAACCTCCCTGCGGATGCCTGGGCCGAGTTCTCCTCTCACCTTGCACGGCCGTGTACCGCTGACCTCAGTGGGGTTACTCCGAGCTCCGCTGGGCGGGGGAAGGAGAGTCAGGTCTCTGTGGGGCACCTCATGGGCCTGGAGCACGCAGGAGCGGAGACAAGGTGATGACCCAGCCCTGCACAGGAACAGGCATTGGCCTGGGGTGTTTCCAGTACCAGGGCATTTAATGCGACATTCTTCCCACCTCTGTGACAGCCTCGGGGGCTGCTGCGGCCTCCGTGACTGATGGCTGGTTGGTTGTACCAGCTGTGCTGAATGGAAAGCTGCAGTCCATTCCTGTTGGTGGGGCCCATTTCCTGGTAATTTCCTGCAGCCCTTTGACCTGGGCTTCCAGCTCCTGGCTGACACTGACAGCTCCTTTTCTCTCTTTTGGTTACAGTAAGAGGACTCACACCAATTGTCACAGAGTCCCCGGGCGATGCTCTGGAACTGCTCCCTACGAAGCCAGGCAGGACTCTGGGGAAGTCTCCTCTCTGGGAGCAGCCTGTCTCCAGGGCAAGAAGCTCACCCTTCCTGGGTCTGACCTCGGAGCATTCAGCATCCTCTGCCCCTCCGTGCGCTTCCCACAGCGAGTCTGCCCAGGCGGGGTCCTGGGGAAGCCAGAGGGTCCTGCCCCCCAACTTCGCAGTCAGACGTGACTCTCAGCCAGCCAGTGAAACAGAGGTTTATTAGACGACAGGAACACGGTTTAACACAGAGCTTGTAGGTACAAAGAACAGGACCCCTCAACCGGGTCCATTTTGGGGGGCAGGGAGCCAGACAACCCCGTCTGCACTTCACTCCATGCCCCAAATTGAAACTCTCTGCAGCCCCTCCTCCTCTGGGCTTTGTCCCTTTCCCAGGCCAGGAGGTCACCTTATTCCTTTGTTCTCCAACCCTTAGCTCTCACCTTGCAGGGGGGAAGGGCCCAGGCCATCAGTTGCCAGGAGACAGAGTGTCGGCCATTTATGTACACTGGCCTTTTGCTTTGCAACAATTATACCCCCTTATCCCACCACCTAGAGACTTAAGAAATGCGTAGGGGAAACTGAGGCATCCCTACAGTATTCACAAAAAGAAAAGGAGTACTTGTGGCACCTTAGAGACTAACCAATTTATTTGAGCATGAGCTTTCGTGAGCTACAGCTCACTTTATCGGATGCATACCGTGGAAACTGCAGCAGACTTTATATACACACAGAGAATTTGTGTGAATTTGCATGGATTTGTGCTGGAAATGGCCCACCTTGATTATCATGCACATTGTAGGGAGATGTTTCAGAGTAACAGCCGTGTTAGTCTGTATTCGCAAAAAGAAAAGGAGGACTTGTGGCACCTTAGAGACTAACCAATTTATTAGAGCAGCTGTAGCTCACGAAAGCTTATGCTCAAATAAATTGGTTAGTCTCTAAGGTGCCACAAGTCCTCCTTTTTATTGTAGGGAGAGTGGTTACTTTGGATGAGCTATTACCAGCAGGATAGTGAGTTTGTGTGTGTGGTTTTTAGAGGGGGTGAGGGGGTGAGAGAACCTGGATTTGTGCAGGAAATAGCCCACCTTGATTATTGTGCACATTGTAAAGAGAGTTGTCACTTTGGATGGGCTATTACCAGCAGGAGAGTGAGTTTGTGTGTGGGGGGGCGGAGGGTGAGAAAACCTGGATTTGTGCTGGAAATGGCCCAACTTGATGATCACTTTAGATAAGCTATTACCAGCAGGACAGTGGGGTGGGAGGAGGTATTGTTTCATGGTCTCTGTGTGCATATAATGTCTTCTGCAGTTTCCACGGTATGCATCCGATGCATCCGATAAAGTGAGCTGTAGCTCACGAAAGCTCATGCTCAAATAAATTGGTTAGTCTCTAAGGTGCCACAAGTACTCCTTTTCTTTTTGCGAATACAGACTAACACGGCTGTTACTCTGAAACCTGTTATTTTGGGAGCTGCACATTGGCTATTTCGAGCTCTCCATCCTAACAGCCTTCCCATGCCAGGTGTTTAGAGATCTATTTCCTGCTTTCAGAGGCTGGAGCCTGGCAGGCATGGGTCAGTGGCTCTTGTCTGCCAGTTCTAGGCGAGCTGGCTGCTATGATCCAGTTGCGCTGGCCAGCACAGTGTGGAGAAGACAATGACACTGGGAGGCAGGCGAAGGTTACAGTTACAGTGTGTTTCACGAGTTCCCACTCAGAGGCCTGTTTCTCATAATGCGGAAAGGATGGCTGGGGGTTCCCAGGGACTGGTCAGTCCATGGGCCCAGTGCTCCTCTTTTCTTCTAGCTGATGAATCACAGTCCAGGAAGCTAACGTTCCCTGTCCCACTTTCCTGATGTCACATTTTCCTCGTGAGCAGTTGTGGAGTTGCCAGGGGACATTGTGTGACTTCGGGAGCTGTCTGCATGCTGGTCTCCCTGTGAAGATGAACACTGGGAGGTTGGAGGGACTGCGAGTCAATGTTTGTTCCTAATAAGAACATTCCCTGTCCTTACTGTAGCGCTCTAGGGAATCCCTGGACAGAACACAGCCCCCCATCCCGAGAGCCCTGGAAATAAGCACGCTCCCTCTGCAGACTGGTTGGGTCGAAGACAGGGAGCATGAGTCTCCCAGCTCCTCAGATCCCGACTGTTCTGACTACAGCTCGGTCTAGACTAGCCGAGTGCCTCGTACTCAGCAGAGTCTGGTCCCCCGCAAGCTGGGTTAGCGTCCTGTCCAGCCAGATGGGCGGTGCTGAATATCTCTGCTGACCTCCAGCATGTTGTGTTCCAGAGCAAATTGGGCATGGTGCAGTGACATGCCACAGCGAGGAGAGTCCAGGAGCACATCCCAATTCCGCAGCCCCCACAGCAAGGAGCACTGGAGTTAGTGGGATCATTCCACGTGCACAAGGGATGCAGAATCGGGCCCCCGCCCCTCCCAGCCAAACACCCCCTTCCTGTGAATGAGCCCTAGGTCAGGCCATGGTGCTCCAGGAACGCGCCTCAACTGCTCTATACGTCTTTGGGCTAGTCTTCCCAGTGGGGTGTCTTGGCTCTGGCAGGGCCTTTGCCATGTGCATCTGCCAGCGCCTGCCCCTCAGGGCTCAACCAGCGGAGCAGCCAGGCTGCTAGCCAGCAGGCAATTGCTCACAAGCTGTGAGTCTCTGCTGGTTTGCTAGAGCGCAGCCCAGGGGCTCCAGAAAAGCCCAGGAGAAACAGAGCTAGGAGCCGGCGAACCAGGGAGGGGACTGAGTGGGGATACAGCACCTAGATTAATCTAACCTTCCCTTGGATTGTGGGGGAGCTGGTGCTGTACTCACCGATGGTCGCTCATCGAGCAACATGGGAACAGTACTGGGGAGCCAATGGGTATCATTTATTGAGCTCTTCTAAAGGCCTTTGACTGCGTACCTCACCTCAGGTTATTAAAGAGATCTAATTTCCTCAGGGCCAGGGCCAAAGCACTGAGTTTAGCTATGGATTAATTGAGGGAAAGAAAAGAGCTGGACAAGCGGCCAGTTTTTCTGATGGAAGGAGACATTTCCTGGGTACTGTTGAAGAGCTGCTGCTTTCCACCCCAGAAATGGCTACATTTAGTGGCCAGAGAATTCTTATACTGCATGGCCAAGATTTTGAAACCTGACCAGGGATTCTGGGTGCCGGCTTAGCGAGCTGATTTTCAGAAAGAGCTGAGCACTCACTTTCTCAAACACCTCCCCTCCATCACCAGTCACTGAACATCTTGGCCCACGTTGGTTCCATATCTCCCCTGGGTGCTGGGAGATGCAGGTGTCGGTGAAGCCTTCCGAGCCCCGTCAGCGAGAGGCGCTGGAGAAGCCCAAAGGGTATTAATTCAAGGGCTTTGCCCCCTGCCCCTCACTTCAGGCCCTGTGCCAAGTGCAGCAAGGTCTGGATGAAACTCATTCCTGGCACAACTCCCCTGGTGCCCATGCGCCCAGCAGGGATGTGTGTGGTCCTGTGTTGCCTGGAGGACAGTCTAGGCCCGAGCCCCCAAGCACAGCTGGGCAGCTTGCTTTATTTGCAGTGGGGGAGAGTGGGCCAACCAGCTGCCAATCAGCGCTCCACCCACTCACCCCTGGGCCCAGCTGTCAGTGAGGTCAGGGCGGGGCAGTCCAGCCTTCACCTTCATTTCCCCCCAGGAGAAACTTGCCTCAGGACCTTGGGGCTCTGACGTCCAGAGAGGCAGGGGCTGTGGTGCGGCTTGGGTCGCCCTCGAGTGCCGTTAAGCAGTGCATGAGTTTGTTGCGATTTGCTGGACTCCTGTAATGGGAGCTGCACTCCCCGCTCATTGTGCTCTGAGCTTTCCAGAGCTCCCAGCCCTCGGCCAGCTGCGAGGCGGCTCGTTCCTTCCCCTCGGGGTGGTTGGGTATCCGGGTGTGCATTCTGTGAACTGCGCGGGACAGAGCTGGCCGTTTGTCAGGGGCTCACCAGAACGAATGCTGCCCAGGACACCAGCCTGGGAGAGGTCATTGGCCGCTGAGATAGGAGATTTCCCTCTCCTGGGTTAGTGTTGCACAATGAGGAGACCCTGGGGCACTGAACCATCTGCAGTGGCCAGCATTGGTTGCTGTGGCAGCCGAGGTGCCAGAATTGGCAGACGGGTGGGGTTTTCCAGCCTGACAATCCCTAGGTTGCCAATTGTGTCACTTAGTTCCTTTGCTCCCCTCTGTGCGATGGGGCTCACGTCAAAACGGTGCAGAGCTGGAGGTTTGGCTGTGAGGGTGCCGGGGGGCGAGGCAAGCTCCGCAGACTCCCTGCAGCCTGGGAGCCCAGTGCTAGTTTACCCGCAGCTCTGCCAGGGCCTGGCTGGGTGTCATGTGATTCACTTCACCTCTTTCACCCTCTCTCCTGTGCCTGCCCCCAGGAGGGGTGGGAAGTGAATTGGTTAGTGCTAGTAAAGCACCAGACAAGTGCGGAGTGCTAATCCCAGCTCCCGTCCTCCATTGCACAGGTTCCGATGCTCGCCTGCCCCTTTCCTGGGTGGTTTATAGAATCATAGAATATCAGGGTTGGAAGGGACCTCAGGAGGTCATCTAGTCCAACCCCCTGCTCAAAGCAGGACCCATCCCAATTAAATCATCCCAGCCAGGGCTTTGTCAAGCCTGACCTTAAAAACTTCTAAGGAAGGAGATTCCACCACCTCCCTAGGTAACACATTCCAGTGTTTCACCACCCTCCTAGTGAAAAAGTTTTTCCTAATATCCAACCTAAACCTCCCCCACTGCAACTTGAGACCATTACTCCTTGTTCTGTCATCTGCTACCACTGAGAATAGTCCAGAACCATCCTCTTTGGAACCACCTCTCAGGTGGTTGAAAGCAGCTATCAAATCCCCCCTCATTCTTCTCTTCTGCAGGTTCCCCTGGTTGGCGCTTGCTGGGCCAGTCTGAGAGCCAGCTGGCCTAGTGGTCAGGCACTGGTTCCACCATTCTTTCTGGCCTGTTTATTCTAGTGGGGCCTTGGCCAAGCTATATGTAGCTGGCCTCAATCCAGCCCGAGGGTCTCTTCCATGCCCCTTAGGGTTATGTCATATGGGGATATGGGCAGATGAGGTAAGTGGACCCAGGCCCTCACCGTCCATTGGGATTGACTTAGGGCCCTAGCGGGATGATACAGTACCTGGACCACTCACTGGTCCACCCATGTTCTATTCTACCCCCAAGCCAGTCGCTTCCCAGTGGGCTGTGGCTTCTCCATCTGGGGCATGGTCACAGACTCAGGAGGATCGGTTCAGTCCGTCAGTAGGATAACGTCCCATGCTTCAGTCTCTTGTGGGTTCCCGCTGCCCCGAGTGGGGGTGAGGGAGCAGTCTGGTTCATGGCTGTTCCAGCATAGCCTTAGCCCAGCTCTACACTCCAAACTTATGTCCGTCTAATGGTGTGTGGATTTCCCCTCCCTGAGTGACGCAGTTACACTGACCTAACCCCTGCTGTAGACAGCGCTATGTTAATGGGAGGACACCTCCCATCGACACAGTTACCGCCACTCAGGGCGGTGGAGTACCTGCTCTCAGTGTAGGAGTCCTTCCAAACGCTGCAGCCCCTCCTCTCTCAGCTCCAGGCATCGGCCTCACTTCCTGGTTGTCACAGAGTCCGCGGGCGATGCTCTGGGACTGCTCCCCATGAAGCCAGGCAGGACTCTGGGGAAGTCTCCTTTCTGGGAGCAGCCTGTCTGCAGGACACACAGCTCACCCGGCTTCCACCTTCCTGGGTCTGACCTCGAAGCATTCAGCATCCTCTGCCCCTCCGTGCGCTTCCCACAGCGAGTCTGCTCAGGCGGGGCTCCTGGGGAAGCCAGAGGGTCCTGCCCCCCAACTTCGCAGTCAGACGTGACTCTCAGCCAGCCAGCAAAACAGAAGATTTATTAGACGACAGGAACATGGTCTAACACAGAGCTTGCAGGTGCAGAGAAGGGGACCCCTCAGCCGGGTCCATTTTGGGGGGTAGTGAGCCAGACAAGCACGTCTGCCCTTCACTCCATGTCCCCAGCCAGACCCAAACTGAAACTCCCTCCAGCCCCTCCTCCTCTGGGCTTTCCCCTTTCCCGGGCCAGGAGGTCACTGGATTCCTTTGTTCTCCAACCCTTTAGCTCTCACCTTGCAGGGGGGAAGCGCCCAGGCCATCAGTTGCCAGGAAACGGGGTGTCGGCCATTCTCCGTGTCCAGACCCCTGCACACCCCTCTAGGGCTCTAGGGCTCTGCAATGATCATACACCCTTATCCCACCCCCTAGATACTTAAGAACTGCATAGGGGAAACTGAGGCACCCCCACACTATTCAGAGGAAACATTAAGAACAGTCCCACTTCATCACATCTCTCCCCTTCGAGATCAAACTGAGCGGGGTCACTTTAGCCAGTGACCTGGGGAAGTTCAAAGCCACCAACATTCCCATGGATGCCCCAGCATCTCTCCCATTCCTTGGTAGGAGTTACACCAGGCCTTTCCAGCTTCACGCCCTCCCTTAGGTCGGGGGTGGTCGATAGCACTCGCAGGCTGCATGTGGGAAGGTTTCTGCGGCCCATGCCCTTTGGCCACCCCAAAACCCCAGGGGGTCAAACTGGGATTGGGTCTTCTCCCCAACAAGCTGGCCAAACATAGCCACTTGGTTATAGGACTGTTTAACTTTCTTAACAGCTTTCACTCCATCTGAGACCTTCTCAAAGCTATCCACACTGGATCTTTCAACAGGAAAGTCAGTGGATCCATTCACAACAGAAAATTTCTGGCTGTTAGGAACTGAAGCTTTCTTGATTAAATCACTTTCACACCCTTCAGTTGCAGTAAACTGCTTGCAAAGACTCCATGAGGATTCCTTTCCCTAGGGCTTTTCTATGCAACCATTCACCCCTCACAGAAATTCTGCTCTTACCCTCTTCACCGGGGGCTTGCTCTAGAGGAACACTTTTCTGAGCAACAACAGACTCTTTCTGGGTCTCCCTTACATCCAGAATTACCTCTGGCCCATCCGGCAGATTCCTACACAATCCCCTTTCAGGCAAACTTACAGACTTCCTAGATAAAAGGTCAGAAGCGTTCTCCTTCCCTTTGCCACACACAAGTTCAGGAATCTTTTCCTTCTTGCTACAGGTTTCCACACCCTCAGTAGGTAACACATTCACATCACCTTCATGCTCTCCTTGTGCCCTGGCTAGGATCTCACCCTGATTAGTCAGAGTTGCTACACCCTTTCCCAACAACACACTAACAACAGGCAAAATACAAGCACCAGAATTGTCTGGTCTCGGGGATTATACGTAGACACTAACTGGATGCGATCTAGTTACAGGGCCATTCTCCTGAGCAGACACAAACTTAGGACCCTTCCCTTCCTGGGCTTTAGCTGAATCCAGAACCAGCTCTGAGACAACTGCACGACTCTCAACCATCACTGGCTGAAAGGCCCCTTCTGTCTGCTCCACAGACAAAGAAGAGCCGGACACACTTTCTCCTTGACCAGACACCCAGCTTGCGATCTCTTTCCCCTTGTCCCAGTACACAAGGCTGGTCACAGACAACTGCTTGGAGATCAGGGTAGCTCCCTCCATAGGCAAGTCAATACCCCTGACAGACACAGGCACGTTTCCTTCACTGTCCCAATTCTCCACCCAGCGAACAGGTAAGGTCCAAGGACACTCATCTTCCACTCTCCTCGCCTTCCCCCACTGCTGACTAGACACAGCCATCAGCTCACAAGGCTGCCTAGGCTCATCCAGACTTTCCTTACCCAGCACCTTGCCACTCCCCACAGATCCCCTGCCTTGCCTGTGTCTCCCCCCACTCAGCTGGGGTCTCAGCTCCCACTGTGCTCAGCGCTGCCCTTGCTGTCCCAGTGGGGGTAGGCAGCAAGCTCGCTGCTTTCCTCACTGCATCAGAGCCAGCCTGAGCCCCCTCTCAGGTGTGCAAGGGGGCGGGGAGCATCTCTCTGTCTCACCCAGCCCCAGCGATCTGGTTACAGGCAGGCAGGTAGCCGGAGCTTAGCGGCTCCTCCCTGCTGCCAGCCAGGTCATCTGCATTTCCACGGTATGCATCCGATGAAGTGAGCTGTAGCTCACGAAAGCTCACGCTCAAATAAATTGGTTAGTCTCTAAGGTGCCACAAGTCCTCCTTTTCTTTTTGCGAATACAGACCAACACGGCTGTTACTCTGAACCCTGCATTTTCACTGACCATTTCCCTCTCCGCTGATTGGTTCCCTGGATTCAAATTCAAACCCTTGGGAGTTACAGGAGCAAGGCCTGGATCCTGTCCCAAAGAGACACAGTCCCCCCACAACAGGGTCTTGCAGCTGGTGTCCTGGAGAACCCCAACAACCAGCCAGCCCCACCCCTCCTGTGTCTGCACAGGGATCTGGGCCATAGGGAGGGCGAGGGGCTTCATCCCTGGGACCCTCACACAGCTCCTCAGCATCTGAGGCTGCACCACCCGGGGCCTGACAACAGTTCCCTCTGTCCCAGGATCTCGCCACCCCAGGAATGTCTCCCCATTGACCATTACCTTCCGCTCCCACTGCAGGTCCGAGGGGCCTGGCCCCAGGAAACTCCACACAGACATATAGGTTGGGGTCAGGAGTGGGAGCCTGTCCACCTCCCCACCCATCTGGCTGACAGAGTCTATGGCCTTGGGACCCAGCAAGGGAGCTAGACACCGGGGCTTTTCCGCAGGGTCCCCCTGGTTCAAATCGCAGCCTGGCCAAAGGCAGTGAGGTGGCATCCACATCCCCCCCCCCCCTTTAACCAGGGGCAGCAATTTAGTCTCGAGGTTCCCTGCGGAACTGGCCCCTGGGGTCTATCCCCACTCACCCCTGGGAGGTCCCCTAGGCCTCTCCGCTCCCCCACCGCCAGTTCATGCTGCTGCTGCTTCTGCAGCTCTTTCTCGGGCTCTCGCTGTCTCTCACAGTCCTCTTGCTCTGTTGGACTCAGCTCCAATCCCGTCTGTCTCTGATCCCCTGATGGGGAACCTGATCGTGAAGACCCCCATCTGGTCGGGGACAGGAGTCTTGGGGATGCCTGGCTCCCACTCCAGCTGCTCCCAAATCCTGCTATAGCCCCATTTGGGGTCAGGAATCTGTTCCTTAGAGTGGTCATCCTCCTCCAGCTGCACGATGAACTCTGCTTTGGTGAACTTTCCAATGCTCAACCCTCTCTTTCTGCACAGGGTTACAATGTCCTTCTTAAGGAGACAGTGACAGGCCATCACTCCGCTCTTCCCAAGTTGTTGTGAACTCACAGGCCTGTGTGCTCTCAGCTCCCCATGGTTTCCAGGGAGAACCCCTAGTGTGCCAGCCCTTTTCAAGGTCACCTCCTCTTTGCCAGGGTCAAGCTGCAGACTCCTCCGCCCCTGGGACTGCTCGTTGCAATCCCCCGGGGGACCCTGTTACTGAAAAATTCCTTCTCTCTGGTCACACACTCCCAGGGGTTAACCACCCCCTGAAACCATCTCTCTTTGAATCTTCAGCACACCTGGTCCCCGTCAATCCCCCTTCGTTTTACTGCTCCCCAGTCACTCACTGCAGAAAGCGCTGTCCACGGGGTGCAGTACATCCCACCGCTCCCACCAGTTAGCTTTGGAACTGCTCCCCATGAAGCCAGTCAGGACTCTGGGGCAGTCGCCTTTCTGTGAGCAGCCTGTCTTCAGGACACACAGCTCACACAGCTTCCACCTTCCTGGGTCTGACCTCGGAGCATTCAGCATCCTTTGCCCCTCCGTGCGCTTCCCACAGTGAGTCCGCTTAGGCGGGGCTCCTGGGGAAGCCAGAGGGTCCTGCACCCCAACTTCACAATCAGTCGTGACTCTCAGCCAGCCAGTAAAACAGAAGATTTATTAGATGAGAGGAACATGGTCTAACACAGAGCTTGCAGGTTGCAGAGAATGGGACCCCTCAGCTGGGTCCATTTTGGGGGGCAGTGAGTCAGACAATCATGTCTGCACTTCACTCCATGTCCCAGCGAGCCCCAAACTGAAACTCTCTCCAGCCCCTCCTCCTCTGGGCTTTGTCCCTTTCCCGGGCCAGGAGGTCACCTGATTCCTTTGTTCTCCAACCCTTTAGCTCTCACCTTGCAGGGGGGAAGG
Organism: Lepidochelys kempii; assembly: GCF_965140285.1. Lineage (NCBI taxonomy): Eukaryota > Metazoa > Chordata > Testudines > Cheloniidae > Lepidochelys > Lepidochelys kempii. The sequence continues at coordinate 1,076,714 of NC_136393.1, forward strand.
GCCCAGGCCATCAGTTGCCAGGAAACAGGGTGTCGGCCATTCTCTGTGTCCAGACCCCTGCACACCCCTGCCCTCTAGGGCTCTGCAATGATCATACACCCTTACCCCACCACCTAGATACTTAAGTACTGCATAGGGGAAACTGAGGCACCCCCACACTATTCAGAGGAAACATTAAGAACAGTCCCACTTCGTCACACTGGGGCAGATCCCCTAAATCCCCCCTGCCCTGGCCTACCAGGGTCCTTTTAAATGATCCCGCTGCCTGCAGCGGTGGAGTGGGGGTGGGCGCGATGGAACGGGGGGGGGGGGGACGACAATTTGTATTCAAGGCGCAGAAGTGGGGCAGCAGGGAACTGACCATCCATGATGCACGGAAATAGCTCCTTACGTAATGCAGGGCCAAGTCCATTCGGCGTTTCTGGAGGAGGCGAGAGGGTTGTGAAATCTTTGTCAGGGATTTGCCCACTGGTCGTCCGCGTCACTGCTGCTGTGGGGCTGGGGAGGTTCCAAGAAGTGGGTAGCATTCACAGGGCTTCCCGGACTCTCCGAGTCAGCAGCTTATTGCAGCACTGTCCTGTGTCCTGAGGCAAAAGGGAAGAGGCCCCTGAGCAGAGAGAGAGGAAGCATCAGGGGTTCTTCCGGGAGGCCAAGAAATCCCAGGTGGTTACAGTAGGAAGATGAGGGGCTGGGAGCCAAAGAGGCTCAGGGGCCATGTAGACAGGACCTGGTACTGAAACAAACCTTGGCCTTTCTCTAGCACGAACAGGTCACAGGAGTCACCCTCCCTCTGCAGTGTGAGGCCCCGAGGTGCGCTCACTTCTCAGGGGCTCCGCTGGGGACGTGCCTGGGAGCCCCTTCACTGGTCACTGGGGAGTTGGCGCTACCCACAACTGCTAACCTGGTGCTCTCTGCCCAATGCAGCCCAAGAGAAGGGGAGTTGAGAGGCATCTGGGTGCAGCTGATATGGGTAGTGGCAGGCCCCCCAGGAGCTCTGCCAGGCTGGCTGAGGGCGTGGCAGTGACAACCCTGACTGCAGGCCACTGCCAGTCACTTGCAGCTTATTCTCTGGGAGCTGCAGCTCAATGTGGGCAAAGGGATGGCTCCTCACGTGTCACGCTGCCTCAGAGGAAGCCCGCTGGCCTGTGGGGAGCACGGCTGAGGCCCCAGGAGCTCTTCCTGGTCGCACTTCTCCCTGGGCAGCACAACTCCCCCATTCCATGGCCACAGAGGCATTGGGAGTCTCCCCAGAATTAGCCGAGCGCTGCCAGCTCTGTCCCAGTCTGGCCTCCCACCATCTCCCCTCAGGGGAGTCTTTGGAACAGCCCCACACATGCAGATCATCAGCCCCCTTCCCCCCAGGCTACCCAGTAAGCACCCCCTGCTCTGGCCTCCTCCGCTACCCCCCACCCTCCCGCAGGCAGCAGGGAAGGGGAGGGAGGAGGCCACGCTGCCTAATTTCCTGGCACTGGGCTGAGAATAAACAGAGATATTCCAGCCCTGTTGCCTGGGAGACCCAGCTCCGGGGAGGGGCATGGGTGTGGTGTATGGGATCAGATGGTGCTGACGTTGGGGATGTGCCTCAGCAAGGCCTGGCAGGGTGCCACCCACTCTGCTCTGCTGGACATTCTTCGCATAACTCCCTGGGTTCCTGGCCAAGCTGGGAAGTCACTCTTCCTGGCAGGGCTGGAACAATGGGCTGGAGAGAATGGTACCAAAATAGAGAGGCAGCGAGCCAGCCTTGCATGTGGCTGGGACCCAAGCACCTTTCACAGTCCCTGCATTTTGGCTTGGCTCCGAAAAAAACAAACAGTTTCTCCCAAAGAGCTGCTGAGCGCGCAGTAGGGGGGGTCCCTTGCCCCAGTGCCCCAATAGCAGCTGCATGAATTCCCTGGCAGCCATGCCCTGCCCATGCCACTACGCCTCTCCGGCCATAGCCCTCTGACATGGGGACCCTGCAAACCTCCCGCAGCTCTGACTTGGGTGTAACTGACCTAGTGGGGTATTAAATAGAATGGATTTAATGCTGCACTGGATGGAAAGTGTGGAGGAGGATGGTGGGGCTGATGGCCTGGCAGGTCCCATAGTGGGGAGGGGTAGGAGCCCCCCATGTTTTTCTGTCAGGGCACAAGAGCTGTAGGAAGCAGCCTTGTGCACACAGCAAGGGGACTGAAGCACACTGTTTGCCAGGAGCTGGGAATGGGCAACAGGGGATGGATCACTTAAGGATTCCCTCTTCTGTTCATTCCCTCTGGGGCACCTGGCACTGGCCACTGTAGGAAGACAGGACACTGGGCTAGATGGACCTTTGGTCTGACCCAGTCTGGCTGTTTTTATGCCCTTGAACTCCTCCCACAGACAGGCAGACCTGGGCAGCCTCACGACTGTCCCCACTGAGCACAGCTTGCTGCTGTGCCCTTGGGCTGGGGGGGAGAAAGGATCACAGAGGGTTAATTCCTCTGCATGTGATCCATCCTCTGGCCTCTCTTTACTTGAGCTGACAGGTTTATTCCTGGGCCTGGAGCTCATGCCCATGAAGTGATGCCTCAGAATAGGTCTCAGGGGACAGTTAATGCTTGTCTGGAAAGTGACTTCCCTAGGAGATGGTTTAATTACCTCTAGTGTTGGCAACAGCCGTCGCTTGCCCCTTTAGCCCCAGCAAGATTGGGGTAGCTGTGACCACAGCGGCCTGTTCACAAACCAGCATCTAAGCTGCTCCGAGGTACTTTACAATCCCTCACAGTGCTACTGCAGGCTGGCCCATCCAATGCCACCGCCCAAGAATCACTCCCAGCAGCTCCCAGCTAACATAAGTGATGAATAATTGTTAGATCCTTGCATTAAAAATGGGCTGAAACCTGACACTTGTGACCCCACTATCATCAAAGCGATGGCTGCATGTGGGAAGCTGTGTCTACCCTCTGAAGCACAGAGGTCTGGCAAGCAGAGGTGGGGGGCATGAGACAAAAACCAGAGCTGGGGTTTTCAATAAAAAATAGTGCTCTTTATTATAAATTACAGAAATGCTTCCTTTCGGACTATAAATATAAATATGTGCAAAGTTTCTTCTGAGTCTGGTTTACGTTGAGTTTTCAAGCATGTTGAACTCAGCCTTCAAGGCTGGAGGTGAAGGCAGAATCTTTATAAAAGACAGGGATTCAGGCAGGGCTGTAAATGGCGCTTTCTCTAAAAGCCAGAAAAACCCAGCTGCCCTTCCCAACCGCAGCCCAGACAGCGGCTCCAGGGTGACGGGTTCCAGGGTGCTCCGTTGTTGCTACATTCCTGTAGGGGATCAGTGCCACGGTTGCCACCATGGAGCAGTGCAGCTGGGGACCCGGCAAGCCCACAGCCCCCAGATCCAGCCAGAGACTGTAGAGAATCGCAGCTTCTGGAACCCTCTGTGAAGCTGAGATTCGAGGGGCTGGGGCAGGGGCAGGGGCTGGGAGAAGCCCTGATGGGTCAGCACTTCAGAATAAAGATCTAACAACAACTCATCCCGTTGGGGCTCATTGCAACGATGTGCTCACATGGAACTCTTTGGTGCCGATGTGCCATCGGGACGGGTTCCTTTCCCAACTGGGATTCACTATTCATAGCCTGGACCATCATTGTAAGTGTTGCCTGTAATGTGCAGTAACCCAGTCCATGGGACGAGGATGGAGTTTAAGGCTTAGTCCCCTGGATAATGGTAGTGAGGGAAAAAGGCAGCATCCTCCAAGTCTGGGGCTTGGTGTGAAAGGAGCTTCCAACCACAAGGAGGCGGTGAGAGGTAAAAAATCACTTTCCCCTTAAAACTGAGGAAGAGTTTTCAGGCACTAGCTGGATTCCAGTGCTTTCCTTCTACTATCTTCAGACCAGCTTTGTTACCAGAGCAGCTCCAGTTTGGTCATATCACTGTGGCCAGAAAATGGGGGAGAGGATCTGAGCCACAGCTGAGCGACAGTAGTTTGCAAGGTACACATCTTGCATGGGCTGTTTGCAAACTGTTCAGCACGGCTCCTTCCCAGCAGTTGCCCTCATATCTGGTGGGACCGCCCCAGAAAGAGATACAGTTCTCACTGGGCTGCCGAAGAGGAGGCAGGCTGTGTACAGGAGCTTCAGTATGTTAATCCTTAGTCAAGTCACTTCAGTCTCTTGCCATTACCTAGAGGGGGCTCCAAACTGTCCCTGGGTTAGACCCCAACACGCATACACAACTGTAGACGTCTCTGTGCTGGGCAGGGCCCACTGGTCACCCCTAAGTTCACTGTCATCCCCCCCACTCCCTTTCCAAAGGGGGCAGGGGCCTGTTTTTGTCCTGAAAGTTCATGCTCCACTAGATCATTGTGCCCCCTGCTCGGCTTTTGTGCTTATGCCGCATGCTGCTCCTCCCGCCGCACTCCTTAGAGGGGGGCATCATACTGGTCCAGGAACTCCTTGATGGGGCCTGGCAGTTGAGTCATCTTTTCGTAGGAGTCCAAGTGCCCATTGACCGTCTTGCGGCAGAGGTGCTGCAGGCTGGACACGTTGGAGGAGAGCGGGCGGCTCAGCACCAGTGGGATTTTCTCGCCCCCGGAGTAGATGTAGTAGGCACGCTTAGGGTGTGGGGCCCCTCCGGGCTGCTCGGGAAGGGGACACGGAGAAGGAGGCATGTAGTGATGCACCAGCTTGAGGACGCAGTCGAAGCGGGGCACAGGCTGGCTGCTGCGGGGGTCGGTCTGCAGAGAGAAGCTGTCGCCCTCGCATTGGATGCGCAGGTTCTTGGTGCCCGACTCCGTCTTCACGCTGAGGGTGAAGAAGTGCCGCTGGTCGGAGCTGTCTCTGATGAGGAAGGTGCCCGCCGGCTCCGCGCTCAGCAGCAGGTTGGCATCGCTGCCCGTTACCGTGCTCCAGTAGAAGCCGCTCTCCTGCAGCTTGCGCACGGCGTTCACCACCAGCTGGTACTCGCTCTTGGAGCTGAAAGTCTTGAGGCGCAGGCTGGTGTCCAGCGGGCGGCTCATCCCAGCAGCGGGGAACTTGCTGTGGGTGACCATGGCGCAGGGAGCCAGCTTCGCGAGCTCGGCGGTGCTGCTGCCTTGTGCAGCGGCTGCTAAACCATCACCTGGGGGAAGCAAGGACAGAGACTCAGAAAAACGGGGCTCCCAGGACCGGGGGTGCCCCCTCCCCAGGACCAGCTGCCCCAGGACCGGGGGTGCCCCCTCCCCAGGACCAGCTGCCCCAGGACCGGGGGTGCCCCCTCCCCAGGACCAGCTGCCCCCACCCCGGGGCGCCCGCCCCAGGACCGGGGGTGCCCCCTCCCCAGGACCAGCTGCCCCCGCCCCGGGGCGCCCGCCCCAGGACCAGCTGCCCCCAGTGCCCCGCACTAGCGGTCGCTGGGCTGCGGCCTCCCCGCGCCGTGCCGTGCCGTGCCGGGCCGGGGCCGTTACCTGGGGCGGGGCGGCGGCGCGGGTCTCGCTGCGGGTCTGGCTCCGGACAGGGCAGCGGGCTCCCGGCGGTGCGCGCCCGGCTCGGCGCCTTCCAAAGCTGCCGGGGCCGCTCGGGGCCGCCTCTTATAGCGCCGCGGCCCGGCCCGGCCCCGCCCTCGGCTTCCTGGAACTCGGCTTCTTCTTGTAACGCCGCGGGCCCCGCCCCGCCGAGCGCCCCGGGCAGCGCGCCAGGCAGCGCCGGCCCATTCCGGGCAGCGCGGGGCTCCCCCCGCGGCTCCCGCTCGCGCTTTCCTTCTAAGAAGCGCTGAGTCCCCGGCCCGCGGCCGCCGGGCCGCTCCCGCGGGGCCAGCGCCGAGCACCCGGGCTGCAGCGGGGGCGCCGGCCGGAGGGCAGGGCCGGGCTTTCCAGAGCGCCCAGCGGCTGCCCCGGGAGGAGGGCGGGCCCCGTCGGAAGCCGGGCCCTGAGCCCCCTTCCCTGGGGCAGAGACCCACCGGCTGCGGCTGCCTCTGGGGAGCTTTTCTGTCCCAAGGCAGCTTGCTGGTGGGGGTGGAGAGGCTCTTCCAGCTGCAGGGCACTGCCCAGGGCAGGTGATGGAAACTCACCGCATCCTAGGAAGTGCCCTTCCTGCCCTGCCCACAGTGGGGCAGCTGCTGCCCAAGGCAGACAGCAGGAGAGAGCGGGTCGGGGCCCAGGGGAGCGGAGGCCGAGAGGGGAGGAGAGGAGAGGAGAGGGGGGCAGTAAGAACCGTGGTGAGGGACGCAGGAGAGCCCAGGGCATGAGGCCAGCAGGGGCAGAAACCCTGGAGCTGGTCGGTGCGAGCTCTTTGCAGTGTAAATGGGAGAGGAAGGATCAGCCTGGGGTACAGACGCAGAGGGGCTGGGTTCTGGTCCCAGCGCTGCCTCCCATGCACTTTGTGGCTTGGGACTTAATGTCCTTGTGCTCCTTCCTCCCACTGTAACGGTAACTCCTCAGTGTTTGCAAAGTGCTTGGGGTACCTTGTGTGGAAAGAGGCACTGGAGGTGGGCAAAGGTAGCTGATGTGGCTGGGGCTCCAGCGTTCAGAGGTGAGCTCCCAAAAGGTGCATTTGTTTGTGCACTAGCCTCCAGTGCAGTAACACTCCTCCCCTGCCCGCCACACACACACACACTAAATCCAGCATATGTGGGGATGTAGTGGAAAGCCAAAGTACAAACAAAAATTGCCTTGGAGAACCCTCCTGCCTCTTCTCCTTATGCTGCTGCCACTCAAAGGACATCGACCTCTGGCCTCGGCTGAGGATTCCCGGTATTCCCCACTAGGATGCAGAATGTGCTGCAGAAGTAGGCATGAGATCAAAAATTCCAGGGAGTTCATCTGGAAGCCGTTCTCTGGGAAAGAATTGCCATCCCCTCAGCCCTGCTGGTGGGAGGGGAACGGAGTTACTAATATGTTATGGAAAGGTTGTGGATCAAATGTCTTTATGGCTCTGAAGTTTAGTTCAAGTACAACATTCCAGGCCACCGTTGACCTCATTTACACTTCCCAGAAGAGCTGCAGGGAAGGAAAAAAACCTCTGATTTAGCATTTGGGAACAGTAAGGGTGAAACTCTCCCCTAATGTAATTAAACGCCCCAGGGCTCTGAAAAAGGGGTCAGGTTACTGGATTATTCAACAACTGGATGTGCAGCAGCACTTAAAATGCCTCATCCAGTGGGGAGAGGAATGGCAGAGCAAAGGGTAGCTTTACAGTCCTATCAGAAATAAAGGCTTGATTCTGGGCGCAACTGCTGTATAGAGCTGGCTTGACTGGCCCCTGTGGATCCTCCTCAGTCTTGGGTAGGGGTGTGCCAGCCCTCAGCATAGGGGTGGCTGAGGGTAAGAGGGGATGTGTCTGGAGCACTGTACATGTAGAAAGAACAGGAGGACTTGTGGCACCTTAGCGACTAACCAATTTATTTGAGCATAAGCTTTCGTGAGCTACAGCTCACTCCATCGGAGCATCCGATGAAGTGAGCTGTAGCTCACGAAAGCTCATGCTCAAATAAATTGGTTAGTCGCTAAGGTGCCACAAGTACTCCTTTTCTTTTTGCGAATACAGACTAATACGGCTGCTACTCTGAAACTTTACATGTAGGAAGCCACTGTTGAAGCAGCCCAGGATCCCCTCGTTTGCTGGGCTATGCCTCTTCGTAGGCCCAGCACAGAAGCTAGTCCAAAGGGTTCTCCAGCCCCCAGTTAGAAGGGACCAGACCAGAGACAGGGGCCAGTGACTCCTTCAAAGAATTCAAATCCACTTTGCTGGCAGGTCAAGCTGGCCAGATGCTGTCAGAGGGGGAAGGGCTGGGAGGCAGGTCCACCAGTGTTCCCCATTTGCTTGAGGATTTACCATGTAGTTGCTGTGTAAGTCTCAGGGTATTAGAGAGACAAGGTGGGTGAGGTCACATCTTTCATTGGCCCACCAATTCCTGCTGGGAGAGAAAGCTGAAGTTGTTCCAATAAAAGACCTGACTTCCCCCACCTTGTCTCTTGGAGGATTTACAGGCAGGCAGATGAGGATAGCTGGCTTCTCAGCTGGTTCTAAAACTTTAATGTTGGCTATTGTCAACTTTGACCATACAAACAAAACACACTTTGTCAGTGGATTCTGTTTTAAATAGTTTCATTTGCCCTGGAGCTGCAGCCAGTCAGGAATAAACACAAAAGGAGTAGTTCTGGGAAGTGAGGCTGTGGTGAACCAGCTGGTCTGAAATGCAAACGAGTCCTGGAACTCTGCCTAAAGCAGGAGTGGTGAAATCCAAGGGAAGGAGGAGAGTGAAGGCTCCTGCCGGCAGTGCTGGGCTCCACTCTCCAATGGGGAGGATGAGGCAAGGAGGCTGCTGGGGAAAAGAAGCCCAGTCCCATTGGCTGAATGCTAGGTCTGACTCTGCAGCTGGGTGGAACTGAAGACCAATGTACCTTCAACAGCCCCTTTTGCCATCTCCTGAAATCAGCCTTATGGCTGGGGTTCCCCCACCATTACTGAGAGGTAGGGGAGACCCTCTGAGATAGGAGCATGCCTTCTCTGTGTGCATGGCTGATGGCCAGCTCCCCTGTCACATGCTCAGCACACCCCAGCCCTGGTTGCCACTTCAGGGATTGCTCTTTGGAATTCATGGACTGTTCTCACCCTCTCCAAATGCGGATGCCAGCCTGATGGCTGAGGAGGCTGCAAGTGGCCCCTCCCATGTTTTAGGCCCAAATTTACCCTATCCCCCAGACAGGCAGCTTTGCTTCTATCAATGTAAATAGCAGACCTAGGAAACCTAGAAGCTAGGAAATGTCATTTATGCTAAAGAAATGAACCCTGCCTCAACAATCCCCTTCCTTTGGGTGAGGTGGCCTGGGGATCAGACCTGAGGCTTCCTGGGGGAGGCTGAAGATTCAAAGCACAATTTTTAAAGTCCTACATAAATATAGGGGTCAGGGAAAGTCTCCAAGCCCAGCTGCCTCTTGCCTGTCACAGACAATGAGCCCTTCCCCCTTTGTGCCAATACAATTGTTTGCATTTTGACTAGACCCTGACCAAAGGCATGGGCTGCAGCCCAAAGCTCCTTGCAGAGTGACCTCTGACTGCATCTGACACATGCACAGAGTGTCCGACAGTCAGGGCTGCACCTCCCCCAGAATGCAGGCTAACAGCACTCCCCACCCTGATGTCAGGACAGGCATCAGCATTGCTGGGTGTGGCCTGGGACTGGAAACAAGGAATGCTGCTTGTCAGGCCTGAGGGGCACTAGCAGGGCTGTGAGTGTGTGAGGGAGAACAAGGGTTGGAATAGCAGGGGGTGAAGGTACATTGATAGGTGTATGTTGAGGTCCAGGACAGGAATTTGGGGCAGGGGATGCAGGTCAGACCTTAGGGAAACTAGGCTTCTCAGGATAGTCCCAATAACACTAATATGCTGTAAATCCTGCTCTACCCTGAAAGCTTCTGGAGCCCTGAACGCTGGGAATTCCCTCTGAAGTAACCTGATTAGATAATTGTGTGTTTCCCTGTACTATCTGCCAAAGGATGACTTGTGTAGAAGGCTCCAGAGCAGCCCCTGGCTGCCTGCCATGCCACAAACTGCTGAGATTCCCTTGATATCAAGAGAGCTTTATTAATCTGCCTGCAGTTTACAAGTGCAGGGACAGGAAAACAAACAAGAAGCCCCATCTAAGGGGATTCTGTTCCAGAAACCTGGCTGCAGGGAGGACATGTTCATTTATCGAAAATGAGCTTCATAGGGCCCCTTGGAGTTGCCGCCTGTGTGGCTGAGCCGCTGAGTAAGAGGCTGTTGGGCAATAGCATCTCAGATGACAAGATTCTGGACAATTTAAAATATAAGTAGGAAAATAAAACCCACAAGAGCTGATTGTGCTCTTTCCCCAGTGAACACACTCTCCTTTCCCACCTCCCAGGCAGATTGGGGTCTGGCATTTGCCTTCCACAAGGCACTGTCTCACAGACAAGGAGGTGGGGTTGCAGTCCCAGGGCCCCTTCAGACCTGCCTTTCATCAAGCTCCTACCTCATGGCCATGCGCCTTGGCAGGCCTGATGCTAGAGGGGAAGGGGAATTCCCAAGCCAGGGGTGGGCAGATGGAATGGACAGAGCAGGGCCTGAAACTATGCCAGGGCTCAACCCAGGGAGGCCAGGCAGGTGGCGGTGACGCAGACTACCTTGCGCGATGGGTGATCAAATTAAACGAGGCATGTGTCTGCCCCTCTGTCACCTCCCAATTTGCAGATGAATTGAAACTGTGATCTACAGCTCAGCTCTGCATCTCTCCAGTAAGACCCTTTCAAACCTCCAACCCCTCCAGTGCTTTGACTTAGTAGATACTTTCTTTAACAGGTTTCAGAGTAGCAGCCGGGTTAGTCTGTATTCGCAAAAAGAAAAGGAGGACTTGTGGCACCTTAGAGACTAACCAATTTATTTGAGCATGAGCTTTCGTGAGCTACAGCTCACTTCATCGGATGCATAAACGTGGAAAATTCAGTGAGGATGTTTTTATACACACAGACCATGAAAAAATGGGTGTTTATCACTTCAAAAGGTTTTCTCCCACACCCCACTCTCCTGCTGGTAACAGCTTATCTAAAGTGATCACTCTCCTTACAATAAGAAAAGGAGTACTTGTGGCACCTTAGAGACTAACCAATTTATTTGAGCATGAGCTTTCGTGAGCTCACGAAAGCTCATGCTCAAATAAATTGGTTAGTCTCTAAGGTGCCACAAGTACTCCTTTTCTTTTTGTGAATACAGACTAACACGGCTGTTACTCTGAAACCTCTCCTTACAATGTGTATGATAATCAAGGTGGGCCATTTCCAGCACAAACCCAGGGTTTAACAAGAACATCTGAGGAACGGGGGGGGGGGGGGGGGAGGAAGGGGAAGGGGATATAGGTTACCTTGCATAATGACTTAGCCACTCCCAGTCTCTATTCAAGCCTAAGTTAATTGTATCCAATTTGCAAATGAATTCCAATTCAACAGTCTCTCGCTGGAGTCTGGTTTTGAAATTTTTCTGTTGTAATATCGCAACTTTCATGTCTGTAATCGCGTGACCAGAGAGATTGAAGTGTTCTCCGACTGGTTTATGAATGTTATAATTCTTGACATCTGATTTGTGTCCATTTATTCTTTTACATAGAGACTGTCCAGTTTGACCAGTGTACATGGCAGAGGGGCATTGCTGGCACATGATGGCATATATCACATTGGTGGATGTGCAGGTGAACGAGCCTCTGATAGTGTGGCTGATGTTATTAGGCCCTGTGATGGTGTCCCCTGAATAGATATGTGGGCATAGTTGGCAACGGGCTTTCTTGCAAGGATAGGTTCCTGGGTTAGTGGTTCTGTTGTGTGGTGTGTGGTTGCTGGTGGGTATTTGCTTCAGGATGGAGGGCTGTCTGTAGGCAAGGACTGGCCTGTCTCCCAAGATTTGTGAGAGTGATGGGTCGTCCTTCAGGATAGGTTGTAGATCCTTGATAATGCGTTGGAGAGGTTTTAGTTGGGGGCTGAAGGTGACGGCTAGTGGCGTTCTGTTATTTTCTTTGTTAGGCCTGTCCTGTAGTAGGTGACTTCTGGGTACTCCTCTGGCTCTGTCAATCTGTTTCTTCACTTCAGCAGGTGGGGATTGTAGTTGTAAGAATGCTTGATAGAGAACTTATAGGTGTTTGTCTCTGTCTGAGGGGTTGGAGCAAATGCGGTTGTATTGTAGAGCTTGGCTGTAGACAATGGACTGTGTGGTGTGGTCTGGGTGAAAGCTGGAGGCATGTATGTAGGAATAGCGGTCAGTAGGTTTCCGGTATAGGATGGTGTTTATGTGACCATCGCTTATTAGCACCGTAGTGTCCCGGAAGTGGATCTCTCGTGTGGACTGGTGCAGGCTGAGGTTGATGGTGGATGGAAATTGTTGAAATCATGGTGGAATTCCTCAAGGGCTTCTTTTCCATGGGTCCAGATGATGAAGATGTCATCAATATAGCGCAAGTAGAGTAGGGGCGTTAGGGGACGAGAGCTGAGGAAATGTTGTTCTAAGTCACCCATAAAAATGTTGGCATACTCTGGGGCCATGCGGGTACCCATAGCAGTGCCACTGATGTGAAGCTATACATTGTCCCCAAATGTGAAATAGTTATTGGTGAGGACAAAGTCACAAAGTTCAGCCACCAGGTTAGCCGTGACATTATCAGGGATAGTGTTCCTGACGGCTTGTAGTCCATCTTTGTGTGAAATGTTGGTGTAGAGGGCTTCTACATCCATTATGTAAGTCATTATGCAAGGTAACCTATTTCCCCTTGTTTCTCCCCCCCCCCCCTTCCACAGACATTCTTGTTAAACCCTGGATTTGTGCTGGAAATGGCCCACCTTGATTATCATACACATTGTAAGGAGAGTGGTCACTTTAGATAAGCTGTTACCAGCAGGAGAGTGGGGTGTGGGAGAAAACCTTTTGAAGTGATAAACACCCATTTTTTCATGGTCTGTGTGTATAAAAACATCCTCACTGCGTTTTCCACTTTTATGCATCCGATGCAGTGAGCTGTAGCTCACGAAAGCTTATGCTCAAATAAATTGGTTAGTCTCTAAGGTACTCCTTTTCTTTCTTTAACAGGCACCTCATAGTGAAACCTTGAGGTATCCCTGAAAGAATGATGAGGGTTTGTGCCACTGCAGAAGGCATGGCTCCCCTCCCACACTCTCATCACAGACTTTACAATGGCAGGGTCTTAACCTAAGGGTTAGATGGGTTAAACCAGCAGCGCTTAGCCAAGCTTGAGCCCCAGAGGCCCACGTCCCAACCTGGCATGTTTCTGTGATGTGGGGGTTCATCACATAGCAATATGTGTGTTTTACTCAGAGGTTTTTGGTTTTAGATGTAGAGCTTCAAAAAGTACTGGGGCTTTACTCCCCAGCACATTCCCTCTGGCTCTGTATAGCTGGGGACAAACACTTACTTTCATCTGTCCTCTGCATAATCAGCCAGAAATTGAACCAAGCCTCCCCCTAGCTGCCTCTTCTGGGGACTAAATGGTGGACTTGGCTCTAGACAAGCAATAGAGAAACTGACTTAACAGACACAGAGAAACAATCCAAGAGAACAATTCAGCAGCCAACATGACACTCCACCATGCTGGTGTGGAGATTCTGCAAGCAGGCACCTCTGAGAGAGAGAGAGAACACTGTGACACACAACCTCTGCCCAGAGGACAGTTCCCATCCCATCTGCAGAACATGGAGTCCCAATTTTGGATTTTGTTAAGTCCTTTGTTTCCATGTTAAGATGTTTTCTGTTCCAGGAAATGGCATTCCAGTGGTGACCTGGCAAAGCCTTTTTGGGATGGAGAATTTCAGGTTTCAGAGAGCATGGAGGAAGTGCATTTATCCTGCTCATCACAGAAGACAACATTTATCAGCTTTAGAGGAGCTGTTGCAAAATGTATTCTACTAAAGGTTTTTAGTTCATGCTCATCACTGTGGTATCTGAGCACCTTAGTGTTCTGATCACTTCAAAGGAACTCTGTGAAATATGACAGAACATCATCAACATGCAGCCATCTTAGACTTGGGTCCCAAACTGCAACCTCAAATATGGTAGTTGTTAGGATATAGATATTCAGGTCTGTCTGTAAAGGCCTATACTCTAAGAATTTAGGTGTATTCTTATCACTTGACTAGTTAGAGAGAGATAAAAGAAAGAATCAAAATCACTGTCTGCCGGTGTAAGGGCCTTCTCTTACTGTGATAGTCTGAGGCCCTGTTCTTAGGCTAAGGCCTTTGGCTAAGCAACAGGCAGCCATAAACTGGGAACAGAGTAACAGCCGTGTTAGTCTGTATTCGCAAAAAGAAAAGGAGTACTTGTGGCACCTTAGACTAACCAATTTATTTGAGCATAAGCTTTCGTGAGCTACAGCTCACTTCATCGGATGCATACTGTGGAAAGTACATAAGATCTTTGTATACACACAAACCATGAAAAAATGGGTGTTTACCACTACAAAAGGTTTTCTCTCCCCCCACCCCACTCTCCTGCTGGTAAAACTGGGAAGGGACCGGTCACATCCTCACATTCCAAACTAGTCACATTGAAAGAAGGTGCTATTGGGCTGTTAGGAATACAATCCTGTCCTGATAGTGCCTATCACCTCCAGAGAAAGGGAAGTGCCTAGAAAATGTAAAAGGAAACTTAGTTTGATAGCATCCTGTCTGGCAAGAACTCACTTATCAATAGCTGAGATGTGAAATCCTCACTTCTGTATTGTTTTGTCATTATAGTTCCTACTTTGCTATTGTTTGTCTGTATCATCTCTGTCTGATTCTCTGATTGTTCCTGTCTGCTGTATAATTAATTTTGCTGGGTGTAAACTAATTAAGGTGGTGGGATATAATTGGTTACATAATCATGTTACAATATGTTAGGATTGGTTAGTTAAATTTCAGGAAAATGATTGGTTAAGGTATAGCTAAGCAGAACTCAAGTTTTACTATATAGTCTGCAGTCAATCAGGAAGTGGGGGGGGGTCAGTGGGGGAGATGGGAACAGGGGTAAGGAAATTGGAATCATGTTTTGCTAAAGGGGGAAATGGGAACAGGGAATGGGGGTAAGGAAATTGGAATCATGTTTAGCTAAGGGCAGGAATGGGAACAGGGACACAGGTGTAAGAGTTGGGAAGAGGGACACTAAGGAAGGAAACTGGAATCATGCTTGCTGGAAGTACACCCCAATAAACATTGAATTGTTTGCACCTTTGGACTTCGGGTATTGTTGCTCTCTGTTCATGCGAGAAGGACCAGGGAAGTAAGTGGGTGAAGGAATAAGCCCCCTAACAGTAGTCATGGACTGATATGGGACTGGGGGCAGAGAAGTCTGAGCATGTGTCTCCCATAGACCTTGACAGGAGACTACACTTAAAAGAAAGTCTCTGAAGTTTTGGGGCTGAATCACTGAAGTTTTTCACTGAGTTGATAAGCCTGTTTTTTCTAAAATCCCTCTAAATCCTTAAGTGGGTTCGGTTTTGATCCTCCGACTCTGCTTTGGATCTGCTCTTTTCTGAACTTGCACAGGTGAATCCGACTCCCTTTGGCTTCTGAAGGGCTCTGGAGAGTCAGAAGGCTCCAAGAGTAATATAACTCTTTAATACAGCCCAGTTCCTAGCGGTCTTACCGGGGGCGGGAGAGAAATACACCCTGTTAGCTTATGTGGGAAAGTGGCCAAGTATGGCCCCCCAGAAGAGCCCCAGTCCAAATTTGGGCAGCAGTAATGTGCAGGACATGTGTACACACAGTAAATCTAGCTTTGAGGATGGGACTCCAGCAGCTGACTGCTGATTCTAGTGTCCAGATGCCAGATATGGCAGAGACAATGGTAGGGTACGAGGAAAGCCAAAACTATGCTTTGATTTAAAACAAAATTAAAAGTTGGTTTTGGTCAAATACTCATGGGCATAAGCCAGATGGGGCCTAAATCTAAAAGCCAACGGGCAGGGTGTCTTTCCGGCTGTTGTTTGTGTTGGTTTTGTCTTGGGGGTGAATCGCAGACTCTTTGGCAGCAGCAGCCCTAACTCAGGATTTCCTGCTTTTTCTGAATCAGTCAGTATCCATGGACACTGTAAAGAGCCCAGCAGTTCCTTACAAAAGTGTCTTAGTGTGGAGAGATTTTCATTCTGTGGTTTCGATACAGGGAATGTTCAGACATGCTGCCCCAAGCAATATTGTATTCTCCTTGTTTATTTGGAAAATGGTGAGGGGATTGAAAGGGAAGATTTAGAGGCTGGCATAGCCCTGAAGTGGCCAGGCATTCTGGCTGTGGCACTCAGAAGATGGACAAAGATCTCAGGATCCATGCTGAGCCCCTTGGAGATCAATGGTGACAATGCAGCACAGATGAGTAGGGTTTCAAGACATTTTTGTTTGACTTGTAATGCTCAGCATTCACGTTCACACCTCCATCTTCTATGTGAACCTTTCATACTTCTGGGCCCAATTCAGCGTTTGTGATGTAGGTAAAACTGCCACAAATTTCAACAGGAGTTTTGTCTGTGTCATAACTGCAAGGTCAGGTTAATTCTATACTTCTTATGTACATCTGCCTCCCTTCAGCACAGACACCGTGGTCCTGCTGTAAACCCACTACCCAGGCATGCAAACCAACTTTCCTGTACCTAGAAAGCAGTGAACGATGCATTATTATTAAAAGTGCCTTCAGTGGGCTTAGCCCTGTGTAGCAAGACAGTCCGTATCCCAGTGACCTGGCAATCTCGAAGATAAAGACAGACAAGGTGCACTGGGAATCCCCGGAGGAATGCTATCTTGTTGCCAGACAGGGTGTGGCAATATTATCGGCCCGCGAGGTTCTGAGCACAGGGAAGGCGCATGATCATCCCCCGCAGCAGGGAGTTCCACAGGTTAGGTGCCTCGCCTGGGAAGGTCTGTGTCCGCACCCACGAGCTGGCCAAGCGCCGTCACGTCCTAGCAGGCAGGCGGGATCCCGGACTTTTCTCCAGGCGGTCAGGCCCAGTCCCGCGCAGGACCCCGGGCCGGCCACGGCGCCCGCAGTGCTGGGCCTGTGGAAGGGGCTGGCCGGGCTCGGCTGCTGCCAGGCCTCGCCTTCCCGTGACCGGTCTCCCGGCCCCTCCGCCTCGAGCCCGCCGCGCCCTGACGCCGCCGGGTGACGCTGCGGCCGGCGGCCGCTGGGGGTGGGGGTGGGACCCAGGCGCCCGAGCCGGGCCTGGCTGCGCCGGAGGGGCCGTGCCCGTGCTTCGCGCCCCAAATAAAGTTTTCGCTTTTGAAGTCGGTGGCTTGCGCGTCCCGCGGCGGCCGGAAGCGGAAGTAGCGAGGTTTCCATGGCGGCGGCCGGAAGCGGAAGCAGCGTAGTCTCCATGGCGGCGGCCGGCGGTCCCGCGTTGTGGCGGCGGCTCTTGGGCCTGCTTCCTCACGGGAGGCTGGGCCTGGCCGCGCTGCTCGGGCGCCTCTCGGACCGTCTGTCCCTCGGCCGGGACCGGCGCTCCCGGAGGTAAGGGTGGCCCGTTCCCCGCCCGCGCTGTGCGCCGCCCCGCCCTGGCCGCGCATCGCCGCGGGGCTCAGCCGGGCCCGCCTCGCCCAGCGGCCTGCAGCGGGTGCCCGGCGCTGGGCGCCGCCCGCCGGCTCCTGGGGCGGGGCGGGGCGGGGCGGCCGGACGCACGCAGCAGGCAGCCCAAGGGCGCGTTGGGTAGGCAACGCGGGCGGAGGGCACGTGCCACCTCCGGCCTCCTCCCGGCCGCCGGGCCGTGTCTGAGGTGCCCAGGGGCCACGGGGATGGCACGTTTTAATAAGGCTACGATTTTATCACGGGGAGCGCGAATGTGAATGGAGTCTGTGAAAACTTGGAACTGGCTGTGAAAGCGCATTTGATTTGGCCCCCAGACTGGGCAGCACTGCAGCCTGGCGCTCGGGGTCGCAGTGTCGCTCAGGGTTGCCTTGCCCACCCTTCTGCCTCCGTTTATGGAGGGGAAGACCAGTCACACCTGAGTGGCTCTGTGACCCCATGTGCCAGGCTGCAACACCCGGAGCAGAGAGCTGGGCCCAGCCCTGTGGGACAGGAGCTGCTTCTGGGCAGTGGTCTCGCTCTCCAACACTGCCCTTTCTGTGACTTGACTTTTTTCCTCACAACTCTGCTGGGAAATTTACTAAACATTTTTGTGTCAAAATCATAGCCTTAGTTATAAGCGTCTGAACAGAAAGAAATGCAGACACTAAGTATATTTGAAGCCTTAGCTGATCCTCTGGAGTGCAGAGTAGTCCAAAAACCTGAGGAGACCTTTGTTCTTTGTTATGACGCTGCTGATGCTTGCTGTCCCTCTTCCGGTCCCGGCGAGACCAGATATAATAAATGGTTCAGCATCTGACATACCGTCGTAGGTTGTCGTCCAACACAGCCTCCAACAAGACTAGGCTGTCCCGGACACCAGATAACAGGATTGTTTACCTTTACACTAAGAAAGTTGGCAAGGCACCACAGTCTGCATGTGGTGTGTGTCCAGGAAGACTTTGCGGTGTTCGTGCTGTGTGCCCTAAAGTCCTTACGAGGTTGTTAAAAACAAAGAAGCATGTTAGCAGAGCCTATGGCGGTTCCATGTGTGCTAAATGTGTCCATGACAGAATCAAACGAGCTTTCCTTATTGAGGAGCAGAAGATTGTTGTAAAAGTGTTGAAGGCACAAGCACAGAATCAGAAATCTAAGTGAATCTCTTTGTATTGTTTGCCTAATAAATGAAAATTCAACTTAAAAAAAAAATAAACAGAAATTTGTAGCGCCAGTGATTATGCAAACTAATGGGTGATCAGAAAAAAACGACTTCTCTTTGAAACTCTAAAAGGATCTGGTTGTTTTGTTCTACAGATCAGTCTTTGTTTTATCTGGCATGTGTGTTCCTGCTCCTGATCTCCATCTCTGGAGCTTCTAAACTCAGTATCGTCTCAAATTCCAAATCTACGCATAGCTAGCAAAAGTTCCTCTAGAGTAGGGCAGAATAATTTAATGATCTCTTTGGACTCCCAGGTTTGACCTACTCCATGGCATCTCCAACTCTTTTTCATTCTGTGGATTCCTTGGTAAAACTTGCCTTCCATTCGCAACAGCCTATTCCCCCAGTTATTAAATTCTTTCCTTCATCAGACCACCAGGAAGCCCAATTTGAGAACTACTGGCCTAATCTTGTGGAAGGTGACTTTCTCTGGAGAGATCAAGAAAAGGAAATTGAATTTAGGAAAGCTTATGCCTGATTTCGGTTGGAATCTTTTGGATTCTTGAGCAAATATTTAGTTTTAAAAGAAGTTACAATACTGTACCACTTCCAGCCAATCCAAAAACAAATCTGCTAGATTCTGCATTGTCATAGTCTCTTGAGGTCTTGTTGTTTTCAGAGGAGCCTTCTGTTATTTAACCACAGCCCTCCCCTGCCCCCCAATAGGAATGCAAAGTCTCAGGATATAAATTATTACTGAGAGGAATTGTAACTGCAGCAATCACAGAGCACAGGCCAACTGCCTGACTGTATATGTCACAGTTTTGAAACAAAGCCATTAAGCAATTACCTTTTTTCTGGCACCATGTATGTCTTATTACCCTGCTTTCTGAGATTTTTCATCTGGGATAATTCCATGCACAGTCTCCAAATCTGATTCATATTAAGAAAAATCAGCATTTCTTATATCCTCAAATTATAAGGGTGGCTTTCAGTTTTCTTTAATTTCTTCATTTTCCCTGAAGTTGGGTACAGCATTTTGTGTCTGTATCTTTAACATTTTTGCATCTAAATTAAGTATAAAGAAGTGATTGCTGAATTAGAGCCATGTTGTGGTTCATCCTCTACCCCTTTGCGCTCTTGTGTTGGAGCATAAGATGATCACATGCTGCACTTTATTCTGGGCAGATTGCATACTGATGTTCCAAGCTCCGCAGCCATAAATTCTTGTAGAATACCATATAGTGTGCTATTCTCAAGTTCAGATGAACTTTGACTTCAGCAGAAATCTCCTGCTAATAATGCTCTGCAGTTAGCTTATCAGGGACGGAAAAGCTCCTCGCTAAAAATGTTTGCACTTGTACAATAGGAGTGTAGTTTATAAAATGTTTAAACAGTAACACTCGCCAGCTGGCCACTTACACAAGATGTGTGGGCATCCTTGGGAGGTACATGACAGAAGGCTACATTTCCTTCATTCATCCACTAAATGGAGACATCAGATAGGATGAACCTTGCTGAAGACTGTTGCTTTTTTTTAACGTGTGGTGTCATATTTTGTGGTAACTGGCGAGTTGGTTACTTTTCCACCAGTGTCTTTCTGTTAGATACTTACACCATCCAGTTGGAGGCTGAGTGCCAGCACGAGTAATAACTGCTGCTAAATACATTGGAGCTCTTTTTAGAAGATGCTGAATGATGATGCCTTTTTGCAGTGTACAGTAATTTTAAAGTCTTTAAATTATCTTGGATAGTTGTGAGTCTTGCGTTATTTGGGAAAGACCATTTGCTGCTGGTATTACAGGAAGTTTGTTACATTCTCATAACTACTTGACCTTGTCTCCGCAGATGTTTGACTGTTCTGTTCTCACCAATTCACTTGGGTACAGTAAAACTTACTTAAAGATTTATTATCAAGAGATGGCGAACAACGAGTTCCTTATTCAAAAGCTGTCCCCACCTCTGGGCCAAGGGGCCGAGAGGTGGGGGCAGCTTTTGAATAAGGAACTCGTTGTTCGCCATCTCTTGATACTTTAAAACTTACTTAAAGATTTATTAAGTGGCAACCAAGCCACAATTTCTGTTGCCAATTTCCATGAAGAATCAATTGCTGAAAAAGTGGTTGGATGCATTAAATCTGGTTCGCAAAGCAACTCCAGTATTAGCTGCCCATGTTGTCTCCTGGGCAAAAGGGTGCAGAGCTCTTTCTTGTATTTAGTCTACTTAATTCCTGGTATTTTTAATATAGTAAGTTATGTTTGGGGAGGGGTATCTTCTTATCCTGTGAATCACTGAAACTTTCATTTCACTTAACAAAATTGTCACAGTTCTCTCTTGGTGGTGTTTTGTTTTCTAATAGTACAACTTTTACAGTGTGAGTCAATGCATACATGACTTTTTTTCATTTTACAACCTGTGTGCTGCTTTACCCTCTCTTCTCCCCTGGCATCTTCTTTTACTGATACTTTTCTAGTGGGTGGGAGGTGAGCAGCAGCCTGACCTGTGAGTGCTGACGTGACCTCACAGACTCCAGTGAGAGTGTGGCTTGCTTCTCTCCTCAATGGACTTAAAAACAGAGAAAGCAAGAGTCTGGGAAGAAAAGAACAGGCCATATGTTTAGCATCACACTGCTGCTTGATCTTGGCAGTTCAAAGAAGTTCCTCTCAAGCTTCTCTGCTCTCTGTTGGCTGCGTCAGTGTTTTAACTACAAAATCAATTTTCAGACTCAGCCATTGACCCATAAAGCTCGCAAAAAGAAACAGTGTATACCCAAATGCTGAATTTCAAGGCAAGAGCAATTTGCAGATCCCACTGTGTGGTGACTTCTGTGTGGGTGAAAGGACTGAGCTGGATTCTGCAGTTTCAGTTCATTTCCTGTACTGCAGCTGAGGTTTTACAGTGAATCGTAGCTTCTGAGTTCCCTCTAGTATGTACAAGTCTGCATGACAAAACCACAATTCTTAAAAATAGAATGTCCAGAAAAACTCCCATCTATAAATAGGGAACGGATTTTATCCAGAAAAGATTCAGATTGACCTCTGCTAGTTCTGGTTTCTTTTTCAGATTAATTAGTCATTGTTTGTGGACTGACTTGAAAGCTTTTTCCGTCTGTTCTTGGACACTCTTGGTTTGTTGGAAATGTGGGTTCTAGTGGTTTCTCTTAACTTAGGGTTCTGATGGCTGTATGTGCAGAATGTTTTTGGGATGATTTGCAGGTAGTTGCTTGAGTATTTTCAGTGGTCTGTGGGTAGAGGTATCTGCTTCAAAAAAACACTGTTGCTAGTTACAGTTGACTAGTGCCAAACTTGTATTCACTTTGAAGGGTTTTGTAGCCCAAATTATAAAATCCTGCAGATTCCACATCAAATACATTACAAACTCCAGATTTGTCTTATGCACTTATGTCAAATGCACTTACACATTTTATTTTTAAATCTTAGAGGCATCAAAGAAGATTACAAAGGGTAACCAATGCCTATCAACACACACAGAGAACCTGGCATAAAGTACAGTCTTTCCCACAGTGACAGTGGTTTCCAGAAGAGTATTTATTGAGGGTTTTTTATGAAGGGGTGTAGTTTAATTTCTGTCTTCAGACTTTCTGCAGTGAAACAACTTCCTTGAAATCTCAAAAATGCTATTGAAAAATTTCCTTTTGAAACTTGATTCTAGGCCGTTGTCATGTTATTTGGGAAATGCAGTTTGCTTCAGGCTTGGCCATCAGTCTAGTGAAGAAAATATTGATCCTCGGGTGTATGAATCACTAGTTGCTGTCATGTTGCATGTAAAATTTGCTGTTACCACCTCATATGGAATAATTGTAGGGGTCAATAATTGTAGGAGTAACAGTAGGGGGAAATTAGTATGGGGAAACCAGTTTTTGCAAACTGGACACCATCAAATTAGGCCTGAATAAAGACTGGGAGTGGATGGGTCATTACAAAAACTAATTTCCCCATACTATTTCCCCCTACTGTTACTCACACCTTCTTGTCAACTGTTTGAAATGGGCCACCCTCATTACCACTACAAAAGTGATTTTTCCTTGCTTGGTATTCTACTGTTGAGAATAGCCTACTTCCACTTTAATTGCATTGTCTCGTTAACACTGACCCCCCACTTGGTAAGGCAACTCCCATCTTTTCATGTACTGTGTATATATACCTGCTACTGTATTTTCCACTCCATGTATCCGATGAAGTGGGTTTTAGCCCTCGAAAGCTTATGCCCAAATAAATTTGTTAGTCTCTAAGGTGCCCCAAGGACTCCTGATTGTTTTTAGTGATCAGTCTGTTGCCATCACAGTGTCTCTCTGCTCAGCTTAATCCGTGTAGGTCACTCTGCAGGACATAGTAAGCAAAGACCTCCTGTGTGCTTGCATGGTGCTGCTCAGCTCCTGTAGGATGTAGGTGGATAACTTAAAAAACAACAGCCCTTAAAAATGCATTTCATGTAGGTAGCTGCTTTTGGAAATGGCTAGGGAAGTGCTTTAAAATGCCTTTTCTTTAGGGAAGGTTTCCATTCCTCTTCAAGATCAAATTACTGCTGTTCAAAGTTCAGTCCACATGATCTGCTAGGAATTATTATACAGGCTGACTCCATTGTCACTGCCTATTCATCGCAAACTGTTGGATTTTCTGGGAAATGCAGCTGCAAACTGGCTTTTATGCAAGGGCTTTTGCAAACCTTGTGAAGATGCAGTGTTTTATCATGAAGTAAATAAGTGAAATCATCTTATCTTCCTGGAACCTGTGGTCATTTTGGCTTTGGATGGTGGTAAAACTGAAGAGTTCCTCATAAAATTCTGGTAATACTCAAGTGGATTTTCTTTGTATGAGATGACGGCATGTGTCAGGGCAGATCAAAATTACAGGGTTGCATGTTGGCCCTGAGGGACCAACCATTCCTCAGAGATATGAGGAGCAGGCACGGTTCTTTGTGTGTAAATGTACTATTCCTGTAACTTGGACTAATAGTTTTGGTTTGAGCAGTCATTTCCCAGCTCTGTAGATGAAGTTCAGTGACTTGTTTTTCCATTCCTGGATCTCTCCTTGGATGCCACTGCTAATTGTGCTGAATTGTGTGGTGGCTTTGTGATATGGACAAACTTCCATGAAGGGTCAGTGTGTGACCTTCATGGGCCTGTGGCCCATTCAGAATTTCACTCTCGGTCTCGAAAGGGGAAAGGATAGTTCACTCACCCCTCCCCCCCCATGCCAGTTATCTGTCCCTCCACACCCCAAAGACAAACCTGCAGCTCTGAGCAATGGGCCTTCTCCCAAATGGCTCTCAAGAGGAGGAAGTTTGAATTGTTCTTTGAGACTTTTTTTTTTAAAAATGTTTCCTGCAACTCATTTTCCAGTTACACTTTGCAGCTTCAGTGAGTGAAACCTTAACTTCCTCCTTCCAATCCCTTATGCTCTGCATGACACTGTATGTTAGCTGCAGTTTCTTCCCATTCAGCTTTCAGCTCCTATATTTTGTCTGAGGCATACTTCAGAACTTGGCAGCTTTCTCTGGGTTTTTCAATGAGGGGAGTTCCTGGATTGTGGTGGTTGTGGTTTGCAGCATTATGCATTCAGTAGCTTTGCTAGGACTGGTGTTGGGTGCTTTGTGTGTTCTACATTTTGTTCTGGATCAGTCCTGAAGTACTTGGTTTATTAAATATGTGGATTCAAAAATGTGTCTTAAAAGTCACACACAGTTGTGAAAGCTGTTATAAAGCTCTTGGATTGGATTATAAGAAGTGTGTGCTTGGGGGAAACACAAATCAGAGTGGCTATAACAGAACGGGAAACAGCGTTTGGTCACAAGGAAGCTGATGTTTGTGTAGTAAAGGCAGTGTTGAGGAGTGATTTGTCCCAGGGTTGGCAGAGAGCATAAAGAGAGCCTTTGGAAAGCTGAGTTAGAATGGGGCGTCCTAGGAGTTAGCGCCCTCCATTTGTTACTCTAGCACGGGGTGGCCAAACTTTTTTTGGCCTGAGGGCCACATAAAGATTTCGAAACTGTATGGAGGGCCAGGTAGGGAAGGCTGTGCTTCCCCAAACAGCCTGGCCTCCGCCCTCTCCTGCTCCTCCCCCCCCCCCGACTGCCTCCCTCAGAACCTCCGACCCATCCAACCCCCCCCATTCCTTGTCCCCTGACCGCCCCCCCCCCCGGGACCCCCCCACCCAACACCCTTGCTCCCTGTCCCCTGACTGCCCCAACCCCTGTCCACACCCCTGCCTGCTGACAGGCCCCCCCCCGGTACTCCCACGCCTATCCAACCGCTCCCTGTCCCCTGACTGCCGCCTAGAATCCCCTCCCCCTTATCCAACCCCCCCTGCTCCCCGCCCCCTTACCATACTGCTCAGAGCACCAGGACTGGCGGCCACGCCGCCCAGTCAGAGCCAGCTGTGCTGCCATGCTGACTGGCAGGAGCTCACAGCCCCGCCGCCCAGAACGCAGGTGGCATGGCGAGCTGAGGCTGTGGGGGAGGGGGGACAGCAGGGGAGGGGCCAGGGGCTAGCCTCCCCAGCTGGGAGCTCAAGGGCAGGGCAGAACGGTCCCGCGGGCCGTAGTTTGCCCACCTCTGCTCTAGCATTTCTTTCTGCTCTCAGTGCCATTCATTGTCTGTCTTCCTCTTTTTGCATGTCTGCTCTGCTGTCCCTCAGGGAGCCTCTCCCTTTGTGGAATCCAGGGGAGTCACTGATGTTCAGGTCTGCCTTCTTCTATCTTTTGCTCCTAGTTTTCTGCTTCCACATGTAGCTCTGGTGAGCCTGGTGTGATGGACAGAGGTGAAAGGGAGTCTTAACATCAGTGAGATGTGTAATGCTGCAGGCCCACTTGCATAGACTTATAGACTTTAAGGCCAGAATGGACCATCATGATCATCTAGACTGACATCCTGCATATTGCAGGCCACAGACACTTACCCACCCTTTCTGTAATAGACCACTAATCTCTGGCTGAGTTACTGAAGTCCTCAAATCATGATTTAAAGACTTCAAGTTACAGAGACTCCACCATTTACACTAGTTTAAACTGGCAAGCGGCCCATGCTACAATGGAAGGTGAAAACCCCTGAGGGTCTCTGCCATTCTGACCCAAGAAGAAATTCCTTCCCGACTCCAAATATGGCGATCAGTTAAACCCTGAGAATGTAGGCAAGACCAACCAGCCATACCCCTGAGAAAGAATTCTCTGTAGTAACTCCGAGTCCTCCCCATCTAGTGTCCCATCACCAACCTTTGGAGATATTTTCTGCTAGCAGTCACAGATTGGCTACGTGCTATTGTAGGCAGTCTTATCATACCATCCCCTCCATATATTTATCAAGCTTGAAACCAGTTAGGTTTATTGCCCCCACAGCTCCCGTTGGAAGGGTGTTCCAGAGCTCACTCCTCTGATGGTTAGAAACCTTCATCTAATTTCAAGCCTGAACTTGTTGATGACCAGTTTCTATCCATTTGTTCTTGTGTCCCCTTTGGCATTTAATTTAAGTAACTCCTCTCTCTCCCTGGTATTTATCCTTCTGATGTATTTATAGAGAGCAATCAGGTCTCCCTGTAGCCTTTGTTTGATTAGGCTAAACAAGCCATGCTCTTTGAGTCTCCTCTCCTAAGGTAGGTTTTCCATTCCTCAGATCACTCTAGTCACCCTTCTCTGCACCTGTTGCAGTTTGAATGAATCTTTTTTAAACATGTGGGACCAGAACTGCACATAGTATTCCAGATGAGGTCTCCCCAGTGCCTTGTGTAACAGCACTAACACTTCCCTGTCTCTACTGGAAATACCTCGCCTGATGCACCCTTTGCTCATGAACCTGGACGGTGCTTGTAGGAAACTGCAATTCCATCATGCAGAATTCCTCAATCTGTTTTTCCTTTGCCAGATCATCATGGCTGCTGCTGGCCCCATTGCTCACCCCTGTGGTTCCTCAGGTCACAGCCCCATCATTCTGCGTTTGTCCCGAGGGTGCGCACAGGTTCCAGTGGATCAGGAACCTGGTTCCAGAGTTTGCGGTCTCCAGCTCTCGCATCCGGGTGCTCTCATCCCCAACTGAATTCTATGAACTCATGAAGGTGAGTTGTGTGCTTCCAGCATGCATGTGGGGAGGTGGTGGCAGCTGTTAATGTGACTAGTATGCAGGTTCCATAATGTATCTCTCCTCAGACATGCAACAGGGTTGGAAGGAGAATTTCCTTGTTCAGTTTGATTGTTTGGATCTTGTCAAGTTAAAATTAGCAACCCTACATTTCAGAAATGCTCAAATGTAGGGATGAGGAGTTCTTAAAATGACAGTGTCAGGATTGCCTTATGATTTGTAAGTTATTGGGGAACAGGATTGGCCAGACCAGGGGTACCAGTGAATGAGTCAGTAGGACCTCCAGGAGCTTCCACAGACAGGCCTTCCTTTGTAAAGTCAGTGCTGGAGGAGAGATGCTACTGGCAAATGCCACACTTAACTTCCATGTGGGACAAGTACGGAAGGTGAAAGCACCCAGAGGCATAGGCGCTGACTCCGTGGGTGCTCCAGGGCTGGAGCACCCATGGGAAAAAAATGGTGGGTACTTAGCATCCACCAGCAGCCCCCCTATCAACGCCTCTCCTTCTCCACAGTGCCTCCCGTCCACCTGCGACCCCACGGATCAGCATCTCCCCATCCCAGTGCTTGCTGCAGATCAGCTGTTTTGTGGCATCAGGAGGCACTGCAGGGGAAGGAGTGTGGGCACAGCGTGCTTGTGGGAAGGGTAGAGCTGGGCGGGAAGAGGCAGAGCGGGAAGATGCAGGGGTGGGGCAGGACATTGGGAGAAGGGGTGCAGAATAAAAATAAATACTTGGGTAACACTGAAGGAGGGAAAGGCATACCCCTCTAAAGTGGCTGAAGTTAAATCTGTCCCATCAGGGAGCTCTGCTGCTTGTCTGTGGCTTAATTCTGTAGCTGCCAGGGCTACGAAAGGGATTTGGTGTTCTCTGCAGAGCCAAGAGTGTTTATGAAATCACAGCTCAGCATGTGAACATGCACTTGTTTTCCTCTTCCCCTGTCCTCAGGAACAGATAAAGGCAGCCAAGCAGCGAGTAGTGGTGGCTTCGCTGTACCTCGGAACAGGACTCCTAGAACAGGAGCTGGTAAGTGTGGATGGATGCTTGAAAAAATACCTACTTGGATAGGTGCCCCGTGCATTGACCTTTGCTTTAGATGGAGTGGGGGGTCCATCTGAGCGCCTGGACTCAGACTTTGCCTATGCTTCCATCCTCTTGCTTGGGAGCCTTTCAACATGGCTCCAGACTGCACATGGGGCTTGGCATGCAGAAAGGGCACCTGAAGGATAGGCTCAGGGAATGTGTGGTGTAAACTTATTACTGATCTCAGGAACTGTCACACATGCCATGAATCTGGATGGGTAATGGGGTTAAAAATTATTGACACAGTTTCTGCATATTTTCTCCTACTGTGGGGTTGCTGGTACCCACACACTAGCACTTGCTTTCAAAAGAGTGGAAGTAGTTTTAGTGATGCTAATGTGGTAGTCTGTATCGTGTGTCCTCTGTGTACTGCATACAGGTGCAGTGAGTGTGATCTGTGTGTACACAACTTCTTGTCAGCCTGTCGTAGCAAGGGGGAGGTCTCTGTTTTGCCTCATGTTGCTTTACCTTCTCTACTCCCTGCCTTTCCCCACTGGAAACAAGGCTTTTCTCTACAAAGAGCTCTGAGCAGAAATCTTGAGCCCTGAAATGATTCTGTAGCTTGAAATACAAATTCCACCATGAGGACAAGTCCAGCAGGTCAGCAGATTATCTTGGATGTTGATTTGTTTGGCTTCCTCTGTAACTGATTTAAGACTTGTACACAGGACTTTAATCCGCTCATAATAGGAGCAGAATAGGCTCTGCAGCTCACAGGAACTGCCCCTCCCCTTTGGATGGCAGTGGAAGTCTCTGATCTAGGAATGAGGCTGGGTGACTCTCTGCTGTGTGTAACTAGAGTTCAGAGGCTTGAATCGTGGTTTTGTGTGCAGACAAAATCTGTACCCTCGTTATTTCTGATGCCCCAGATGACGTTAGTGCTTTATATATTTAAAAAAAAGAGACAGGGTCACTGTCCCAAAGAGGTTACGTCTAAATTAGAAAGATTGATGACTGGAAAAGATTCATAGAGAGGCACACAGGCTTTCCCAGCAACTGGCTCCCTGGGTTGTACAATCCAGAGTGTAGGTTCACTTACTCTGGGTAATGTGCAGTGTGACTGTTTCCCTTCAGGTGGATTGCATAGAAGAAACCCTGGAGAAGTCACTGCAGGCAAGTGGGCCCTCGGACTTCAGAGTTTCCATTCTCCTAGATTTCACAAGGGGATCTCGAGGTAGGTATTATGGGGTGTCCCTCCCCCTGCCCACTTCCCAGGCTCGTTTCAGCAAGCTAACTGGATTGGTCAGATGAGCTTGGAGGTCCGTGCTCTAAAAAATAGCTTATCGGACCCAAAGATTTAAAACCTGCTCTCTTCTAAAACCAGCTCTGTTTTGCTATGAACCACAAGTCATCAAAGTACAGTAGCTTTGTATTCTCATGTAACTTTCCAACACGGTAGTATTATTTCAGAAAATAAATGATGGGAACGTTAAAATAGCTGAGCCAAATCCTGCCCTCAGTTACACCCAAGCAACCCCACCAACTCCAGTTCCTGTGTCAGTGGAATTTGCTCCACCCCCAGCCCTCTTTTCTGCTCCTTCATCTTGTAAAGGAGGGTTTGAGTTGGCAGAAGTGGTGGTGGTGTAAATCCTCACTCCAGGTCAGTTAGTGTTACATGCAGCCAGGTGAAGAAGCATGAGTGTGACCATCATGCTAAATAGTTTATAAAGCCCACTCACCAGTGGCCTTGGAATGCTGGTTACATCATAACATTAATATAAAATGCAAATAAATCCTCTCTTAAAACAAGAAACCCTCTCAAAATGTCAAGCAAATAAAGCAACAGATCCTAGGGAAGGCAGCTTCCAGCTTGGGGGAGGGGGATCTGTTTTGCCCTCTTGTTGGGGTCCTGGCTGGCAGATTTGGTGGTGTGGTAGAAAAGTGGCTCCATGTATAACTATTCCCATCTGTGTCTCAGGCAGAAAGAACTCTCGAACCATGTTACTTCCACTGCTGAGAAGGTTTCCAGAGCAAGTCCGTGTATCCCTCTTCCACACTCCAAATCTGCGTGGGCTTCTCAAATGCTTAATCCCTGAGCGTTTCAACGAAACCATCGGGCTGCAGCACATCAAGGTTTACCTCTTTGATGATAACGTGATCCTGAGTGGGTGAGTTCTGCCTCTGTCCATCCTTATACGTATTCTGTGCCCCATTTGGGAGAGGAGGTATGCCTGTTTTCCTGACTAGGGTTACAGAGAGAGATCCAGTCAGGGGTGTGGTAAAGAAGCAGCACAGTTAGATCTGAGAATGCACATTACTGGTCTTGAGAGACATGCTGACTGCATTGTTTTCATTTGGAACATGCTTACGCCTTAGTGAGCACTATGGTGTTGCAACTGTCACAGGATTCAGAGGGAAATTTCTTGCTTTTGCGGATCTCTTCCACATTAGCTGCACAGAGTTAGGGAGCTGCATTGTAAGCTGTTTGGGACAGTCATCTTGTTCTGTGTTTGTACAGCACCTAGCACAATGGTGTCCAGGTCCATGAATAGGGCTCCTAGGTGCTAGGATAATACAAAAAATAAATATCACTCTTGTTGGGGAATGTTCTTTAAAAAGTGAAATCAGGGCATTTTGTATTGTAATTCTGCATCTGTATCTAGGCCTATGCAATGAGATATGTGATGAGGACCATGTGGTTGTACTCTTTATCCTGGCATTCTTACCCTCCTCTCCTCCGCCAGTGCAAACTTGAGTGACTCGTACTTCACCAATCGGCAGGACCGCTATGTGTTCCTACAGGACTCTCACGAGATCGCAGATTTCTTCACTGAACTAGTGGATGCAATTGGAGATGTGTCGCTGCACTTACAGCCAGATGATACAGTCCAGATGATGGAGGGGATGGTGCATCCTTACCAAGGTATGATAGTCATCTGACCTGTAATATGAGGGTGATGTGGCCCAGATGAAGGAGGGAATAACAGTGGGAAGGGATGGGTGGAGTGGGTCTGACTCCAATACTTTATGGATCACTGAGGGCTTGATGTTGGTCAGCTGGGTGTGGGGAATCCCCTTCCATCCCACTTGTTGCAAAACCAAGATTACTAGGAATTGCCAGACTGGATCTGCCCAGAGGTCTGTCTAGTCCAGTATCTTGTCTCTGACAGCGGCCAGTACTAGCTGCTTCAGAGGAAGACGCAAGGAACCGCAGAAGTCAATTATAGAATAACCAGCCCGTAGGGTGCATTTCTTCCTAACCCCACTGGTTAGTAATTGATTTAGGCTCTGAAGCAAGACGGACTGTATCCTTTCCAAGATTCTTAGCTATATTAATATAGTTCCCTATAAATAACTTGAGGGCATGTATGACTCCAGTCTGTTTTCAGTGAATAGTATTTTGCAATCAGATGTGTTCCTAGCTTTCAGATAAGTGCCCAATTGGAAGGAGGCAGGGACCCTATGGTGGAGGAATGGGCAGATGGGGTGGGGGGAGGAGAATATTTCAGATGACATGTGGTACTCTGGTAACAGGGGGTTTGTGTGTGTGTGTGTGTGGGTAAAGCTTATGCTGTGGGAAGTTATTGTACAGTGCATTGTCCAGAGCATTGGACCCCTGTGTCTTAGGGAAGCAGTACTAAACATAAGTCAGTGTCCAGTACAAGGCACACAGGGCTGTTGCCATCTTCCAAGTGGAAGCCTAGTTCAAGAACTGCCAACTAGCAAAGCTGCTTCCTGGCAGCAGGGTGTCTGGAATGTCAGTAACATTCCGATGTGGTGCTTCCAAAGCTAAATGTAATAGAAGTAGATGGATCCAGTGAGCAATGACAACCCTCCAGCAGGCTCATTTTGTGTGGGATAATCCTGGAGGCAAACATGCCTGATAAAGAACCAAGTCCTTCTTGGGTTTTAGCTGGGAGCTTCTTTTTGGCAGGTAGCATGCAAATATTTGTCTGCTGTGTCTAATCAGATAAATGGTCTTTTCCAAGTGTAAAAGAGCAGCGTCTAGGCAACTAGTCAGTGGGGTGTTAGACCTGTGAATGATAAACACACTAAGAGGCCAAACACCCCACTGACTAGTTGTCTAGACACAGCTCTTTTACACTTGGAAACCTTGCTTCCAATGGGGATAGATTACTTTAGTGCTTGAGCTAGTTTGATTCAGTCCTTTCTAGTTGTTTGGAGCAAGTATACACCCTCTGGGCCCTGCCAACCTTCATCAGCTTGCTTTACAGGTTGGTCCCTGCTAGGAGTCTGGGACTAATTTTTAAGCCCAAGAGAGAAGCCTAAGCATTCTTCAGTGGGTAGTTAGTGTTAAATGGCTATATTAAATGTAGTGCGTAGCTCCCAGAATGGTGGTAGCAAAGGGTGCTTTCAGCTCATCCTGCCCACTATGATGTAGAAGATGGGCCAAACCTACCAAAGGAGGATCAAAAGGAAATGTCTCTCTTGAACGAAGGATGCACATCTTCTTACTTTGTAGCTCCCTGTTATCTTCCAGACTTGCTTGAGAGGCCAACTGTTAGTGCTTATTGTTGCTGTTCCTAAACTGGGCAGCAGGGGTCACTGAAAGTGACCTAAGGGTCACCCTCCCCTTGAGAGAGGAACAGTCCATGTCAGCAGCTATTTAATGTTTCTTCCCCAGCCCATGGGGATCTGGGAACTGCTCTTCTGCTTAGGGGCATGTTGTTCTGTAGCACTACAGGGTGGAGAATATCGGACGTGGAGAACTGAGTGAAATCAAAGGGAGGAGACGCTCTGAATTGAGCCACGTTGAAGTACTGTAGGCAGGCCTTCATCCATACGACATGATGTGGTTGTGTCTCTGGGGGTGTGTGTGTGTGTGTAATGGGTGACAGTGCTGTCTGGTGGGGATGTAGAGGGCGCTCTTGCATTTCCCCATAGGACATGTAAATTTGCTGAGTCAAATCACTGGCTCTAGGTAATGGGATTCAGCAGGAGAGGAAGGTGGATTCAGCAGGAGAGAAAGGTGGAACAAACGTGTCTCCTTCACAAACCCACAATTCAAATTGCAAATTGAGATTCATAGATACACCATAGGC
This sequence comes from Lepidochelys kempii, assembly GCF_965140285.1. Taxonomy (NCBI): domain Eukaryota; kingdom Metazoa; phylum Chordata; order Testudines; family Cheloniidae; genus Lepidochelys; species Lepidochelys kempii. Next base: position 1,109,018 of record NC_136393.1, read on the forward strand.
TTGTTGCGGCTGCAAATGTGTGTTTTCCCAGTTCTAGTCCCAGCAGAAGAGACTGGAGATCCCTTTGTTATAAAGTACAGTAGAAAGTTGCTGTGATCCTTTGGCTGGAGCAAATTTCAGTCCCTAAGAAAAGTCCCAGTCTGATTCAGAAGGGATTGTTCTGCTCTGCAGTGAAGTTGTAGGTGGTGTATCAGGTCTATATCTGGCACAAACAGGATCCTGCACTGCACTCCTGGTAAACAGCACTTTACTGGCACTCAAATACCACAGTGTGGGGTGCGGTGTAAGAACCTGAGCAGAATAGGGTGGCATCAATTGAGTACTGTCCTGTGGGGCCAGATGGAGCTAGTGTCTGCAGCTTGTAGGCGACAGAGAACCTTTTGTACAAAAGTAAATGAGTGGCTCTTAGTTCCCTCTGGCATTTGCCTAAAATCCCCATCTGGAAATTCTGGTGGCACTTGATTCCTGAGGTTTTTTTCCAGAAGGTCCCCCACTAAACTACCTATGCAAATAGATAGACTGTGCAAATATAGGGTTGCCTTTGGAACATCCCAGTCCTCTTCAGAGGACAGCTGTGGTGCATAGCTTTCAAGGACAACCATTCTGCCCCAGCCCTGCTCGTAGCCTTTTCATTTCCCACTGAGCATGAAGCTGCTGCCCATGTTCAGGCCTTCCTTCTATGAAGGCTGACTACTTCTCCCTCTGTCGTGTGCTGCCCTAGCTGTGCTAATGTCCACATTTCTGTCTTGGAGAGGCAGCATGCAGTCTCCATGGCGATGGTCTCTTTGGGTTGCTTCCACTGTGGTCCTTCTGCATGTAGTTTCCCTACTACATAGCTCTGTATCAGTGATACTCAGACCTCAGTGGTTCAGGAGCCAAACTAGAAAACAACATTATCCAAAAGAGCCACAGGAGTGTGAATTCATTACTTCATTTACCGTAGAGCCATGTAGTCATATTTAAACATTATGCCAGGGAACTAGTTAGATTTTATATTACATATATTATTCTCACAGCAAAGTGACTGACCAAACATTATTATTTTATCAATTACAATTGGTTAATAACATAGTAAAAGCCTCCTGATTGGTTAATAACTTTGATTGGTTAATAATGAAATCACACCGTGATTTCGTATCATGGGCTGCAAAGAACCGCAGGAGACCCATTAAAGAGCCACTGGCAGCTCGCGAGCCTCAGCCTGAGTGTCACAGCTCTATATTTTCTGTTAGTCATTCCTTGTTTTCACTCAGGAGACAAGACGACATATTGTGAAGTGGCAAATAGGAGAGTAATGGAAGTGATCAACGCTGCCAGGACACGACAAGAACTCCACACGCAGACTTTTCATGGGAGGAGATCAGAAGGAGATCCGTTATTGCCCCAGCAAAACCCTGATGCAGGAGGGGACCAAAAAACAGAACCGGACACCTGGATTTATCCACTAATTCAAATGAAACCCTTTGGGATTCAAATAGACGAGATAGTCACAGAGACGTTGCTGACAGAGGCAGAGCGAGGTGCCAGAATACACCTCACCACTGGTTACTTCAACCTCACGCAAGCCTACATGGATCTCATTCTGAGCACCAGAGCAGAGTATCAGATTTTGCTGGCCTCACCGGAGGTGAATGGGTTCTTTGGTGCCAAAGGGGTGGCAGGTGCCATTCCTGCTGCCTATGTTTACATTGAGCATCAGTTTTACAGTGAGGTGTGCTGCCTTGGCCAGCAAGACAGGGTCCAACTGCGGGAGTACTACAGGAACGGATGGACTTTCCACGCTAAAGGTGAGACAGCCTGTCCTTAGGAGGCCTTCTGTAGAGAGATTAAAGGTTAGCATAGATACAGAGCATCAGGCCAGTGAGAGGCTGGGTGGGTGCTTCGTCCAGTTCTAAGCCATATATCCCTGTCAAACATACTAGGTCCAAAAGATGCATAAATCTGGATGGTTCAGGGGACTGAAGATGGAAATTGGTCCCTCATCTCTAGGATTCTGGTTCAGGTCCAGCCCAGTCCCAAGTCAGTAGTGACTAGAAGCAATTATTATTTAACAGTTCTTAATTATTGGCACTTTGAGTAGAAGTCAAGGATGGACTGAGCTCCCCGCATCTCTGAGCTGGCCTCTTCATAGAAGTTTAGGGTAGAGGAATCATAGTGTAGGGAAATCATGCACTGTATTAAATTACAAAATTACTTTACCTCTCACAGACATGTGGGTGGGGGGGAAGAGAGTGGTTCAGACTACACTTGGTGGGGGAGAAGAGGCATCTGGTTCTGTTCATGATAGTGGTAGCAGTTCTGATTCATAGTTTCTCAGTTTCCTGTTGCATTGATCTAACCCATTTACAGAACAGGAAGTGATGCAATTAGTCATAGAATCATAGAATATCAGGGTTGGAAGGGACCTTAGGAGGTCATCTAGTCCAACCCCCTGCTCAAAGCAGGACCAGGTCCTAGTCCTGTTGTAAGGATGTGAAAGGGATTGGAGTGCAGGAAATTGGCAGGATCTTCAGTGTAAACAGGAGCCACAGTGACCCAGCAGTGACTCCAATGTTCTGGGGTATCTAGGGGATGCGTCCCTGACCATCTTTACAAACCTAACGGAGGGCTGGAGGTATATAGGAGCATTTCCCTCTGTTGTACAAGAGAGTTCAGCACACAGAGAACAGCATGGCAGAATATGTAGAGATGAGTAGGCAAATACATATGTGACCACTTAAAGGAAGTCCCTGAGAGAATGCTTCCAGAGGGCCCCCACGAGGAGTCATGTGCCAACCCATGTGGCCACAGTAGTTTGTGAGCAGTAGTTGGGGGAATTGGCCATGCCCGCAACTACCGAGTCCAACACTGCTCAGACTGGGGCATAAATTCCCCACTTCAGTTCCTCTGTAGTCTCCTGCCAGAGCAATGAGACCCACACTTACCTGCTCTCCAAGTAGTTATACATATGTAGTTGTAAATTTTGTGATTCATGAATAGTTTTCATAGTTGAGTGTTGGTAGGAAGTCTGTTTAATTGTTGTGTGCTTTCGTACGTAGGACTGCTGTGTGTGGAGTTGAGCTCACCACTTTGCAAACAGCTTTTCTGTCTCTCTAGGTTGTTATACAGCTCTATCCCATAGCATCTGACCTTCTCACAAATATTCATGACTTATCCTTGAAGCATCCCTGTGCTGTAGGAAAACATTATACCCGTCTTGCACATGGGAAATATAGCCCCAGAGAGATTAAGCCACGGTCACACAGGAAATCTTTGATATCCCTGCTATTCAAGTCCTTGGTTTCACTGAGCTCTGCTGATGGCCGTCAACCCCAATGCACAGCACCCGCTGCTATTCCAGTTCTCCTCAAGTAAAGCTGGCAGTTTTGCCAGGTCATGTGGTGGGACACCCTCCCCTCGAGACAACTACAGGGTCACTGCATGCAAGATCTCATCTGGTGTTAATGTTTATTTCCAGAGTCAGCTTTGCACTCTGCTGAGGGGCCTGCTAATCATCTGCAGCATAAATCCAATTAGAACAGAGGAACGGTGCAGCTAGTCCCTTGAGCCAGTGTTTTTGGAGAATGTCTGCCTGTCTGAAGACACTGGCTGTTAATGATTGCGGGAATGGCACTATCTACCCTGGTTCCTGCAGGGCTGCTGGGAAGAGGGTTCAGAGGTGGTGGAAGAGGAAGCTGCTGACTAAGGCCTTCCCTTGACTAACAAATGTGTGTTTTTCCACATCTGTGCTATCAGTGGTGGGAGCATTAGTGAAGACAGCTGCAGACCTTTTTACCAGCATGTCCTCTAACCTGTGTATGCAATACCTATGCCACAGCTTACATTGCTTGTAATACCTGTACGGGAGAATGCTTACAGATGGGCCTAGAGCAGATGCATCCGTTCGGAAGAACCTGAGCCTGCTTGCCTGGGAAGTGGTGGGTGTTTTGGTTTCCAGGAATTACATGCTCAGGTGTCTATAGAATACTCATGCTGCTGGACAATGTAAGTCTGCAAGTGGGATTCCCCAGGGCAGACATAGAGTGAGCTAGGAAGGAGTGCATTGCTTTTCCAATGTTCCTGGGGAGCAGTTCTTTACCACATGGGATTTGTCTTTTTAGAGAAAAGCCAAAGCCTTTCCATGCACCTTAGAGGTCGATTTGTTATGTTATCATATGTGCAGGAGCAAAGGAGTCTTACTGAGCTTCAGCAGGACCAGTGCTGGGGAGGATGTAAACCTGAAGAAATGTGGTGTGTCAGCCATTTAGATCTTGTTTTCCCTTCTGAGTGCTAGAGGGCCCGTCTGCAGTCCCCATTTCTGGTATAGTTTGCCCTTTGGCTGACGTGTGATTCACCTGACTTGTTCTTCTGTGACCCCCGGCAGCAGAATGATGCTCAGGACTGCAAATGGGCTGAAAGGCGGGAAGAAGGAGGGGACCTCGAGACAGAGTTTGAAATAATCAAGCACAGAGTTTGGGTCTTGGAACAGGGTGTGGGATCAACCCCAATTCTCTCTGCTTCTCAGCAGCAGCTGTGCATCTTGCTTCCTTTGTCAGCCTTCAGAGGAAGGCACCCTTTAATCTCTCATAGGACCTGGCTCTTCTATGCTACCGTGTTTTGGCCATGCAAGCCCTGGTTAAACACTTGGTGTCCATACAGACAATGCTGCACAAGCTTTCCCACTGCTGTTGTGGTTGAACTTGTCCTGAGTAAGGCTAAGTGCACTTACATCTTGCACAGTTGCAGCGCCAGTGTGCATGGAAAATGTCAGTTTTGTACCTAAGGAGATTTTGAGCATTGGCCTGCTAAACCCAGGGTTGTGAGTTCAATCCTTGAGGGGGCCATTTAGGGATCTGGGGCAAAAATTGGGGATTGGTCCTGCTTTGAGCAGGGGGTTGGACTAGATGATCTCCTGAGGTCCCTTCCAACCCTGATATTCTATTCTATGATTCCATGGCCCGTGTCTGAGAGCAAACACACAGTGGTGGCAGTTCCTGACCTGGTGAGATGAGGAGCTGTTGTCTCCTGCTCCAGTGTCAGGAGATCGGGTGCCAGGTAGGTGTCCTTTGGGACCCAGATGAAGATGCTTTATTGCCACTGAATGAGGATTGGGAAACTCTGCCTTTCCCCTCCTGGAAAAGTGAGTCATTGTGTGAGCAAACTCCTCCTGGCACAGTCACAAAGCCAAGGCCACAACAAGGGCTGCAGGGTTCCCTCCCTTGGCTACATGAGAGAGGGAGGTGACTATATTCTCCCCTTAGTCACTACCCCAGCTTGGCAGGTGGGTTCCTGACATCACTTTCTTGCCCCAACCCCAGCTCTAGATCCGTTATCTGCTGTTATCAGACTAGCCCTATCTGGGAATCTGCTCTAGTAAATCAAAAATGATTGTGGGAAGCGCTGAATCTCTGCATAGTTCATGTGTTTCTTTGTGGATTTCAGGGGCTCCCTGTGTGGACAGTGTCCAGAAATTCCTACTGGGCCCAGTGGGTGTGGTAGGCATGGGGAGAAGCCTCTCATTGGGCTGTGGTATGGGCAGCTGCCATTCTTGAACTGGAAGGTGTAACTGAAAGTGGCATGGGGGAGGCTGCTGGCTTTGTGGTGCTGTGGGGGTGGGGAGTATGTTACAGGAACAGGCGGTGAATCGGCAGCCTCTTACTCAAGGCATTCTTGGAAGTGCTCTTGGTCTGAATTAGGAAACCTGCGTCTATTCAGGGACTAGGTGGTTTTTAAGCTATAGCTTCTCTGCTGTGTTCTTTGTGTGACTTGTGGGCTGGGAAAATGCATCTGTTGTTAGGGACACGCCCAGGACTTGCTTGCTCTCCACTAAGCGGGCACATGCAACTCCCTTAATTCAGCTTCTGTCCAGCAAGTGGCCTTTCAGGCTTCCTTCAGCCATAGCTTACTAGCACCTCTGGGTGTTCTTCCGCCCTCCATCTTACAAATGCTGTGATGTGCCTGAGACTCTCTCGGGGCACTTCAGCTACCAGTCCTGGGCTTGTGAACTGCTTTCCTGGTTGCATGACACCAGACCCTAATTCCATTTATATCTGGCAGGGGGTGGGTTTCCCTGGGGCTTTAGGGTGTGTTTCTCTTGTGACTAGAGTTGGAAGAATGAAGAGGAGCTCTTCAGTATCTTTGTTTGGGAGCTGGGAGTCCCAGGAAATTGGATTGTGCTGTGCTATAAATAGGAGCAGTTTGAATTTACCCTCTGGTGGTGATCAAGGGAACGAGTGGGTATGATCATTTGTATCTGCCCTATTGGTAACAATCTTGTTGGAATTCACTAGACAGAGCCAGCCAATGCCATTGTTCAGAGTCTTCATGATGCCATCTCTTGCAGACTCTGCCCTCAGGACTGGGTAATGTAACTTACCAGCTCTCAGTCCAAGAGGTTTTTAGAGGTAACCTCCGAGGGGGGGGGGGGGAATTGAGCTTGTGCCCCGCTATGGTATGGTTTTTTCCTTGCTGGGTGGAGAAGGTCTGAAAGCCATTATAAGCTGCAGAGAAAAGGCAAGGCTTTCTGCACACGCGCACCGATTCCATTCAAAGTTTGTGGAGAACTCAAATGAAAAAGTTACAGAACTTCCCAACCACAACACCCAGGGAAAAGTCTGAGAGGTAAAAGTGTTCTTGCTAAAGATGAGGGTATTCTTTGCCAGGGTGCCTGCTGGTTACTTAAAGAAACACAAAGACTTAGAGAAATTGGAGGAATGTTGTTCAAACCCTTTCATAACATCTGACACCAGTGAGCTGGTTACCATAGTGCACGATAAAAGAAAAGGAGTACTTGTGGCACCTTAGAGACTAACCAATTTATTTGAGCATGAGCTTTCGTGAGCTACAGCTCACTTCATCGGATGCATGTCACACGAAAGCTCATGCTCAAATAAATTGGTTAGTCTCTAAGGTGCCACAAGTACTCCTGTTCTTTTTGCGAATACAGACTAACACGGCTGCTACTCTGAAACCTGTAATAGTGCACGATGTTACCTTTAGATAGTAGTGCACTGAGCCAGTTTCCCTTGCACTCACAAGCTATCTGCAATTGAGAGATGTGATAAGGGAGCTGCTCACTCCCACCTGTAGTAAGGAGAAACTGAGATGTAAAAATAACACAGGGGTGAGGTCCAGAATGGCACTTAGTCCTGTTGCTGCCAGTGGAGTGGGCCTGTGGCTCCACGCAGGGAGGAACAGCCCATAGCGCAGAATATCACAGCATTCGTGCAATGCTGCATAGTCCTCTGTTTCAAGAGGGCAGATCTGTTAGAAGGTGGGAGGGGCAGCATTAAGGATAACTGTTTAGTTGATGGACAGACTTGGGGGTTGCATGTTGCTGTGCAGATGTGGTCTCTCTAGGGGAGCATTGAAATAGCCATGTTTCCAGAATATTTGTCGGTGTTGTGGGGGGGAAATGGAAACTGAGTCAGGATTGCTGTGCAGATCTCCAGGGCCCAGGGGATCAAGAACTCTCTTTCCAGTCACTGAGGAGAATGCTGCAGACACATTTCTCCAAGGTATTTCCTGTGTGGCCTTTCTTTACTGGATACTAGCCATTTGGGGTTATGTTTGGAGTCTTCACTGTTAGAGCTGCTGTGTACAGTTCATTAGGCTTTAAAAATGTCAGTGGTTACCCTTGGGAGTGTCACTGATGAGCTCCACCCCAGGGTGCCAAAGCCACTTTGTCCCTCAGAGCACACAAAGTCACAAGTGTAGAGAGCCAGAGCCAGGTGTAGCAGAGGGCTCTACAGGGCTGTGCCGGGCTCCACAAGGCATGCTAAGCTGTTTATAAGGAAGCATCTCTGTTTCCTGAGAGCTTGCTTTGTGTCATTACCACTTGCCATTCCTGTAAATCTAACAAAGCATTTCAAAATAAATGAAAAACATTAAATAAGAGCAAGTGTTGGAGGCTACCATGGTCACTTCTTTTGTCTGCCATATTTCCTTTCCTACTCTTTTCCTGCAGGCCTCTGGCTGTACCTGGCAGGAAGCAGTCTGCCCTGCCTGACTCTGATTGGCTCTCCTAATTTTGGGTACAGGTCGGTTCATCGGGACCTGGAAGCTCAGGTTGCAATAGTGACAGAAAATCGTGACCTGCAGCAGCAGCTCCATCAGGTTGGTGGCAAATGTGAGGAGTTTTCATAGGGTGGCGGAGTGTTGGTGAGGTGATTGCGTTAAAATCTTTAACTACTATAATTTCAAACCTTCTCTAGCATAGGAGAACTTGAGGAACTGTCAGTTAAGTGTCTATTGGTGAGCTGTTAGCTACAAGTGCCCAGTTCTGGGAATTAGAGGCCATAATGAGAGTGGACAGCTGAATTGGGCCCTGGAGGCTAACCAAACATAGATGAGCCATTCAGAGTAAAGCTCCTTATTCTCATATATATATATACGCTGCACATTCATGCCTTTCCTCCATGGTTTGGGCATCTGAGCTTGCAGAAATGGAATTCAGGTTCCCTGAGTTGCTGACCTTTCACCTGTAAAGTGCTTTGGATCTTAATTGCTTTTATCAATCTACTTGCAACCAAAAGTGTGTCTAATCCCATGTAAATATTTATATAAACCCCACCCTGGCTGCCTTCTGATGACTTCCTTTTTCACAGGATTTGGGGGTGGGAGAAGGGAAGGGGATCTGCACTCAGCATCTCCTTAACAGTAAGAGAATTTCTGTCCTCCTCCCAGGAAGAAGTGTGGTCCTGTTTTTAATCCTGACCATATGCTCTTTTTCAGTGGTTTAAAGATCAGTGTTCCAGCTTAGCGTATAGTCTCCCCTTGTCATAGTGGCTGTAAAGGGGTGGGCAGCTTGGGTTGTTTGGTATCTTCTTGTCTTCTCTATTAAATTGTTTTCTCCAACTGTCCTGCTTTTCAATCTAGTCCTGAAATTGGCATCACCCTGAATAATTCCTGTGATACCAAAGTGTTCAGCAGTGAAGCAAATTGGATCAGTGCATATGTTTCATTTGAAGCTTTGCAAAACTCATACTGGATAAAACTCAGGCCTGGCATAAGAAGGTTCAGCCTCCATAAAAATTGATGGGAATTGCATCTCTTACCCCAGAGCTGAATTTGGCCCACTGAGTCAGCCTCATATCTAATCCAGCAGGGTTCTCTGTGTCTTACTGGAAGAGTCACATGAATGTTTCACTTTATTTGGCCTCTATTTGTTTTTATCTGTAATGAGAAAAATCCATGGAAATATTTTTGTAATGAAGGGATTGTGTAAAGCTGTGAGTGATGACTGCAGTGACCCAACAAAGCATTTTAGCTAAGTGCATATGGCTGAATATCCCCACTATACTAGAAATGACCTGGAATTTGACCACCTGTTTCACTGCTGTTTGTGATCTTTGTGTGGAGACCGTACTGTGCCGAGATGAAATCTAACAGAGCCTTTAAGGAATCAGTGTCTCACTTCCTCCTTCCATTGTACTGGTTGGTTGGAATAAGTGTTGTAGACATTGTGCTGTTTTGTGAACTATATGCAAAGCTCTCAATGAAGACTTCATTTCCAGATCTATGAACAATTGAGGGGTTTGGTCCTTCCAGTATTGTGAACCCCAGCATTAAAAAAACATGAGAACCTAAACTGTATTTAAAATATCTTTGCCTTCTCTTCTTTGAGCCTTTAAGGTTCATGTTTTCATGCTTTTCTTCACAACCAAGAGGGTAGAAACTTTATTTTTGTTAAACTAAAGCTGAGATTTTGCCAATTCCAAGCTTTAAGAGAAACAAATATTGTGATCTGGCCCATACTGTTCTTAATTTGTGAAACTCCTGTCCAGTGTGAATCATTTCTCTATCATCTGCCCTGGTGTGATGTGGGGAGGCCCAGTTAATTGCATTATGGGAGATAAATCATGTGTCTCACATACGGTAACTAAGATCTTGTAGTCCTGTCTGTACGTAGGGCTAACAGAAAAAGCACAATCCCTGGGGCTGCATAGTACTATATTACAGATTTTGATGCGGTGTCTGAGTCCCTTCTCTTCCCTACAAGTGGCTGTGCTGGTCCTGACCTGCCTTTTTTACTCTCCTGCAGCATGGGATCGCTCCCGGTTCTGACACCCCTGCAATGGGGGAAAAGCAGCAGGCTTCGTTCTGTTTTTATTTGGAACCTTTGTCACTTTTAGTTTGTTTCCTTTGCTGCTGATTGTCAAATAACAAATTAGACAAATATTCTCCTGTTAGTACAGGGGCTGGTGATGAAAATGCCTGAAAAATGTACACTCCTCAAATGACTGACCTTTGGGTACCAGTAGGATGGGGGCTGCTGTGGAACTCAGTACAACTACCCAGTCCTTTCATTACCGCAGTCCTATAAATTGTATGGTTTGACATGCTTCCAGTGCAGATTACTCTAGTCTGAAGGAAATTGGGGATACATTTTAATAACCACTCAACACCTGTATTGTAATCAGGGCTTTGGAGCTGTGCTCTGGCTCCACTCCAGCTCCAGGCAAAAATTCTGGCTGCTGCAGTGAGTGAACCAAAGTAAATAATATTTTGTTACAAGTTTTGAGTCTCAGTACAAATAACTGAACTGAAACTAGACTATTGGTATTAAGTGATTGGCACCTTGCCTCTAACGGAGGGTTTTTAGTGGGATTTGCAACACTCTTCGTTTCTAAAAACAGGCTCATTACTGCCGGAATCTTTTACGTTCAGCCCTTTGTGTTTATTTCCCATAATTTGTGGTTCCTTTCCTGATGTGTCAAAATTCAGAGTGCTTATGGGCTCCATCACAGGGAAAGATTTCTGTAATCTGTGGAGTAGAAATTGAGGTATTTTGCTACATCTGACAAACGTCCTGGTTCTTGTTTGCAAGTAGAGTAAAACCAGAAACCTTGCTAGTTTTGCAGAAAGAGCCACTTCTGCCTTTGATCAAACCACTGCTTTTCATGTGCTATGTGAAATGTCTATTGTAACAGAGATGGTTCACTTCCTCTTCCAGTCGTATTGTTTATACTTTAAAGGCACTTACGCATTTCTGGTAATTTAATTGAAATCATGACTGCATATTCATTTGAAAACACAACACTGAAGCTGTGTCTAGGATGAGTTCTGCAAACCAGTCTCTTGAGATTAACGTCAGGTTTCCTTTTCAGGCAATTACAGCTAGGGGTTTGACTTGTGTTATTCCTATAACTGTAGTTTAGTTAAGTAATTAGGAATAGCTGTACGGCTTGATCCCACAAAGCCACCCACCTTGGGCCCTTTGTTGAGTTCAAATGTTCGGGTTCTGAGAACGTTTCTCCAGAATAAGATGTGAATGTGGCTCTTCAGAATGCAGCTGTCAAGCCTCAGAATGCTGCTGCAATAGGCACACCTCAGGGACAGGTGCCGTGTGACATTCCCCGTGCTTACAGCTCAGTGGCTGGGCTACTTGTCTACAATGTACATCACATGGAGGAGCAGGCTGGGTTCTTTGTCCCTGATGTGTGTTCAGACCTGTGAGAGAAGGGTGACATGCCCCTCTGGCCAGGCAAAAGCTGTGACTGTAGATGCACCAAATTTGGCTAGGGTGGTGGATGATGTGAGGGAGCGATGCTGAAACTGGCTTTCGGGATTTTGTCTTGTAGGAGCAGGAGCAGCTTTATCTCAAGTCAGGTGTCGTGTCATTGTCTACATTTGAACAGCCAACCCGCTACGTAAAGCTGTGGGTGAAGCTGGTAACGCCTCTGATTAAGAACTTCTTTTGAAAGGAGAAAGGATCCTCCTCTGGGTGAGTCTGAAGTTGTTTTGCTCCAGGAAGAACTAAAGCTGCAGGAAACAATACTGAGTTGATTGCACTTATTAATGCAGCCCTGTCCTTTATAAGGAGGAAGAATCAGCCCAATGCTTCCCTTGCATGGGGAAGGTTTTCAGTGCAGTGTGAAGCTCTTTCCTGAGGGCCTATATTCAATTTCCATTTGAGTGGGTTATGTCTCCAATGCATGTTGTAGTCTAGCAGTAACTAAGGTTCCTTTTCAGGAACGGGGAGGGAGGAGTCCAAGTTATCCCCATGCATTGATAAGACTTTCTCTTCTGAAATGCATCTCTTGCAGTGGGGACTCAGCCTAGGGTCAGGCCTAGATTTTACCCTGGCCAGCCAATGGGAGACATTGTGGGAAAATCAGCCGCTCTTTGATCTCCTGCCTGAGTTGGGATTAAAGTCAGCATAACCTCTGGCTTTTGCTTTGTAAGGTTGAGGTCTCCTCTAAAATGCCTTTATCACATGAATGTTGGCTGACACAAGGTCATTTGCTGTCTTTCCTCCTGTGGCATTGGACTCGCCCCAGTTAATCCCCTAGACTTGGTGAAAATGCCAACTCAGACTTTAACTTTCACCAATTTTCATTCCCAAGAGCCTTAGTGTTGGAGCATGTGCATGTGTTTTCTGGTCCTTTACCTTCACTCAACTCTCAGGTTCTGGTTGCTGTGGGTAAGTGCCTGCCACATCAGGGTAACTGGTTCTAAACTTCCTCTGTATCCAGGGATTAAAGAACCAGCACTACTAAGGCCTCATAAATGGCCAGGTCAGCCCTGGACCACAAGCAGCCTGGCAGTTGCCTATTGCCATAAGCATTCCTTCACAGCTCTCCTCTCTTGGCTAAAGTCAGTGTTGATACTTGAAATAGAAGATATTAAAGCGCTGGGGTTTTATCATTTTGTCTTCAGGCAGTTGAGCGCTGCTAGCAGATGTGAAATAGGAAACTACTCCATACGAAAGGGAGAGAGCAGTTGGGTTCTTCTGGGTGGTCAGCCCCTAACTGTCAGTGCTGAGCAGAGGTTCCCTGGCTGCCTGGCCAGGCTAGTAACAGTTGCAGTAGGGTTCTGGAGGCAATGGCAGTGGCATGAAGGCAAACCAAAATCCTATATGCTCCAAACAGCTACACCATGGGAGCTTGCTTCTGCTTCTGCCACAGTGGTTCCCTCAGGGGTAAAAGGGGAGTTAGCTTTTATAGTCCCTGCAGACAGTACCAGCAATTAGGGGCCTCCTATCCACTGGTGACTGGCCTGAGAATACAAACCGCTTGCCACTCCTAGTGCTTTGAAGAGCACCATTTGTCACCTTTCTTCTGTGTCATTTCTTACGAGTCTTGTCTAAAAACAACTCTGGCTGTATTTCAAAGGGAGGCTGTAGTGTGTGGTCTTGTCTGACACAACTTCACTTCTGGGAGCACAGGGACAGATAGCCATCACATCCTAGAAACAGAAGGACATGTGCTTCCTGACTGACTTCCCACCCAGCTAGCAAAATGGGTAGTAAACAGGGAGCATGGCCAGAGTGTATTCTTTATGCAGCCCTTTGGTGCAGGTGCTGGAAGGCTTAATAGCAGATGCTTAACAGTTGATCAGGGTGACCTGTGTGCACCTTTCCACTGTTGGGAAGTACAGGATAGCACGGAGGCTGTGTAGAGCAGTAGCTAAGGCACTGGACAGTGACCGTATCTGGGCTCTCTTCCTGTCTCTGTTTCTCCTTCCCCTTTTGTCTGGTCTATTTACTTTAGAAGCTCTTTGGGGAAGGGACTGGAACTACAGCTCATGGCCCAGTAGGGCCCTGCCCACAGGGGAGCACTCATGCAAAACAGAGACCTGAACAGGCACTGAGTTCTGAGGAATCCAGATGGCCACGCTTTAACGGGGCTGTGTAGTCACGGCACCAGTGCTGGGAGCACTGTAAAAAACACCCTCCACGAGAGGCGTAGCTCCCCGTGCTGGGGCACTGTCTACACTGCCACTTTACAGTGCTCAGGGGCATGTTTTTTTCACACCCCATGAGTGAGAAAGTTTCAGTGCTGTAAAGTGGCAGTGTAGACAAGGCCTTTACTTTGTCTTCCTTCTTTTCGGTGCTGGCATGTAGGGCGTGTCTACACTACCAAGTTTTGTTGATAAAACTTACGTTGACACAACAAAAATCGCCAAAGGGTGTTCACACTTGCTCCCTCTGTCGACAGATCATGTCCCACATGTGGGACACAATCATCATTGACAGGGTGAGCAATGCACTGTGGGTATGTATCCCACAGTGCAGTGTTGTGGGAAGGAAGAGCTGAGTGCTCCTGCAGCCAAGAGTAGCATCATGAGTAACTCTGTGAGCTCTCTGTGCTGAGGAATGGCAAAGCCGCACAGCAGTCTGCCTGCTGCTGTGTCCCTAGTGCAGGGTAGAACAGGAGCATTCTGATGATTTGCTCTCCGTTTGTTCCCCAAAGGAAGCAGCGCACAGATACTTCCCGGAGCTTTGAAAGGGGAGGGGCACATGCCTGCAGGGCAACAGAGCGATCAGGGCGGGCATTGTGGGATACTGGCAGAAGCCAGTTCGGTCGACAAAACAATCACCAGTGTCTACGCTGGCTCTTTGTCGACAATAAAGGGAGGGGGAAAAGACAAAAGTCTCTCATAGGGGTGGAAGTTTTTTGTGACAAAAGGCCAATTGTAGTGTGTATGCTCTTGCTGTTTTGTTGCCAAAAGGCAGATTTTGGGGACAAAACTTGCCAGTGTAGACAAGCCCTTAGTGCTTTATTGTAACCCCATACTGGCATGCTCTGATGTGTAGCGTGACACCAATCCACAGTTGGCCAGTTGTTTTATCCACCCAGGCACTAACAGCATCATCTCATGCTTTACTGTCTTTCCACTGCGTGCATCCGATGAAGTGGGCTGTAGCTCACGAAAGCTTATGCTCAAATAAATTGGTTAGTCTCTAAGGTGCCTTTTCTTTTTGCGAATACAGACTAACACGGCCACTACTCTGAAACCTGTCTTTTTATTGTCACTTTGTTAAAATACTTTGGGGCAGACAAAAAGTTGGGTGGTGTTTCTGACTAATGGGATTAGTGTTGAGCTGGGTACTACTTTGGCATGTGGAACAAGTGCTTTGTTTAGGCAGTAAAAGTTTAAGCCTGTAAGAGCAAAGCAACAGCAGCAAGAATCCACTTAGCTGACTTCTCCTTTGTCTTCAAATTGAAGGTCCAGACATAGGTGGGGCCTCGCATGCGTGTCTTGTAGACAGGGCACTCGTAGATGTTCTTGGTGTCCATACGGTCCACAGGGATGGCTCTGATGAAGATGACGGGCATTGAGGGCGTTAACTCCTTCAGCCGAGCATCTGTGATGACACCACTAGGAATGTCCCACCGAGCACCTGCAATGTTATGGCTCAGTCAGAAGGTGTTCTATTTGTTGTATCTGTGGGGTGGGGTGGGGGAAGAGTTGTCCTAGAAGCATGGTTAAGGGTCAGCTGGAGGACCAAAGGGCAGTATTGAAGTAGCCTGGGCTTAGTCCCCCCTGGCATGTAATTGGCATTTCAGAGTGACTAACAATATTACTAGGGATAAGATCTCTAACCACAATGGTCAAGTCTGTCCTTTCTCCCCCACTCTAGTGTCCGTGTTAGGGGGGACTGCACAGCTTGGGGAAGAATGATAAATACGGAAACTCTCCCATGTAGTCTGCTGGGCATGGACCTAAGCTTGACAGTACAGTGATCCTGCCACTGGCCTCATCCCTCTGTGTTTATTAGCTGTAAGGGACCTCAAACTAAAGCTGAGACATTCTCACCTAGACTTCCTGGGTCCAGTCATATATAAATAATGTAACTGTGACCCAAGTAACATCAACTGTCCTGCTCTGAGGTTCAAGTGTTGCTGTATTAATTTCCAAAATAAATAAATACTTACGGTCACTGTTTGTCTGTTAATGAGGGCTGCCCTCTGCTGGCATGTTTCTGACAATGATGCACAATAAAGGCAGCTGCTACCCAAACTGAACCTGGCTGCTCTGTTAATGGATGCTGTTTATTGCAATATAAATGAGCTGACTATAGTTCACACTATGCTCCTGCTGTGGTGGCAAGCATCAGTTATTCCTTGACTACTGCTCAGGGAAGACTAATTGCTACTTAGTACAGTAATGAGTGCATAAGCAGGTAACTATCTATCTGTAAAAAGAAGAGGAGGACTTTTGGCACCTTAGAGACTAACAAATTTATTTGAGCGTAAGCTTTTGTGAGCTACAGCTCACTTCATTAGATGCATACAGGGGGGAGATAGCTCACGAAAGCTTATGCTCAAATAAATGTGTTAGTCTCTAAGGTGCCACAAGTCCTCCTTTTCTTTTTGCGGATACAGACTAACACGGCTGCTACTCTGAAACCTGTTTACCTTAAAGTTTAGCCGGGACACACTGGGCATTAAGCTACAGGAAAAATCATGTCATTCTGCAGCACTGAGATAGCACATTGTCAGGTGAAGTAGAAGCTCTTGAGTAAAGATCATAGGTGGGGTGTAATTATTATCGCAGCAGAAAAGTACAGGGACAGCACAGTATAAACCCTGCTAGAAACTGCTTCATCAGACAAACTGCTGCCTCAAACCAAGCCAATTCAGGAGCGAGGGGGAAAGGCCTGGATCACTTACTGCAGGGCAGGACAGCAAAGGCTGAGATGTGAAGAAAATTAGTACATGGTAGCAGAGTGCTGGAGATTAACATTCAATGTTCAAAAGTGGTTCTGAGGAGCAAAAACTGTACAAATCCAGATTGCATAGCATTTGCTGGGCTAATTATTCAGGATTGAGCCTGGTCCTGTACCTTCCATGAACAACCCATGCACATAGGAGCCTTCTCGGGGTGGAGCCGTCATATCCTCTCGGTTTTTCTTGGTCACTTCCACTGAAAGACACATCTTGTCAAGTGGCCATTCATTCTTTCTGGCCATAGACTGCATGATAGCTGTGAGGAAAGACTGGGGATTAAAGAAGCCTGCCAGCCACACTGTTGTGGGTAGTGCAAAGTCAGTCGTCCAGGCCTCTAGTTCCTGAAAAATAAAGCAGCAGCAGTTTAAAGCCAAGTTCACAGGCTGTGGTGCATCTCTTGAACTGGCATGATACATGAGACTTGTGCCTCCATTTACTCCTGTAATCCATTTTGGGAGAACTGTCTTTACAGCCCCTCTTTGATTTAGGCCCCCAGTCTTCAGCGGATTGTGACTTCAGGAGGGACAAGTTGTGAAAGTAATCGCATGTGGCAGACAAACACCTGGAGTAGGTCTCCAAAGAATAACCCTATCTCAGCAGAGCCCCTCTTGGGTCTGCGATGCTGCAGGTGGACATGGTAGTCACCAGGGAGAGGGGACCAAGCTGAGACTCTTTGGAAAAATGAAGGCTTTGTCTTCAGTGAGGCTTTGCATCAGTTGCAGCCATTGCTACTACTGCATACCTCAAGTGCAGGTGAAGAAGGTTGTGCTTTGCACCAGAAAAGCTCATGGCCATTTCATGTAAGCAAAAACTTTGTTGGTCCAAAGTGCAGCTTTCAAGAGCTACCTTTTGGGGTTTGTACTGATGCAGCTCCATTAAGTGGCTGGGCATTAAATGCTAGAATCAGGGCAAATTTACAATGAAGATTACAGATTTAGAATTAGGGTACTTGCCCTTTACTGGACTTGACTATTTGGCACCTACCACCCTGGTTTGTAATACTAACTGTGTATTTAAGAGAAAAGAGTCCCTCTCCACCTTCCCTGCTTCTTCAAAAGCCCTGAATTCCAGGCACAAGTTGAGGCCAGAGGGGCTTGCCATCTCTTTAGAACCTCAGCTTCAGCACGGAAGGATGAAGATGTAGCCCTGGCTCCTATGTACACTTAGCCCTTCTTAGTTCAGCACTGTGCTTTCAAGCCCTGGGGATCTCTGCATCCCAGGATCCTGAAAAGCAAGCTCAGATTTCCTGAGCTACTGAGAAGGGTTTTAGTACATACACTTAGATCCTTGCAAGCAATTCAGAGCATCTTCATATGCCCAGCCCTGGCCAGACGACAATATTTGTTCCATGAGCAATAGTCTGAAGAGAGATCTTTGGCCCACAAAGAGCCGTACACAAAGTACCATGAAGAGAGGCTGGAGGTGAGTGGACTCACCCGGACCCGAAGCAGTAGGTCAGCATACCAGGCTCCCAAGCCAAGTAAGGAGGGGTAGGCCCGGTTTGTCCAGAATTCAGGCACATTATCATAGTAGAGAGCATTAGACAATTCCTCCATGTCTGTTGTGATTGTCAGCTCACCCTTTGAAAGGAAAAGAACCATGATTTAGTTAAACAAGAATTGACTCATTGCGTTGGAACCCCCTTTGAGAGCAAAGCTCTAGGCACACTGCACATCAGTCACAAGGGGCTCAGCAACTGTTTCTGGAGTTGTGAACATTGTAGCTTGGTTTATTGACAGGGAGCAGTGCCTATTTTTGAAAAATAGGGCATTTTCCATCATTCCCCAGCTCGTCTTTAGTCTTCTCCAACAGAGAGGGCCCCATCCCTTACACCTGGGGCTCTACAGCAAGTCCAAGGGAGTTCAAATTCCTGTTAGAGATTTCTCCCCCAATACGTATTTGCAGGGACCCAGAGCAGCCTTTTTCAAAACAAGCCAGCATTTTAGGCAACTGGGACATAGTCCTTAGATCAGCATTGTAAAGCCACATGTAAGACAGGCTGTATCAGCAGAAGCAACTGCCCCATCATCCCCTCTGCAATCCAGCTCAGTCTCCCTCGGTGTATGTGTTTATACCTTTGTGCATGTGCACACACTCACTCAGGTTTTAGGCTGCAACAAACCTGCAGGCTTCAAAATGAAGGAAAGAGGAGTGTTGGCTGCCTTACAATGACCCTGTAGTTAGTGGCAGAAGAAGAGAGACTCATAGTAATCCAACAGCTCACATTACCTTGGTACCAAACCTGAACTGAACATTTAGTTCCATTGACTTCATTTGTAAAGGCTGGTATATTGAAAAAAAACCAAACAACATTACCTAAGTTACTACCATGGTGTAAAACAGTATCAATGTCACACACCTTCAGCCCCAAATTTAATTCTTTCAAAGAGCGTCTTATTTCATTTGTCAAGATGTTCATTCTTTCACATTCCTGAAAGGCTACCACGACATATGGGGTCTTCTCTGCTGCTTTAGCCATGATTTCCAACATATTAAATGGCTCGGGTAGCTTGTCCATGATTTCATCTAGGACTTGTTTGACCTGTAATATGTAACACCATCAAACATCTTTAGCAAGGGAACAAATTCCATTAAGAGCTTTGACACAGCATGTTAAATGTCATTCTTCCATTGATTTAACATTTTCAGTCTCCTGAAAGAAGCTCACTAATGTTTAATAGCCTAGAATTAAATTGTCCAAATGAACTTGGCCCATAGAGTCCACCAGAGTCTTAGAATCAAGAGAGCACAAACTGGGCAACGCTGGACTTGCCCCTGCACAGGCCGGCTCTCAAAACCATCAGGGCTTGAAGGGGCTCCTGTAACGAAGCTGGTGCTGCTCCCATGACTCCGAGAACGAGCGGCATGGTACAGCAAGAACCCAGCACAAGAAGCCTTTCAGCTCACCCAGGGGAATGGCTGCAATGCGCACTGCCTGATTAGCAGACAGCCCACTCTGTGACTATATCCTTTGTGTGGTTGTACACGTCACAGACCTGTTTACTGGCAGACAAAGGGATATCAGCAGAGCTCAACAAAGAAGTGGAATGTAGCTTTAAAGACAGAGTGTTCTCGGGAAAATTAGTTGTAGCAGCTGCCTGCATTTCATTTTTATGGTTACAAATGTCACCTGCTCATAATCAGCCCATAAATACTCTCTGCCACCTATCTCAAAGTACAGTAACTGAGCAAACTCCCCACATCACTAGTAATGTTAATTATTTTACAGGCGCGGTGCTAGAATCATAGAACTGTTGGAATGGACCTTGAGAGGTCTTCCAGTCCCATCCCCTGCACTCCAGGCAGGACTAAGTATTATCTAGACCATCCCTGACAGGTGTTTGTCCAACCAGCTGTTAAAAAATCTCCAGTGATGGAATCCACATCCTCCATAAGCAATTTATTCCAGTGCTGCCAGACAGGAAGTTTTCCTAATGTCCAACCTAAACTGCCCTGGCTGCAATTTAAGCCCATTGCTTCTTGTCTTATCCTGAGAGGTTAACAATTTTTCTCCCTCTTCCTTGTAACAACCTTCTATATACTTGAAAACTGTTATGTCCCCCCAGTTGTCTCTTTTCCAGAGTAAACAAACCCAGTTTTTTCAGTCTTCCCTCATAGGTCACATTTTGTAAACCTTTAATAATTTTTGTTGCTCTTTTCTGGACTTTGTCCAATTTGTCCCTATCTTTCCTGAAATGTGGCACCCAGAACTGGACACAATACTCCAGATGAGGCCTAATCAGCGTGGAGCAGAATGAAAGAATTACTTCTCGTGTCTTGCTTACAACACTCCTGCTAATACATCCCAGAAGGATGTTTGCTTTTTTTTTTTTTTTTTTTTTTGCAACAGTGTTAACTGTTGACTCATATTTGGCTTGTGATCCACTATGACCCCAGATCCCTTTCTGCAGTACTCCTTCTTAGGCAGTCTTTTCACATTTTGTATGTGTGCAACTGATTGTTCCTTCCTAAGTGGAGTACTTTGCATTTGTCCTTATTGAATTTCATCCTATTCACTTCAGACCATTTCTCCAGTTTGTCTAGATCATTTTGAATGTCAATCCTGTCCTCCAAAGCACTTGCAACCCCTCCCAGCGTGGTATCTTCCGCAAACTTTATAAGTGTACTCTCTATGCCATTATCTAAATCATTGATGAAGATATTGAACAGAACTGGACCCAGAACTGATCCCTGCAGGACCCCACTAGTACAACTCCGGATCCAAGGGGCAGGGTGGCTAATGTGCTTTGGAAATTCTTTGGTCCCACTGTCTCTTTATCCCCTGGCGGTGGGGGTGAGCAGCTCCCAGGTGCCTTAGGGCTCATGCAAAGCTGGGTGCAGGACTTGAGGCGATGGGAAGTGGCTGCCAGCCAGTGCAGCTGGAGGAGGAGATGTCGCTTTGAAAAAAGGAAGCCAGAGAAATTAACCATTTCCTCTCTCTCCTGCCCTACAGAATAATGCAGGAGGCTGCAACCCTCTAAAGCTCTAACAGGAGTGCCCCTGTTCGGTTGCTGTGCTAGTCCATGGTAGTGCTGGGAATGAGAGTTTGATCAGGAGCAGTGAGGCACAAATGTGCATAAGAGACTGTTTGAGGTTCTTTCACTGGTGGGAAATGGGGCTATTACAGTATGGAGCCTCCTCTTATTTGGTGTGTTTGTTTCTTCAAGAACAAACCAGTGGCCGTAGCAGATTAATTCCTGGTTAGTACCGAAGGACAGAAACGTTTCCTACCTTTTCCTCTCGGGACACACCTGTCCCTCCTCCAGCATCAGACTCCTTGGGCTGCATTTCCAGAACTGTACGGAAAAGCTTTTCAGAAGTGACAGTGAGGAAGCCAATTTCAGCATTGGGGTGGAGCCCATAAAGGTATGGGCTCTCTGGGGGGAGGTTCTCATCAATGTATTCATGATAACCCTAAAAAACAGGGCAGATAGCAAACACTGAGTGACTAGATGCATATTCCTAGACAAGGCTTTTAAGACCTTTGGGCTCATCTGGCCCTACTCCATCATGGAATAGGATTCTCTGGTATTCCAACCTAGAAAATATCTAAACCATCTCACAGTTTCCCAGTGAGGGTGCTGTAGACCTACTACCCTCCCTCACTAAGAAGATTTTACTCATGTCCTTCCTCAGCTTTGTCCTGGTTTATTACTGAACTGCTTTTTCTTGTCCTGCCACTCTCCCCCTGGGAATCACTCTACTGTTTCCATGGACTCCCCCCAGTGTCTCCTTATGTCATCTTCGTGGGGTTCTTTCCAGGTTCTGTAAGGCGGTGCTCTTATCTCACATACATCCCCAAGAGAGCCACAGCCTTTTGACAGCTGCAGTGAACTGTGGAGCTCTCATAGAAGAGAAGAGCCTTTCCTCACCTTGTAATCCAAGTTGGGTGGAACTAAAAACCCTGGAGCCAAGGTCATTTCTCCCTCCAGCATCTCCACGCGGATGTATTCTGACAGGTAAGTTCTACACAACCTGCGATCCCAGTCATCTGTGATGTGTCCCCCATACATAATTTCACCAAAGAGATAGCGAAGATCATCCCATGGAACCTAGACGAGATGCTGAGTCAGTGCAAAGTGATTTCTATAAAAGGCATGTTCTGAAAGTCCCAGACAGCAGCGGGAAGCGTCACATGTCAAGTTAGCTTTGGTGTGCCCTCACCATGCAAGAGCAAGCCCTTGGAGTCAATCACACGTGAGCAGCTCAGCATCAACATGGGGGCGGGGGGTAGGAGGGGGGAAGAGCAGCATGGCGCCCATCACCCTTTTGACCGTGATCACGGGGGATTTCACCCCTCCCCAGCATGAAGACAGCCCCCAGAGTGGCAGATGAGTCTTTCCTCTGGATCATGTCTCTTTTCATCCCTGCTGAATTTAATTAAGCTTTTGCCACTTCCATAAGGCCTGGAGCAAGGAGCGTGCTCCTCCCTTGGCTTGGGACCTGTGGTTTCATTGCTGGGGGAGATTTTGCCTTCCAGCTGGATGTTCTCACATTTCAAATGAAAACACTGAAAGGCAAGAGGGCTGGACAATCTGAGCACACCCTGCTGCTGCCTCAGCTGATTTGCTAAATGTCCATCTTCCACCCACGTAGGGCCCCTCGCTGGATTCGCTCACAGCCTGCTGCCAACCCAGCACACCGCACCTGCAGGCTTAGGACCACGTTAGAGCTCTGTTTTCAGACAAAGGCTGCCTCACACTACTCACTGAAGGTGAGTTGCAGTTTGCCTTTAAAGTTCCCCTGGTTTTGCTATGCCCCAGCCCAGGGACACACAGCTCACGCATCAGCCAGTTGCTGTTCGGTAGTGGGGCGGCAGCAGAGGGATCCTCCCCCAAACCTGTGGAGCTCCCGGCAGAGCCTTCTTCAGTCCAAAGGCTGTTGGAGCCCTGTGCTTCCACAATACTCCCCGCACCCAGGAAGGAGGCTGGGAGGGGGCCAAGAAGGGGAGGTCTAACAGCAGCATCCTGCCTTTCCCCTGTAGTGCTGCTTTTTGTAACCTGGGAAGAATCACTCTGACTTGCTGATGTTAAACAAGCATGTTCTAACCTTGACATTAGCCTCCAGGTAATTATACAGCACGTTGATGGATATAGTCAGGTCTCCATTGTTGAAAGGATAAGACCTATTCCAGCCCTGCGCACCAAACTTACGCCTTTCAGCTACCACCGCATGAAAGTAACAGAGAGCAAACAAGATGCACTTGAATTCAATTTCTTTGGTGCACATCTCTAAAGTATCCTAAAGCAGAAGAAAGAGGAAAAGAGGGTGCTTGTGTGCAGAAGAGGAAATGTCCCCAATGGGTGTCTGAATATAAAAAACAACTTCTCACAACTCGCCAGCAAAAACGGAGCTGAACCTTCTTTACCACAAAGTGCATGTAGGGGTCTCAGCTTAAGCATGTTCCCAATAGCTTACGTGTAGTCTCAGCAACATTCATTGCTGCTTGCACAGAATTTACTCATAGTACATTAGAACGTGTGAGACGGAAACGCCTGGCCTAGGCCACATACCTTACTATGATGTGTTTATAATCTGATGAGAAATGACCTCTTAATTCTAACTGCCTGCTCGTTTTAAACTCTGGCACTCTACCCCTGAGTTAAAAATAACCCAAAGTATCAATAAGAGTAATTGCGACTACAGCTACTGGTCACATGGCTCTGTCAAAGGGTAGCTGTGGTGCGTCAGAAGCAGGCAGTAGAGGTGTATCTTGATCAGGCTTCTTCCTAGAACTGCATGATCTGTATTGTCTCTGAAGTCACCGGTGATACTTATGCACACCATGGTGACCTACAATTCTTCATTTCAGAAGCTCAGTGTAAAGTTCTAGAATCATATTTTGCACCAGGCCCAACAATGCTCAGATGTAGGAAAAAAGCATAAGTATAAACCCTGCCATGTTTTCTTCTAAGCAAGTCCAAGTTACCTAGTTATTCCTCAGCTCTGCTAGCAAGTACTAGCTTACACTGTATCATGTAGTGTGAAACCAATTCAGATAGGTTTGGAGAACACCAGTAAGCGAAACACCTGTAAAATCCAAAAACACTCAACAAGAATGCTGCACTCTGTTAATAAATTTGAGACCTCATCTGTGGCAAAGGGCCCTTCCCTGCTCTTAGTACCTGTGTCTTTGAGGGCCAAGGGCAGTAGGGCCCTTCCCTGCTCTTAGTACCTGTGTCTTTGAGGGCCAAGGGCAGTAGGGCCCTTCCCTGCTCTTAGTACCTGTGTCTTTGAGGGCCAAGGGCAGTAGGGCCCTTCCCTGCTCTTAGTACCTGTGTCTTTGAGGGCCAAGGGCAGTAGGGCCCTTCCCTGCTCTTAATACCTGTGTCTTTGAGGGCCAAGGGCAGTAGGGCCCTTAAAAGGCTTCACCCGTTGGAAAGATTCTAGCAGTCCTGGAGCGGGTCCCTGGATCTGGCGGTGGAACACTCTAAGGGTGCACACCATGGCATGCTGGAATTTTCCTTTATTTACAGGCAGAGAAGAAGTGACGCTTGCAATGACAGACTATGGTATATTAGCCTCTGTTGATATTAGCCTACAAAGAGAAACTCGCAGCCAGTCAAAGCACACAGCTGCGGTAGGGTGCTTCTGTAATCAGACAGGCTTGGCATGACCTCACCTCTTAACATCCCCATCACTAGCAGGTTCACATTTATTTATTTATTTATTTATTTTAATATTGCTGAACAGGCCTGTAAGGATTACAAATTTGCTCTGTCCCTAGTGAAATCTTATGTTATGGGAACACTGATAGGAATAGCCGGACATCACAAGGGCACCTTTTCCACTACAATGCAGAAAGCATACAAAAACTTTGAAAAAGCCCTGTAATTAACGCCAATGTGGTGAAAATGCCTTTAGGAAGGGCATCAGTATGAATTAGTACACTGAAAAGAACAGAGCTAAGAGGGATCAGACTAGATGACTTAGGGGTAAACGATGAATCTAAATGCTAAGAAATCCGTTTCCTAGGCAGGCTGCACTCACTCTCCTGGGGAGAAAAGCCAAAAAAGAGAGCAGCCTTACAACTGCTAATAAATTGCTGTGACTGCAGAAAAAAGTATACAACAACAACAAAACAAACCCAACCAGCTTAAAAAAATAATCAACCCTGTCATCTGAATACCTGAGTAAAGAGATCCAGTGCTTTGTGCAAGTTAGCATGCATGCCAGTCGGGGGCTCATTGGTAATTTTAATGGCATTTTCCAAGAGTCCTTGAGGAATAATATGAGCGTCTGGCGTGGCAGCAGGTTCAGCACTCATAAACACTCTGTAATCCTGGTGGCTGCCAATGCTGTACCTCTCAACCTTCTTATCCAGTGTGCCCAGCCACTTTGCAACCAGGTGGATATTCTGCAACAGACACAATTTGACTTCACTTCTTGCTCCCAAATTTCAATCCCATACAGCCGAAGTCCCTCACAGGGCTAGGTGAGAAGTGCTGTGATGGAGCCAATGATGCTATTTTACACCTCTTAGGCCTAGCGGCCCACGTGGTTCACTGTTGTTTCACTGGGACGTGATGCACTGACAAGGCCCCGTGCTTCCTCTGGTGACTTAGTCACCTGTTTAGATTTGATGCGGGTCAGTAGAAGCTGCCCACCAAACACTGTAGTCAGTGTCCTAGGATTTGTACCCATCAGCATCTTTTAACATTTGGATTAATAGACTGGAAGGCCAGCAGAGACCATTAGCAGCATCCAGTCTGTCCTCCCGCATAACATAGGCCACAACTTCTGGTTGATGTAGAGCAGTGGCTCTCAACCTTTCCAGACTACTGTTCCCATTTCAGGAATCTGATTTGTCTAGTGTAGCCCAAGTCTCACCTTACTTAAAAACTACTTCCTTACAAAAATACAAGTGTCACAGCACACTATTACTGAAAAATTGCTTATTTTCTCCTTTTTACCATATAATTATAAAATAAATCAACTGGAATATAAATATTGTACTTAATTTCAGTATACAGTACACAGAACAGTATACACAAGTCATTGTCTATATGAAATTTTAGTTTGTACTGACTTTGCTAGGGCTTTTTGTGTAGCCTGTTGTAAAACTAGACAAATATCTAGATGAGTAGATGTACCTCTGGAAGACCTCTGAGTATCCCCAGGGATATGTATACCCCTGGTTGAGAAACACTGATGAAGAGCACCTCTTTAGAAAGAAATCAAGCCTTGGTTTAAAGCTTCCCAAGTGATGGTGTATTCAACAGTGTTCTTCACTGAAACATTAGAAGTCCTTTACTAAATGATATACAGTACATGCTTCACCCAGCACTAAGCCATTCTCCTGGGTCCTGAATGCACTGTCTACCTCCACGATAGTCTTAGCTTCTGCTGGCCCATGGGAGTTAAAGATCAGATGCAGCAAATCATGCTGGGTGGCAGGTGATGAGGTAGAAAGGTGATGTACTCCAGAATCTAAGCAACCAGGAAGTTGGACAACATGATAGCTAAAGGCATTCAATACTGACAAATGCGAGGTAATGTATTTAGGAAAGTGGAGTTCACCTTGAGAGGAGAGGCAGGAATTTTGAACAACATGTGCGTTATGTAGAACTCTTTGCACTGACATTGAGAATTTCTGAATGTATAATGGGCTGCTCTGAATACTATTAGATTACTATAGAAACAACAAAGGTACACCAGAGAACCAACAATGCAATGGTGCTTCTACTACCTGAAGAATGACCCAGTGTCCTTCAATAGCAGCTACATCCAGAGCATTTTCTGCCACGACTTCCTGTCCTTGCCCTAGAGACACATTATGGATTTTTCCATTGTCAATGGTAAAGCCTAGCTTTCTTCCTGGGGAGGGGGGGAGAAATCCACAGGAATACATTAAAATTAAAAAAAATAAATCTGAAAATTGCATGCCTATGCAATGTCTGCTCTTTATTGATAACATCTTCCATGACTACCGTGCCACAGACCCTACTGTTAGTGAAGAGGACTCTTGACTTACCCAGTGCCTCTACGTCTTTCAGTGGGTCAACCCCTGGAGAGAGGATAAAGAATATTGCAGTGGATGGGCTGCTCTCTTCATACGATTTAGAAAATTCAATACTTCTGCCTTCTACAAACTTACTTCCCATCTTCTCTTCCACAAAGTTTCTGTGAAAAAGAAGTTGATGCAAAATTAGTCCCAGACTTTTTATCCAATTTATTACAAATAACTTGCAGGGCTAGGCCACGTGTTTCTACAGTTAGCCTCGAAGGCAGATCAGGGCATAGGCTTTAAGTTCTGTATGAAAACTGAAAATATTCCTACAAAGGCTCAGGAGGTGTTAAGGGCAGGGAGTGGAGTTGCAAACCAAAATAATGCACAAAAATTTAATCTGAGCAAGGAAATCCCAGAGAAGAGCTGATAACAGAAAAACTGGATTACACAACATGCCTGGAGCTTTCTAAGGAAAGTATCTGGGCCAGATCTACACCATTGTCACCTTGAACCTGTAGCTTGTGTAACCCACACACCTCCTGGGTATGGTGGTCTGTCCCATCTAGTGGCACCAAGACCACTTAGAGAGAGATGAATGAGTCTGCTCTGCAGCCTTCGCGAACAGCCCGCTGGCTTTTAGCTCATGCTGTAGAGGCTCGTGCACTAAGATCCAGAGGCCCCAGGTTCGATGCCACCCGCCGATGACCAGTGTCTGTCAGTGTTACACTTGCACAGGCAAGAGTGTTCCCATCCCCACCATAGCTCCGCACCTCCAACGGCTTTATACCTCCCTTCGGTGTGCCCCATCAGCATTGCCTTCTGCCAGGGCGGAGATGACAGGGAGCCTGGGGCAAACAGGCAGCTTCACTCCAGGAGAGTGTTTGAGGAGTTCTAGTTGAACAACACCTGCAGCAAGGGTCTGCTCTAGATACACACGGGGTGGGGTAGGAAGCCCTAGAATTGCAGTGGGCATAGAGGAGGTCTCTGCCAGTAGAGCTGGCTGCAGAAAGGATGAAGCTGAGGTGTTGGGGTACATGGCTCTTTTGTAGCCTTGGTGCCACATGTTCAGGATCACCACAGGGCGCTGGTGTGGCCTGGGTGCCTGACGCTGGATGTCTCTTGGCACATGTCCCACAGGAGGCGATACGCAGGACACGCTGGCTCTTCACAAGTGCACTAACAACCACGAACCCCCTTTTTGAAACGCCATTTTGGAATCCTATTACCAGGCGACAGGCCCCATGCCATCAGCTCTGTGCCTCATCCCCATGCTGCAGGCAGGTGCAGTTACTGCACAGCTGCATGCTACATCATGTCCCATTTCTCCTGCACCAGCATGAAATGCCTCTCCAGAATCATTCAGTGTAGGCATGCCAAGACCCTTCTTGACAGCACAGGGCCCTGCAGGATCAGGAGAGAATACCTGACTGCATAGGTCATTCTGTCTGGCCTCATGCATCTCATCATACACAGCTTCTGCAGAGCTAATTTATTCTTCCACTCCTTCGGGAACACTTCCTTCTCCGGTGCCTCCGACTCAACAAATTTTTTCCATCGCTTTGCCGAACCTTCAATATCGCTGTCCAAATTCTTGAACTCATCCATATCTGAGAGGACCTTCAAATATATGAGAAAAGGGCCAGCTGCTTCTGTGTCCTAGTGCCCCTCCTGCTCTGTGGCCCCAGTGGGATGGGCTTGCTGGAGGCATTGTGGCTTTTCACAGGTGTGGCTGACAGCAGACTCAAGTGCTGTGTGTTTCTTACAAACTGTAGCCAGTTACACGCTCTAGCCCAGCACCTGGTAGCCTTTTATTTTTATTTAAAGTTAATTTAAGTGATGAAGTGTAAAATCACTGGCTACAGCCTTCTGTGGCATCACACCTAGGCTGTGAGCTTTCAGTATAAAAGTACTCAGATACTCCCTGGAACACGGATATAATCCAGATATTTGCTGCCACCTGAGAAAATGAGGGTAAGATGTGGCTAGCATTGGATTCCTGTTGTGGGGGCTTGGGGGTTCTTATGGAGCAGGTGGAGATTCCGTGATGCACCCAAAATATGCTAACAGTTTAGGCTATGCAATTATGCAAGAAATGAGAGGCACACGACAGGTCTACTGTGATAATGGTGATCCATGGTCACCTTCCTTCTAGCCAGAGACCATCTTTGGAGACAGCTGATAGTGGCATGTGCAGGAGAAATGTTTAAGAGATAGACATGTCTGAAGCATAGAAGAGAGGTGTCTAAGCGCACAGTTGGTGGTGCTGGCCCAGCCAGGGAGGCAGCGTAGGCACAAGAAAGGGAAGGATTATATTTGTGTTTTTTAAAACTCTCAACATCAGGCTCAGTATTTTTTAACACCGTCCTATTCTCCCTCTAGATCTTCTTCCATTTGCTGACTCTGACTTGCCTTACTCTCTAAGAGTGACACTGGCTCTCTACAGCACGTGCCCACTGAAGCCAATGGGAGGTCCCTGTCTGGAGCAAAGGCATACAGTGCAGCGGAGAGCTGCTGCGTGGCTGTGTGTAGCTACTGGGCAACATCCATAACTCAGGTGCCAGGCAAATAACCATGAACGATGTTGATTTTAACGCTGATACTTTCACAAACAAAAGGGACGTTAGCCGCTGCTCAGTAACACCTCTAAGCCTGGCTTCTTAGCTTTAAAATGATACCAACCTGAAGATGCCTTTCCAAGTGATGCTGGATTACACAGTGCTGCATAACTGACTGCTTCTCATGCCACCTTCTGCTATGGTGGCTACTTTGGTGATTAGAAAACCTCTAATGAAATAATCAGCTAATCAACATTATTTTTAGATAAATATTCCAATAACGTGACTGTTTTTGAGCATTTTTAAGAGCTACAACTCCCAAGGGTGTTAGTTTAACCAATAATCTCCAGCATTATCAAACTTATCCTGTCTCCTGTTTCAACCTGCATATTACTGGCCTCACAATTGTGTGGCCTGGTTTACGGACTTCCATGGTGCAACGTCTTAGGCTATTCTATGTAGTGTTTACAACAGAAGAATTTGTACAGTGTTACATTCTTCAGACACACCTTAATTCCTCCCCATCCTTGAGATTGTAAGAAATCCACAGGGGACGTCAGTCCAGCCTTGAACGGAAAGCGCAAAAGAAAGTCCAGTTCAACCGGGTTCACTTCTTTCTTCATTAACAAAACCTGATGAGAAAGCAGAGATTACAATGCACAAGGTTACATAACCCATTTCTGAACAGCTGAACTGCTCTGTGTCACAAGCCCTATGCTCACACGTGCTGGGAAAATAGACATTGCAGAAGCGGTGCAGACACACGGGCTCCTGGAGGAATGGGCTGGACCCCTCAGGCTCTGGCGTTGGGGCTCTTTGGGGGCAGGGCCATGTTTACTATGTTTGTACAGAGTCTCGCACAATGGGGCAGGGACCTGGCTGGCCTCTCGGTGCGATGCCACTGTAAATGTTACAAAATGCATAACAGCAGCAGCACTGGAGAAGGCTTTTGCCCACCAAGACAAGCCCACCGGGACCAATGATGGGCCCACAATGAAGGGAGGAACCCCTGTGGCTTTGTCTGCACTAGCATTCCATTGGGATCATTACTGCCAGGCTGGGTCTGTCACCTTCCTGCTTCTGCCCCGCTACTCTACCCAGTGCAGCCATAAGGGTCACCCCTTTCCTGTTGCTCTGACCAGAACAGCCCCCTCCCACCTGCCCCAGTCTCCTCCTCTTTGCTTCACCCTCACGCACACTTGGAGCAGCCCACCAAGCACTCTCCCCATCTCCAACTCACTTCTCCCAGGAACAGTTGCTACCTTGTGTTCTCCCACAGCATCTCAACTCTGCCCCTCCCCACATGTGCGGGCCCAATCCTGCCCATGCTGACTACAGGACTCAGCGCTCACTTACCTGGCTAGCTCTCTGGAGAGCAATGGGATTACTCCACTATTGAGCATTCCCTTGAGATGAAACCCGGGCCCCACTGAAGTCAGTAGGCATTTTGCCATTCTCTTCAGTGGGACCTGAGTGCCACACAAGGGCTTGATGCAGGAATCACTATGGCTCAATCATAACAGTCCCTTCTGCTCTCACCAAGTGTTGGTAGAACTGGGGCCCTGGGTTCAGTGCAGTTGAACACATTCTCAAGCATCCTAGAGGATACAGGCCTCAGGGCCTGAACCAAAGTCCACTGAAGCCTGGGGGAATCTTCCACTGACTTCAGTGGATTTTGGCTCAAACTTTAAGATGTAAATTCTTTGGGTGAGAGCATGTCTGACTGAGCCATGATTGTAAAACAGGGTGCATTTACACACCATCTAGAAGATTATTATTAAGGCTACGATTTTGGCATGGAGCTCACAGTGTTCATGGCAATTGGAATTTTAATAAAGTCTGTGACCCTTGCAATGATGGCTCTTGCGGGCCTGTCTCTCTGCTCTGGAAGTGGAGAGCTAGGCCATGTGGTCAGAGTGCCACGGGAGTTTAGTATCTCCACCCTTCCATAGCTGGAGATGGAGGGGCGGATGGGCCAAGTTTGATTGGTGTGGTGACGTAGCACAAGGGGTCACAACGCCCAGAGTGAGGAGCTGGACCCAGCCCTGTGGGACAGGAACTGCCAGGGCAGGTGGGCTCACACTCCAAAACCCCTCCCCACAGGCCATGACACTTCTCTGACTATAAGTTTTTTCCCTGCAGCTCTGACATAAATGTTTGCATGACAAAATTATATGAATAATAATTAAGGCTAATATGCGGGGACACATGCTTTGCCCCAGGAATAAGAGACCACCGTGTATTACATATCTGAAAAGTTGTATTAGCTAGTAATTTTAACTGGAGTCCAGTGTGTTTATCCATATTACCTGAAAGGCAACTTGGGCCATGAAAATGAGTTTGTCTCTCTCAAAGAGTCCCCGTGCAGTGTACACAAAGACCGAGTAGGTGATCTCATCTGTTAGGTTTATCACGCGCTGCTTCACGTCGTCAGCTGGAAGAGTTCGCTGGATGGCCTTCTCAAAGACTACGTTGAATGCCTAGCCAGAAATGGTTAGAGATGGGTACCTCGATTGTTGTTTTCAATAAAACACTCAGAATTGTAGCAACAATGACCCTTGTGAATTCTTTGAAAATCTATTCAGTGACATATTACTGTCTGCCCCATATTTGTTAGTTACCTTTAATGAGAACTGGTAGATGGGGTCAATTTTGTTGAGGTCATTCAGTATAAAGTACAACAAGGATGCCCTTTCTGCAGCTGGCCTGTAGTTTTCTCTAGCTTCATTAATTTTAATTTCTGTAATTTTAGCTTCTCTCACCTTAAAAACAAACAATGTTACTACAGCAGCTTTGCATGTCCTCGAAAACAATGGGTCTCCCAGTCCTATCCCCTGCTTTGACAGAGTTGGACACCAAATTCATTTTCTAAAAGAAACTCTACTGGTTCCACAGTGTAACCCCCAGGAGTCTTGGGGCAGCTTTCTTACTTTTTCCTCAATTTCCGTGGCTGTTCGCTTTGTTGTCTCTAGGTTCTCCACCAATGCAGTGTCTCCCAGGAAGTTTCCTGATGCAGCAGAGAGGCGGGCAAGCAAAGAATCTTCCAGCTCTTTCAAGAAAATCTTAAATTCATTTTGACTCTTTGTGAGATTTGCCTACAGCATCAATGTACAAAAGAGGAAAATTAATTAGCAAGGGATTTACAACTAAAGCTTTCATAGCATCAGTTTGGAGTGATTTAAACTAGGGACCCTTGACAGGCCCAATGAAATAATGCACCAGTTAGCAGGGGCTATTGCTGGTTTTATGTTCTTTTGCATATCAGTTTAGTTTATAATGTAGTTATGAGCTGTATAAGTCACTGAAGAAATGCCTGAATGTATTCTGTGTTTACAATGTTGCTGTAGTCATGTTGGTCCTAGGATAGGAAAAGGTAAAAGATATTACCTCATCTACCCTTTCTCTCAGAGCGTACTCTACACTTTTGTTTAGAATATATTAGCTGGACCTGCTAACTGCATCATGACATGAGAATGCCACTGACACGCTATCGTAACAGTGCCATACAAGGGAGAGGCAGGCCCTTCATATTTAAATCATAACACTCTAACGCATCCTAACCTTCATAGAGAATAGGGTGACCAGACAGCAAATATGAAAAATTGGGACAGAGTGTGGGGGGTAATAGGTGCCCATATAAGAAAAAGCCCCAAATATCGGGATTGTCCCTATAAAATCGGGACATCTGGTCACCCTAATAGAGAACCAGACAGGGAAATGACACTCCTGTCCCGTTATGGCGGGGTTGCAACTCCAGAGTGATGTCAGTTTAATGCATCAAAATAAAAATGATTGTACCCCACCATCTACTGTGGATTGCTGAGGTTAAATGGACCTGATGGTGCTTCCTTTTTTCCAAAGGGGTAGAGTTATTAGATATAATTTTTAGGAGATCATGTGTTGTCTATCGATCACTGTTACACATGTTATAGCTGTGACTGACCCACACCAATATTTATAATTTAAGGAGCAAATATATCAGAATATTATCACTTTTATTGGCACCGGAGAAAGTACCCAGCATAGATGACAGTGAGTCCTAATTAGGGCTCAATCAGTTTTCTGTGAACAGTGTAGGTCTGGCTGGAATAGCATGTGTTTCGCTGTTTGTAAGTAAAGCTACAGCAGGCTCTACCATGCTACCTTCTCTCTAGTAATAGCATCGATACCTTCAGTTGCTCTAGATCTGGTCTCTCTTTTGCAACTACTGCCGCCAACAGCTGATCCTCCAGTCCATCTCTGGTTACCAGGAAGTTAATTAAAGTGCACTGAGCCTGCATCTCTGGCTTGTAATGGGGGTTAAAGTATTTGGTGTGCAGAATCAAACGGAAGTCTGGATGGTATTCCACTTCTTTATCGCCTATCTTAATGTATCTGTTTAGTTAATTAAACAAGTGACTTTTGGTAAGTGCTAAACCATTTGGCATTAAACAAACCAACACAGACACTACCCCTCCTACTAATGCCCTAACTGCTAGTTATGAGAGATTTGTTACTTTGAGCCCCACTTTACTGGAGCACATACAAATACACAGCTCTGCAGCAGAGGATGGACTAGGATTGTCCCAGCAGCTGGAGGGAGTTAGGTGCTCAACTCCTGTTGGACTGCAGCTAGGTTTGAGCATTTAGCTCCCTGAGACTCCTTTGCAAATGCCAGCCTGATAGTCTCCATTCAGACAAAGTCTAGCAAAGAGCGGGCTGGAAACTGATAGGGCCAGGGTACAGTAATCCCATCAAACAGTGACTCAGTCAGGCTGTGACTGAGGTCAATGGGAAAATTCCTGCGGGTGTCAGTGGGTTTTGGACCAGGTGCTAAGACAGCCCCCTTAGTCAATAATTATTAACTGCCCCCCCCATCCATCAGACAGCAGGAGGGAGTTTTCAGAGAGCGTTGAATGGAGTGATGGACAAGCCTGGAGAAGGGACTTGAGAGGGGCAAAGAAGCAGGAGTGGGAGAAGGGACCAGGAGGCCGGTCACTGGGGTAGTTCTCAAGGAAAGCCCCGCTGTTGGGGATGTACCTGCATCTGCCATTTAGTGTAAAACAAAAAAAATCTTGTTGTTTATTTCACTTTATTGTGCAGCCCAAGCACCTGTGAAGGCTTCTGCTCTAAAATCTTTAACCAAATATCACTCAGTGGCCCAGAAAATTAGCGTTTGTGGTAAAACACAATAAGAGGGACAGTGAAAATCCTCCCAAGGAAAGGGTTGTTAAAAAGGGAGGGAAAACTGGTCAGAGAGTCACATCTCTGCCCAGAAAGGTCTGGTCCCAATCTGCCAACACATTTCAGTGGGTTGAAAATTGACCTGCTCAGAGCAGAGGATTTTCAAAGAGGCTTGCTAACCATCTGTCTTGGATGGTTTAGACACAGCAAATGCTGCATCTTGGCAGGGGGTCACACTTGATGATGCTTGCGGTCCTAACTAACCCTCTGATTCTATGATTGAAGTGCCAATTCCTTTGTCAAGAGGAGTGAGAATACACTTACTTTCCCTTTTTGATGGTGTTCCTGCCTAGCAAAGGGTCCAGCACAGGCTCCACCGTCTCGCCGATGTTCTCAATGAGCAGGGGGTGTCCATCTGAAATAGCTTGCTCAATGATATCCAGATAGCTGCGGCACATTTGAGAAGAGCCTAAGCCATGCAAACATGGCCCCAGAAAGCTCTAAGCGAAGAGAGAGGAGCACCAGCACCCTTCAGACCCTCACACACCAAGGTGGCTTGCCAAGGTAATCCCGGTTCTCTGCAGAACTCTACAGAGCAATGCATGCTGAAGAAACCAGAGGCCCTGTTCAAATAGAGGATCCAAAGGGACCCATCACGGGCAGACTCAGGATCCAATGAATCATTCAGACTACGTTGACCAGGGAGGCCCAGCACGGTCAGATGCACAGGGTCTGACAAAGGACTGAGCAGCTCAGATCTGAACAGCCCCTTATCTCTAGCCCATATGGCCCAGGGCTGCTGTCTGCACCAGGACATAGCCAGCCAGGGGCATAGCCGGCAGTCAGTGCACTGGAGGCCTGGTTTTCCTTACACTTCTTTCTCTTGCTATCCAGAGTGCTCCAAGTGCTCTGAGGACCTGGCGTCTTGAGACACAGGCCAACGGGCCAACCCCCCCTCCCTCCTGCAGGATGGGAGAAGATCTGTGGCGAGGCTCAGATCCCGGAGCAGAGAGGAGACTGGGTTCCACATCTGCTCAGGAAGTGAGGGGGTGGGGGCAAGGGTACCCTTGGTTCTGGAATGGTGGAACAGCAGAGACCCATGCCTCCACGTGCTCTCTGTGAGGCTCTGCAGAGGACATGGCACAAAGGATAGTAATTGATATATAAAACAAGCACTGAAGATTCTCAGAATAAACCCAGTCAGGGGTCTCCTTGCACAAATAAGGTCACAGGAGAGGGTTCTGCTGGA
The DNA here is from genome assembly GCF_965140285.1 of Lepidochelys kempii. Classification (NCBI taxonomy): domain Eukaryota; kingdom Metazoa; phylum Chordata; order Testudines; family Cheloniidae; genus Lepidochelys; species Lepidochelys kempii. The sequence continues at coordinate 1,144,871 of NC_136393.1, forward strand.
CCGGGCGCTGCCTGCTTGGTCTTATCGTTAAGGCATGTCTTTCCGGCAGCGGAGCTCTGCAGAGTATTGAGAGGGCAAATGATTAGACAGCTGTGTAAAGAACCAGCGTGCCCAAACAAACCTTCTCTGTCCCAGTCTGATTGCTTTCAGCTCTTCTCCATATTTGTTTTTAATCCATTTGACCCCTTGTAACTGGGCATCCACAATGAGAGGCCAGCGCTCTGTGTTGCACAGAATCGTGGCATTTTCTGTAGACATGCGGTCACTGGGCAGCCCTTGGTTATTCCAAGTAGCGATATCCGCATCATCAGTCAGAAGACTCAAAGGATCCAACCCTGGTGTAACAGGAATTGGCACCTGCAACACAAATGGTATCTCTGAAGCACCTGCTGATCTAGGGTTGCAGGTGAGACTCTCTCTAGCTCATCTCAAACTACCGAGCACTAAATTATTTAACAAGGTAAAGGCCCACGAAAGCTTATGCTCTAATAAATGTGTTAGTCTCTAAGGTGCCACAAGTCCTCCTGCTTTTTTTGCGGATACAAACTAACACGGTTGCTACTCTGAAACCTTTAAAACACCAAGACCATTCTGAGGTAAGGCAGCTGTGCCCCATGTCAGCTGGAGTCCATTTTAAAATGCATGGTAATGCATTCCCACGGTACCCAAGTCCATCAGAGGGTGCCACGGGCACAGGCTAAATCACAGCTCCTTGTGGGATCTTCACAAATACAACGTAAGGGGGTGAGAAACTGTATACTAGCCCTATGCTCAGCGTACACTGCTTTTCCCAGTGGCATGAAACAAACGCCATGGGCTTTATATCTGTGCTAGACTGATTTACCTTCAACTCATTTAAGTATGGTATCCAGTACTTGTCCATCAGCTCCGTCCTGTATTTCTTAGTGAAATAGCCAACATACGAAACAAAGGCTGAAATCAGCAGGACATCTCCACACAAAGTCTTCTCCTGCTCTCGGAAGTTTTCCACAGACTCAGCCCAGCGAACATTTTCCGAAGCTAACCCTCCGACAAGCCTGCGGTGACGTTTCAAAGGAGACAAGTGTATTATTGTGACTGAATTGTGGCACCCCATGGCCCTGCACAGACCTTAGGTAGATACGTGGTCCTGCCCTGGCCTGGAGAATTTACAGTGTCTCCTAGGAGTAACTGCAGAGGCTGGAAATATCAACAAGCTCTGCATATTTGTCCATTTGAAAAACTTCCTTGTGAGCTCTCCAAAAAGATTTTTGGGGCTGCAGCTCCAAGATGCTGGCTCCAGAGGGCTCAGTGGCTTATGGAGCTTCCCAGTGACTGATATTCTTAGATAGATAAATAAAAATATTCACTACAGTACTAGTTTTGCACTGCCACTGTTTGCACAAGTCTTGAGTAATTATGGCATAAGCAGGGGGAGATGCTTCCAAGGCCTGTGGAATGGATAGTAACTGGGCAGCGTTACAAAGAAAGCTCTTGATGGGAAGAACATCATTGACTGAAAACGTTGACTATTATACTGACAAAACTTTAATTCTATTAAACCAATTACTAAAGATACATATTCATGTCAAGTGACCATTCCTAAATGAGGCAACTGAAATTATGCCCATATCAGGGATTTTTCAGTGCATTCATCTTTGTCTTTTGTACCATTCAAAAGAGTTTCTTCCCCCAGGAGGTGATGTTAGAGAATCTCAGGTCTGGTAATTAAACAGCTGACATTGAAGATTGGTGGTTGAACAGTCTTGGCAAGTGCCAGGGAAGTGCGTTATGAGCTGGGTGTTGACAGTGGCACTGTACCTGTTTGCTAAGGTGATGACTCTGTTAGTAGCATCAGCCTCTTGTTGGCATTTGATTTTTTCAGCTGTTGCCTTTTCAAATTCTGCTGTTAGAGTTGCCAAGTTGGCATTTAGGTCCTTTAAAAACAAGATGTTTGCAATTATCTATTAAATATGGAACCTGAGAGCGCCACACGATACACAGGAGGAGGGAGAAAGCTCTGCATGCACTTGTGACTCCATGGTTATCAGTTACAAAGCAAGTCTCTCCTACCTGGACTTCACAGACTTCTAGGAATCTGTCTCGCTTACCTTTGGCTTCATTCTCTGATCCACAGTTTAACCATTTATTACCAACAATGGATGGCAACCAATTTAAACAGAGATATTGACTCAGGTAGCAAGTTTGTGGTTGGATTATTTTGCCAGTGAGAGTAACAAAATGCACTTACTGCAATCTTGTTTTTAATGTGACCAAGTTTATCTTGTGCCTCTGCCAATTCTGCATTAGCTTCCTCTAGCGCCTGCCTCTTGGGTGCGACGTCACAGTAGACTTCATAGAAGCGAACAATATTTAGACACCAGGAGCACAGACCTGCTGCAGCTGTTGACTTTGAGAGTATGAACTCTGGGTCAAAGGTTGGATCTGACTGATAGGGCCTGAAGAGAGAATACAAATCAAGATAGCATTAAAGCAGATGATGTTGGCTAATCTGGGTTAAGACTTGTATTCTCCTCTGGGGCCTTGGACAGGTTAAAAGTAGTCACTATTTAGGGTGCCCAGTTTAACCCACCAAGGGCCTGGTTTTCATTAATGCCTTTGGCTCTGGTCCCAGAACTGCCTCATGACTGAGAGATTCTAGTGATGGCGCATGGTTCTGTGAAGACAACTGCAAAGAAGTGGGTGTAGCCGTGCACAGAGACTGCATTGACAAACACTCAGGGACAAATAAATGTGACGCCCCATTTTCATTCAAGGCCTGCCTCAGTGGGCTCTCGCACACATTTCACTCACTTAAATGCTTTCAGACAGGCTTCAGGAATGTGCTCTTTATCAAACTTCTTTAAGGAATCCAGGAAAGAATCTACTTTCCCCATCATGATTTTAGCTGCCTTCCAGCTTTTGTCCTTTGGTATCCTGCCCCCTGGAGCTGTCAGTATCATCACAGCTGCTGTGACATTAACCACTGCTTCGGGAGGTGAACCAAAAGACTTCAGCTCTGTCAGGTTGTTCTAAGGAGAACAGAAAAGACTGATGAGTTTTGCACAGGGTGGAGAGTACTGAAAAGTGAAAGTAACACGTCTAGCTTTCAACAAAGCTTTGAATCCAGTTAGTCTGGTTCCCACCAACAGGGGCATACACAGGAATTTAAATTTCACCCCTTTTGAAGGTGGGGTGCACAGAAACTCGCTCTCCCCTCCTCCTCACCCCTGGCCCTGGGAGGAGCTTGCTGACCCCGGCCCCACCGCAGCCCCAGAGCAGGGGGAATACTGTGTCCCTCATGATTACTGGGGGGGCTCATGCCCTGCTTCCCCCCCCTTGTGCATGCCCCTGCCTACCAGCCAGAAGGTAAAAACTAACTAGGGAAATAATTTCCACCCCACTCAGGCAAGTATTTACCTTATTGAGAGTGTCAAGAGCTTCTTGTGCTGCTAATAGAGCAGGTTCCGCTTTAGCCAAGTCCGTCTCACAGGCTCTTTGTTTTTCGGTTACGTTCTGATGGAACAATACAAACAGTGAATGCAGGGCTGCGGGGGGGCTGGGCTCTGTCTTGTTCCCATTTCACATCACAGCTGGGGTGAGCTTGCCCCTGGCTGGCCCTCTGAGAAGATGGGCTCAGGCTCGATGGGCTTGAATGGTTCCCGGGGAGGAAAGCCCTCGAGCAGTGTGGACAGGCCCAGCAGGGTGGCGTGGGAGAACTTGAGTTGCCACGGCCCTGCTGCCCTGCCCTGCCTCAGTCTGCAGGGCGGTCAAGCCATCCCGCACACAAGCACTAACTCCGGACAGGGACGGAGATGGCTCTGTCGGAGCTCGTCAGAAGCAGGGCACTTGGCGGGAGGGAGGCCCAAGTTATCTACAGAATGAGGGATTCACACTTCGGGCAGAGGGAGCATGTTGAGCTGAATGGCAGCTTATTCAAGGATGCCAGTTTATCCCTTTCTCCCCCAAGTATCCCCGTGCTTTCTCCTGTGCTGCCCCTACGGGTGGAACAACCTCACCCACCAACGGTAAAGCCACTGCTCTCTCCCTCCCAGTCACAGCTCACGGCTAAGAGCTGCCACAGAACCCTGCCAGCTGGGGATGGCCAGGCAGGGGCCAGGCGGGGATGCCTGCTACCCCGTTGCTTATCTCCAATAAAAATAACCCCAACACATACACTCTCTATCTACAACATGGGCACAGGGTGAATCCAGAATAATGGAGCTCCTGGTCCTGTGAACCTGACCCCTCCCTACTCCCGCCCCCGCCCTACCGCCATCCTCCTCTTGGATAGGGAGACGTTTGGGACAGGGACTGGCTGGTACTGGCTGTCTGTACAAAAGGGGCTCGCTCTCACCTGGTTGGGCCCCTAGGGGCCTTCCCAAAGTACAGTAATAACCAACACTTCTCGGTAGATGTCTAGGGAAGAATGTGAGCTGCAAGAGGTGTAAGTGCTAGGTATGTAAAAGAACCTTCACAGCCCCTGTTGTTTCTGGGGTGCATGCATGTAGCTCACTGGGCTGGGGACCAAGCCAAGGCTTCAGGGTCCTGGTCACTAAGTATCAATTTGGAAGGAAAGTTGTTCTGCCTCTCCAGATTTATTTCCCCTGTTGCAGTACGGCAGCTGGCAGCAGGGATGCGCTGAAACTCCTTCAACACACACCTGGGCTTCCCCATCCGAGCACCTTTCCCTGTTAGTCAGTAGCTGATGTCCCCAGTCGTGGAGCCTCTTGTGGTGGTGCCATGGCAGGAGAGAAGCTTTAGCTAAATGCACTGTTGTCCTGGGAGATGTGAACATACCGTGTTAATGACCTGAACCTTCAGCTCCTCCTCATCAGCAATCATCTTCTCCTTGCTCACTTTCTCAGTTTCAACACCTACTACCTGGATCAGTTTATCTGCATCCTCATTCTTCTGCTTCAGCTCCAGCTCTTGGACAGCAAGTTTGGCTTTTAGGTCCTCAACCTATACAGAGTACAGTAGAAATAGGAACAGTCTGCTCCCAGACAAAGGAAACCAGCTAGGCATAGGAAGGCAACACCTGGTATCTATGGTTGCTTTTGAACTATTTAGAGAAAAGATGGTTTCAAGTCGTAAAGGAGACAGAAATAGGCAAGGGGAGCACCATGACCACTGCTCAGTTATACCAAACAGATCATTCACCATTCCACATCCTCCCAGTCCTGCTGCATCTGTTGTCTTTACCTGTTGTCTCTCATCACACATTAAGGCTGTGAACCCTCTGGGGCAGGGACAGTCGTCGTGACGTGTGTGCAGCCCCTGGCAGAATGGGGCTCTCAGGGCCACCACAAGTAATGATGTCACTGCTCACCCAGTGTTTCCAGTATAGAGGACAAAGCCGTGGGACTCGCAGTAGCACACGGAATGGGGATGGATCTGAGACATGGGCTCCCTGCCCATTTACTGTAACTGACTCTGGTCTCTGCCAAGATGAAGAGAACTAGAACAGGATCGGAATGGATGGGTGAAAGTGTCCCTGGGCACACGTACCTGGGAAGAAGTACTCTGAAGTTTCATTAAGCCATTCTCCAACCTGTCAATTTTTGCAATGAGCTCTCTTCTCTTTTTAGAGAGCAAGTTCTGGTAAAGTTTTATCAGTTCCAGAAAGGTTTTCGGTGTTGTATAGTTATAGCGCCGCTCAGTGGCCAGGTAGACTTTGGACATCTCATTTACCGTTTTGTGGACATAGGACATAAATTGACCAATGGAGATCTTGACTTCTGGCTGCAATAGGACCCATACATGCAATCAGTTACCCCGTTTCTAAATACAGGCTCATTATAAACATTCAATGCAAACCTCTGCCTTCATGTAATGTGAAAGTTACTTATTTAAATACCAACACCCAGGGTAGGCAAAATAACACCAACTTGCCCACGGCATTGCTGTACACTAAATAGCAGACTAATCATTGAAAGTATGAGTTAAGTTATCACAATTAATATTACTCAGGTCCTTAACTTTTGCATTCCTCAAATTCTGTATGTCTGCGGATAACCTTTGGTGCATTAGCAGAGGGCCTAACTTTTTCAAATATTTGATTTCCCTGGGTATTGTGGGTGTGTGTTTGACAGGGACAAAGGAGAAAAGAGAGAGAAGAAGGTTTATCCAGCATATGTGCTTGGCAAGAAGGCTGCAGCTGCTCCTTTCCTTCATGCTGTGAACTCTGCGTGCAGCTCACAGCCTGAGGTTTTCACAGCATCTGAGTGCCTTGAATTCAGCTAAAGTGAAGAAGGAAAGCAGCAATGGAGCTTTTCAGGGGTTCTCACGTTCGCTGTTGGGCCAAATACCCCTGAGCATGCGGAGGACGAAGCAACCAGGGCCCTGAGATTGTCTGACAACTCACTCGTTGCCCATCAGACTGGTTCATGACACCAGCTGCTAGGGACCACAGCACTTCAGGCCAAGCAGGCAACTGCTCACCTCAATTCCCTCCGTTTCCTCCAAGAATCTGCCACTGACGGACACCAGAGCATCCTCAGGCCACTCATGGAACCAGTCTATGGCCGTGCAGTTGACCACAGCAGGGAATTTCCTTGCACGTACCCGCAGCGTAGAACCCACAGGAGAGAAGCACAGGATGACCTGGGACCATAGCACATTACAGCACATGTGACAAGCCGGCATCAAAACAGAAAGATGAACACGGGGCCAGATATCCTGCTGCACCCAGCACCTGTTCAGCACAGCTTGGGGGACTCCCTGGTGGTTGCCGGACCGTACAGCTGGTTCTGCACTGGCCTGATGTAGTGCAGCTGAAAGGCTGCTCTAACCAATGCCAGCTGCCTGTATCCTCCATGGAGCTATGTAGTGTGCAGTGGTGCTCTAGCCAAGGTCCCTTCACACTCTCTACCAGGGCTGCTGTCTCCACACCAACTGGGGACTCCTTAAAGCCAGCACACGCCTCAGCTGGAGACGCCCGGCCAGTGTACAGCCCTTTTGAGCTGCTGGCGCGGAAGAGAACCTGGTGCACATTCTCTGTGTGTGTTTATCACAGCACATGGGCTAAGCGTAACTCAGCGCAGATTCACTTCCCTGTGTGCAAGGATCCATGGCCAGGCTTGCTGCCACACTGCTCTGTAGGCACCAGGGGGATGGAGTCTGGCTCTGTCTACATGAGGGTTTGACACTGCTGCCCATCACCATAGTATCGGAGCTCTCTCTCATCCGGTGTGTGGGAGTCCCTGGTAAAGTCAGTGTGATCAGCCCCATTACCACTCCTGCAGCCCCCGGCACAGGGGCATGTTGGGTGGGGAGGGGAGGATGGAGCATACTGATCTCCATCTATCCTCCACTGACTCACGGCTCCCCAAGCGAGGCAGAAAATCGGGGAGACTCAGCCCCTCTGCTGCACTGAGCGAGAACTGTGTGCAGCGGGAGACCTGGTCCCACATGTATAACAGCCACTTGCAATAGAGAGATGCAGATTTGGACACGACAATGAAAATCAGCTCCTGGGAATGGAACATGACAGCATCAGGGCAGGAACACGTAAATGGCAGGTTGGTAGGGTGAATGAAAGCATTAACTCGGACTTCGCGCTCTACCATTGTGAAGAGTAGTAAACTACAGCACCCCACCAACAATTTATCCCCAAACAGCCTCTCCAGCTCCATGCCCAAACCACACCTTGGCGGTCTATGGCACTCACCTGCGGGACCAGATCTTTAAAACACCAGCTCCCACGTAGGCGCTTGAGGGGGAGCTGCTGGATACTGAACTCTTTGGAAGTCCATCCCTAGATGGCCAGCTACCCAGTGGGAGCAAGCCCAGAGTTTATTTACACACACAGTTCTGAGATGTGTAAATATTTAGATGGCAAAAATTGCACACTCACGAACTTGGAAGTATACATTTCGAGGCTGGGCTGGGGTTACTTTGAAAATGGGTTTCACTACGAGTTATCACAATATAACCCAAACAGGCAGATAGCAATGCCTGGGCACTGGTTCCAAAAAGATCTGCAGTTAAGACAAAGTCAGAAATGCTGGGAGCCCACGTACATGCTAAACAGACAGACGCCTACCTTTAACTGCCGTCTGACTTTGTCTATAAAGAATTTCCAGCAGTTTTCCCATGTATCTTGCATTCCAAGAGATTTCACTTGTGGCCTCATGGCACCAATAATATTTTCCACTTCATCATCCTGAAAAAGTCCTGGGATCTCTCCAGAGGCTAAGAGATCATTGATCAAAACCAGGAATTGCTCCTCAGCAACCTGTGAATCTGTCATTAGGAATACGGTGGGTGTATTCTTCACAGCCACTTTGATATACTGAGAGGCCAGATCCAGCTAGTGCAAAAGACAGAAACCATTATGCCTCTGTCACCCAGAAACTTGTCTTATTAATCACATTATAATGATTAGTTGTCCTACAGTAAGCACCTTAGTCTAGGATAGGGTGGGAACATCTCTTCCTAGCATAAGAAGATGACAAGATTGACTGAGCCAGGAGGGAATAAGGAGTCTCTTGTTCAGGGGAAAGCTAGATTCTCACGCTTAAGAAGCCACAGCTTCAGCTGGGGGCAATGGTGAGACTCAGCAGCTACAAACGTAGAGCTGGCACATACACTCTTCTTGTGATCAGGACAGTCAAACTCAACAAGTCCAGAACTGCTCTGTCCGAAGACAGTGTGGGGGCAGGCAGAGTCTTGACTTGGCTGTAATTCTGGCTTTTCTTACACAGGAGGAAGGTGGATGAGCATCTCCTCTGCATAGCTGCTTTGAGAACTCACGGTAAAGCATGTTAATATCCTACACTGTTACACGTGTACAGAGAACACAGAGCCACGAGTAATCCCATGGTCACTAGATGCCATACTTGCTCTGCACAAACACATCTGAAACAACTTCTTAGAGTAGAGAACTCCCTGTTGCATGTGGGTTAAACACTCCTGTTTCTTGTACGTCTATTGCCAAAAGTAACTTGGAAGTGTGAGATGTGTCTGGCCCTACAAAGTGCTCTGTGCACGTGCACAGGGTCTGGGGCCCTAGACTGCAGCGTGTGCCTACACAGGAACGAGCCACCAAAGGGTGTATGTTGGAGATAATGTACCTGTGGGACGCCCCAGCGTGAGACAGGCTGCAAGCCAAGTGCCTTCAGTCCCCAGACAAGTGCAAGCTGGAGCAGCCCAAGCTGGAGTGCTGGCCTGGCTCATTGTTCCAGCAACACTGCTCTTCCACATTGCCACTTGTTTGTTTGGTGCTGGAGGTCAAAGCAATGACACACTAGCAGAAGCAGATCCAGTGGGCAGAGAAGCAAGAACAGCCGGGAGAAGGGTGCAGTGACATTTCCCCTACGGTTGCTAACACATTCCTTGTTTATCTTTTTTTCTACCTGGTTCTTTCCTTTATCTGTAAAGGTACAATCTCCACACTCTGTTTGGGCCCAATTCTCCCTTTCCTGACCCCGAAAGCCCACTTGCCCTCCCAGCAAAGCCTCTAGCTTAGCAACTGCTATTGCAGACACTAGAGTAGGAATACTGCCTGCCTGCCTGCCGAGACCTGAGCAGCCCCACTGTGCTGTACTGAGATGGATGCTCTCTGGTTCTCCAGCTTACAGCACATGCCTCTAGTTAACTGGCATCTACCAAAAGCAACCAGTTCAAGCCTTTCATCTGAAACATGTTGCTGCATCTTTGAGTGAAATCCAGAAATCAGCTGAGTGGAATGAGACCAGCATTGTGACCTCACCTCTTGCCCCTAGTATGCTACAATATTCCTCGTCTCATCTGCCCAGTGATCAGCTTCTCCTGCAGCCCTGCCATCCCTTTTTCCATGTGACCCCCTCCCCGTGCACAGTCCAGCCCCTGTGAGCTCATTGCATGGCCCTTGCCCTGTTTGTGTTTAAATCCCTCTTAAAGAGCCACCTCTGCTGTGCTGCTTACAGTGACCTGAGCAGACGTGTACAGAAATTCCCAATTGCTGTTCCCTTTCCCCAGTCTCTGTCTGTGGGTCTCCTCCAACGTAAACACCTCAGGGCAGGGATTCCTTCCAGAGGCTCTGGGGAGTTCCTTGCCCAGAGTGGATGCCAGCCTAAATACCCGATAATAGAACATGAAGCCTTTATAAGCCTGTCTTTGACCATCAGATCAAGGTGAGGTGCTTGCCTAGCAGGCTTTTAGCACCATTTATCATGTCTTCTTTTCGTGAGCAGATTGGATTTCCCTAGCAAAGGGTGAAGAAAAGCCAGTGCTAACCTTGAGGTCAGGAATTCCATATCCTTTCTTCAGTGTAATCTGAAATACATCCAGAGCACTAATATAGGCTGCTAGTCGGGAAAGACTTTGCTTTCCGCTCCCTCCTACTCCCACCAACAAGGCATTCCCTCGGGGAGACTCTAATATCCGGCTAATTCTGCAAATGTGGGACACAGCATCTTCAAACAGCACCTGAGCAGAGCAGACAGGAGAGGCTTTTGCTAGTCTGAACACAATAAGAGCTTGCAGTGAACTCCACTATTTCCAAATGAAAAGCATATGAAACAGAGCGCACAGGTGTAAAAAAGTCAGATTTCACCCCAAAATGCTAGGAGAAATCTCTTGCCCTAGCATTTCACTCTTACTGCCAGTTCACACTGATTCTCACCAAATTCATCACGGCATTGACCTCATTGTACGTCTCCAGGGCTTCCACCAGCAGCTTGTTCAGATACCTGGAGTCTGACACAGGGAGGTACTTGGGCTCTCCAATTCCCTGGGCAAAGTGACAGTAAATGTTGGGCTTCGCAAATAGCAGATTCTCACCAAGTTCCTAGAGAGAAACACAGATGACAAAGGTATTCCACAGGGACTGGCCGCCCTCACTTTCCACTAGTGTGCCCCCAGACTGACTGTATTTCCTACCCAAACTCTGCAGTCCTTTCACAAGCACAAGGGCTGGGTGTGGGAAAATGTAAGACCTGAGCCCCCAGCCAGAGGATAGTTTTACTCCACAGCATAATGTTTATATACATCTAAGAAATACCCTGTTTCTAGGGTAGGGACTCAATCTTGCAGCAGACTACACAGGCACTGGGGTGCACCTATGCACAGAGCCCCACTGAAGTCAATGAGGCTCTTATGTGAGCATAGGGGTGTCCTTGCACACACTCAATTGCAGGATCAGGCCCTTCACCCCAATGCTGAATGACCACATATGTTCTCACAGCCCATCATTACTTCTGCCACTAACTCTCAACTCTCCCTCTCCTCCTGGCCCCTCAGTCCCACTTATCGTCCTGGATAACCAGCCACAAGTTTCAACAGGAATATGGTGAGACCCCAAGTGCTTCCCTCCCTCTCTTCTCCAGCACTGCTGAGGATTCCTCCATCTTGATCACTATCCAGGCTGTCACCTTCAGCTCCTTGCCGGGCCACAACCCGCCATCTGCCTGAGGCTATGTCCTATCATCTCATCTTTGTCTCCCATGCCCTCCAGCCCTGAACTGGACATAAACTGTGGTCAAGAAAAACAACAGCCAGGTAGTCTTAAGCAGCACCTCCCAAACCTGCCGTTCTGGAAATGAAAATGACATACAATCCATGCACAGGCCAGCAAGTGCTGAAAGCCCATTTGCAAAGGTCGATTTTCATAATTCATGTGACAAGAGATAGGTTTGGAATAAACACATTGAAATAATCTCTGGAAGAGTACGGCTTTAACTATCATGAGAAGCCACCCACAGAGAGCGGTTACTAACTGGTAGCTATGCTTACCGTGAACTGTACAGCTTGCACCTTATGAAATGTTTGAGATGCACTCTAATTCCCATCCTGAAGATCAGATTATGGGTCACCTCCAAAGGCAATATGTATGAGGCATAAATTATATATCGGTTCGTGGGTCTAAACTGCTACTAATTTACACTCCAAGCAGCTTAAAGGTAAAAGTTAAATGATTTAAACATCATCGCTGAACCCAGCTCTGTCACCATCACAGATTCAGCACCCCTTAAATATAAAAGCTGTTAGTGTTTCAAAACATGGCTTACGTCAAAGTATTTTTTACAGGTGGCTGCTAGAACTCTTCCAAAGCTTTCTTTATCTTTCTCGTCAACGAGTTTATCTCCATACACTCTCTCGGCTTCGTGTAGCCAGAGTCGGACTAGGTCAATAGGAGTTTTAAGGCATTCAGCAGTGGAGAACAACAGTCCCTGCCAAACATACAAATCTGTCAGTCTTAGTTTCTTGATTGCTGCCCAAAATGGAAGAGCCAGCTCTGGAGACAGCTAACAGCAAAAGACAGCAGGGGCATGATACATGTGAAAGTGGTAGAGAGAGATAAAACAGACATAAATTAAAATGAAATAACTGAAATATAAAATACACTCTACCTGAAATATGTTAGAGAGATCCCGGAGGTTGAAGAGGTAGTGAAATTTGATGGCCGTAGGCAGAAACGATGATGTAATTTTCTGATGTAAGGCTGTTTATGGGAAAACACACTATCTGAGAGCAGCCGGATACCAAAAGAGTACAAATTTTAAAGTATGGAATTATTTTTCTTCAAACATGGCTCAAGTTTATCAAATAAACCAAAATTGAAATTTTAGCTTCATTATTTTTCAGTAAATTTACTGTGCAATTTCAATGCAAAGATGAGAGAACTGGATTTTTTTCCACACTCACTCAAAACCCTTAACAACAGAATCAATTCTGCTGAAACTTTAAAACAGAATCATCTTTTCATTGAGACCACGCTTGGACCATTTCACCCCAAAAAGAATTTATTCTTCAGGTTGTGAGACACAAAATAGGAAGGTGGAGAGGAAGCTGAAACTTGACCTGAATTAAAGCCACTGCAAAAACACACAGAACCTAACCATCACAAACATGGAACAACAATGCAATAAGAGGTTTCTTGAAACCAGTATATGTGCTAAAGAACCTAGACAGAATTATAATTAAACCAGATCATTTTCATAAGAGTATTGTATCATTCACGGTACTGTCAGGGGAGCTTTAAAAATGTGTGTAATACAAAGAAATACTAGTGATTCACTCACAGGTTTCATGCAGTGTATAGTAAGTTTATTTAAAATGGGAGTGGGGTCTATAGTTTCACAGACCATTTACTTTACAAACTTTGTTTTACAGCTACTCATTCTGATGCCAGTAAAAATAGTGTATTGTATACAGCAGCAGCATGAACAAGATTTTCCCAAATTTGGTTCTCTACAGATAAGCACTAAATCCACATATTTAAGCACCTAATAAGAGGCCGCATTTCCAAGGTGCTGAGCAACCGAAGATCCTACTGACGCCCATGAAGCTGCAGGTGCTGCCAGTGGCATAGACAGGGATCTGTGTGTGCAACATTAGACACCCAGTGTTAAAAATATATGCACACAGGAAGAGAAACAGGGCAATAGAGCCCCAGGTTAAAACCTGGATGCTGTAATGAGCTGGGGCTGGGTTTCTGCTCCCCAGACCATGAAGCAGCAGCCTGCGGTTGTCCCATAAGTACGGTGCACAGAGAGGAATCCTGGTCCATTCTGGTCTATCCAGGTTCTTATCCCGTCCTCCTCGCCATAGCATCTGAGCTCTTCCTAGAGGCACGTTAAGCAACGAGACTGACACTTGTCATGTGCAATCAGTGGTCATGGGATACATGGAGTTGTCGATTCCTAGTCCACCTCCACACTGCCTCCTGCAAACCCCATCCATGGGACAGAGCAGCACTCCCCACTGCACAGGGCGCTGCAGTGCTCAGCACTGCACACCTCCCCATAACCTGCCTCCCACGAGCATGGTGCAAGCCCAGTGGCTCAGCTACATCCCAAGCTGTCTGACTCTGAGGAAGCAGGGCCAAAGTCCCCTCTCCAATCCACAGTGCAGCTCTCTGCTGCCCACTCCCAAGGCACTGGTGTCAATGAGCACATGCAGAAGAGAGCTGCAGTACAGGTGGGTGGAAAAATCTTGCTGCGGGCCGAACATGCGTTCTCGCTCTAAACATTTCAGTGTGGGATTTTCAAAAGTGCTCAGCATTGGTCCAACTCTGCTTCCTTTAAGTCAATGGTAAAACTTCCATTGGCTTTCGTGGGAACAGAGATGGAGCGATGCCTCGTGCTTTGAAATTCTCACCCTTCCACCTGTGCAGAGGCATAGTCAATGTCCTGTACAGTTTCAAGGAGCTGCACGGGGTGGCTATTTGACATCTCTTTCCGACACAGTGTGCACTTTACAAACACTGGTACAACAGGTACAATAGATATTGGTGAAAAAAATATCTGCCCTATATAATGCTGCCTTTCTAAACATTAACGTGTCCTTGCTGCTTACCCAGCACTCCCGCGATGAGTGGTGACAGGATTTTCTGAATGGTAACCGGAATGTTATGGATCGTTAAGTGCTGTGCAAGGATGGTGCTGTAAATGGTCACAAGTGCTTCTTGGCCAGGAAAACTCACAGCAAACACACAAAAGTGTCGCTAAAACAAAGCAATTTAAAAGCAAACGTGTCAGGAGAGGGTGTGACTTCCGTCAGAACCCCCATGTTTCCACCTGCCAGGCCACACATTGCCTGGAAACGAATCCACCACAGCAAGTGAGATGGTGGATGTCAGACACAGACACCACAAACTAGACACTTCCATTAGTGTCAAAGGACCCATAAAAGGGGAGAGGAGGTAAAATCTAAAGAGAGCCAAACTGCTGGCGAAGTGGATGGCTACCACTGAGACCGAAGCTAACAAAAGCCCAACCCAATTGTTTCTCCATTGCATACCTGAAGTCTGGAGTCAATCGTAAAGGATCCAGATGTTGGATTCATGCAGGCTACATACTGACAGTTGTGAACGTCCTTTAATGTCAGCTTGTTTCTGTCATACCTAAACAACAGGGGAAAGAGAAGGACGTGTACGTGCCTTTATTCTGTGAAGACAAAAGGAGCTGTCCCTCCCGTAGTATGAACCTTGCTCCAAACAACTTTCACACACACTGATCTCTCCCAGACGCCTTTACAGAGAAGATCCAGGGGAGATGATCATCTGCCCACAGTGTCCTCTCTTGGCAGAGCATAACATCTATTGCATAGGAAAAGACATTTTTTGCTGTCCAGAAAATAGTTACAACTCAGGGCAGGTCTACGCTTAAAACACTGCTGCAGCACTTCAGTGAAGACACTATAGGCCAGTGGGAGAGCTTCTTCCGTCAGCATAGTTAATCCACCTCTGTGAGAGGTGGAAGCGATGTCAATGGGAGAAGCTCTCCCGTCAACGTAGTATTGTCTACACCAGGGGTTAGGTCGTTATAACTGCATCACTCGGGGTTGGATTTTTCACATCCCTGAGCAATGTGGTTGTACCGATATCAGTTTATAGCATAGACCTGGCCTAAGAATAAAAGCAGGAAAGGCCAGTGAGATGGACCCACTGCTCCAATGCCACTGGGCAGCATTTCTAGCAGCAGGTCTCACACTAGGCTTGCTATTGGCAATTCTGGACTGTCCTGGTCTCCAGAGATCTCATGATCCAGAACTGCTATGTTATGGGTCATTCTCTTTGTGTATTTATAATGCTCTGCCACAGACTGCCTGTGTGATCTTGGCCAACTCCCTCAGTCCCTGTGTGCCTCCATTCCCATCTGTACAATGGGGATAATAGCACTGCCCTGCCACACCTTGTGAGGATAACTACGCCAAACATGATCAGGCATTCAGATACTCTGATGATGGGGCCAGATACACTCCTTAGACAGACACACAGACCCCATCACCACAGCAGCATAATCTGAGCAAGAGTAATTCAACACATGGATGAAACAACTGAAGAGTTTAGCTATACAATTACCAGTGCCCATGGTCCATATGCTGCCTGATCAGTGTATGAGGAGCTACTGTGCCATATTTGTCCACTTCAGGCATATTCATATCATCTATGAAGTAAATAAGCTTCTTTGTGCCTGGAGGACCAAAGTTTCTCCCGGATTTCTTCTCCAAGGGCTTCTCAAGAATAGCTGCAGGATGACAGCAACACCAATCCAATGACTTGTGCAGTCATCACTTCCCAGTAAGACAAGCCTGTTTTCAGGCTGTTTCTGGCTAAGCACCTTACCCTGCAGCATGGCCGAGGTCGTGTAGAAGTTAAAGGGGACAGCCTGCAACAAGTAGTCATCAGTGTTCAGAGACTGCAGTTTGTCCACCATCATGACCGACTTCCCTGTACCTGCATTCCCCACTAACATCACAGGCCATTTCTTTGCCACTAGCAAATCCATAAAATAGCGAATTCGGATGGTTTCTGTCGTATGGACCACAGAAGCCTGTTGAAAAGTCATCAATGAAATAAACTATTTTAATCAAGTTTAGCCAAACTGGGTTTGCTGATAGATTCTGTCTTAAAGTGAGATGTTGAAATCCTTGAGCGTGAACATCTCAGGAGCTGGATTATTCTAAAGGTTCTACAGTTACAATTGGGGCTTGTGGTTACAGAATTGGACAGGCTTCAAATAAGTTTTCCTAAAAACCCAACCCTTGTCTCACAGCTCTGCAGTCAGTGAATGCACTGACAGGCTCTCTCCCTTTATTTGGGTTTTTCAACATGTACAAAGCCAGAGTACAGTTTGTGAAAACGTACAAAAGAACCAGGAGCATCTTCTAACACTGCACATTGCATCCAGGCGATAAACAATTACAACAACTCTTTCCTCAGAATCTAAGACAGCCATTGGCATTGGAGCACTTAAGGCTTCACCTTGCAGGAAGCAGCCCAGGGGACATCAGTAGAGCAGCTCACACGAGTGTGGGCTGTCAGATCAGGCCCTAGATTTCTGAGGCCGAGGTAAACCCAGGACAAGCAGCAAATGCTCCCAGAAATAGGACGTTAATGGCCATTTTTGCTCCAGCCTCAAAGCAAACCAGTGCAGAGGAGCTGCTTCCTCCGCAGAAGGAGCAGATTTCCAAGGCAAGACTGCTAACAGCAGGCACCGTGAATACGTGCAACACATGCTCCTAGAACATCACCTTACCCATAAATACTGACTCTCCAGGAAACCCAGAAGTCAGCACGTAACAGTTGCAATGCTTGTGCCAGTGACTGTCTTAACCAGGCCAAATACAGCCGGGGCGCTGCTGTTTTTCCTTCTCAGTATGCCTGTTAAAATGTGTAGTCTTTTGGATCTCGCTATGCTCCCACAGCATGCCAGCTGGACATGCATTATGCTCAGCTTCTTGTCCCAGTGCTCACAGAACCATGGGCAGGGTTGCTGTGCTTGTGATCTATTTGGGCTGTGCTCCGTAGACTTCTCACTGACTTAACTGTAAGCTGCAGCGTGCGACTCAGACATAGCAAAGGCTGGTTTGTGTGTACAGGGTCAGGTACTTACCTGGTGCCTAGGGTCAGAATCGGGACGCTCCACTCCCGCTATTTCAATTAGTTAATTAACCCTTTCTGTGCGCCAAGTGCAGCATGCCTTGCCCCTAACTGCCATCTGACTTTTTTTCATTTCCTGAGGGTTAATAGCCTGGAGCCAATATGCACGCGGGAGATGCTCAAGGCTCCCTCCTGTTTGGGCATTCATAATTCCCATATGTTCCCTACCAGCTTTTCTGCCCCATGTCTGGAAACAGGTGTTTAAAGACAGGATTGAGAGCACAAAACACACCACAGTGAGGGACACCTCAGAGGTGTATGAAATAAACAATAGCCATAGGACTTGCCTGGTCTAGTCAGAGTATGGGCCTGTTTAGATCAGCAGCCTGCCTTTCTGTGGCAGTGGACTAGACCAGATACTTTAAGGAAACCAGTCCGCGCCCACAATGCACCTAGCCAACACTATCCGTAGGGAAACAACGTTTTCCAGGCACTGTACATCATCATCTTGCATCCTAAATATCAGACTGAACTACCTACATCCCTGGCTTAACTTGCATAGCCACAGAGGTTTAGTAATGGAAATAAAATAACCCATTTGTATGCCATGCTGTTCTTGTACCTTATTGCAATATTGTATGCAAGATCTTGCATAATTTGGCAAGACGTCCTTTACTCCAGCATGGAAGGGGGCAATAAATTAGTAACTAAAGTAACAAGAAAGAATCAAGGATCATTTTTGGGAATTACCTGTAAAGGAACGTCTGGGTCCAGCTCAAATGTTGGCACTTTATCATTCCAAAGCATGAATTTCTTACTTTCTGGATCTATGTAATAGTCAAAAATAGTCCCTTGAGATGGAAACTTGATGGTTTTAAATTCATTCACCCACCATTTACTGAACTCTACACGATAGTCCATAAGCTGAGGAGGAGAAAAACAAACTCATTATACAGTTTCTAATGCCTTTGTGGGACATGTTCAGTTAGTCACTCTGGCCCGCAGCTTTGCAACACAGGCTATTTGGAGCGGAGACGGATTCTGCATGCTTCGGTGGCTGGCTTTGAAACAGCTTTGTGGAGTGCTTTAGAGTAAAGCACAAAAGTCTAGCATGCCTGCCCCTGCAGGAGCCAGACACAAACATCTTTACTCAGCCAAAGCCCAGGGTAAAGTAATCTCCCCTCAGCCAATTCCAAAGGGGAAGATGAAAAACACTGTCTCCCTCTCAGCTCCAGCCCTGGCCTTCAAGATCCTGCCTCAGCCCCCTGCTCTCCAGAGTGTGTCCTCGTGCTGCATAGTGAGTCAAGGGAATTAAATAATTCTCCCCAGCTGACTGAATCCTGCTCCCCTGCCAATTCTTGCTCTCAGGCCAGGCAACTGGTTTACAAGATTCATTTTCAGAGTATGACCACACTTAACTTCTCCCCCTCCTGCAGTATAGCATCTTGGGGCCTTTCATAACAGGATCATGCACTATATACTGTACAGAACAAGTTCATTAAAAGATTGTTATACAGAGGACTGGGATCAACTGTTTGCCATGTCCACCCAGAATAGAACAAGGACTCAACATAGTTGCAGCAAGGGCCATTCAGGTTAGCTATCAGGAAACACTTTCTAACTCTCAGGGTAGTTAAGGTCTGGAACAGGCTCCCAAGGGAGGCTGTGGAATGTCCCTCACTGGAGGTTTTTAAGAACATGTTGGACAAACCCGTTAGGCAGAGGCGCCGACTCTGTGGGTGCTCTGAGGCTGGAGCACGCATGGGGAAAAATTGATGGGTGCTCTGCACCCACCGGCAGCTCCCTGATCTGCCTCCCCACCCCAGCGCACCTCCGCCTCTGCTCTGCCTTCTCCCCTGATCGCGCTGCCGCATCCTGCTTCTCCCCCCTCCCTCCCCGCGCCGCGAAACTCCTGTTTCGTGCGGCAAGCGCTGGGAGGGAGGGGTGGAGGAGGAGGAACGCAGCGCGCTCGGGGAAGAGGCGGGGCCGGGGGGGATTTGGGGAGGGGTCCAATAGGGGTGGGGAGGGGGTGGAGTTGGGGGGCACGAGCACTCACCGGCTCCAAGGAAAGCTGGCGCCTGTGCTCTCAGGGATGTCTAGGTTGACTTGGTTTGAGGCTGGACTAGATGACCTCCTGAGGTCCCTTCCAGCTGGACATTTCTATCGTTCCCCTTGTGTATTTGCCAAAGAGCCTGTCACAGTTCCCAAAGACTCCCTTGGATTTGGGCTTAGACATTGAAACATGCACATGTAGATTTACTGACACTTACTATGTTCACCTCTAGATCTCAAAGTGCTTTACAGACCAGTGTAAATACGATTATCCCCATTGCATTCACAGGGTCATCAAGCATAGGCATCGATTGTTACTTGCCCAAGGTCATGGAGCAAACAAAGGGCAGATTCTGGGACAGAATCCATGTCTTCGGACACCCAGCTCTGTGCTCAGCCCTCCGGCCCGGAGCCGGCCTGGTACTAGTGTTTCTGTTGCATGGAGGGGTCCTCCGGCCCCTTTCAGCTCAAGCTGCCACCCCTGCTACACACAGCAGTCTCTATGCAGTCTTTGGATGAAGATGGTTACACGGGAAGCCTGAGAGAGCAAATGTGAGCTGTGTGCTCAAAGGATCTCCCTCCCTAGGGAATTCCCAGGAAGTATCCTTTCCAGGAGAGACCTAAGCACTTTCTATTACATTGTTTTCTGATCAAATTCTCAATGTTTGCATTAACAAAGCAGTGAAACACCAAGGGGAAAACACCAAAAATGTTGCTACTTGGGCTCTTGCTATAAAGTTTGTGATTCTGATCTAGCAGCAGCTAAGCCACTGGCTGTGTTACCCTTTTAAGCATCTGTGGCCCTGAACCCACAAACACATAGACATGTGCTTAGCTTTAACTACTGACTTCAGCGAGAACATGCATGGGCTTAAAATTAAGTTTGTGCATGTGATGGGTTCAGTCACAGAGACCCCCTTAGGACTGTCACCTGATGTACTGGAATTATCTCTGAGCCCATTTTCCCTGCCAGCTTGGGACTCCAGAACCCTGCCTTGTTGAGCCAGACACGCCACCCTGCTGCAACACAGACCCAGGTCTGGTCCATGAACCCAAAGCTGCAGACTTAACTGAAAACAGCTCAGCAGGTATTTCTGTCTCCAGCACCCAGACACCCAGCTCCGAATGGGATCCAAACCCCAAATAAATCCGTTTTACTTTGTATAAAGCTTATACAGAGTAAACTCATAGATTGTCCACCCTCTGTAACACTGATAGAGAGATATGCACAGCTGTTTGCTCCCCCAGGTATTAATCACTTACTCTGGGTTAATTAATAAACAAAAGTGATTTTATTAAGTATAAAAAGTAGGATTTAAGTATTTCCAAGTAATAACAGACAGAACAAAGTAAGTTACCAAGCAAAATAAAACAAAACACGCAAGTCTAAGCCTAATACATTAAGAAACTGAATACAGGTAAATCTCAGACACCGTTTAAAGTGAGAGAGTCCCCAGGCTACTGGGTCCATCCTGCCGCAAACACACCCGACTCTTTGTAGCTAAGGGAACTCCCGCTAGTCAGAACCAAAGCTTGGAATGGACTCATGTGACCTAGCTGCTGTAAAAGACTGGCACAGATCTCGGAATGGATTCCCCATAAACACTATGGCAACCAACGCTGCTCTTGTGTTCAGAACATAGGAACTGCCAAACTGGATCAGAGCCACGGTCCATCTAGGTCAGTGTCCTCTCAGTCTTTAATAGTGGCTAGAACCAGATGCTTCAGCAGAAGGTGAAAGAACCCCCATTTCATTGTAACTATGAACTAATTTCCCTTTGTTCTTTTTATTTTCTGTGACTCAGAAATCAAAAATCATTTAAAAATACAAACTGCTTTTTTCCCCCCCAGTCACAAACCCCAGAAATCTCATTTCATTTCCTCAACATTTTCCAGACAAATTGTACATTAGGCTTAGACTAAGCATGAGATATTTCAGAACCAAATAAAATGAAAAAATAAAACAGGAGATTGAGTGGCATTAACTCTGGGGTCAACACTTCAGCCTGTTCAATCAAAGAGATCTAAAAAGAGAATTTTGTTACCATTCAAGTTGAACTGGCCTTATATTACAAGCTGTTACTAACCTGGTCTTGAAACATTGCTCCTCCAAATGCCCAGAAACACGCAAAGACAAAGTACAGTTCATATAGCTCTTTTGAGGAGTCTGGAGGCGTGTTAGTTGGAGTCAGGAGACATTCTAGTAGATACAGTATGGTTTGTATGATAGTAATTTCAGGGACTGGGGTAATCTTCTTGAACCCAAACCTCAGTTTATCTAGACATGTAGGCAGGTATTTATCAAACAGAATCATTAAGTTGGCTTTTTCAGACTGTACATTTCGCTTCTCAATCCAGCTGCTTACCACACTACAAAATAATGGACATATTTCACATTTCAACATATGGCAATAAGTAAATATAACAGTAATAAGCCTTTTCCTGCTGTGCTATGGAAAAACGTACGACACTTTGAAATGCATGGCATTCACACTTCAAAGAGGGGAATGTGAAACAAAACTCACGGGTTCCAGCCCAGATCTGCAGGGTTGATATAGAGAATTCCAGCCCTGGATACTGTTGCTGGCGTTGCTGTCCTCAGGTGACTGATCTCAAAGAGGAGTCTCATGGTGGGATTTAGTGGGATTCGCTCATTGCTCGCTAAGGTGAGCACCTAAGAGGAAGGCAACCAGACAGAAAAAAACACTTCGTTCCGCAGGAGCAGAAATACACATGAGCTGGTTAATTTAAATTAACCCTCAAGTGAAGTTCTCTGATTTTTAATTCCAACAGCATCTCAGTACTGACCTTATTATCATCCATGACAGTATTCAGAGATTCAATCCACATGGGATCTATATCTCCATCGAGAATGATCCATTTGGGACCAAGGTGAGTGATATTAGCCAGGTCTCGCATCGTTGTAGAAAACAGACCTGCCCAACACAAACAGTGTCTTTGCTTGGTTTTCTTTCTAGTACTTGGTTTCTTCATTTAAACTAAATTGCTCAGAAGGAGGTGGTCAAGAAGCAGCCACAATATTTCCTCAATAAACCTGCCAGCCTTGCTAAAAAATTTCCCCTCTAATTCTGTGGAGAAGCCAAAGAAAAGATCTGCCCATTTCTACAGTCATTTTTAACAGAAGGTTTATGTATTGTTATGAATGAACTGCTTGCTGAGGTTTTTTAAATGCCACCATTTTCATTCAGTATAATTTACAGTAAATGCAGCTACTTACACACTATTAGGGCTCATTGATTGGAAGACGGTTGGTTTCTTACCATCTTTCCATTCTCTAGTAGCTGGATGAATAACTCCAAATAGCTCATCACAGGTTACAGCTTTAGGGTCAAGGTCCACAGCAACAGGCCTTTTTTTCATGGTTTGGTAAGTCTTATTCAGGGATTTCAGTACCTGCAGGGTAAGATGGATGTGCTCATACAGGATGGAGGTTCTCAAAAGAAGGCATCTACATTCTCTGACATGGTCTTTCGGGACGAAGCAATGAAAGCCGCAGAAGAGAGTGGTAGTCTTTCCCCTTATCTTTTAGCCTTTGGCCCTATGTCATAAATGGAGGCCCTGAAAACACTAAAGATGTCTGAGCCACGACACTGGAATCACTTCATGCCCCTCCAAATGGCTGAAAGCCAGTGAACAGCAGCAGCTGGACCTACTGCTGAACAAGATCATCGATGTTTCCTTCAGAGCAAGCAATCTCCCACCCTAGAGCACATTGCACTCTCTTCACTCTGGAACGAACTGGCTCTCAGAAGTGAAAATGCCAGCTCCACTCTTTTAATGAAGAACTGAAATGCAGTTTCCTGAATGATCAGCAATCTCCCCTTGCCGACACCCCTTCACTTTTAGCCTCCCCTGCTAACAGGCCGGGCACGTACTTTCCTCTTTAAAGGCCTCATTCCAAACCCAGTGAAATCAGTGGAAAGACTTCGATTGACGTAGTTCGTTTGGATCCCCAGGTGTCACGGGAGGAACATGAATTTCCTGCCCAGGTGTAATGCACTGGCCATGTGGTTGTGACCATGGCTCCCACTACTTCTACCAGCAGCACAGACCTGGCGCCCACAGAGAAGGAGGAGGCTGTGTCGAAGTGGCACTTCCTTCACCATTACACTTTGCTTTTTGAAATGTCATAATTAGGCTTGCTCGTAGTTCCAAGGCTTTGCCTGCTCATGGTCAGCATTAGACATCTGAGGGGGGAGGAGTGTGGAAACTAGGGAATGTATTTTAATTGGAGAAGGGCTCACTAGCTCCAAGAGTTTGGAAAATGCTGCTGCAAGAAATCTCTGTCCATTTAGTCTGCCCCCCCCACCGCCCCGTACCTGGGACTTGCCACTGCCTGCATTGCCAATGACAAACACCGAGTGTCTCACTTGGAGCAGCTCCTCCAGCTGCACCACCTTCAGCACAAAGCTCTCTTCTGCCTGCAGCTTGAGCTCGAGGATGGACTGCTTAATAATCTGTGAAGTTCAGAAGAGATGTGAGAGCTTGTCCGGAGCCACTGCACAGAACACAGAGTCACTACACAGGCTGCAGCTACCATGTCCTTGAGAAGAACCAGCAAGAGACTCCAGCTGGTTGGAGCAGGTGCAGAAGCAGCCAAAGCAGGGACCATTGGACACCCAGAGAACTTTCGACAGGGCTTGCTCTGCCCTTTGCTGATTGGCAGTGTGCTTCAATTCTCCCACTTTGCTACTTGTGAGCTCAGCTGTGGAAAATATGAGTGACCGTTCAAACCGTGCCACAGTAACTGACAACACACACTGTTGGGAAAAGGGAGACAGACAGACAGACTGAACTAATCCAAACCAAAAGGCCTCCTACTATTATTCGAGGATTGTGTTAAGAGCATGCCTGGTGAACAAGAGAAGGGTGTGACTGGAAATCAGTGAACCAAAATTGGTGTGTCAGAGATTGGGCCTAATTGATGGTCAACAATGGAAGGACAGGCTATTCCACTCATTGCTCCCTTTTGGGGGAGTCTTTGGGGGACAAGCTGGCCACCACAATGTTGGCTGAAAGAAGGAAAGGAATGACCTTCCCCACCATGGCTGCCAGCCCCACCATCTTCTGGGATCCAGCAGGACACCATTTTGTCTATCGTCCTAATTCTGAGAGATGTCCTGACTAGCCTGGGCCAAGAGAGGGACCCAGATACGCCCCTCCTCCCCCGGCTCTGGCTGAATCACAACCACCACCTGGGATATGAGACTTTGTCCTGCCCCCACCCCAGCCACTGCTCCCCACTCCCCATGTGACTTTTCCCTTCCCCAAGTTATTTCTTCCCTTCTCTATCCCTCTCCTTTTGCCTTCTGCTTAGCTGGCCAAGACTATATTTTGCAACACTTTTGTCAGCCTGTGACCAGAAAGAGGCAGCTAAAGGCAGTGCCCTAACTAGCCCAATGTTCGTTCAAGTTCACTCAGTGTGTCAGAGTGGCTGATAAGAGCATGTGCCATCCATGTGTTTTTCCAGCAGTGAGGCTGCAAGTGGGAATCAACAACAGAGACAGATGCTGCATTTTCTCCCTTGCTGTTCATTACTTCCCCATCTTGTGTGTGTTTGTCTTCTAGGAAATGGGGTCAGACTTCAGCAAGAACAGCAGCTCCAGCCCATCTCAGCTAACTCTTCCCCTCTTCCCAAAAAAGGACGGTTATTGCTGTCAAACAAGGGGAGAGGGTTCTTTCTAAAGACTCTCTGTAGCTAGAGGGAGAGGGAAAAAGGGGTGTTGTTAAAATGAAAGCCTTAGTTAATCCTTGACATTTCAAATGCTTTAGCCTTCCCCCGCCCCCTTCTTTTCTGTATCTAAAATAAAAGGCTACGAACGTTCAGTGGCCTGTTTACCATGGTGCTGAGCTGGCTGTGGTCTGCGTACCAAACCCTCTGTAATGCTGGACAGCGATAGGGTCAGGTGAACACTTTTGACTATTTGGGCCCACTGATTCCATCTAAATGAATACAAGAGGCCCCACTCTTGGTTGGCTCTTAGGCACTACCCACTACTCCGCTAAGGCCAGCCAGGGATCTGTACTGCACAAGGGGTCTCCGTTCCGGTTTTGAGACGGTCCCTGCTCTCCAGAACGGTGGGCTGAGGGAGCACCGCACAAGCAGCATACTCTGTGCGGGAGTCAGACACGCCACACATCGTTCAGAGATTATCCCTTCTTTCTGGCCCTCAGTAAAGAACTTGAAAGAGTCACTTCAAGCTCTTCTTGGCCAGGGTCTCCATGACACAAAGCCTTTGAGGGTGGTGAGGTGCAAGTTAAAGGGGGGATATCACAGAGTGACATTGGCCCTTTGAGAGAGAGCAAGGCCTGTGACTCACCAGCTCACTGCAGCTGGGTTTAAAAGAAGGTACCTGAGCCATATAAATGGGGGACAGCCTGGGCACAGGAGGGGAGAGTCAGTGCGGAAAGGGGCCGGTGACAGCTGCCTAGGAGAGAGAGAGACTGAAGGCCCTCCCTGGGAAGATGGAGGAGCTGTCTAGGAGGCCAGCACAGGGGCAAGTTTGCTCACTATCCTGTTCTAGAGAGCAAGTGCCATAAGGCTGAAAATGGCAGAGGGCTAGGAAGCCAGTGGAAGGGCTAGCCCGCTGGCCTTAGTGAGCCAGAGAGGACTGGAGAGGGCCGAAGGCTGAGAGCAGCAGAGGGAGATGGCTCGAGAGCTGAAGCTGGAGGCCCAGAGAGGGCAGAAGGCTGGGAGTGAGGCATGGGGAGACACCGCGGGACGTGGTGGGTTACATATACTGTTTGGACTGTGCTGGGGAATTCTGGATTATGGGTGTGGGACTTTTGTTATGATTTATGTACATGGGACATGTATAATAAATTAACCCTGTAAGGACTATATATAATTGGAAAGTCTTTAAGGGCTATTTTTGGGGACTCTGAAGGGGAAACTGAGGCAGACAGGTTTGTTGTTCTTCAACCTGCTGCAGGGGGGCATGCCAGGCGGCTGTTGCCCTATGACAGGAAAAAATAGGAGACCCAAGAGCCGCCTCCCACCAATAATCTTAATGGCCAAGGTCAGCAAGGCCCGTGTCTGCGCAATCACCTTTTCAAAGTTCAGATCCCGTTTTCTCGGTACATCCAGTGCTGGGAAAAGGTCTCCAATTAGTCCCATGAACACCGGCAAGTCATCCGTCACAATCTTGGGGATGTTGAAGTCTCGTAAAGCTCTCATTAGGACTTGATCCTCCGCACGGCCAGGGTCGCCTCTCTTCAAGGAGCCTGCTACCACCAGCACAGACTTAATAGCTCTCAAGCCCCAGTCATAATGATCCTGGCAAACAGTGAGCAAAGCCTTACATTGCATTTGGGTGAAATAAAATGGTTTTAAATTAAAAAAAAAACCCACAGAAAAACCACAACACCCTCCCAAAAAACCCAAACTCCAGAAAGTCTCCACAGCATCCAGAAGAAATGCCATTAAGTGTGTGTATTTGCAGGGGAAACTCCATTCAACAAAGGAATGAAAGAAACCCTAGCAACCTTCAGCTGGGTAGTGTGTTTTGCCTCCCTGGAAGCAGATTTCCATTAGCTTTTAAGGCAACTGACATGACCAATGTGAGGATGCTATCGTCTGTATGGGCTTTATTCTACTAGTACATACTGTGCTGCATCTCTTTATTTTCCTGCTGACCATCCGTGCCGCAGGCAGGCTGTCTGTCAGAAGTCACATCAGTGTCTGAGTGGAATTTTCCACAATGTAGCTTAAAATGTTTGGAAAAATACAGGCCAAGTTGCGACTAATAACTTGTGATTTTTAAAAATATATCTATGTCAGGTTTTAAAATAGATAAACTCTTCCTGCTCAAAGAACCGTGGACTAATATTAAATTACCTGCTTCGAAAGTAGCTCTTTGCATAGTGTATAAAGAGTAATAAACTTTCTAGCAAGAAGTCTGGCATCAAGAAAACCTTCTGCAACAAGCATAATTTCACAGATAAGCTCAAAATCGGGGACAACCATAGCGCAGGGTCTAAAGGAAACAAGGCGAACAAAGTTCCATGTCAACCTTTGAGAAAATTAGCCTTTGCACACATGCATTCGCTGCGTCCCCTTCTCTGATATACATATGCAGAGCTGAACTACAGGATGATGGAATTTTGCGTGCCTGGATTTTCAGTATAGAGCCTTCATTATATTGTATACATTGTGTGTGCACACACACACACACACCCCACACAGTCTCTCTCCCTCTAATAAAAGCAAAAGAGCCCTTGGTACAGCAAGGTGGCAAATCAGAGTATATAATCAGCATACTGTCAATTAACAACCAGGTTCTGACGATAGTCATCCGCACACAAATACCTGAATAAAGCCTTTAGATTTTCAGGCAATTCAGTCCGGCCTGCATAGCCGGGGTTCATTGTAATGAATATTCCAACTGTTGGTATAAGACCTATTATCTCTCCAAGGAAATTAAATGTTTTCTTTTTGGCACGAATTGCATCTTGCACACATTTTACCTACACAAGTAAGAGGAAGATTTAGTACCAACAATGTAATGAATTACAGTTTGCATCTTAAACAACCAAGAAGCACTGCCCAGTGCACTCTAGAACCCCTTTAAGTACGAACGGAAGGGCTTATTGGGTGCTTGCAGGCTGAATGCAGTCACCCTTACTCTGAGCTAGACTGTGACTTCCTGTACTCACATTCACTAGTAATTACTCCCAAGGAATCCCACTGACTTCAATAGGTCTATTTGGTGAGTAACTGCTCCTTATTCTGAGGGTGGGACTCAGAATCTGGCCCTCCCTGTGCGATCCCATTGATTTTGTGTAGCAAGGTGCTACTCAGCCTGAGTTGGGGGATGGAACTGATCTCTCAGGGAGTACACTGGAACAATTCAAATGATGGTGCATCTCCTATACTGGGCCCCAACCAGACTGGAGTCCATACCTTCCCATAGCCGTGGACCAGACTAGCTTGAATATTCTCCTCCCTTCTTCCACCCCATCGCAGGCTGGAACCAGCCTGAGGTTTATTCAGCTCCCCCCTTTAGCTGACATGAAAATAAAAGACTATGAGAATACGGATGAAGGAAATGGAGTTGCTCAGGTGCGATGTTACGTGGTTTCTCCGGTTCTCAGGGCACACCTGTGCTGCACTCACTGGCCGGGTGGGACTGCAGCTCGAGCCGACACGCCAGAGCCTCTCTCTGGCCCCAGAGCAGTGGAGCAGCGCCAGCGCCAGGGTGGATAGCCCTGTAGCACGTACCCAGGCTCCCAGGCGGGATTGTGCAGCCTGCGCTGACGCTCTCGCTGTCACAGCTTCACTGCCCTACAGCCGAGCTAGCGAGATTAAAGCTCGGATGTGCTGTCTTGAGGTTAAGTCACATGCCACGACTGCAGCAGGCACAGACTCATAGAAAAGTGTGTGTGACAGGGTCGGGCCAGATGGCTGCAGAAGAGCGATCCTATTGGGATCCAGGAAGCAGATGGGTTTCTCCTCCTTTCCCCACGCTGGCCAGTGATGGGGCTAGCTGAGTGAATGGCAGGCTTGAGCCACTAGCAAAAGTGGCCAAGCTGAGGGCTGCCGTGAACCTCTGAGGCGAGCAAATCTGCCAACAAGCGCAGGACCCACCAAGGCAGAGGACAGGTTTCAGAGTAACAGCCGTGTTGGTCTGTATTCGCAAAAAGAAAAGGAGAACTTGTGGCACCTTAGAGACTAACCAATTTATTTGAGCATGAGCTTTCGTGAGCTACAGCTCACTTCATCGGATGCATGCCGTGGAAACTGCAGCAGACTTTATATATACACAGAGAATATGAAACAATACCTCCTCCCACCCCACTCTCCTGCTGGTGATAGCCCATCCAAAAGTGACCACTCTCCTTACAATGTGTATGATAATCAAGTTGGGCCATTTCCAGCACAAATCCAGGTTCTCACCCTCTGCCCCCACCACAAAAACTCACTCTCCTGCTGGTAATAGCCCATCCAAAGTGACCACTCTCCCTACAATGTGCATGATAATCAAGGTGGGCCATTTCCAGCACAAATCCAGGTTTTCTCAGCCCCCCCCCTCCCCAAACTCCCTCTCCTGCTGGTAATAGCTTATCCAAAGTGACCACTCTCCTTACAATGTGTATGAAAATCAAGGTGGGCCATTTGGGGGGGTGAGAAAACCTGGATTTGTGCTGGAAATGGCCCACCTTGATTTTCATACACATTGTAAGGAGAGTGATCACTTTGGATAAGCTATTACCAGCAGGAGAGTGGGGTGGGAGGAGGTATTGTTTCATATTCTCTGTGTATATATAAAGTCTGCTGCAGTTTCCACAGTATGCATCCGATGAAGTGAGCTGTAGGTCATGAAAGCTTATGCTTAAATAAATTGGTTAGTCTCTAAGGTGCCACAAGTACTCCTTTTCTCAAGGCAGAGGAGGAACTTTGTCACAATATATATATTAGGGCTGTCGATTAATCGCAGTTAACTCATGTGGTTAACTCAAAAAAATTAATCATGATTAAAAAAATTAATTGCGATTAATCAGACTGTTAAACAGTAGAATACCAATTGAAATGTATTAAATATTTTTGGATGTTTTTCTACGTTTTCTAATATATTGATTTCTATTACAACAGAATACAAAGTGTACAGCGCTCACTTTATATTTTTTATTACAAATATTTGCATTGTAAAAATGATAAAGAGAAATGGTATTTTTCAGTTCACCTCATACAAGTACTGAAGTGCAATTTCTTTATCATGAAAGCGTAACTTACAAATGTAGATTTTTTTTTTGTTACATAACTTCACTCAAAACCAAAACAATGTAAACCTTTAGAGCCTGCAAGTCCACTCAGTCCTTCTTCTTGTTCAGCCAATTGCTAAGACAAACAAGTTTGTTTACATTTACGGGAGATAATGTTGTCCGCTTCTTATTTACAATGTCACCTGAAAGTGAGAACAGGCGTTCGCATGGCACTTTCGTAGCTGCCATTGCAAGGTATTTACGTGCCAGATATGCTAAACATTCGTACACCCCTTCATGCTTTGGCCACCATTCCAAAGGACATGCTTCCATGCTGGTGATGCTCATTAAAAAAATAATGTGTTAATTAAATTAGTGACTGAACTCCTTGGGGGAGAATTGTATGTCTTCTCTTCTGTTTTACCTGCATTCTGCCATATAGTTCACGTTGTAGCAGTCTCAGATGATGACCCAACGCATGTTGTTCATTTTAAGAATACTTATGCAGCAGATTTGACAAAACACAAAAAAGGTACAAATGTGAGATTTCTAAAAATAGCTACAGTACTCGACCCAAAATCTGAGAGGGACGAGGAGTGGAGCATGCTTTCTGAAGTCTTAAAAGATCAACACTTAGATGCGAAAACTACAGAACCTGAACCACCAAAAAAGAAAATCAACCTTCTGCTGGTGGTATCGACTCGATGATGAAAATGAACATGCATCAGTCAGCTCTGCTTTGGGTCATTATTGAGCAGAACCCAACATCAGCATGGAGGTTACGTCCCCTGGAATGGTGGCTGAAGCATGCAGGGACATATGAATCTTTAGCACATCTGGCACATAAATCTCTTGCGATGCCAGCTACAACAGTGCCATGCGAACGCCTGTTCTCACTTTCAGGTGACACTGTAAACAAGAAGCAGGCAGCAGTATCTCCTGCAAATTGTAACCAGACTTGTTTGTCCGAGTGATTGGCTGAAGTAGGACTGAGTAGACTTGTAGGCTCTAAAGTTTGACATTGTTTTATTTTTGAATGCAGTCATTTTTTTGGACATAATTCTACATTTGTAAGTTCAACTTTCAGATAGGGAGATTGCACTACAGTACTTGTATGAGGTGAATTGAAAAATACTATTTTGTTTTTTACAGTGCAAATATTTGTAATCAAAAATAAATATAAAGTGAGCACTGTACTCTTTGTATTCTGTGCTGTAAATTAAATCAATATATTTGAAAATGTAGAAAACAGCCACAAATATTTAAATAAATGGTATTCTGTTATTGTTTAACAGGGTGTTCAATGGCGTGCTTAATTTTTTTCATCGCTTGACAGCCCTATTATTTTTATATATATGCATTAAGCACAAATATTAGACCCGTTACATAGCCTAAATTGGCCTATAGCTGTATTAGAATTCCATTCACTTCTGCTAAGTATCCCATAACACCTTGCATTTGTTGAATGGCTTAAGTAGATAGGGAAATTGTCAGGATCAGGACAGATGAGTATTTACCACAACATCACAGTAATTTACATACTGGAGAAAACTTCCTACCTGCACAGCAATCACTGATAAAACTTCTACTGAAATGCGATTGAATTCATCAAAGCATCCCCAGGCTCCAGTCTGAGCTAATCCTTTGTAGATATTTCCACAGGACTAGAGAGCAAAGTGATTGGAGAAGGCTGACTGCACCATGGGGATTCATTACAAAAAGAACAGTTCTAAAGAATTAATCTGACATTTATACTACACACTGTTTCTCTAGGACAGCCTCTCACAACATTAGGGTCATCCAAAAATACAGAGGAAAAATCCCCCTCCTGTAGGGAAATTTTGACTCCTTTGTGAAAACTCCTTTGCAGCTACCCAGGATTTTCCTCTAGTTTCAGCAGGTGCTGTCCAGATAGCTGTACATGCAGGGACGTCACACGTGCCCTAGTCCCAGCTTCCTGCCAAAACAGCCTGAGACGGAGTGTTCTCCACTGAAGTCAAAGCCAGAACTCCCATGGACCCACAGTCACTACAAGTGTGTGAATGACACTCCACAGCAGGGAGAGGTACCACCCCGACACCTGGGCTTTTCCCTAGCAACTGGAGGGGGAAAGGAAGTGTTCTCAGCCCAGCTGCCAGACTGTGTGAAGTGACAGGGCTCCCAGTGGGGAAGGGGTGGGCTGCTTGTGGCACTGAGTTCCCATGCCTGACTTTGGTTGCAAAGCCACCAACTATTGCGGCAGCGAGCGCCGCACATGAAGGAGACTTTCAGAGGCACATGGGAGGGACCAATTAGAAACGAATAGGAGACTGCAGTCTCCGAGCAATTGCACGGACTTTGTCACGAGGGGAGGAAAAGTACTGGAATTCAGCTTGCTGTGCACACCGTTTGCTGTACCCCTTCCCAGAAACGTTCTCCAGGGGGCTCACTCCTGCCATGGTTCCAACACCATCAGTAGCCTCATGATGAACTCAAATGGAACAGGGCTCGTAGACCTGCTAGTCTGTCCCCGCGATATATTGGCTAGCTGTCTGTGCAGTCTAGTTTAAGGTACTCTAGGGAGAGGGCTCTCACTGTCCCCCTGGGCTGACTGTCATAGGTTTATACACTCACTGGCAGGAAGCCTTTCCTGATATTTAGGCTAAGTTTTCCAGCCCCCATTCCCCAGCAGACCAGAGTTCACGTTGACCCTGTCACCATGACTTTGCCGATGGGTGTGTCCTGGGCAAGACTGCTTCAGCCACAAGCCTTTGGGGCAGGATCCTCAGCTGTACCTGAGCTCCACACAATGCAGGGGAGAAGGTTGGGGGTGGAGGTTCTGCACGGGGGCTTCAAAGCATTTTTGCTTTCCCTAAGTCCTGGAGCTTTCGGGGCCTGGTTTGCCCTCCAGTGTAATTTAGCCTCAGGGCTACAATGGCCTCTCCAGAGCCTTTCCACAGCCAGCAAGAGGCAGAATGCAGCAGCGCTTTGAACATGCCCACCTCCACCCCGTTCTAGGACTGCTCATGGCCTGGAGAGGGGGCTCTGGGATCCTATCCACGGACCTCATTCATTACTTTCACTCATTTGAGTTTTACCTTGTAATCCATTTGCTCAGAGCAGTTGAAGACATAGACCATGATCCCTACAGCTCGTCCCAGGTCCTTAGTGGTCTCAGTTTTCCCTGTACCCGCAGGGCCTGCAGGTGCACCCCCCATTATCAGGTGAAGGGATTGGGTCAGAGTGATGTAGCATCTGAAATGCAAGGGAAGTGCATCACGTCTAAATGGCCATCTGGGCAGCAACGGTCCCCTACCCGCCACTGCCCAGCCCACCAAACTGCAGTTTCCCACAACTGCTGTCTAGTTTTAAGGCAAATCTCAACTGCACAGATGTTAAATACAGATGTGAAATATGAGGAGCTGAGCCTTGCATACCGGTCCGTAAGTGGAGTAATGACCAGTCGAGGGGTGTTACCCAGATATTCATAGGAATACTGAAGTTGAGCATCACATATATTAGCATAGCAATGCCTTTTTTCTTCATCCCACCGATGTCTGAGCTGGGACTGCCAGGTGAACGCTTGGGAATTCTCCACCTGCAGAGCCCATGGAAAGCGTGTTTACTTTTTCTGTGAATGCTTGCAGTGAAAATGTACCCTAATGATTCATTCCCCCAGCCATCCTCATATAGATTAGAGTTATTTATTTATTATGATGCTCAGAATGTGAACAAGGCACCAAACAGTATAAACCCCTCACCCTGGTCCCTGTCCTTAACACATTGAGATTTAAAGCCCATGTATACATTACCCAGTCTCCTGTGAATCCCTGTTTGGTTGTTACCTCACTGGATCATATGGACTCTTAAATTTGCAAGCAAGACTGTTCTGTTCATGCTTTATTGCTCCACTCCATTTGGAATGTTTTTAAAATATTTGAAAATAATAAAAGTTATTACAGGAAAACGTTTGTTCAAAAGCACCAATGAACAAAGCAATGAAAACTCAGGCTGTAACTTATACCTTAGCAAGGATCATTTTTGCCACGACATCTCTGGCATGTACATCGATAGTACAGATTGTCATGATCTTCATTCTGTCTCCTGAGGTTAAGCTGCCAATGAGTAGTGTAATTAGCGTGTTTAACTGATTAATCTAAGAAAGAAAGAAAAAAGAATGGATGGACACAGGAAAGTGACGTAATATTTTGCCTAGTTTTTCTGCCAGGTAAAAGCGATTCTGAGGAGACTGCACAGAGTTTGCTGCAACACAGGTGCACTCGTAAATATCTGGCTACACACCTGCTTTTTGTTGTAATCTTTAATTGCATTTTCATAACCTTCCTCCAGTCTTGAGAAGGCAATGCCGACCTCTGTAGTCCACCAGATCTGAGTGCAGGTTAACGCAATCTGCCATAAACCACATAAAAACAGGGGGAGACAAGTTGGTGGCAGAATATTTCATGTTCAATGACAATGCTGTTACCTGTGCCCTTCAGCCCCAGCTCTTGCCTGTGGCCTTTGGTGTATTCCCATGCTCTGGCCATCAGCATGACCAGCGCTCAGACAAGCACTTCAGGAAAGCATCCCCGTGCCACACCTCTGCCCAAGAAGCCTAGCAGTGCGTCTTCTCCAGACCCCCACTGCCTCTCTCCGAGGCCAAGATTCATTTACCTTTTCCAGGACAGCTCTGCCTGCTCCCCCCCTGCAGACAGAAGAGGACCCAACTGTCTTAAATAAAACAAAGTTTACTAGAAAAATCAAATTCAAAGATAAAATGGTCCAAAGCTAGACCTAAGCCCAGCCCAGGCACACTCCAACTCTTTAAGAAATCAGAAAATCCTCAGCTTTCTTAGCTTCCCTTAGCTCATGCACACCAGGAAAAGTCTGCACAAACGTCTTTCCATTGCTCACAATGGTGCCACTCTATCTCCCTTCCTAGTAGGACACACAGCCCCAGACAGACAAACTACTGACACTGCCCAAATGGTTTTAAGCGCCTTTAAACCTGTTCAGAACTGTTCTCCCCAGCTCCTGGGGTATTGTCTGCATGTCCTTGCTTCTGTGTTAAACACTAGGGCTGAAATACTGGCCCCAACAAGGCCAGTGGGAATTTCAACAGAGCCAAGATTTCACCCTAGATCATTTGCTAGTCTCAGTCTAAGACAGGATTTCAAAAGGGACCACAACACTTTAATTGTTCAACATTACTCAACAATTCCAGTTTCCCTGTAACTTGAATTGATCTCAAGCATGGTCCCTGGACAGAAACCAGCCCACCTCCCCTGTCACAACCGTTACACTCAATATCCAGCTAAGAAAAGCGATACTCCAAAAGCCACCTGGCCAGTGGCTTAGCATGAGCAACTCTAATAAGGGTATGTCTACACTACGAAATTAGGTCGAATTTATAGAAGTCGATTTTTAGAAAGCGATTTTATACAGTCGATTGTGTGTCCCCACTAAGCGCATTAAGTTGGCAAAGTGCGTCCACAGTACCGACACTAGTGTTGACTTTTAGAGCATTGCACTGTGGGTAGCTATCCCACAGTTCCTGCAGTCTCCGCTGCCCATTGGAATTCTGGGTTAAGCTACCAAAGCCTGATGGGGCAAAAACATTGTCTCGGGTGGTTTTGGGTACATGTCGTCAGTCGCCCCTCCCTCCGTGAAAGCAAAGGCAGACAATCGTTTTGTACCTTTTTTTCCATGCGGGCGCCATACTGCTTTCAGCAGACGGTGCAGGAGGACTGCTAACCGTCGTCATCGAACCATCGCTTCCGCTGCCACCCTGCTCTCCTGATGCTACGAATCCACCTCGCAGGTCCTCTATATGACCATCGGGATCCACCACTTCCATTGCCACCCTGCTCTCCTGATGCTACGAATCCACCTCGCAGGTCCTCTATATGACCATCGGGATCCACCGCTTCCACTGCCACCCTGCTCTCCTGCTCTTGTCTCGATAGCGAATTTCCCCATGTTGTCTCTCATGGGCTCCTGCTTCAACTCTGCTCTCCTGCTCTCATGAATCCACCTCACAGGTTGTCAGCCACCCCTTCCGCTGCCACTCTGCTCTCCTGGTGGTCTCGCAGGGCCGCTTCCACTGCAACCTCTGCTTGGCTGCTCTTGTCTCGCCATAACACGGCAAGCGTGCAGTCCGCTCAGCTGTTGTGTCCTGGCAGCAGACGGTGCAGTAGGTCTGCAAACCATCGTCAGTGAACAACCACTTCTGCTGCCACTCTGCTCTCCTGCAGACGCCATACCACGGCAATCATGGAGCCCGCTCAGATCACCACGGCAGTTATGAGCATTGTAAACACCTCGCGCATTACCATGCAATATATGCAGAACCAGAATCTGCAAAAGCAGGCGAGGAGGTGATGGCAGCGCAGTGACGAGAGTGATGAGGACATGGACACAGACTTCTCTCAAAGCACGGCCCCCGGCAATTTGGACATCTTGGTGGCAATGGGGCAGGCTCATGCCGTGGAACGCTGATTCTGGGCCCGTGAAACAAGCCACGACTGGTGGGATCCCATAGTATTGCGGGTCTGGGATGATTCCAAAGTGGCTGCGAAACTTTCGCATGCGTAAAGGCACTTTAATAGAACTTCGTGACTTGCTTTCCCCTGCCCTGAAGCGCAAGAATACCAAGATGAGAGCAGCCCTCACAGTTCACAAGCAAGTGGCAATAGCCCTCCGGAAGCTTGCAATGCCAGACAGCTACCGGTCAGTCGGGAATCAATTTGGAATGGGCAAATCTACTGTGGGGGCTGCTGCGATCCAAGTAGCCAACGCAATCACTGAGCAGCTGCTATCAAGGGTAGTGACTCTGAGAAATGTGCAGGTTATAGTGGAAGGCTTTGCTGCATGGGGTTCCCTAAATGTGGTGGGGCTATAGATGGAATGCATATCCCTATCTTGGGACCGGACCACCATGGCAGGCAGTACATAAACTGAAAGGGGTACTTTTCAATGGTGCTGCAAGCACTGGTGGATCACAAGGGACGTTTCACCAACATCGACATGGGATGGCCAGGAAAGGTACAGAACGCTCGCATCTTTAGGAACTCCAGTCTGTATGAACAGCTGCAGCAAGGGACTTACTTTCCAGACCAGAAAATAACCGTTGGGGATGTTGAAATGCCTATATGACAGGTTTCAGAGTAACAGCCGTGTTAGTCTGTATTCGCAAAAAGAAAAGGAGTACTTGTGGCACCTTAGAGACTAACCAATTTATTTGAGCATAAGCTTTCGTGAGCATCCGATGAAGTGAGCTGTAGCTCACAAAAGCTTATGCTCAAATAAATTGGTTAGTCTCTAAGGTGCCACAAGTACTCCTTTTCTTTTTGCGAAATGCCTATAGTTATCCTTGGGGACCCAGCCTACCCCTTAATACCATGGCTCATGAAGCCGTACATGGGCAGCTTGGACAGTAGTCAGGAGCTGTTCAACACTTGGCTGAGCAAGTGCAGAATGATGGTAGAATGTGCATTTGGACGTTTAAAAGCACGCTGGCGCAGTTTACTGACTCGGTTAGACTGCAGCAAAACCAATATTCCCATTGTTATTACCGCTTGCTATGTGCTCCACAATATCTGTGAGAGTAAGGGGGAGACGTTTATGGTGGGGTGGGAAGTTGAGGCAAATCGCCTGGCCCCTGATTACGCACAGCCAGACACCAGGGCGGTTAGAAGAGCACAGGAGGGCGCGGTGCGCATCAGAGAAGCTTTGAAAACCAGTTTCATGGCTGACCAGGCTACGGTGCGACAGTTCTGTTTGTTTCTCCTTGATGAAAACCCACCCCCTTGGTTCACTCTACTTCCCTGTAAGTCAACCGCCCTCCGCTCCCCCCTTCGATCACCACTTGCAGAGGCAATAAAGTCATTGTTGCTTCACATTCATGCATTCTTTATTAATTTGTCACACAAATAGGGGGATAACTGCCAAGGTAGCCCAGGAGGGGTGGGGGAGGAGGGAAGCACCGGGTGGAGTGGTGGAGGAGGGGAGGACAAGGCCACACTGCACTTCAAAACTTATTGAATGCCAGCCTTCTGTTACTTCGGCAGTCCTCTGGGGTGGAGTGGTTGGGTGCCCAGAGGGCCCCCCCCGTGTTCTTGGGTGTCAGGGTGAGGCGGCTATGGAACTTGGGGAGGAGGGCAGTTGATTACACAGGGGCTGCAGTGGCGGTCTGTGCCTTTCCTGCACCGAAACCATACGCCGGAGCATATCATTTTGATCCTCCAGTAGCCCCAGCATTGGATCTTGCCTCCTTTCATCATGCTCCTGCCACCTCTCCTCTTGCTCCCGCCACCTCTCCTCTTGCTCCTGCCTCCTGTCCTTGCGTTCATTTTGTGCTTTCCTGGACTCTGCCACTGTCTGCCTCCACGCATTCCGCTGGGCTCTGTCGATTTGGGTGGAAGGCATGAGCTCAGAGAACAGTTCATCGTGAGTGCGTTTTTTTCGCCTTCTTATCTGCACTAGCCTCTGGGACGGAGATGCTAGTCACAGCGTTGAAACATTTGCAGCTGTGGGAGGAGAAAAAGGGAGATTAAAATTGAAAAAGACCCATTGGCCATTTAAAAGGAGGGGCTGATGTTTTAGGGTTAACGTGCAGCACAAACCCAACTAACCCCCCCAAACACCCAATTCTCTGGGATGATCGCTTCACGCCCCTCCCCTCCCCCCCCCCCCACTACATGGCTAACAGCAGGGATGATTTCTTTTCAGCCACAGGCAAACAGCCCAGCAGGAACAGCCATCTCTGAATATCCCCTGAATAAAATTCCCCTATTTCAACCAGGTGACCATGAATGATATCATACTCCTGAGGATAACACAGAGAGATAAAGAACAGATGTTGCTTGAATGCCAGCAAACACCGGGACCACACGCTGCCATGCTTTCTTATGCAATGATTCCAGACTACGTGCTACTGGTGTGCCGTGGTAAAGTGTCCTATGCAATAAGGCTGCCCTCCCCAGAAACCTTTTGCGAAGGCTTTGGGAGTATCTCCAGGACAGCTTCATTGAGATTTCTGCCTCATCCCCAGACACATTAACAGACTTTTCCAGTGGCTGTATTGGCAGTGAATGCATCCCAAGTCTTAAGGGCAAAGTAATCATTAAACATGCTTGCTTTTAAACCGTGTATTATATTTACAAAGATACACTCACCAGAGCTGTCTTCTCCACCGTCATGGTCCGGGAGCCCGCGTTGGGAGGGTACTATTTCCAGGGTGATAAACAGTTCCTGGCTGTCGGGGAGAACGGTTTCTTTGCTTGCCTGGTGTGCGCTATCTTCCTCATCCCCAAAATCCTCACCCCTGTTGCATGAGACTCCCCCCTTGCAGGAGTCCATGTACAGGGGCAGTGGTAGGGGCACCCCCTAGAATTGCATGCATAGAAGCGGCATGTCTGGGGCTCTGACCCTGAGTGGGCGTTTGCCTCTTGGGTTTTTTGGTAGGCTTGCCTAAGCTCCTTAACTTTCATGCGGCACTGCTGCAGGTCCCTGTGATAGCCTCTGTCCTTCATGCCCTTGGAGATTTTTTCAAATATTTTGGCATTTCGTCTTTTGGAATGGAGTTCTGATAGCACGGATTCTTCTCCCCATACAGCGATCAGATCCAGTACCTCCCATTTGGTCCATGCTGGAGCTATTTTGCAATTCTGGGACTCCATGGTCACCTCTGCTGATGAGATCTGCACGGTCACCTGTGCTGATCAGCTTGCCACACTGGCCATACAGGAAATGAAATTCAAAAGTTCACGGGGCTTTTCCTGTCTACCTGGGCAGTGCATCCGAGTTCAGAGTGCTGTCCAGAGCAGTCACAATGGAGCACTGTGGGATAGCTCCCAGAGGCAAATACCGTCGAATTGCGTCCACACTAACCCAAATTTGACCCAGCAATGTCGATTTCAGTGCTAATCCCCTCCTCGGGAAGAAGTAAGAAATCGACTTTTAAAGCCCATTAAGTCAACAAAAATGGCTTCATTGTGTGGATGGGTGCAGGGTTAAATCGATCTAACTCTGCTAAATTTGACCTAAACTCGTAGTGTAGACCAGGGCTAAGGCTGGTAACTATGATAACAACCTTGCAGAACCTGTGTGTATATGAATGAATGTGAAATTGAATGGAATTTAACTTAGCTATAACTGACTGCTTACTATGATTTTTTCTGTATTCACAATAAATGCAGCATATTCCCTTTAATAAGATCCTGCTGGTTTTTATTTTCTTGGTATAACATCTTGACTATGTTATTTTATTTGTGTTGCACATGTTGAATACATCAAATAAACCCAATGTTCTAATCACATAACTAGTTCCATACCTGTGCTGGGTAATCAAATAACCATTGCTCTCGTGGCTTTTCTTCATAAGTTACGACAGCCTCAGGAATTTCATTGCGTAATGTGGAGCACATTCTCTCGAGCACTCGATTTAACCAAACCTCAACCTAGGTACAAAGCCCCATTTTAATAAGTGTCCTTGCTAGTATATTTCAGCATTAGTTGCCTATTTTGTTTGTCTGTTTTTAAATTGACAGCAGCTGACGCAGGTCTGTGAATCTTACTGGGGGCTATGATATTAGATTGCAGTTGGTCTCTTAACGGGACGTACCGTTCAAAGACCCTGGCATCTATCATAGTCACACGACTTTCTGTATAGGAAATCAGGGCTGCTTTTAAACCCTGGGGGGTCAAATTATGGTTGGCACCTAGAATAATGGACCCCCAAACAAATGCCAGGATATATGGACAAAGTTCCATCCAAGACCTGTCCCTGCACAAATAGGAATAGGCTGTCTGGGGCACTGTGCTCACAGGCCACTGCTGGGTAAGGGACAAATATGTGGCCCACACCCCCGGCCCACATACAGCATTCCTCTGAAGCTCTTCCCTGCAGAGAGGCCTCTCTGTCTGTGATGCTTTGGAGGAAACAAAACAGTGGCAGACAATTTAGGCTCTCTACCCTGTCTCTTGCTTCAGGTTTCTGGGGTGCATGTAGATGTCAATTAGCTCCTCCTCTGATGCTGCCTTTCCCCAGGTGTTTTTAGAATTCTCTCCCTAGGCTGCCATCTCAAAGACAATAGAACTCATTTTTAATGGACATGTATGTGAAAACTTGACCTGCCTGCACAAATGGGGTGTGTGTGTGTGTGTGTGTGAAAACCAAGAAGCTGGATAGTCTTTTCAGGGGGCTTTTCCCTTGACTTTGAGATATTCCTCATTAAAGAGGCTATGTGGATTGCCTCAAATGGGATGTTTTCAAGTGTAACTGATGGAGCATGGTCTCACTAGGATGAACAAAAGACAGAGGAAATAGACTCCCAGTTGATTGACTGGTTAAGGTGCCAGCTTATAGCAGCAAGGAGAATTCAGACTTAGACACAAAAACCACTTTATTCTTGTGTTAGTGCAATTCAACCTGCATGTTTAAAATGTAATTTTAAATAACTCCACTAACCTGCCCGGAACAGTCACATTCCTTATCAAAATCCACATACTCATCCTCCTTACTGTACATTCCCAAGCCAATCTTCAAAGGCTTGTTGTCTGGATCCATTTTGAACTTCAGCTTAGCCATGCTATCAAACAGTTTAGACAAGTGGCGGCATACCTTAGAGTAAAGCAGCACAAGCATAGATCAAGAATTGCTGTCAGTGCACAGAAATATTTTACAGTTTTGATTAACTCTTCATACTTCTCTTTATAATCTTGCATCTCTGATACATAGTTATAACCAGGCTTGGCAGAATTTGATTTTTTAACTAAATTGTGATGGATAATATTGATATTTATTTTAAAGCATTTTTTTCTATTTTTGTCAATTTAAATTTTCACAGCTGCAGGAAACTATTGAGGGCTTCAGACAATAATTATTTAAAGACAGTAGACACAGATTCAAAAAGTTAAAGCTTTACAACCATTAAAACACAAGCTGTCGATATCATGTGTCAAAATATACACAGTCAATATCCTTAAATCAATCTCTAATAAGTTCTCAAGCAGAATTTTTCTTACTTTGCCTCTCTGTAAATTTCAGTTTTATTGATGGAAATATTTGTAGTTGGTTGTGTGTGTGCACTGAAATTGACGTTTACCAACATTTATCAATAAAAAAAATCTAATCCTTCCAAGCCTAGTTGTAAATTTGGTTCAGTGTTTTTAATCCTTTTGGATTAAAGACATTATAATTCTGTTCTAAAGATTTCATGTAAGAAGCAAAGGACTACCCATTAAATTTAAATCCTACCTCAACAGGGTCATTTCCATTTGATAAAATATCCAGCAGGTCTGCAGATGAAACAAAGTAGAACCTGGGGAAAGCCAGCCTTTTTGTCTCTAGATATTCAGCCAAAGCCTTTTCACAAAGTGCCAAGCTAACACAAAGAAAGGGGAAAGGCGCAGTATTTTTATTCTTTGCAACGTAAAGCTTGTGATGTACTCATGCTACGTTGTCTGCAGTGGAAATGAAAGTCTTCATTTAGCCTTAGAACAGGCAGGGGCAATTTCCCCATCTGACTTCACCAATATGCCTCAAACCTTCTCTACAGAGCCTAGGGCTCAGAGGGCAGCAATAGGCTCAGCACTTTGAAAATATAGCTAGTATAATTCAGCCTTAATGCCCATTTCATCATTAGCCTCTTTACTGAGATCCCAACAATTTGGCCATTTGTGATGGTTGCTTTTTGAATTGGACACATGTCCAATACAGGAACTGGACTGAGTCTAGTCTCTGATTTCACAGACTATTGAATGGCCATTAGATTAAAACTTAGAGTCACTACTGATCTGGGCTAAATTTGGTCTAGTGATCTGGGGAGTGAGGCTATTAGTCCCCATTACCAATCCAGAAAAGTATTCACTCCCAGCAGCTAGAATTTATCTGGGATGTTTTTAAAATTGGCCAAATGTTTTCCCCAAAATATGGCATCATCCTAACCTTTTCTGTAAGGCCTCTAACGTCTCATAAAGGCCTGGTTTATTTGTTGCTTCAATTACATTAGGGGTTTTTACTGCTTCAGCCATTAATTCCTGCAAGAAAAGATTATCTGTGAGACATTAAATTTAAATTCGTCCTTCAGGATAAAATTTTTGTGGGGGCGGGGGTGACACAGACTTGCTCACTTTAAAATTTCTATCGATAGAATCAAAACGTTTAGAATCTTCTGGCAACTGATTCCGGATGTCTTCAGAACCAATGAAGATGCTCTCCAGATGACTCCAAGTTCTCTGAACTTCAAACCAAATGCTAATAACAGAGTCAGCAGTAGATAATTTCTGTTGCCAGCCTGACACCTCCTGAAGAAAGTGAGCTAGATACTTGGAAGTCATCAGGTTCTGAAGTTGCACTTGGTTATCCTCCAAGGTCTCTACGAGTAATTCATCAGATCTGAGCAGCATGGTACCAGTTCTAGCATGGGGTTCATGTTCAAACTGCATGGTTGACCACGTACTATCCAGGGCTTTCAATACCTTTGAATAAAAAGATATCCAAAAATACTCTGAACACTAAAGCTTTCAAAATGTAAAAAATCATACAGAAAATAGACAACATTTCAGGAAAGAAAAGTCCTAGAACTTAAAATGAGTCTCTCAGCATAGAAGCACTTCATGGAAGGGTGAGAATCTATCCATTAACCACCTGCCTTTTCATAAGAGTGACAAACCGAAAAAGTTATAGCTTCTTACTGTGCTACATCAGAGTGAAAGGCTATTGTTAGGAATGATGTAGTAGAAATTGAACTGAAGGCACAGACGGTACCTTCTCCATTCCTGACTCTTTCACGGCCTTGTCTACAATACTGCGAACTTCATCCTCAAACTTGTGTAGATTCAGCTGCAGCAGGTCGGCGAGGGTTGTCTCGTCTGACATTATAAAGTTCACCTGGTGTAGAATGGACAGAGCCAACAATACTCTTCATGGGTGACACATCTCATATTTTCTCCCACACTAGCTGCCTTAGATGATACTTAAGGACTGTCTTTTTTCTCTAAGATTTCAAACAAATACTTGTGGACAGTCACCTGGTAAATATTATTTCTGCAGTTCATTAGCTTGTTAAGATTAACCTCTCTCTCTCTCTCACACCCCACCCACCCACCATTTGGATAATTTGAAGTCTATGATTTTTATATGCAAGAAAGCAGATCATACACATGATTACTCAAAAGACAATTTACCAACAATGTGCAGCTTGAGAAGTTTCCCTTCAATGTCTACTCAGAGGGAAACAGTGGAGTTTTTCAGCTTGCAGCCCATTCTTGCTTAAAGAATTCACTCTAAAAAGGCTTACCTACTGCTGGGGAACACTTAGATTATGCCTACACTGCAGCTGGATCCAGCCTCGCAGCCTGGCTAGACAGACTCATGCTAGCAGGTGTGATGCTGCACTCCATATGTTTTATGGAAACATTCTAATGAGTGTGACTATAATGTAACTGGTGTATGCTTTATGCAAAAGATCTCTTGTAAGGTATCATTATAAAGCTTATAATCTACTGAGTGTCTTCATCCTATTTGTATGAATGTATCATTCTTGTATCTAAAACTAGAAATATG
The DNA here is from genome assembly GCF_965140285.1 of Lepidochelys kempii. Lineage (NCBI taxonomy): Eukaryota > Metazoa > Chordata > Testudines > Cheloniidae > Lepidochelys > Lepidochelys kempii. The sequence continues at coordinate 1,189,483 of NC_136393.1, forward strand.
AAGTATTACTCTGAGGTCCTATTGTAACTATGCAAAGTGTGGGCCATTAATGGTGGCTTAGTATCTTGATGGCTCCCATTGACTAGGACACTTGGTTGTGAATGGGTTTATTTACTTGCAAGCCTTCCTGTGTAAGTCTTACAGTGACATGTGACCATGTCACCTGATACTGGAATCCATCTTAAACCTGGTGCTTTTCCATTTAGAAGGAGGGGTGGGGACCCAGAGAGACAAAGGATTCCCACTTCATGCCAAAACTATAAAAGAGGATGGAACAGGACAAAGAGGCAGCCAGTCATGAGAAATTCAGTTACCGAGTTACCACCTGACCTGGAACTAACAAAGACTGTACTAGGGAAAGGATTGGGCCCAGACTAGGAAGGAGTCTAGTCTGTGAAAGAAGCTTATTGGAACATCTCTGAGGGTGAGATTTACCTGTATTCAGTTTCTTAATGTATTAGGCTTAGACCTGTGTGTTTTGTTTTATTTTACTTGGTAACTTGCTTTGTTCTGCCTGTTATTACTTGAAACCACGTAAATCTTACTTTTTATTCTTAATAAAATCACTTTTGTTTATTATTAAACCCAGAGTAAGTGATGAATACCTGGGGGAGCAAACAGCTGTGTATCTCTCTCCATCAGTGTTACAGAGGGTAGACAATTTATGAGTTTACCCTGTATAAGCTTTATACAGAGTAAAATGGATTTATTTGGGGTTTGGATCCCACTGGGAGCTGGGTGCTAGAGATAGGTGACCTGCTGAGTGGTTTTCAGTTAAAGTCTGCAGCTTTTGGGGTGTGGTTCAGACCTGGGTCTGCATTGCTAGCGTGTCTGGCTCAACAAGACAGGCTTCAGGCTCAGAGGTAATTTCAGCACATCAGGTGACAGTCCCAATGGGTCTCTGTGACCGAACATGTCACAGCAGGCTCAAGCTACTGCCCTAAAAATAGCCGTGTGGACTTTGTGGCTTGGGCTGCAGCTCAAGCGCTCAAGCCCACCCAGCTAGAGGACACAGTACTCCAACAGAGGCCTCAAATTGCTAAGGGGAGTACAAAGCAATAGCACAAGCATGTAGGGACAACATCTGAAAGGGTAAGGCACAAAATGAGTTACACCTAGCAAGGGCCATAAAAGGCAAGAAGAAAAGGCTCTATAAATATGTTAGGAGCTTGCAAAAGTTGAAGGAAAGTGTAGGTCCACTACTTTGTTAGTTAGGAAGGAGAGCTAATAATGAATGACATCAGAAGACTGAGGTGCTTAATGCTTATTTTGCTTCAGTTTTCGCGAACAATGTTAATGGTGATGAGATATGTATCTCAATTAAATATTAATAAGGGAGAAGGAATGCAAGCCAAAATAGGGAAAGAACAGCTTAAAGAATATTTAGATAAGTTAGATGTATTCAAATTGGCAGGGCCTGATTAAATTCACCTTAGGGTACATCAGGAACTAAATTTTGGAACTGTTAGTGATTATTCTTGAGAACTGCTGGAGGACGGGTGAGGTCCCAGAGGACTGGAGAAGGGCAAACAAAGCACCTATTTTTACAAAGGGGATCAAAGAGGACCTGGGGAACTATAGTCCAGTCAGTCTAACTTCAATACCTAGAAAGATACTGGAACACATTATTAAACAATCAGTTTATAAGCATGTAGAGGATAATAGGGCTATAAGTAATAGCCAACATGGATTTGTCAAGAACAAATCACGCCAAACAAACCTAATTTCTTTCTTTGACAGGGTTACTGGCCTTAATGGATAGGGAGAAGATGTAGATGGGATATATCTTGATTTTTAGTAAGCCTTTTGACAGAGTCAAAATTCTCTACAGTGATTCACAGTTCAGTAGATATAATCATCATGCTTAGTTTCATTTTTGTTTATTCTGTATTTTGATGAATGTCCAGGTTTGATATGTTTGGATACTTGCAAGTAGTGGCCATCCAGCAATAGTAAAGCATGTGACTGATCATTTCAGTTTGATAGGAATGATATTAAAAGTCTGAAGTCATTTAGATGCTTTTGAAAATGTTACCTAGGAGCCTAAGTTGCATTTTCAAAAGAGAAGGAGGCACTTTCATGACTAAAGTTACTTTCGAAAGTGGGACTTAGGCACCTATGTCATTTAGGTTCTTTTGAAACTGTTACCCCTTCCCGGGATTGGGGAATGCTGGCATTTACTTATCAATACATTTTTGAAACCTGCTCAGATTACCTTGGTTGCTTGCATGAGCTCATGCCAATGACGATCTCTAATAGCAGGATTCTGAAGGTCATTCACAGCTCGCAGGGAGGTTATCATGTTTTTCACTGTGTTATCCAATCCTATGAATGCATCCCAGGGTCTCATTTCTTTATCCAAACTTCTCACATCTTTAGCAAACTTTTTAGAATCAATATCCATCTGCTCCACATTAATCTCTTTCCATTTGGTGGTCTTCCAGTCGCTGATGCTTGCACTAACCTGAATTGGGAGAGCAGTTCCACATGCCATACTATTAACAAACATGCAGATCAATATTTTCTATCACTTATTCATCCTAAGTGTATTATTGTTCCACTTTCACAATTCTTACTCCTGTTTCCAAAAGACTTTAATGTTGCTTTTATTCTAACAGTACTGCAGAGCACACATTCATGTTCCCCTATGTTTCTCCTTGTTGCAGGGACTGAGCTGGAACAGTCTGTGGTGACATGGCCTATTGCCTCTCCAGTAGACTGCTGAGAACCTGGTTAACAGGGCTTCTTCATTTTCATCTTCCAACAACACAGTTCTCTGGGGAACTACGGGAGCTTCCTGCTTTGCTTTGTAGTTTGGTTTTGTGTATGTAACCCATGCCTGCTCAGTGTGGAACTCTGTCTCCCTGACACCCCAAGATGGCTAGGCCAGCTAAAGATTGATGAGCCTGCTGCAGAGCTGGCTGAGTGACATCTGTCTTTCAGATCATGTATTAAGCTCAAGAGGTCCCAGGTTTAATCCCTGCTGCCAACAGGGTTACATAAATTTTGAATTTGCTGTTTGTACTATCCTGAAAGGTTGGTGCCACTCCGGACGACAGCAGTATTCCCAGAATAAAACTTCTGCTGGCTGAGAGCATTTTGTGCTCAAACAAGATCCTCCAGCAAACTTTCACTTTTTGGTCATTCTGCCCAGCCACGAAACTGCCAATCATAGAATCATAGAATATCAGGGTTGGAAGGGACCTCAGGAGGTCATCTAGTCCAACCCCATGCTCAAAGCAGGACCAATCCCCAATTAAATCATCCCAGCCAGGGCTTTGTCAAGCCTGACCTTAAAAACTTCTAAGGAAGAAGATTCCACCACCACCTAGGTAATGCATTCCAGTGTTTCACCACACTCCTAGTGAAAAAGTTTTTCCTAATATCCAACCTAAACCTCCCCCACTGCAACTTGAGACCATTACTCCTTGTCCTGTCCTCTTCCACCACTGAGAATAGTCTAGAACCATCCTCTCTGGAACCACCTCTCAGGTAGTTGAAAGCAGCTATCAAATCCCCCCTCATTCTTCTCTTCTGCAGACTAAACAATCCCAGTTCCCTCAGCCAATGTCTTGCCTCACACAGGGCCTTGGAAAGGGGATGTTGCCACCTATAGCCATTGTGCTTTTTAACCACACTAGCGGACACAGCATTTGCTTTTCATACACAGTAGTTTAAAAAATAGCAACTTCAGTATTCTGAGTGCCAGCCCCAGCCTGTTAACACATCTCTTGCTTTCGGTTTGCAGGTCACAAGTCCATGTGTTCAGTTTAAAAAGCCAGCAGAGAGTTTTTCCCTTATTCTGAGCTTCCTGCAAATACATTCTCTTGTCCTAAACAGTGAGCAATCTCCCCTGAGCAGCTGAGATCATCAGGCAAGTGCCATTATCATTAATATTTATTGTTTCTCTGAGGGTACTGCATCGCATCCCTGATTGGGGTCAGAGCCCCAGCATGCTAGGCACTGCAAACACAAATATAAAGACAGTCTCTGCCCTGCAGTGGGGAAGGATAAGGGGAACAGTGAAACAATCCTGGCAAGTAGCAATGTCTCAGCACTCCATTCTTCAGATACCCTTCTTCCCCTTGTGCTACATTCCAAAGGCAAATACTTACCAAGACAATCATATCCCAGAGCTCTTTGAGTAAACGTACTTCTTTATGGCATGTTTTGAGTTGTTTATAATCTGGGACTGACACCTCAAACAACCCAGCTGACTTGGACAGGGCTTCCATGTCCCTTTCCATGGCAGTGATACTCTTTTGTTGCTAGAACCATGAAAAGAAAAGGTCTGAGCCGGCAGCTAGGTGCTGGTGTGGCCTCGCCGCGCATTAAGAGAAATGGAACATCTCCACTTTTCTAGAATAACTCGCTGGCCACAACATACACAAAGGGCCAAGTGCTCTCTCTGTGCATGGCCCAAGCCCGTAGGGTGGGGAGTCTAAACGAGAGGAATCCTCATCCTCCAGGCAGCTGAGCAGCAGCTGCACGGACGTAGTCCAGACTCACAGAAATGCAGGGCTGGAAGGGACCTGGAGAAGTCATCAAGTCCAGCTTCTGTTGTAGTAGCCACTGTTCAGGAAACATCTCCCTTTTGCAGGCCTGCACTGCGGGTGGATCTGCACAGCCAAGCCCCTCCCCCTTCCCCAGGCCTCGGCCACAAACCCTAGTCAGAGCAGAGGAGCAGCGCCGACTCCTGGAACCCCGCCGGCCATCTGTGCAAGAGAACCATGTCAGTTCTGCAGCAGCCACAGCCCATGCAAGGCAGGTGGAGAGAAGATCTGCCCCTAACGCCCTCCCGTCTCTGCCAATTACCGTGTTTAAGGACCGATATGGATCTGGGTCAGTAAAAGAAAAGGGAGCATCTTCTCGGAATTTCTCCCTAAACTCGTGCTGTTTAATCTGCAAGGAAGCAGAGACAGAGACTGTCACGCGCAGGCAGGAGGCAGGCACATTCAGCACTGTGGGAGGCCAAGGTGTGAAGGAGGGCTATCTGGCCAAGGCAAGGCCTACTTCAGACTCAGCCGGTTCTGCTTGTTTTGAGCTGGGTTGCAGCTGTTGTCCTGGACAGTGAAGTGCATCCACTGTTTACTAGCAGACTCACAATGCTGGAACGAGCAGGCAGCTGGTGTGACCAAGAGCACTGGTTTCCCACATACGCTGGTTTCCACGTGTGTGCTTTTTCCTTTGGCTACAGGCATCCGAGCCATGCTGTCATCTCCAGGACAGATGAGTCCAACACGCTCTTCATGGGGCAATACTTTAAAACCTCTGGGAAACCAGTTAGTGCAGGACACGGCTGCTCGCTTGTTGGGCAGAGTTGCAGACAAAGAGCCAGTAACACTGCTGCTCTGGGCTCTGCCCTGGCACCCGTTAGCTCCCTGCTGGACTGGAAGGTATTAGCCTATAAAGCCCTGCATGGCTGGGGACCTTATTGCCTTCAAAGCCCCACTCCTTCCCTATGCACTACGCAGTTGTGATCAGGGTGGGGATGCTGCACTGCAGCCCTCTTGCGTTCAGCAGGGTCAGGGCTAGTAGCATGGGGCTTTCTACGCGGGGCCTTGACCAGGGAACACTTCCCCACTCATTCTGACAGAGCCTGGATTCACTCCTGGCACATGGTGAGGGGTGTTACTCTGTTGGTTGATTTGGGGTGACCAGGACTAGTCTGGTGGTTCAGATATGGGCAGTTCATTGCCTGATTGCTTATTGGTTGTTTCCATTACTGCCTGGTGTTGAGGTTGTAGCTTTTAAGCTTTGTTAAGTGCGTAGAGTCTCAGGGACAGGTACCTGAATGCAAAATGTATGCAAAACGTTAATGTAGGTTCACACACATCCTAGTCTAGACAAGAAGCTGAGACCAATCCAGCTCAGCACATTACAGAGAAACATCCAGCATCCCACAATAACAGTACCTCAAACTGCTGACACTTCCTGCGAAGGATTGCGACCTCAGTGGCCTGCAGAGGAGCCACATTCTGTTTCACCTGGAAAGATAACTTCTTGGTGTTGTTCCATTGCTCCGGCAGATCCTACAGCGAGCAAAAGTAGAATCAACACCAAAACCCGTTTCACCCAAGAGAGGTGACGGATGCTTATGCTTCGTCTGGCAAAGATGAACCCACATACATCCCAAAGTTCCTTATGAAGGAGAATATGTGGGCAGCGAACAGGCAGGGCAACATTTGCCGATAACTCAAAGTGATTTAGGTTAGTCGAGACTAACGAACACAAACCTGGGAGGAACTTCAAAGGGACTGGGCAAAGCTAGGTGAATGGGCAGCACAAGGGCAAAGTAAACTCCCTGTTGACAAATACGTGGAAAGGAATTATTCAAACTCCGCATACACCATGGCGGTGTGACACTGGCAGACCAGGTGCCAGCTCATGCCAAGGTTCCCAGGGCTCAATGGAACACTGACAAATACAGAGATGGAATTAGTCTGGCTCATGTGTGTTTTAGCATTGTTAAAATAGGGATTAGAATTATGAGTGTGTGTTTAGTTTTTATTGAATGCTTGTGAACTGCTGCATGCATTAATCTCAGTCTATGTCTACACTACTGCAGTAAGTTGACCTAAGTTATGCAACTCCAGCTACGTGAATAACGTAACCGCAGTGGACATAGCTTAGGTTGACTTACTGCGATGTCTACATCGTGCTGGGTCAATGGGAGATACTCTCTGTCAACTTACCTTACTCCTCTTGTTCCCAGTGGTGTACTGGGGTCAACCGGAGAGCCCTCTGCTGTCGATTCAGTGGGTCTTCACTAGACCCGCTAAATTGACTCCCTGTGCATCGATTGCCAAAGTGTTGCTCCTGTGGTAGTGTAGACATAGACATAGCCTCACTTATAACATTAGGTTTCAGAGTAGCAGCCGTAGTATCCCATATTGTAAGGGAATATTTGAGCATTGGTATTGTAAGACTCAATAACTATGTAAATCACCACACAGGAGAGTGACAGTAACTAGTGTGATGTGCTGATCTGGAACCAAAGGTGTTACGTCCTGCTCAACGGCAGCCAAACTATTATGGAATATTAATGAGGACAAAAGATTTTGTTCTCTGCTCCCCCACCTCCCATGAAGAGGAGTCATGCAAGTGGATTCCTCCTATCAGCAGAGAGCACATGGGAGGAGGGGAATAAAAATCCTTAACCAGAAGAAACTCTCTCTCTCTCTGCTGCTTGGACTCTGCAAGACAAAGTTTCTAGGCATATACAAGGGATCCCCAGTGCTTAGAGCCTGCTTATTATAGAAGTTTCTATTATTTTTGAAACTTAAGATTGTAATTCATTTCTGTATCTATGTTTACTCCTTTAACTTTATAAATAACTCTTTTTATTTCCTTTTCCTGTTGAATAAAATCTGTATATAGTTTATTACAGGATTGGCTATAAACATTGTCTGTGCTATGAGAGCTAAGGTGTAGTTGACCTGAGAAAGTGATTGGTGCTTTGGTTCTGGGAGTAACCAGACTACTGCAATGATTCTTGGTGTAAGGGACTATCTATCACAAAGGCAAGCTCACCTTGGTGGCGAGACAGATTGGAGTATCCCAGGGGCCTGTCAAACTCCTAGTGCCTGAGGATTTTACATTTGGTAATTGGTTGGTGAAATCTAAGTATCGAACTCACCACCAATTTGCGGATTTGTGCCCTGGTTCTCAACAATCTGCCCTGAGGTTGGTATTCACACTCCTGGGTCACTGCAGGCAGCTTGACAGTGGGTTCTAAATTAACTAAAACCATTCAAGAAACCAATTTGGGCTTAACTGCGGGCAGCTCAATGAGCATCTCTTCTCATTGTTCTCGGTGAGCAGCAATGTTGAAAACAAAAAACAACGTGTCAAAAGTCAAATAGAATGGAAGAGAAGACAGACTCCTTGAATGCCCTTGTCTAACCCAATGGGATCCCTCCCTGAATACTGTAATGCCCTTGTATAAACCAATGGGGACACCTCCCCCAGGTACTGAGAACACTCCAATGCTCTTTATAATCCAGTGGGACACCTCCTCTGGATACTGTTCTGTTCACCCTACCTCACAAATACACAGCAAATGTGGGCAGGGGAATGCCATTCAGAGATGGGTGATAAACGTGGTGAAAGGCCTGAAAAGACTGTCTTACAATAGATGGAAAGGCTGGGATTGCCTAGTTTGGAGAGGATGTGATGGAGGCTTACAAAAGAGTGATTTTTACTGTCTCTCAAGAACCAGGGGAGAGAGAAAATGAAAATGGAAGGCAGCAAATTTTAAAAACAGACACAAGAAATGTTTTTCTACACAAAGCACAATTAACCTGGGAACTCGTGGCCAGTAGCTCAGCAGGATTCAGAACAGAGTTAGGTATTTGTATGGAAAACAAGAACACCCCAGTTACATTAGAAGGGATCAAAACAATTGTATTTGTGAGGGCTAGAAACCCTGCTGATTCAGGGCAAAAGGCAGCCACTGACTGAGGGGGTTAGGAAGGAACTGCCCCATGGGGAGATGATTCCATAACTGTCCTCGGAAGGGTTCTTTGCCCCTTCCTCTGAAGCATGTGGTACCAGCCACTGTCAGAGAGGTCTAGACAGACTCTTGGAAGATCCAGCAAGGCCATTCCTGTAGTCCTTCTAGTAACAAGTAAAGAGTGACCATCTTAGAGAAAAGGTTTCCTGCTCGCTTTTATGACAGATACTTATTTTTGCAGCACAGTAACAGATGGCATTAGTAATGCAGGGATTGATTTTAGTCATTTTCTATAAAGAGTTAGAACCTCTGCACTGGAGCGTGCAATAAAAATGATTAAAGGTGAGTTTGGATCTCAGCCTACTACAACGAAGCAAATTTATCAGATTTCATTATTAAAAATACCTCACAGCTACACCCTACAAACCTGAGCTAACAGCATTAAATAACCTACATGCAGCTGCATATGAATTTCTTCCGGCATCTCTTCTCCGTAAGTCTTCAGCAGTTCGATTGTTTGCTTTAAGGGCTCAAACATGTGGTCTGTAGCTGCCTGTCTATCTTTGACTTTCATCAAGTGTCCCATCACTTCCACTAGCCCATTATAATCTCCTTCTTTCAAAGGTTTAGTCAAGCCTGCATTTGTTTCTTTCATGAAAGCGGCTAGCTCCTGGAGACTAAAAGAAAAGAAGCCAGTGGGAATCTTGACTGCCCAAATGGATCCACAGCCCTGGCTCATTGTGCTCTGGCCAGGTGAGCAGCATCCAAGCGGGGCTACACCCTTTCCAAGTCCAGGTGCCCCAGGAGTGGGGATACCCGGGACAATTCTCCAAGGAGAACAAAAACTGGAGTCTCAGATCCTTAGTGTGTGTAAACGGATGCCACTCCACTGGCCTTCAGGTCTGAATACGACCCGCTAGCACCTTGTTAAACATAACCTACTCTGGTCTACGCTTTGCGCAAAGCGCCATTTGATATCATGTTAGTTTGAATTTCTTGGCCACTATGTTTAAAACACACACCATTTTCCTGGTCCAGAACTGACCTTAGTCTTGGTCTCCATGTATGACAGTCATTAGCACAGCTACAAAATCCTTGCCTCCAACATTAATCTTAACCCCTAGTTCCCATCCTGGGTGTGTCAGGCAAGATTTGCTTTGGAGAACCACTCTCTTGTTTTACCTGGTAGTGATGTGGTCAATGAGATGCTGCTTAAACATGAGGCTCCAGCGCTTGATAATATTTAAAAGTGCTTGTTTGAATGGACGGCAGTCGCTCTGCAGCCAGCCATTGAACACCTTGGTGTTCTCAAACTTGGATACTTCCTCGTAGAGCTTCTCATAGGAGTCAATCTGAAATGCATGTAGAAACGACATGCTTGGAATAATCGCAGAACTGCCAGTGGGGCTATTGTCCGGGGGCTTCACAAAATCATTTTTTGTAATTCAAGATTTTCAACAGTAAAACCTTGAGAGCAACTATTTCCATACTATTCGAGACCCAGATTTCCCTGTGTCCGGGAGCACCTAGACACACAGTAATGCTGCATTAACAGCTCTCAGTGAGGCTGAAGCAAAATGCTGTCAGGGCAGCTGCTACCAAAGCCAGACCCTGCATACAGGTCAGCACAGGGATGCTGAGCTAGCGAGTCCCTCAGCGCTGGGCTTTGAAACGTGCTTGAGGGACAGGTTTAAATATTTTTAAAAAACCAACATTTTATCCCATCCTGGGCCAGATCTTGCAACTGGTGTAAATCAGCACTGCTCCATTAGAGTCAATGGGCCCGATCCCCAGCTGGTCTAAGTTGGTGTCACTCCACCGACGTCAGTGAAGATTGCCTATGTTACTACATGGATTTGCACCAGTTGCTCGCTCTCTCCCTCTCTCTTTCAGGGGCCTGATTCTCCAGTCTTGCACCTTGCCTCACCATTTACACCTATGCAAAGTGGATACAAATTCTCTATTCTGACTTGGTGACTTTGTTACACCCACTGTGGACAGGCATAAATGAGACTGGGGCGGGGGCAGGTTTGGGGGTAAATCAGGCCCTAGAGGTCTATCACCTTGGTATCTCAGTGCATTAGGGTTGGTGGATGCATGGGTGTTCTCCATACAGTGGCAAGATGGAAAAGAAACATGTGCCCTGGGCTCCTGTGATATGGGTATAGAGCAGAGGTCCCCAAACTATTCAGGGGGGTGCAGTGAGGTCCAGGCCAGCCCCCTATGGGGATGGGGAGGGAGTGCCACCCAAGCCCTGCTCTGCTCCCAGCTCTGCTCTGGACCTACCCCAGCCCACAACTGTGCCCCTAGCTCCTGGCCCCACGCCTGACCCCTCCCCTGACCATGGCTCCGCACCTGGTCCTACGCCCTTCTCCTGGTCCCAGACCCACCCACAGCTGCAGCCCCAGCCTCATTACTCCTGTCTGCATCCCCTTGCCCCGCAGAAGCTCCAGCCCCATTCCTGGCTCGAGGGGGGGCGTGGCCCTGAAAAGTTTGGGGACCACTGGTACAGAGAGATTCCCTCAAAGGCGGGGGTGGGGGGGTCCCTCTGCTCCCCTGCAGAAGGATGGAAAAAGCTTGGGTGCCATGGGAAGGATGGTCTGTAAGGGGGCTGGCTGGCCCTGCACCAGCATCACTGCTGTTCTCCTCATAGTACCAGACTTGTATCATCGACCTGCCATGCAGCTAGCCACAGCCCCTTTGCTCTGGGAGTTCTCTCACCTGTTGCTGGAACTGCTCTAAGGTGGGTGGGATGTGTGGTAAGTAGTCCTCTGCATGAGACTCCAGCTCCTCTGGGGTGAACACGTGACCAAACGTGAGGAAGCGCTGCATAAACTCGTGGTGATCATCCATCCACAAATAGGAATATTTCTCAAAGGAGTCTTCATATTCCTCAGCTTGTTTCATGGCACTGACAACTAGAGAAATCACCTCTTCTCTTATTTCAATTAGATCTGACATATCTTCCAGGTCACTCTGAAAGACAGCCACTTCTCTTTAGGGTCAGGAAGTAAACGAATGCAACACACAACACTAAATATCACATTAGGGTTACACAGGAATGCTCAAAGCAACACATGTAAAAGCTAAGGTTTCTCAGTAACATTATCTCACCTGCATTGCACATACATACTGTTAATATACAGTTACAGTGTACATATATCACCAAAAATGATACACACTTACAGTATGGAAAAATCTACTGTTACTATGAGAACCTTCACTTAAGCATTTCTTGACATATTAGTGTTTTAATCCATAAGCATTTTAGGTTTTTGCATTTAATTTCCATCATTTTGGTTTATTCAGAAAGAGAGAGAGACTGACTGTTTCTCTCTAACAAGGTCAGCATGGAGTCAACATCTACATGTTACTGTCCTCAGCATCTCTGATACTCCCTTTGTCCAACTGACAGTTCCGGATCCCAGTGTGACGGGCTGAGTCACAAAAACTCTCAAAACTGTCACTAGATGTGCTGGGATACCCCTGAGAACACCCCTCTACCAGACAAGGCTTCCCTCCACTCCCATCTTGCTGAGCTAGACACACCAGTCAGCTCCAGCACAGACCAAGAGGTTGGGCCATGCCCCACTGCAGTTCACAGAAACCAAGATTAATTTAGCCCAGGGGCTTCTCAGTTAACAGGGACTTTCCCAGCACCCAGTATTCAGTCTTTCTGGGAGCCTAAACCCCAAATAAATCCATTTTACTCTGTATAAAGCTTATACAAGGTAAACTCAAATTGTCCACCCTCTATAACACTGATAGAGAGATATGCACAGCTGTTTGCTACCCCAGGTATTAACCATTTACTCTGGGTTCACTAATAAACAAAAGTAATTTTATTAAATACAAAAAGTAGGATTTAAGTGGTTCCAAGTAATAACAGACAGAACAAAGTAAGTTACCAAGCAAAATAAAACAAAACATGCAAGTCTAAGCCTAATACATTAAGAAACTGAATACAGGGTAAATCTCACCCTCAGAGATGTTCCAATAAGCTTCTTTCACAGACTAGACTCCTTCCTAGTCTGGGCCCAATCCTTTCCCTGGTACAGTCCTTGTTCGTTCCAGCTCAGGGGGTAACTAGGGGTTTTTTCATGACTGCAGCCCCCTTTGTTCTGCTCCACCCCCTTTTATAGCTTTGGCACAAGTCGGGAATCTTTTGTCTCTCTGGGTCCCACCCCTCATTCTAAATGGAAAAGCACCAGGTTTAAGATGGATTCCAGCATCAGGTGACAGGGTCACATGTCACTGTAAGACCTCATTCTTCATTACCCACAGGCTGGTCCACAAGAAGGCTTGCAGGTAAATAAACCATCTACAACCAATTGGCCTAGTCAATGGGAGCCATCAAGATTCTAAACCACCATTAATGGCCCACACTTTGCATAATTACAATAGGACCTCAGAGTTAACTTCATATTTCTAGTTTTAGATACAAGAATGATACATACGTACAAATAGGATGACCACACTCAGTAGATTATACGCTTTGTAATGATACCTTACAAGAGACCTTTTGCATAAAGCATATTCCAGTTACATTATATTCGCATTCCAAGCATATTTTCATAAAGCATATGGAGTGCAACGTCACACCCAGGTTGCACCTGGAATTGCGCATGGCTTCACAGTCAGAAGTGCATCTTTTTCCATCTGCGTGGGGTGTGATACTTGTGACGGTCTCTCTGATATTCACATCATCATAGTTATGCAAGCCTTTGCTACTGTCACACTGTGCTCTATATAGGGCTGGCCTGGAAAACCACTCTGAAGCTAAGCTAAGCCAAGCCAAGCCATTAATGCTCAAATAAATTTGTTAGTCTCTAAGGTGCCACAAGTACTCCTTTTCTTTTTGCGAATACAGAATAACACGGCTGCTACTCTGAAACCTGAAGCTACAAACAGTGCAAAATGCAGAGGCCTATTTACTTAGCAGGACTGGCCATAAGGAGCATGCTACACCCTTGCTCCAAATACTGCATTAGCTCCCTAGTTACTTTGGGCTGCAATTGCAGATATGGATATTGATACTGAAAGCTCCCCATGTTTTGAGCTTTGAAACCCTAGAAACCAGCTTTCTCCCTATGCAACATTACAAAGATTCATTTTCTTGTAATCTAAAATCTTATGTGCATGTGCCCTGAGAGGCAGCGACATGTGTGTTGAAAAAAATCACCAAAAGAAGTCAGTCAGTCATTCAGCTCTCAGGAAATGCTGGTGTGAGGCAAGAAGCTCTGTGCGAGGCAGACAAACATTGCTAAGGAAAGAGTCCAGGTCACAGAAGGACTAACCTTGTAGCTGAGCTTCCCCTTAGCCAGCCTGGGTATAAGTTTAGCTGTGTTATAGATATCGTTCATTAGATTTTCCACCACTTCCAGAAAACCATTATCTTCTCCCACTTCCAGCGATGGACGGTATCTTAATTCATCATTATATAGTTCCATGTGCACTTCAAACAAAGGAGCTGCATTGGCCTGAGATACATCAGTGCAAAGCGCATTACTGTCTGCCTTCCAAACACCTGCCATCACCCCCATCTTGAATGTACTATTTAGCCCACTACATTAACTGCCTCATTGCTAACCCTCTGTCTGACTTCCTTTAGCTGGCTGCTGCCCCAGTACTCCACTGACTCTGCTAGTCGCGGCTTCTCCACGCTCAAGCATGGCCTCTCTACTCCCCCTTTAGCACCTCTCTCTTCCCCAGAGGTCCGTGACTCTGTGCTGCCCTACATTAATGACTGCTCCTTATCATCATTATTCTCTCTACAAGGGGGGCTACTGCAGTAGATCTTGAGGCAGAAATTAAGGGCACAGAGCATTTTAATGATCAGGGCCAGATTTCTTTGCTATTCCATTCTATACAGGTTCTTGGACTATGCTCATTACCACAGTATCTGAGCAATTCAGTGGCACCCTGGATGTGTGGGGGTAGAGGAGACACACTGATGTTATGGCCTAGAGACAGGGAGGGGAACATGGTGAGGGCTCAATGGTGAAAGAGGAAAGGGTACAAAGTGTTTAGAAGGAAACAGGAGCTCAGTTTGGCCACATTAAGCAGGTTACACGATGAGGCATCTGGGACAAGACAGAAGGGGCAGCACAGGGGAGAAGAGGCTGATTCATGACTGCAGAGCAGAGGAGAAACTCGGAATGGAGGAGACAGCGCAGGGCTGCAGATGGAACTAGGGACTCCTCCACTGTCTCAGCGGGGCACTTCTCCTCCCTCTCACTTTCTGAAGGCGTCTCTTCTAGGGCTTGGTCCTTGACCGTCTGCTCTTTGTCAGTGGGCGCATGTGTGTGGTCACAAGTAACCATTCACCACCCTCATCCTGTCCTCTCTCTGCAGTCTCTTTGCCCTCTGCCAGAGCAACACCATTTGCTCCTGGACCCCTGCTCCCAACTCCACACCTGGGCTAATCTGAACTCCCCACCTCTGCTCCCAAGCTCTCCTCTTTTGTTCCCCTCTTTATTATAACGCAGGGAACAAAGGTAAGCAGCAGGATACGGACCCTGGACTTCAGGAAAGCAGACTTCGACTCCCTCAGGGAACGGATGGCCAGGATCCCCTGGGGGACTAACTTGAAGGGGAAAGGAGTCCAGGAGAGCTGGCTGTATTTCAAGGAATCCCTGTTGAGGTTACAGGGACAAACCATCCCGATGAGTCGAAAGAATAGTAAATATGGCAGGCGACCAACTTGGCTTAATGGTGAAATCCTAGCGGATCTTAAACATAAAAAAGAAGCTTACAAGAAGTGGAAGGTTGGACATATGACCAGGGAAGAGTATAAAAATATTGCTCGGGCATGTAGGAATGTTATCAGGAGGGCCAAATCGCACCTGGAGCTGCAGCTAGCCAGAGATGTCAAGAGTAACAAGAAGGGTTTCTTCAGGTATGTTGGCAACAAGAAGAAAGCCAAGGAATGTGTGGGCCCCTTACTGAATGAGGGAGGCAACCTAGTGACAGAGGATGTGGAAAAAGCTAATGTACTCAATGCTTTTTTTGCCTCTGTTTTCACTAACAAGGTCAGCTCCCAGACTGCTGCGCTGGGCATCACAAAATGGGGAAGAGATGGCCAGCCCTCTGTGGAGATAGAGGCGGTTAGGGACTATTTAGAAAAGCTGGACGTGCACAAGTCCATGGGGCCGGACGAGTTGCATCCGAGAGTGCTGAAGAAATTGGCGGCTGTGATTGCAGAGCCACTGGCCATTATCTTTGAAAACTCGTGGCGAACCGGGGAAGTCCCGGATGACTGGAAAAAGGCTAATGTAGTGCCAATCTTTAAAAAAGGGAAGAAGGAAGATCCTGGGAACTACAGGCCAGTCAGCCTCACCTCAGTCCCTGGAAAAATCATGGAGCAGGTCCTCAAAGAATCAATCCTGAAGCACTTGCATGAGAGGAAAGTGATCAGGAACAGCCAGCATGGATTCACCAAGGGAAGGTCATGCCTGACTAATCTAATCGCCTTTTATGATGAGATTACTGGTTCTGTGGATGAAGGGAAAGCAGTGGATGTATTGTTTCTTGACTTTAGCAAAGCTTTTGACACGGTCTCCCATAGTATTCTTGTCAGCAAGTTAAGGAAGTATGGGCTGGATGAATGCACTATAAGGTGGGTAGAAAGCTGGCTAAATTGTCGGGCTCAACGGGTAGTGATCAATGGCTCCATGTCTAGTTGGCAGCCGGTATCAAGTGGAGTGCCCCAAGGGTCGGTCCTGGGGCCGGTTTTATTCAATATCTTCATAAATGATCTGGAGGATGGTGTGGATTGCACTCTCAGCAAATTTGCGGATGATACTAAACTGGGAGGAGTGGTAGATACGCTGGAGGGGAGGGATAGGATACAGAAGGACCTAGACCAATTGGAAGATTGGGCCAAAAGGAATCTGATGAGGTTCAATAAGGATAAGTGCAGGGTCCTGCACTTAGGACGGAAGAACCCAATGCACAGCTACAGACTAGGGACCGAATGGCTAGGCAGCAGTTCTGCAGAAAAGGACCTAGGGGTGACAGTGGACGAGAAGCTGGATATGAGTCAGCAGTGTGCCCTTGTTGCCAAGAAGGCCAATGGCATTTTGGGATGTATAAGTAGGGGCATAGCGAGCAGATCGAGGGACGTGATCGTTCCCCTCTATTCGACATTGGTGAGGCCTCATCTGGAGTACTGTGTCCAGTTTTGGGCCCCACACTTCAAGAAGGATGTGGATAAATTGGAGAGAGTCCAGCGAAGGGCAACAAAAATGATTAGGGGACTGGAACACATGACTTATGAGGAGAGGCTGAGGGAGCTGGGATTGTTTAGCCTGCAGAAGAGAAGAATGAGGGGGGATTTGATAGCTGCTTTCAACTACCTGAAAGGGGGTTCCAAAGAGGATGGCTCTAGACTGTTCTCAATGGTAGCAGATGACAGAACGAGGAGTAATGGTCTCAAGTTGCAGTGGGGGAGGTTTAGATTGGATATTAGGAAAAACTTTTTCACTAAGAGGGTGGTGAAACACTGGAATGCGTTACCTAGGGAGGTGGTAGAATCTCCTTCCTTAGAGGTTTTTAAGGTCAGGCTTGACAAAGCCCTGGCTGGGATGATTTAACTGGGAATTGGTCCTGCTTTGAGCAGGGGGTTGGACTAGATGACCTTCTGGGGTCCCTTCCAACCCTGATATTCTATGATTCTATGATTCTATGATAATTAGCAATTTCAAAGACCCACAATCCTCTGCTCAGCAGCTGCTGAAGCACTATGGGATAGTGGCCTAAATTGTCCCAGAATTCACTTGCACATCCACAGAGGGATTGGTGTGCACATGCTCAGATGGCTGCAATGGCAAATAAGAGGTGGGAGGGTAGGGGCACGTCACATACTGAACCACGTTGTTTGTAACTGATTACAATAGCCAGGCCACTAACAAGTACAAAAGCATGGTTGCAGCTGTCCTGTGGACAGACCTTTATAGTATGTACTGAGACAATAAATTCAGTGCATGCAATGTAACTTCAAGAGATGTTTTAAGAAATCAGAAAAATGGTGGTTTCCTTAAATAACTCATAAATAATAGTGGCACGTGCATTATATATGTGCAAACACTGACATGTCATAAAAGGGAAGAGGAAACTGGATAACATACATCAGCTGCCATGTTAGTGAGCAGAAACTGTAAAGATTTGCGAATAAACTGGAAGAATCCATCTAAAACCATGTCATCCACATATTCCACATAGTCTTGCCATGTTTGGGATGTCTTATCAGTCTTAAATAAGTCTGCATTCTCCTGCAAAAAGAAACAAGCTATATTAACTTTTTGTTTGATAAATGGTCAGGCAAATGCCCTACCTTCTTTCAGTGAAAAACGGGACTGAACATTTGATTAAGTTAAAAGTCTAGTTTTCTGGTACCTAATGTCTATGTAGTTGCTTCCCTGGCCATTCTCTACAATTCCATTTGAATGTAAGGGAAAGAAAAAACTTTAATGTAATGCCCTCTGAAAAGAAACTGTCCCCAGGTCATGCCAAAAAGTCATACATGTGTCAAAAATCCCCCCCAGACAGCTGACATATAGACTTCTCTTATCTCAGTTGTACAGGAGCAACATGAGAAAAAACAAACAATAAATGAATCCCGCCAAAGGTCTTTAACAAAGCACTACAGGCTCATGCATGAAGTCCTTACTGAGCTATAACGACCATTGACTTCTGTGGGAGTTTTGCCAGAGTAAAGACTTCAAGGTTGTGCCCCAGATAGTTTGAGTCCACCATTCACATCCACACATGGAAAACATTAGTATGTGGAAGTGGTTTGAAGTTTAAAAGTGCTACAGCGCATAAGTGCTAGATATAATTAACTATTGTTAAAACAGTTCCAACTAGATTGAGTTTATCTTTCCTAGTTTCTTACCATAAGCATAGTCTGAATCTTTTGTCCAGCATCTTTAATTGCTGCATACCGTTTGTTTATGGTATGACCTTTTCCATCCAAGTCTAAGAGAGACGTTTCCTTATTGTCTTTCCTTTCAAATAGAGGACTGGCTGACCATTCCTGTAAGGAAAAAAGACCTAAAAGATGCACTTTTATTACCCTTGGGAAATACTATGCCTGGAGAGGAGAGAGATTTAATATATACCAAGAATGTTATTTTCAAAAGTGCCTGGAAAAATCTGTCACCCACCTGCATAAGCTGGTTGATATTCTCCACATTTAACTTAGTTTTCTGGATTCTTGCTTCTAAATCATGCAAGACATTTCTCATCTCTTGAATGTATTCCATAACACCTAAGAGAAAAATGCATTTCTAGCTAGTAGGCAGATAAGGTCTCCAGACATCAAAGTAACTGTCTGCCTGATGGCTCTGATCATCAGATTGTTGAGGAGAGATACAAAAGAAATTTACCTGTAATTTGTATTCTCAGATGGTAAATCTGACAGTGGATCCATGCTCTGCTTTATGCACGTGGCAGGTGCGGCTTCCCTAACTGAAGGCTTTGGCTGCCACACAACAGAATGTCAGCACCCCACAGCCTCTGCTCAGTGGGTCTAACACCCCTACTGCCTCCCATCTTTAGTCCTTTCTTAGACCCCAAAAGGTAGAAGATTAATGAAAACATTGCAAATTCTTCCTGCTAATCCCAGTATATTCTTGATCCATGCAGGACAGAAAGGCTTTTCATAATGAATGGGATCTGGCAGGGCTTCTATATTCTCCAATTGCCTCTGTGGAATAAGCTCGGACTCAGAGTAGTTTAGTGTCAGTAATGAGGAAGGAGGCAGGAGCTGCTAGCCTACTTAGCAATGGCAGGTGTACTCTACATGCTAGTGGCAGGTGCTCAAAGACTGTAGTCACCCACACAGGGTACAGACCTTGGGAGTGGGGATCTCTTAAAGGACTCACTTTGGAGGAATTAAGGTAAATGCCTCAAAAACGACATCTGCAAATCAACACAGAGAAGCACGGCTAGCCCAGCAAATAAGCAGCTGTATAAGCCTTCACTCCCTGGGCTGGGAGCACTGTGTGCTCGGCCTGGGGGGCAGACAGAACCACTCTGCATCTCTGTCAGTGACTGGCTCTTGAAGACCCAGCAATAGCCTCGAAGAGCCCCCATGTCAGCAACATCAAAGCCCTTCTAGGGCCCGAGAACATGCCGGCCCAACCCGAGTCCTTTGGGCCAAGGAAATAAAGGCAAACAAATGGCTCTAATGTTATGAAGCAGGGGATTCTCCCCAAAACACACACAGAAAAATGTTGTCATCTGGAAACAGGTAATGATGAAGTGCCTGACTTTGTACCTTCATTGCTCCAAAACAAGGTGGTTTCGGCTTTCTGCAGCTTGACATCATTCTCCTCTAACTCCTGCTTGACCAGTGGAAGCTCTACTGACAGTATGGTGGTCTTGATCTGGAAAACAAAAGCATCACTGGCTTAGGATCCAAAAACAGTTCTGTGGGGCGAAGGGTGAGCGGCTGCCTTATCTGCTGAAAAGCAGCCTTTTCAGAGCACACCTATGTTTGAACCATCTTAGCTGGTTTCAGAGGGAGAAATGGAGGCCTCACATTCCCACAGACAGGCTGGAAGGGTAGAACAGCATTGGTGACATGTAAGAGGCCCCAGCAAGTGACGTGCTCTCAACTATCACAGTGATGTGCAGCAATCTGAAACCCTAAGATAGGCAGCTCTCTCCTGCAGTGCTAAGCCATGAAGCAGTGCTAGTTACACAGGACAGTTTCTTCAAACCACCTGGAATTCTTACAACCCATTTTATCATAGTTGGAGCACTACTTTAAAGGGTTACCCAGTTTTGTACAAACTGGGATTGAACTCTTCTAAACAAGGCAGCGAGACAGACACACACTGATCCGGTTTCACCATTTTGTTATCTTTCCAACTTGCCTTATTGTACCAACCGACAATGAGATCCAGATTGCCCACAAACTTCCGGAAAGTTTCATTTTGAGAAAAGAGATTGCCAGCACTATCTGGAATATCTTTCTGCTTCTGAAAATTCAAATACTTGACTTCACGTAGGACAGCAACTAGCTACGAAATACAATAATTAGAAATAATTACCTATTCATAAAAGGAGAAGCTTCAGCATCATCCCATATTGAAAATCTCTCAAGAAAAATCAGGTATGAGTCCAAATGGTTTATCGCTGCTATTCAGTGAGGTGCCAGTCCAAACCAGCACACAAACGCAGCAAGGTTACTGTAAGGGGTCTGTCTCAGCAGTAGTAGTCAAAATAAAACAGACACTAACAGAACAGGGCTCATACAGTATCTGCTACAAATATTTCATTTCTGCCTGGACTGATTTCAACAAGACAGCTTTGTGTACAAGCATGGTGCCACCCACCTCCTTGCTG
The DNA here is from genome assembly GCF_965140285.1 of Lepidochelys kempii. Lineage (NCBI taxonomy): Eukaryota > Metazoa > Chordata > Testudines > Cheloniidae > Lepidochelys > Lepidochelys kempii. The sequence continues at coordinate 1,210,292 of NC_136393.1, forward strand.
AAGTTCACGCTGATAAGATTACCGTCTGGATCTCTCAGTATCAGCGGCTGTTGGAGGTTAAATTGGCAGTCTGTATCGACTCGACTTATCCACTCTTCATAGGTCTTCTCTCGGTAATTCTGCAGCAAACGCATCATCTCCTTATACTTCTCGGACACCAGTTTAGCTTCAGCACTGACCATAACACTGTAACCAAAGTAAAAGTTGCAATTGACGAAACAGATACACTGATAGATCATGGGATTTAATCACCATGCCAAACAGAAGCTTGGTGGTCTCAGTGGATATGTGCTTTGCCCTCTGTAAATTATCATTGATGCTCTGTCGTACATACACTGGATAACAGCATATCCTAAAGTGCAAGACGCCAACAAAACTTACTTACGGGTGATCAATGGCTTGCAACTCCGTCATTGGAGTCTCTAGTCTTTCTTGGAGCTCCAGAGCCCACTTCAGCTGCCCAGCAACAGGAGGCATATTTTTGCTGATAGGCGGCACACCTCCAGATTTTGTGGCCGCTATCTGGGCATCATACATTATCTTTGCATTGTCCAATTCAACATTAAACATTTCCAAAAGGGTGGAGTAGTGAGGGGACACTTCTGCCTTTATCAGAGGTCGGTCCAATAGTGATCCAAACATGTGTATTTGCTAAAGAACAAAGAAATTGGTAAGCTGTTTATACATCAACGTATCTGCAGACATAGTCTATTGAGAATGCAGCTCCAAGAGGCATTAGTTAAATTATGCTCAAATCGCTCTAGATGTATATAATGCCTTTCATCTACTTCACAAATACTGGATCACCTAAAGATTCACCTCTTTCACAGGGCCCTTCCACAAACCACTTCAGTTAAATGGCCTCATCTCTCCACCTGGTCCACGTGCAGGAGACTGGATAGATACTAGAGCAGGAAATCGGAATTTCCATGCCATAGGAAATTCCCAAATTTTGAAAAAAAAAAGTTCTAAATTGGAGCAAAAAGCTGAAATTAAAAAAATTTTCCACATCAAAACTTCAAAACATTCTTATTCACAACCATCAAAACATTTGTTTGATGTCAATTCATTTCATTTAGACTGTTCTAGGATATTAAAATGTTGACTATAAACTACAATATTAATGATATACATATTACATTTAACATTTTAATATCCTAGAACAGTCTAAATGAAATTGCTTGAAATGAAAATGTCAAAAAACACTTCAGCATTGTTGAAATTAAATAAAAAAGCTGAAACAATTAATTCACATAGGCTTTTTCCTGTTGAAAATGTCATCGAAATTGACAAGTTCCTGCAAAAAAAAAAAAATTATTTTGACAAAACTGCATTTTCTGATGGAAAACAGCTCCACTGAAAATGTTTTTGACCAGCTCTAATATTTACATTCTAAGTTAACATCTTCCTCTGTGACACTCCCTCGCCATTAGCATCTGTCTGACCCGCACTCACCCCGACAGAATCTGGCTCCTCTAAGGAAAATCAGGCCCCTTTGAAGTATCTCAAGTTGGGCCCCCAAAATCTCTAAAGTAGCTTTTGAAAGTCTTGAACCTTTCATCATTATTTTAATGTATATATAAATACAGAAACATCTTAACTGACAAGAGTATTCATAGATTTGGTATCAGAGCCCAAAGCAAAGTCACCCTCATTAGGGTATGTGCTAACACTCTTGCTAGAAAAGAGGCACACCAACCATACACGCACATTTATACCTTGACAGCAGATTCAATACTATTACAGTCATTAAATCCCTGAGAAAAAATGGTTGCCAATCTTCTATCCAAATCCTGAATTTTGGTCTGGAACTCTGTAAAATCTTCATCAAATTCCTGTCAGTAAAAAGAACAAAGGATTCAAATAATAGGATTAAGTCATGCTTAGGTATTTTATATAGAGAACCATTCAATTTAAATGAACTGATTTTATGGATGAGTGCTAAGACCAGAGGTTTTTTTCCTAAAGTAAGTACATTTGTTGCCATGGTGACTATTCTAATATGCAGGTCCTCTGCCTTGTTCAAAGCAAGTAATTTATTCATCTAACAAATGAACACATTTTTCATACTAACATTTACTCACCTCTTCTGCAGGATCTAAGGGATCATATTTGCAATCAGCAAAAACCTTAATGAGTTCAGAGATTTCCTCATAAATCTGAAACACCATGCTCCCAAGGATGTTTCCTCTCACACCTCCCAACTCAATTTTCTCCAGCTTCAGAAATTCGATTGTTGTTACATACAACTCCTAATGAACAGAAACAACCATCACACTCAATAAATCTTCATATCAAAATGCTGTTACCTACATGTCAGGGTTCTCTTGAAAGAGAACAGGCACCGGACACAGAATCCATGGGACTTGGGGATCAAGAAGAAAAATGCAGGTGCTAAATAACTAATAATAATCCAAATTCTATGTTGTGCTTAGTGTCTTTCATCAGAGGACTTCAAAGTATTATCTCCTTCCCTTTGCATAAGGGAAAACAGAAACCCCGATTCAGCCAGGTACTTAAGCACACATCTAGCTTAATGGGACTAGTTATGTACTTACATTTAGGCACACGCTTAAGTGCCGTAGTGAATCAGGGCCTGCGTGATGAATGAGAGGGTCCCTATCTGTATTCCATGTGGGAGATGTACATGCTCCACGTGCCTGAGACCAGACAATTCTTCCTAGCTATGCCTCTTGGTCTGCACCTGCCTCCTTCCTCTCCTCATGCTCCAAACCAAGGGGAGAAGGGGTGGCACAGACCAACCACATCTCCTGTTCCTTCTCTCCCATGAACTGTAAGGATCCAAAGCAGCGGGGAAAGAGGATGGGTGGTGGAATACAGATAGGGACCACACATCTCGAAGAACACTGGTTACTGCACAGGTACAAAACCTCTCTTTCTTCTTCGAGTATTGGTCCCTATGTGTATGGCACTGTGGGTGACTGACAAGCAGCACTCATTGAGGAGGAAGGCATGAGGATGCTAATGACAAAAGGACCAAACCAAAGGATGCATCAGCTGCAGAAGCTTTCATGAGCCTGTAATGCCTTGTGAAGGCATGACAGAGCTCCACATTGCCACTTCACAGATGGCAGTGAGTGGCACCTCACACAGCAAGGCTACAGCAGGTGTCTTGGTTCCTGTAGAGTGGGCTTTCACACCTTCTGGAGGCCTCTCTGCTAACCGGTCAGAGAGTAGGATACAGCCTGAAATCCACTAGAAAGAGTCACTTCTCCCTTCAGCACTTCCCCAGTGAAACAAACCGTTTAAGCAATTTCCTAAAGGATTTTGTTCTTGGTAGGTAGAATGCCAATGGAATGGAATCTCCTATCCCAATTACTGGTGTGTACCTTGGGAAAAACCACAGGTAAGTATGTTGTCTGGGTTAGGTGACAGTCCAAGATTAATTTGGGTGGGGTCAATCTTGGATGCACTCTTAGCCTTCTGGAATATTGCGTATGGAGGATCAGCCATAAGGGCCCTAGTTCTCCTACCCTTCCAGCCAAAGTGATGGCCACTAGGAAGGTGGCTTTCATAGATAAATGGGTTTGCAAACATGTTGGTGAAGTTTCAGATGGGGACTCAGTTGGCAGCCAGAGGACTAAGTTAAGATCCCATGTTGGAGCAAGTTTAGTTACTGGAGGGATGGTTCTGGCGAGACCCCTTAGAAAGCACAGTCCCTGCAGGGAGCAAATGGAGCAATAGTCAGCGGGAGGGTTACAGGCATTAATCACTGCCAAGCACACTCAGAGAGCTTGTTTACAATAGTGGGAATGTCTGGTTCCTCTGGGGAAAGCTGGCACTGATGAATCCAGAGAGAAGAATCTCTTAGCTCAATAGCACTTTCTGGTGGATTCCTTCTTGCTATTGTTGAAAGGAGATCCCCAGTGCCTGAATATGCTCTTCAGGAATCATGTAGGTCTGTTGTACGAATATTGAGTTAAAAGGTGTTTAGGAACTCCCTCCCTGTCCAACATTACACAGTGTTAACCTAGGTCCGGGGACTGGCATACACAGATCTCAGCTTGCTTAGTACCATGGCAAATGCAACATTAACAATCACTTTAACCTTTTACTAAAGATACAGAAAAGAAGGTAAAATAGTTAAAGCATTTGAAACGTTAAGTAAAGCTTTTATTTTAACAACATTTCTTGTTCCCTTTGTCATTAGCTGGAGCTGGTTTTAGAAAGAATAATCCCTTTATTTGACAGTCTCTCAGATGGTATCACAGATGGCGATAAGTGTCCTTCTGGGGACAAGGAAAGAAGTTAGTTGAAATGGGCTGAAGCTGCTGCTGCTAATGTCCAATCCCATGTCATCCCAAGTGGTGTTGAGGATTCAGCTGGACCTGCCAAGGATGGAAACATCATCTGGATCCCTCTCTTTGACCAGAGCTGGTCAGGACTTCCCTCAGGATTACGGCTAAGAAGGTCCAGGGTCCCAGGAGATGGTGGAAGTGGCAGCCATGATGGTGAAAGTTTGCTCCAGTAGTGTCCGTCTGTTCTTCTCCATCTGTTCTTCTATCTTGAAGGGTCTATAAAGGCAGTGATGGGAAAATATCCCATACCTTCATTATTTTATCCACCAATTAGGCCTAATATCTGACTCACCAATCTGTAGTTTATAAACTTCCAGCTCCACATCATCTGTACTAGCATAATTTCAACAGTCCCTGAGACCCGTATCAGTAGGCCATTTTTTGTTTATACTAATTCAGTTTTTCTGTATCCTTTTCATACCTTTTCCCATCAACATTTGTTATAGGTTATTGTGACATTTTATGAATTTTCACAGAGAAGATCGCAATTAGAGTAAAGGTGTAGGCCCCATTATCACAGCTCCCATTCGTGGTCAATCGAGAAGTGCCTGCTGAGGCCGTCCCCTAACACATTATATATTCCTGGAGATATAGTCAGCTGGTGTCAAATACCCCAGCTCCACAGGCTGACTGCCTCTATTCACTTGGGGGGGAGGCGGTTTAGACCTAGCTCCCCCATGCTTGTTGATGTAGAACACAGTTGTCATGTCGTTTGCTATCACCTGAATATGCTGGGCTAGTATGAACAGTAAAAATGGTGTGAAGGCCTCTCAGACAGCTCTCAGCTCCAGATGGCCTATGTGCATCCTGGACTCTTGAGAAGTCCATGTTCCTGTGCTGTATGTTCATCCAGAGGGGCACCTCTGGGATCAATATTTTCTAGGGTGGGGAAGAGTGAAGGGAGCTCCCACACACCCCTGCTCTCCCAAAGGTAGAGTCCCCCACACTCCGGGAGTCTAACTTGGCCATGTGTCTGCACTGCATGTATACCATTTGAAGCCAAGCTTGTAGACAGTGAAGATGAAGTCTCACAAACAGTGTCATGTAGGCACAGGATGTCATGTGATCCAAGGAGGCTGAGACATGCATGAACCGACACCAGTGGGCTTTCTGAGCTGACTGATCAAACACGTCATTGATTGAAATCTGTCCACAGGAGGTATGCTCTGGCACTGACAGTGTCCAGAGTTGCTCTGATAAATTCTATGATCTGCATTAGAACTAAAATGAGCTTTTTACGTGTCAACACAGATTCCCAGTGTTGCTAGAAGACTGAGCAGCGATTTAGTTGCTTTCAATAGCTGCTGAGGAGATCTCCCCATCAACAGCCAATTGTCTAGAAAAGAAAAGACAGACGAGCCGTGATGCCATTGCTGAAAGCACCTTTGTAAACACTGTGGTCACTGTCACTACTCCGAAGGGGAACACCCTGATAATGGTTAGGACCTATAGAAACCTCAGGGATCATATAGACGTACATCCATCTCACAGGTGAAGATAGATACCTTTCATGCAAACAGCCGTGAACCAGCCATTTTTGTTTAGGGACAGAGTTACTGATGCCATGGTGATCATCCTAAATCTCAATCTCTAGCTACAGGCATTGATTTGTTTGACATCTGCAATGGGTCTCCATCCTCCCTTTTTCTCAGGAATGAGGAAATATTTGGAATAAAATCCCTTTTCCTGATGTTGAGGTGGTAACAGCTCTATGGCTCCTCACGGAAGTAGGGAGTCTATGTCCTGAATGAGTATCCTCTTGTGAGAGTGGTCCCTGAAGAGGCACAGGAGAGAGGAACTAAGATGCAGCCAAAGTGAATGATGTCAAGAACTTGTCTGTCTGTTATCCACCAGGTATGGAAAAATGGACAAGGCCATCACCAAACTGGCTCTTGGAAGTGGTAGGACATGGCATCAGGACTGGTTCACAGCTGTTGGCAGCCCTATCATAAGTATTTCTTGATGGGAGGTTGCAGCTGGAAGGAGTAGCAGCTGTGTGTTTGTTCTGTTGCATCCTCTGCTGCTTTTGTGGTGGTTCAAATCCCGTCTGGTGTTAGAAGGGCTGTGGTGCTGGTATAGGTTGTAAGGCTGTCCATCATACTTGCCTTTTGGTGCTAGAGTGTAGATCCTCAAGGCATGGAGGGCTGCCCTAGAGTTTTTTAATGAGTGGAATACTCATTCATCTTTTGACCAAATAAGTTCTTCCTGTCAATGGGCAAATCCTCCACTGTGGATTGAACTTCCCTGGCAAATCCTGAGGAATGAAGCCAGGACTCCCTATGCATGATGAGAGCAGTCACCATTGATTGAGAGTCTGTGTCAGCTGCATCTGGTATGGCTTGGAGGGAGGATCTGGCAACCAATCTACCCTCCACAATAAAGGCTTGAAATTGTGCCCTGTCCTCCTGAGGGAGCTTGTCTCTGAATTCTGAAAACTTTGAATAATTAATAAAATTGTACTTTGAAAGGAATCGGCTGGTAATTGGCTAGTAATTGGCTATTTGGAATTGCAGGCTGGTTGAAGTAAATACCTTCCTTCTGAGGAGGTCCAAATGCTTAGCATCTTTATCTGAAGGAGTGGACATGTTTGCTGTTGCCTACATCCTTCAGTGGGAATTTGAATAACCAAAGAGTTGGGGACAGGAGGTGCGAACAAAACTCTGTTCTGTTGGCTGGGACAAAGTACTTCTTTTCTGCTCTCTTAGGAGTAGGTGCCACATGACTCTGGCAGACTCTCAGATGGCCTCATTAAGGGGAAGCACCACCCTACTAGGCCACGCAATGTGTATACTATCAAGGAGTTTGTGAGGTGTCTCTTGGACTTCCTTCCTCCAGAGGAATCTGGAGCATATCAGAAACCCTCCTCAAAAGGTCTTGAAACTGTTTGAGGCCATCTGGCAGAGAAGTTGGGGCTGGAATAGTGGCTTCATCAGGAGACTGATGCGGATACTCTGTTGGCACCATGGTACTACCGGATCCAGCTCTTCCTCCTCCATGGGTCTTGGGGAGCTCAGAGAGATCTCGGGGAAGGATAATGTGACTCCCAATGGGACTGTACTGATTCAGGATATTGCACGCACAGGTCCCCACGATCCGACACTGGTTGAGGCAGCCCCTAAGGCATAGGATACCAATAGTTCCAAGAGGGATACAACCTCTTACAGGGTCAGAGGGAGGGAGGGAGGGAGGGAGAAGAGATTCTGGATCCTCTATCTGGGGTCATGTCTCTCAGTGGGAGTGATATCAGTCCATCCCCAATGTCAGATCCCCTGAGGAGGAACATGTAGGATCCAGATCTAATAGTGGTGCCATCCATACCATAGACATTGAAATGCCCCCACTGGTAGAAGGAACAGGGGTTTGATTTCCCCTTTCATAGCATTCATACACCGGCAGTGTCCCTCTGCCTTGTAAGGACTGGTTCTGATCAGAGGTAAGATTGTGGCTCTGGAAGGATGACACCCTCTGGAGTAATATATCTATCCCCATCAACCTCTGATGGTCAGTGCAGACCAGGAAGGCCCCTGGCAGGAGATACAGCTCTGGAAGCCTGGAATCCTGGGCACGATATGAGTCCCATATGGAGAAGTATGTGGAGGGGAACCCATTCAGGGCGAATCCCTGAATTCTAACTAACATTTAACTGTATTTACAGAGACTCTTCTCCACACACACTGTTGGATCCAGTGTAGAGAGGCCCTCAGAAGTCAATGCTTCCTTGTGAGAACATGACAGCATCATCAGCGTATGGGGCTCTCAACACTTCTGCTCTTGCACTCTCCAAGTCCCTCCTTATTCAGCACTGATGACGAGCCCACTCCTGCTGACAGCGCCAGTATCAAGGCACCTTTGCTTTGGGCATGCAGATTGGTACCATGTCCCTCATAGGCTCCTGTGCTTCCCAGAACAGGACGCAGCATCACCCGACTTGGACAGTATCAGGGAATAAGTCCTCTTACAGATGGATTTGGAGCAGGATTTCTCTCTAGCCTTCTGAGAGTGCTTCCTACACTCGTGGTGAGCCTGAGGAGTCTTTGGCTCTATCCAGTGCTACGAGGTGTGCTTCTCGATGCCTTTGCCTGGTGTACAGGCGGTCTGCCCAGCCCAGCCTGGAGTCTCATTAGGCACTCCATCAGCTGTTTCTTTAGTCTGTATCCTTGTGCTTGCCAGGTTCAGCTGGGAAAGGAGCGCTTTCATGCTTAGCGGAAACGTGCGCTTCTCCAAGACAGTACAAGCACCTCTGATGGTCAGTGCAGACCAGGAAGGCCCCTGGCAGGAGATACAGCTCTGGAAGCCTGGAATCCTGGGCACGATATGAGTCCCATATGGAGAAGTATGTGGAGGGGAACCCATTCAGGGCGAATCCCTGAATTCTAACTAACATTTAACTGTATTTACAGATTACAAGTCAAAGGAGCAGCTCCGTGGACCATGAGAAAATAGAAAGGAACTGGAGATGCATTTGGACTGCACCACCCCTTGTACCCTCAGTTCAGCGAGGGAGGAGACAAGAATCCTCCAGTCTCCAGCACATGGAGGACACACACGCCCACAGTGGAGTATACCCAGGGGCCAGCACTGGAAGGAGAAGTGGTTTGGCTCATGGTTATATTGCAAGTCAGTGGCAGAGTCTGTTCTCTCAACTCCCGCTCCCTTGCTATTCTTTGGGGGAGTTCCTCACTGTGCATCTTCAGAGTTCAAGTTCAGCACAAAATCCAAGGGCAGAGCAGGGAGAAAGTCGCCTTCCACATGCAACGACATGGCAAGGAATGAGATCAAGCCTCGGTTCTCTTTTCACACCCAGCAAATCAGATGTCCACCCAGCCCCCAGATCTCGCTCTCACTCTCTGGCATCGCCTTCTGGGTGTCTGGTTAGCAACTACACTGTGGCCTGGCCAACCCTGTAATGCTATTCTTCCCAAGCCCTCCACCAGCCTCTTCCTCTCTGGCCTCACTCACACCCATGCTGCCCCCTCTGCTCCACATGAAAAACCACTGCCAAGATTATCTTCTCAACCTATTCAGATCTTGGCAGCTCCCCCCGCCTCCCTTCAGTTCTTTGCTGGCTTCTCCTGCTCTGCCCCCATCAGGTTCAAGCCCCTGACTACAGCCACAAAGCCCTGCCTTATCTGCTCTTGTGTTCTGTGTCACTGTCACCCCCACCCCTCTTCGGCTGCAGCCTCCTCCACCCACACAAATGCCTGCTTCTCTGGTGACCACTGTGCAAGGAGCACCTCTCAAGTTCAGCTGGAAGACCTCTCCTCTTTCACTGTCACCTGGAGACCCACTGCTGTTATGGTGACAACAGGTGTAAGGATTTGGCATTTGGGACTAGTTTACACACTGTAGGTGTATCTGGTTGTACCCTTTATCCTGCCCTCTGCCTGATGGCCAATTCATCTGTCTTTAGATTGGGAGCACCTCAGGTCAGGGCTTGTAGCTTCTGGGTGGTTTGGCAGGCTCCTGCCATTCTGTGGACACTATAAACACAGAAAGGCTTCCCCAGCAGAATAAGCACGAGTTGAACTACCAGACACAAAGTATTTCATAGGCACCTCTATAGTCTTCACTCTGTGCAAAAATGAATCCATTCTGGTAAACACAAGAGACGAAGGGAACTCCCATAGTTTGGCCTCCTTGTCCTGAAACCAGAGAAAGATTTGTCAGCGTAATAGGAGCCCAGCATCACTATCGGGCAGGGTTAGCTAGTGGGGATGTGGCGCTTTTGTCTGAGCACTTTCTCCATGCCCCTGTTCCCAGCTGATCGCAAAGCCGGTCAGCAGCAACATACCTTAAAGAAGGTGGGCATCACCTCTGAGCAGCACCTGTGGTAGGTTTGGTAAAGTCTTTCTACAATTGAAGGGCCTAGTTTGATCCCTCCCAAGATCTCTTCTATCTCTCCTTGCAAGCCTTTCATCACTTCCTCGGGGCTCAGGAAATTTCGGGTCTAAACAAAGTAAAATGCAGCAACAGGACTTCAAGAACAGTTCCAATCAGAAGGTCACGTACTTTGTGTCTTCTGCAGGCAAGGAGCCCCCCCCCCACCCCCGGATCTGGTCACTTCCGCAGGCAAGGGCCCCCCCCGATCTGGTCACTTCTTCACACCAGGAATCGCACCAGCTACAAGCAGCATTTGCAACATACCACTGTGGAGTCCAATTCACCCCTGCGCCAGGGCGAGGGCTGGCCCAGAGCGCGGGTGGCACAACCTGTGAATCCCCGACTCGGGGGAGCCTCTAGCACAAACTTTGACAGCCCTAATTCACCCCCTGAGCTGGCAGCATCAGGGAATTGCCAGGGAGGCTGTGGGATTGTCCTGGCCACAGTGCCTCCTCTCCCCTCTCTGCTGCCTCTGTTCCTCACCTGGCCCGCCCCAGAATGAACCAGGGGCTTCCGCCACGGTGTCACAGAGGCCTCTGTATGGATGCGATTCATCAGGGAGCTGTACAGCCCCCTAGGCCCCTTTGCCCTATTGGGCAACAGTGAGTTTGGCCCCTGGTCCTTAACGAAAGTAAAGAAACTGCCTCTATAAATGGTCACCCAGCAACAGGATGCTGCCTTCTCCCTCCTCCCAGCTGGCCCAGGCCCGCACCTCCCCTTTCCTGCAAGGGGGTTTACAGCAGAGGCAACTGCTCAGCATTCCCGCGTGCCTCCATCTGAAGCACAGGGCGCTTCTGGCTTGGACTCTATCCCAGCACGGAGGTGGGAAGAGTGCCGCCACGGAACAGGGGAGGGGGTTTACGTCAGCACAGCAGCAGCCCAGAGCGATCGTCCCTCCCCCACCCCGGCACTCTGGAAAAGGTGGTGCAGCAACCCACTTGCACATGGACTTGACCCAGGACCCGTGCTGCAACGCTATTGCCCCCTCCCTGGAACAGTACCATTTCAATTAAGAGGTTGCAGATCTCCTGTAAGATGACAATGACCCTGGACGGCGTGTTGTAGTGTTCCGAGTTAGCCCATATTAAGCAGACCGTGTACAGGACACTGTCAATGTAGGGAGACAGCTGTGAAGAAACGACATTCCTTTGAACCCATTTAGAAGCAATAACGTGCCCATCAGTAAAGCAAGTTACTTTTACCTGGAACTTCCTGACCTTTCAAGAACGAAATCTGAAAATCATAAAACTTAACGGAATTTCAGAATGTTAAACATGGCAATATTCTGACAACAAGACTAAACTGACACACAGAAAACCCATGCATGGAAGCATCTGAGAACTGTTTCATACATCATTGCATGGAATTTGCAGCTTGGGTTGTTTAGAATTGGGTACTAGTTCTCTGCAAACAACATACCTGAGGGTATTCGGTTTGTTCCATTTCCTCCAACAAAACCTTAAGCGGTTGTAAGTATAGATTAATATCATTGGCTTCCTTCACTCCTGCATCAAATGAAAACTGCAGGGTAGGTGAAGTCAGAAGATACAATTAAATACCATCTAAAATGAAACCATCCCTTTATGTGAATCATCTGGGGCTTATACCTGCACTGACTTCCTTGAAAACATTCTTCAGAGCGGGCCAGTAGCAACTCTTTGCCTTCTTCAAAATCTCTGCTATTTTATTCACTTTGGGTGCAAGCAGCTAGATGTCAAAATGTATCAACACGTCAGCATTCCAAGAGTGCACACCAGTGTATTTAAGAGAAATGTTATCAGCCCAGAAATGGCCAGGAGACACGGTACCTGCTCATGAATGCATTGCAGATTGACCAGCCTGGAGCTCCAGAATTCAAATTCCACCTTTGGCAATGGGTTCAATCCGTCCAGCAGGGGCTGGGCAGAATCTCTGCTCAGTACGTCTCTTATCTGATGAGACCAGTCTATGATTATCGTCTCAATGGCATGTAATAAGGAGCTGTCTATCGCCGCAGGGAGTCTGAAAGGCAGCATCAAAAACCAGCTCCAGGAGTTCATGCTGCGTAGGAGCGGGCCCCACTCTTTCCTAATCTTGCCTTCATTTACTTCCACTAGGTGCGGGAGCAACGGCAGCCTTATTTTCAGCTTTAATCCTAAACACATTCCCCAATTAAAACCTTACCCAGCGGGTCCCACACGCTCCCATAGAGCCTATGGGTTAGGGGTGGTCACATCACCAGAGCCCTGTTAGACCCATTCCTTTGGCTCCCAATTTCCCTTCCCAATGGTACTTCACAGAAAGATGCATGCGAGAGACAGCTGGTACCCAGGTGTGGAGCACAGCCCCTGCAACAGAGCAGGTCCCTTGTCCCTAGGGATTCAATGGAGGAATTGAATTTTTCTTTGCAGGAAAAATACAACTAAGAGTGAATTTCCTGGAGCCCTCACCTGTCTAGGGAATCAGTGGAACTGCCCAGGTTCTCCAGGTGCTCTGGGAGAGGGAGCAGCGTCTTCCCTTTGATCTTTCCTCCCATCACAAACATTTCATTTTTCAGTCTGTGGGCTTGTTTCACGACGTCATCAGACACCACTTTAGGCCACCCGCTCATGTTCTCCTCTTTCATGAAAAAGGAATAAACAACCTAGAAGAAAACACTTCTTTAGTTTGGTTAGTTCTCTCTATGTATTTTATGGGGGACAGAGGCCGAAGACAAAACTGTGCTGAGAAATCATCGGCTTGTTTGCAGAGGTGACAGCACGAACAAGTGATATAGCAAAGCCACAGCTGAGAAGAATGGTTTGTGCCCTGCTTGGTGCTGCCTTGCAATGTGTGTCATTTTCCTTAAAGCCCTAGCTCCCGGAGTCAGGTGATTCTGTGAGACTCTCAGTTTTCATTTAAAACAACATTTCTAGTCCTCATGGTTGCAGAGAAAAGCTTGAAAAGGTGCTGTGAGTAAGACCCTGATGGCTCAGAGTGAAAAGAAAATGCTCCTGGCATATTTTTTAATGCCTTGTGAATTTTGGGGGCCTGACATGATTTTGAACACTTGGGGTTGGCAATACTGTAAATGTGAATATTTATAAGTTTGAAAAAAATCCAGTCAGACAATTCCCAGTTATCTCAGTGAGGGGGAAATTACACACTCCACAATATTTTAAAGAAATAAATTTTTCAGCATAAATAACACCAGAACTACTAAGCTGAGATATCTCTCTCCCCTCACAGGGCCACTGACATTGGGGGAATTAGGGAAAAAATTAAAAGCCATAAGCTCTTAAAAATGTGTTTCATGAACGTGCAATAAGGTTCAGAGATTTTATTGCCACGTGCAGACGGGGACCCAGGCAGCCCCCCACCCCGATGCACCACTTGGCCATTGCCACGTGCAGCCAGGGACCCAGGCAGGCCCCCAGCCCCACCCCGATGCACCACTCGGCCACTGCCATGTGCAGCCAGGGCCCAGGCAGTTCACATTAAGGCAGGAAAAAGCACAGTATCTTACAAGATGTAAAAGGGAGGAAACCCAGCCAAAAGACGGGCTCGTCCAGGCTTGGCACTGACTGGACCTTGTGAAGGAGACAGCATTCAGCTCAGGGCACTGTGCCATATGCGGGCTTGGCTCTGGAGAGGGAGCAGCAGAAGGCAGCAAGGAAGCTGCTCAGGAGGAGTTCAGTGTTGCTGGGAGAGGTTTGGAAGCAACCTAGCATGGAAACTCCCCGTGACAAAGGAACTGGATGAGGCAGCTCAAGGTGCCTCCTCCCACCAGCCACGGACTGGTGGGGCAAGGGGAGCGGTGATGGCAAACAGACAAGGGATTCAGGGGCAAGCACCTCAGCAGCTTTGGAGCCATGGTCTTCCTGAAGGTCCCTGGGACTCGGGCTCATCCACTCAGCATGGAATGTGATGCTGGCGTGGAAATGACACACTCTAGGGGCCAGCCTTGGGCCAAGTGGGTTTGCTCTGCCCCCCATGGCCTCTGAGACGGGCACTCTGGAACCAGCCCTTTGCCCACTCCCCAGGTGCGGAGCGGGGCAGGGGTGTTTGCCTTCAGGACACCCACCTCCTCCACCACTGCGATTAGCTGATCCACCGGGGAGGGGCTGATGTCGCCCACCAGGAGCCTGCTCTGGAAGTTTTCCTTGGTGATGTTTTCCCTCTTCCTCTTCACAAAGTAAACCCCTTTGCTCTTGAGCACGGGAGGGAACTCGAGGCAGGGCACTAGCTGCCCGGCGGGATTGAGGCTCAGCACTAGCACCAGCAAGTCCTGCTTCTCAAAGAACTCCGTGAGCATGGCGTTGATCTCCTCGTTGCCCACGAACTTGGCCCATTTGTCTGGCTTGAACCGCAGGGTGAGCGTGGAGTAGTTCTCCAGGAACTCCACCCTCTTGTCCGATGCTGTGGTCATCCTGCCCCTCGGTGCTCAGCAGGGTCCTACTTAAAGGAGTAACGCCGAGCAAATTGGGGTCAAGGCAGGTTTTTTCCCAGTCTCTCCCGCACTCAGGGCTAGCTGTGCTTCCTGCAATGGGAGAGTGAAAGGACATGGTAATTAGAGACCAATTAGCCCCACCTGCACAGGTGCCCATGCTCTCGCTCTCCTCGCTGCCAGTCATTAGCGAAGGCTGAGCCAAGGGGCTGAAGTTTTAGTCTGAAATGCTCAGGGGCCCCCCTGCATTCGGCTGCCCCGCGGGCTGGTGTGCAGAAGTGCTGGCACCCACAACCCCAAAGGCAGGCAGAGGGAGCAGTGGGTGCTCAGCTCTTCTGGAGGGCAGGGCCCCAGTGCCTAATGCCAGGCACCCCACCGAGAGCCCCAAAGGGAGAGGCTGCCTTCGAGAGTGAGCAGGCCACTCTGTGCCCACTCAGTGCCCAGTCTTCAGAGCCTCCTGTTCTGTTGTTTTCACGTCCCTCCTTTTGGGTCTTGCTCCCACAAAGATTGGGGTGAGATTTATAGGGCTGCACAGCCTCTGCCCCCTCACGGCTCCAGCTGCTGGGAGGGGACAGGAGACAGGAAACCTGCCCTCACCCCCACCCCAGGGAGAGGTGCTGCCTGCCAGACAGAGGCTGCAACAGGTCCCTCATGTTCTCAGGGCAAGGAAGGGGGCAGTTCTTAACATAGCCTCCACCATCCCATTTTCCCTCAGACCCCACATCCCTAGCCCCAGCTCCTCTCGCAGCCCCATATTCCCCCCCATGACCCACTCTCACAGCCCCACCTTGCCCCCTCCCTCAGCCGCCAATCGCCTTCAGCCCCGGGACGGTCTGGCAGCCTGTATGGCCCCTGGACCCAGGCCTATATCCTGCCTGGCAGCTTCACAACATCCAGGTCCCTATTTCTCCCCCAAGCTCTGTCCAGCCCCACAGCTCTCCCGGCTCCATAGCCCCTCTTCCATCCCGTGAGCCCACAGCACAGGCCCAGAGTTAAAAGACACAAACCCTCTTGCCGGAAGGCTGCAGCGTGACACTGGGGTGTGTCCCAGAGCAACGGAGACAGAGTCAGGGCGCCTCACCCCCGCGTGCCCTAGCCTGGCTCTTTGCAGACTGACTGGGCTGGCAAGTGGGCCTGATCGCATGCAGGACCAGGAACACACCCCCCCCCCGCCCACAAACTGCAGCTGGCAACTCCCCCCAGCCCAGCCCCAGCCCCACAGCCACTGCCCGGACTCTATCCCCCCCGCTCCCTCGTCGAGCCCCCGTCCCTGGTGCCTCCCAAATCACCGAGCGGACACACTGAGCCGGCTCGGCACCAAGCTCCCCTCAGAGCGGAGGCCCCCGGCTGGCTGGTCCAACTGCCCCGGAACCCCCCAGGTCGGGGACAGCCGCCACCAACCGCCCAGCTGCCAGAACCTTCCGCCCACCCCTGCGTGGCCAGCCGGGGCCAGGGGGCCTGGCAGCAGCACGAGCTGTCCCCACGCTCTGTCCCCACCCTCGCCTAGCTTGGTGCAGGGCCCTGCTAATGCTCTGCATCTGCCCAGCGCCTCCCATCCAACCAGGCCTCACACGCGGTGCTCTGCCATGGCCGGGAGCCTGGCTGCCTGTGTCCCTCCCGCTCCTCCCTAGTGCCAATTCATCTGGAGAGCCCCTCCTGCCCGCCTGCTGAGCTCGCTGCATCCTGGACTCCCCTCACTGCCCCGGAGGGGCTCGGCTCAGACACATGCCCTGTGAAATGCCACCGCCAGGGGCTCAGCAAATGCACTCTGCAGAATCCAGAGAAAAGCTCCATAGACTGTAACAGCCATCGGCTCCCTGTGGAGGGGAAGGACAGTCCAGTGATCCAGCCTCTAGCCTGGGCCCTGGGACGCCTGGGCCCTGGGACACCTGGTTCCAATTCCCTGCTCTCCTGTGCCTTGGGCAAGTCACTCGGTCTCCCGGTGCCTCAGTTCCCCCGGTAGCATAGAGATCACAGCCCTGCCCTGCAGCACAGGGGAACAGCCCCAGCACCTGTTCTTTTCTCTCGCTACTGGCTGTGGCTCCCTCCTAAAAAGGCATGGAGCTGCTCATGCAGTTCTGCCTTTGGCTGGGGAGCGAGCCTGGGACGTCTCGGGAGCTGGTGCAGCCAGTGACCTTACAGAGGGATTGCTCTCCTGGCAGCTACTTAAAGTAGCAGTTGGAGTTGGCAGGAAGGCAAAGATCCGTGGGCACATTTCCTTGAGGGGGAATCTGCCTCATCCAGCCATGTCCTGTCCCTTCTCTGCCTCTACTGCAGAGTCACCCTGCCACGTGTTAGAGAGACAGGGGAACGTGTCCCTGGCCAGTTTCTGCAGTGGCTCCTCCTCCTTCCGCGAAGAGTTCCCTTTCCAAAAAGGCAGCCAGTGCAGCCTAGAATTACTGCCCCCCCCACCGCATACCTTTGCCATGTCCTCTGAGCCGGCCCCTCCATTAGGCCTGGGCTGCCCCTCAGGCTCACCCGTGATGCCCCAGCCAGCATGAACCTACTGACCTTCCTCTTTGCACCCGAGGTTTCCAGCACAGTCTGCGAGGGTGTCCACGCCTTGCCAGCAGGCCTGCGCCTGCAGCAGTCACCCCAGCAGGAGCCAGAGGCAGCATTCGCATTAGCTACACCTCCCTCTGCCCCTGGGCCGGCATGGCATGGCTCAGCCTTAGCCCCACTGAGGGACATTTCTCCCATTCCTCCTGGGAGCTGCTCACTGGGCCCAGGTGATGCTGACAGGCCATCAGCGCTGGCAGGGCCCAACACTGAGTGTCTGCTGGGGGGCCCCCAATTAGGCACCTGTTATCTGTTGTGCAGGGAGGTGGATTTGCATTTTGGAAAGGTGACAGCAGATCCCCGTTTCCAGGGCAGCTCTTTGCTCACTTCTGGAAGGTGGGGAACTTCCTGCCTATACAATGAAGGTGAAGCTCTGACACCTCTACCCCTCCCCTTTGCACAGCATCTCCCACACCTCCCACTTAGCCCCCCACGTATTGCCTGCTGCCCATACAGCTCGCTGCCTGCTGGCCTGATGTGAGGATGTGACGCAGCAGGGAGGGGGGAGTGTTGACCTGGGAATGTGCCCTGGGGAGGGGAGACCTGAGAGCCTGTCACCTGAGCCAGGAGGGCGAGGTAACACCTCTGCCCAGGAATGTGAAGACAGGCTGCAGAAGGGACCCTGCTGCGGGGGTTTAGTTTCAGTTTGGGGCTGGGTGGAGGAACACAGGGAACCCCAGGGCTGGGGTCTAAGCTCCCTGCTCCCCCAGAAGGACTGGACTGAGGGGTCCTGGGTGGACCCACAAGCTCTGTTTTGGACTGTGTTCCTGTTGTCCAATAAACCTTCTGTTTTACTGGCTGGCTGAGAGTCTCAGTGAATCCCAGGAAGAGGGGTGCAGGGCCTGGACTCCCCCACCCTCCGTGACACCTGGTTACTGGCCTCTACCTCCCCTTCGCCCTGTTCTCCTGCATGTGACTATTTACTCTCTGGGATCTGGAAGTACCTGAACCCAGTGGTGGATTAGCCAGCCACTGGGCCAAGAGGGCCCATGCCCAGGGGTCCTGGCCAACTGGGGGGCTGGGAAAAATGGGGGCCCCTGTGCCGTGACCCTGCTCCCCAGCAGGAGCGCTGGGAGGGGAGCAGAGGGGACTGCAGGTGGGGAGGGTCCTGCACTTGCTCTGGCCCAGGGGCCCCATAAAACCCTAATCCACCCCTGGCTTGACCACAAGGAACAGCAGCAGCCAGCATGGCTGGGTGGACTGGTCACCAGTGAATCACCATCACCCGTGCACGATGAGGACACCATCAGTGAGATCACAGTGCCACAGCGGGGTCTCCCTGCAACAATCAGAGCAGGATTAAAGCCAGGCTGTGCTGGGCCCATCTGCACCCCCCTGCGGGCTTGACCCGTCCGGCTGAGCTCATGGTTCAGCCCTGCTCACGCAGTGAGCTCACAGCACCGAAAGCCCAGCTGCGTGCCGGGGCTGAGACCCAGGGGGCACGGCTGTGAGGGAGCTCTCCGGGCTGGAGCCAGACTCCGAGCCCGTTAGCATGCTGCGCTGGAGGGGGCAGACTGATCTCTGCCATGCAAGGGAGGAGGGCAGCTGGGACAGGGCGCCCGGCCACCCCCACAGGGGCTGCCCACGGCGGAAAGTGCTAAGCCGCCCCCAGTGCTTAATTTGCGCTAGGGCTAAGCCCCGGCCCCGCAGGGCCCAGCAGCTTGGAGCCCTGGCCCCCCCGGGCTTCCTGCCTCAGTGATGAACGTGAAAAGGTTGCTTGAGCCCTGGCCCCTCTTTCATTACAAACGTAGCCCTGGCTGCCCCTCGCGGGAGCTGCCTGACCCTGACCCACAAGCCGCAGCCTGCTGGGCTCCTGAGGGCACACTGACCCCTAGTGGCCTGAGAGCACAGTGCCCGTTCGCCTCCGGGACGCAGAGCTGCAGGGGACGGCGGGGTGGCCTGGTGCTCTAAGCCCCCGCAGTCTTTGAAATCCCACGCAGGGCCTGTGGGTCTGCACTTGGCTCAGCAGCGCTGGCCTGACGCAGCTGGAGCCGAGCCCCAGCGGGCCTCGCCCTGCCCAAGCTGAACCTCCTGCAGGGGTCACTGGGCTGCCCCACCGCCTGCCAGGGCATGATGGCAGGGCTGCTTGGAGCAGGGGTCCAGGACCCTGTCTGACTCCCACGTACATCTGCTGCCAGGAGCCCATGTCCCCCAGCCCCAGGCCAGCGAGCCCCGCATCCATTGCCTTACCTTACGGTGCCTAAAGTACATCCCCCGCGAGCGAGCGAGCGACAAAACATCTCCTCAGACACAAAACCTGTTTCTCCACCTCGGCTGGGGACGAAGCCCCTGCTACAGACACGAAGCCCATCTCTCGGGCGTCTCTCCAGAGCTCCTGACATCGCAGCTGGACGGACGTCACAATAGTACCGACCTGTGACCGCAGCTTTCATTGAAGCCCTCCCGTGGCAGTCTTTGGTGCCCCAGAATGTACGTACCAGACCCACACGTGTGGACTGTAATTCCCTGGCTACTGGCGCTAAGGGGTTTTGAGGTCACCGCTGAGCTCAGCCTGTGCCGCCAAAACTTGGCCTGCAGAGCTGACAAAGGGGACCATGGGGAAACGTCCCTCTGGGGCTGAAACAAGGGGTGGCGCTTTGAACGACCTTGGGAGCTGCTGTCTCCAGGGCCTGCGGAGAAAGCGGAAAACATACAGATCAGGACTCTCAGCCCATGGCTCCTGGAGCAGGAGGCACTTGGGAGTGGGGCTTTCCTACGCCACAGGCTTAGGCTGTAGGGACAAGAGGGGCCATTCGTGCTGCTAGACTGGAATGAGACCACCTGGGGGAACAGATCCTCTGCTAGGTCACCAACCTGGGGCCGGGCCTACTGCAGCCATTTCACATGGCAGCCACGTCCCTCCATAGCCCCTTCCAGCTAGAGGGCTGCATACCTGGCTGTCCCCAGCCCCCTCTGGCCAGAACCCAGCTGAGTTTGGTGAAAACTGGGAAACCTGTGAAGTGCTTTTCACCACACTCAGTAGGGGCGATGAAAAGCACCTCCTCTGTTCCTTCCTGCCGGTCCCTCCGACAGGGGAAAGGCGGGCGGGTTTGGAATGGACGCGGGCACCGCATCTCGAAGAACACCAGTTAGGAGAAGGTGAGTAACCTTCTTCGAGTGCTTGCTTGTGTCGGTTCCAGTTAGGGGTCTCCCGACCCTACCCCGGAGGTGGGGTCGGAGTTATGGAATCGCTGCCTGGAGCAGCTGCATCGTCTCTGGCACTAGCCAGAGAACTGGGGGAGCACTTGCGAGAGCAAGCCCCTGCCATTCCCACGGCCGGCACGGGCGGCAAGAAGGAACTGGGGAGGTGCCGGGTCGGCAGGATCATATATTGAGCGCCATGAAGGCACCACTCCCGGGGGCTCCGCAGCCGACCCGATGGGTGCTGCGGAGGAAAAAGTTTCCAACGACTGTGCACATGGCACACACACCGAACTGGAATAGACACGAGCAAGCACTCGAAGAAGAACATAGGGCTTTGCTCAGCAAGTAAGTTCCCCTGCGGGGACTGTGGCATCAAGCCCAGTGCCGCAACACCCCAGATGTGGAGAGTCCCCATCTGAGCCCATGGAAGCCCTGGGACCCCACTAAGTAACTGATCTAACCAGGCCTGACAAACGTGGGCGGTTTGCAGCCGTGTATCAGCACCTGGCGCTGCAGCAAGTTCTCATTTCTCTGGGCAGGCGGGCAGGCCCCAGCCGCATCTCCAGCACTGTGAGAACAGGGATACACAGTAGGGCTCCTGGACTGGGGCCCCCTGAAGCTAGAGGGCACTGCCAAGGAGCACCTTTATGGACTTACACCGATTGCAGCTTGCACCGGGGCAGGGGAAGATGGGGTGACAGGAGCATGTTTCCTGACTTGCCCAGTTCCTGGAGACAGGTAGTTCTCTAGGTAGTTCACGCCAGACTTGGAAGGGCAAGGGGAGGTGCTTGTGGGAGGAGCGCAGGGGCAAGGAGTTGAGGTTGGCATCACTAGTAGGGGAAGGGGGGGCCAGTGATGAGCACCAGTGACTTTGCTCCCCTGCATCACACGTTCTTTCACCTGGGGGCATCACAGCAGCAATCCAGGCCCCCAGGACACCTTGGCTGGGTTACAAGCTGCCCTTCAGTGGGAGCCTGTAAACCACGGGAAGCAGGCGTAGTAGCACGAGGGCTGGAAAGCCTTGGCCCCGTGAGCCACTGACGTGGCCAAGCGTGTCAGGGTTTCACCAGAGCAGATCGGTCCCTAGATTCTACTGGGCAGGTTTAACTGAGGGAACACCAGGGCCCGTGCCCATCACAGCCCCCGAAAGCCGCAGGGCTGGAGCCGCTGACGGCCCAGGTAACTGGAGTGGGCAGGGGCCCTTGGCAGAGCCCCAGGACCCTCGGGGGTGGCTGAAGACACGGTCGCGGCAGCCCTGCGGGTTCACTGACTGAGTTGGAGGTGGAATGGCTGGCTCCTGCTGCGGTCACAGCCCTCACTTTGAGCATGGTGCCTCCCTTGTTTAACTTTGCAAAGTTGCATCCTGTCTGTGGGGCCCCACACGGGGGGCAGGCCAGTGTCACCGCAGGGCTAAAACCACCCCTTTCCCAGGCCCCGTCCTTCCAAAGGCAAAGCCATTTCCCCCACGGAAGGGCAATAGAAGAAACGACCCCAAACTGAATTACCAAGTTGCCCGCCTCTTTCCTGAGCTGCGGGTAGAAGCAGGCTGGCTGCTGCAGAGCAAAGACAGGCGGGGGGCGGCCCTGGGGAACATACCACACTCAGATGCCTGTGGGGCCAGACTGCAGTGGCCGTGTGCAGCGCGCACAGTCTGGGTGTCTCAGGCCAAGAGCAGGAACCCCAAGACCAGGTGAGAGTACAGGGCAAGAGAGGAATGGACACAGCTAGCTCGGCCGTGCAGGGGCCAGTCCTCCAGGTCTGGGAGAGGAGCAGGCCACCCCATTACAGTGGGACCCGCACAGCACACTGCAGGGCCTCTACCCAGCCAGTGTTCTGCAGTGCCAGACCGTTTGATTTGGCTCTGACTTATTCCCTAGGCCAGAATGGAGGGGTGTCAGGCTCCCCATGCAGGGTGACTCATGACAGTGTGCCCAGAGCGCTCACTGGGTCCTGTGGGGCCAGAGGGCGTGAGCTCAGCGAGGGAGAGAGATCCCCCAACAGGGCTGCAGATGGGCCCCTGACCCGCAGCTCTTTGGGTTTCGTTGAATACCGCTGCCCCTGCTGAGCTCCAAGCGCAGGGATATGCTCTCCCACAGGAGCAGAGGCTGTGGTGAGCACCCCTCCCCAGCAGCTGAGAATGGAGAGAACAAGCGAGAGAGGAGCCGGAGGCTGAGCGGAGGTTTGACATTTATTTGCTGCAGGTCCTCAGCGCTAGTTTACAAGGCCGTGGCAAAAAACCAAGGAGTTAGAATCAGACTAAAAAACCCTGAAACGCTGCCCGCCCTGCCGGAGAGGCCTCTGCACAGAACTTGAACAATTACAAAATAACCTTAAAGGAGAAAACTATACAGAATATTTACACCTCTGATAAATAGACTAATACTGCTGTGGGTGCCTCTCTCCAGACCCAGTGCATCAGGGCCAGGGGGCCGTGCAGGCTGGGGCACCAGGCTGCTGGAGCCTGGGCAGCTTCCAGAGGAATCCTGTTCCCCAGACTGACCTCTCCTTCAGCCCCTGAGAGCAGCTGCCTTTCAGGCAGGTTCCAGCCCTTCCCAGGACACTCGTCCCCCTTCCCATGCTTCCCAGCCCTGCTGCTTCAGTGTGCCTGGGATGCTGCTGAACCTGCTCGCAGCCCACGAGGCCCAGTGGTGCCAGCTACAGGAACAGGCTGACCCCGGGGAAGGCCAGGGCCGCAGGCTTCCTGCTGTCGGCTCGGCACTGCTGCGTGGCACTGCGCATCTGTGGAAGCTATGGCTACATGAGGGCGCAATGATGGTTTTCGGACCCTTGGCCTCCCCTTCCCAGAACCTCTGGGCCCGTCTGCTCCCATCTCTAACGAGCCCAGCTGCCCCTGTGTGTTCCAGAACTCACTGGGCTTGTCAAAGGAGCCCAGGACAGACCAGTGCCCTCTAGAACGAGGGTAGGTGGGTGGGCAAGGCACATGGGCTCCCCTTGGCTCACGTCAGGCTCACCGGCCGGCTCCCGTGGCTCCCGCCCTCCCCACTTAGCGATTCCACCCCCCTCCCAAACGAAACGCCTGCGACTGAGCGGCCCAGCCCCGACTGAGCAGTAACAGACAGAACACACCCCAAGTGCTTTAAAACGAGTGCCCAGCCCTGGGGGCCATGCCAAGTGGCTGTAGCTCTCCCCCCAGGGGAATTAGCAGAGGCAGGTGTACGGTACGCGTAGGCAGACAGCAGTCAAGCAGGAGGCAGCCCCAGGCTTGGGCAGGGCCCCCAGCCCCTCGCTGGCACGTTCGCCAGAGCTCCCATCCCATCCGCCCTGCCCCGCCCCACGCAGGCTGCCTGGGCCCCCATACACATCCACACCCCAGAGAGCATGCGCCATGTTTCCTGCCAGCCCTGGCGGCCGGCCTCAGGGACCTCCAGCTGGGTAGAAACGGCATTGCTGACAAATCCTCCTTGAGCTCCTTGCAGGTGAAGTGTCTCACTTGTAGGCGGCTCTGGCCCTCTCCCCCAGGCCGTCGGGACATGGGCTGAACATGGCTCCCTGGGAAGGGAGCCCAGAAGGGAGCTCCCAGCGCCAAGCCCCTGCTCATCTCACGTAGCTGCAGACTCATCACTGTGGCCCTAGGACTCCCAGCCCCACCCCCAAACACCTGCCCACCCCCCAATGGTAAAGAAATTGCAAAAGCTGAAGCTAGTCCCTGGGAATTCAGGCTGTGCTGGGCTGGGCTGCGGGAGAGGCCCTTGCCTGGCAGCCTGCTCTCTCCATCTCCAGGGGAGGGGAGCCTCTTGCTGCCCGAGACCGCCGACCTCACTCGGCTGGCCCAGGCTGCTAATGTCTCTTCATGGAGGACACTTTCTTCTTCCTTGCTGCCAGCATCTCATAGAAGGGGTCCCTGCTGATCGCTGCCCTGGGCAGGGAGAAAGGACGTGTGAAAGGGAGACCCAAGAGACCAGGGAAATCCCAGGTCAATCCTGTCCCCAGCTCGACGTAGGAGCTGCTACCCCAGTGGGGAAGGGTGGCCTGGCAGCAAAGGAACTGACCAGAACTCAGGAGATCTAGGCTCTCCCACAGACTCTGGGTAACCTTGGGCAGGTCTTGGGAGAATGTACGCCGGTCACCCTGGTCCCACGGCCCGGCCAGTGCAGCACCCTCCCTCTGCAGGGGCAGCCCAGAGAACCTGGCCCAGTGCACAGGCCGTATCCCCCCGCCACAGGGGGCTAGGCAACAACACTCACTTGATGCACTTGATCCACTCTTCCTTCTCCTCGGGGGTGGGGGCCGAGATGCGATACACCGTGTGGTTCCCCTCCACCACCCGGCCGTCTGCCTCCGTCTTACAGGCCTTGATCACTTGGTCTTTGTTGTCTGGGATGTAAAGCTCAAAGCAGTTCTGAGAAGGAAGGAGACATTTTAGCAGCGGCCTCCAGTCCGGCACATGGGACCTGCCCCTGCAGCTCAGGGGTCCTGGGGCCATGCCTGGGGAGGGGTAGGGTAGAGGGAAGACCCTGGGAGTCACACATGCCCTCCCGTCCAGTTACAGCCTGGGAATGTCCCCAATTTGGGTGAAATACTAAGTGTGCAACAAGAAATGCCTCTGTAGCAATCACGATGCTGCAGCTGCCCGGTCCAGTCGCCTGCTACAGAGCCGAGGGCTGGAGATGCGCGGGGGGAGGAGGAGGGCAGCCCATCCTCTGCTAGGGAAGGATTGGACATCTGGGGCCAAAGAAGCGAGCAGGTCTGAATGAGTGACACCAGTGCTGCCCTGCAGCCAGCTGCCCCCACTAAAGGAGCAACAGCCCCCACCCCATGTGCCTGGTCATGAGGGGAGAATGCTGCAGCCCCAGGCTCTCTCCTTGCCCTGCGGGGCCGGGGCAACATTCACACTACATCCCCCAAACACACAGACCCCAGGGCCCTCTGCTGGAAAAATGCACAAAGCCAGGTAAGGAGAAACTTCCCAGCTGGAGATTCCCCCTCCTATCATGAGCAGGGGCCATGCAGAGACTCACAGGCTTTTTGGAGTCCTCCACCTCGCGGATGCTCAGGTTCTCCAAGGGGATGATGCCACGAGGCTCCTTATCCTGCAGGAGGCCAAGCAAAGAGGGAAAATGTTAGCCACAGAGCTGCGGGGACCCACCGACATCCAGATCTGCTCCTCCAAGGGCGTGGCTCCAGCCCTGGCCAGCCACTGGCTGCCCCCCAGGAGCAGGGCTGTGAGGGGAGGAAGTTGGTCGCCCCACAGCCTTAGCCAGCCTTCTGAAAATTCCCCCGCCCTGTGCACCAGCTGAGCTCCATGAACCTGGCCGGGGGGCGGAGAGACACACTCACCGTCGTGTACTCGAAATAGTAAAGGCAGTTGTCGGTCAGAATGAACCAGCGTCTCTTCCATGTCTTCACCCTGCCACCTGCCAAGTAAAGAGAGGGGCGGTTGACACAACACCCGCCCCCAAGCCTGGGCCCCAGAGCATGTCTGCCCCGGGGTGGGGGTCCGGCTCCCGGGCACGTCCAGGCTATGGCAGGGCGAGAGCCCCCGGACGAGGACAGAACAAACAAGCGTCTCGCAGAGCACGGAGCCAGGGCACAAGCAGCGTGAGCCAGCCCCGGTCAGTGACAGCTCGGGGCTGGTGCAGCAGCAACAGGCAGAGCGAAGCCACGGTGGCCGGGATGCGAGCGGCAGTGAGAAGCAGATTGAGGAGCCGGAGCTGGAGCAAGGGCTGATCTGACAGCCAGATGGCTCGGAGACGCGCCTCGTTCTGTACAGCGCTGTCAGAGAGCAGCCCAGGCTGGCCTGGACATAATGCTCTCGTTTCCCGTTTCTGGGTTTTTCAGCCAGTCGGAATCCGGCAGCCTAGGGTTTCTGGATTTTGGGTTTGTGCATATTTCACTCCAGAAGTTTCGAAATACGAAACTCACCCTGAAACGAAAAGTGCGGCTCCACACAGCTCCATCCCTGAACCCGGGGTCAGCAGACAGGCCAGGAGAGCCAGGTCCAGGGGAACCCCCACTCCTGAGTCACGTTGTCCACCCCATCTCATCCCCTCCAGGGACCCAGCCCTGGTCAGTCAGGGCAGGAATGACCGATTATGGGCCAGGTGGAAGGTGCCGACAGTCCTGGAGAGCAAACGCCCTGGCAGCAACAGGGCAAGCTGTCTCTGCCAGTGTGTCCTGGAGTGGGATGAGATGGGAGCTCATCCCCCAAGTCCAGGCCAGAGATAGATGAGGGGATCATGGGGGGCCAGCCGGGGGTAGTTTGTGACAGACAGGTGCCCTGCTAGGAACTGCACACCATCCCCTCTGCCTACCAAGAGCTTGCACTCCCTACTGACAGGGGGCTGGCTTGGACCCAGCACCTCAGAGGGGAAGGCCCTGGCTGCATCTCATTCCCAGCCCCCAGATGCAGGCTAGACCGTGACAGGGGGCTGGCTTGGACCCAGCACCCCAGAGGGGAAGGCCCTGGCTGCATCTCATTCCCAGCCCCCAGATGCAGGCTAGACCGTGACAGGGGGCTGGCTTGGACCCAGCACCCCAGAGGGGAAGACCCTGGCTGCATCTCATTCCCAGCCCTGAATACAGGCTAGAGCCAGCACCCCCGAGGGGAAAGGCCCTGGATCACACACCCCTGAAGCCAGCCAGTCTCGTGGAGAGGCTCGACGCTGCTGCTGAGGGCTGTTTAGATGGAGAGCAAAGTCACTGTTGGGCCCAGCCAGCCTGGGCTTCTGGTCAGGGAAATCCAGGGCTTTAAGGGGAACTGAGAAGATTTCACCTGCCAGGGCTGAGCCAGGGCCTCCGACATCACTGGCTTGGTGAGGAGACGAGGGTAGAGGCAAGGCGTAGGACGGCTGCCTCTGTCTAGGAGCCAGTGGGTGAGGAATGGGTCCACAACTGCCATGTCTGCACAGAGATGCAGAGCACCTGGGGCCCCAAACACCCCTGCAAGCCTGAAGCTGCTGGGGCTCTTGGGGATGGAGGCCTGGCCCAGCCTCTCATGTCGGGATCCCCGTGCTCGGACAGCCTGCATGGCCAGGACTCCTGGGCTGACCGTGGGTGTTGGGTCCCCCTTGGTTGGCACTGGGCAGCGATGGCAAAGCTGCCTGGCTCTCCACCAGCCCAGGGAAGCAGGCACTGATTCTGGGAGGAGTGGAGGAGGAAACTCTGCTCACAGACCGTGGAGTGACCCTTCCAGCCACCCACAGGAGCAGACGCTGCCCAGCCCTGGGCACAGCCCCGCACAGAGACCCTGGACTCACAGCAGAGACAACACAAGCAGACAGTTCCAGTCAGCACCTGGGACAGCCCCCAGGGAACTCATGGGCTCCCCTCCCACACGCACCAGGGGTCCTGAGCCAGGCTGGCAGCAGGACGCAGCAGGCTGAGGGTTGCTCCCATGGCTCCCTGCGAGCTGCACCCTGGGGGGTCCAGGAAAAGGGGGATTCAGTTTCCCAGCTGCAACTAGAGCCCTGGAAACGGCCTCCCTTTGCCACTTGCAGTGGGGGGCACTGCACTGGCTCTGAGGGCAAGAGCACACAGCGAGAGGGCCGCCCCAAAGCCAGGCCACCTGGCCCTTGAGGGCTCGGGACTGCCAGTGCAAGAGGTATGGATGCAGGGCTGCAGCAGCTCCCCCCTCGCATGCTGCGAGATGCGCTGAGCCACCCCGAATATCTCCCGACACTTCACTCAACTGGGAGCTGGCTGTGAGTGCCAAGAAGCTGGGGCTCCACCAGGGGTGCTGTGGAGTAAGGAGTCACCCTGTGCACAACTCCCTCCCCAGGACCATGGCCCAGAGCTGGGGCTGGGCTCAGGCCTGCAGACTCGGGAGGAGCTGGCTGGGTTTGAGTTATTGAGGGCTGGCCAAGCAGGGAGAGGGGCTCCCAGAGGTCAGACAGGGCCCGAAGCGGAAGAGTCCCTGGCCTCAGCCCAGGATGCAGAGCGTGAGGGCAGGTCCCGCCGGAAGCGAGTTCCCCGGGGACTGCGGTCCGTCAGCAGCAGCAGCGAGCCATCACCAGCAATTCAAACCAAAAGAAAAACGAAAGGAAGGAAGCCCCAGCAGCCAGAGCAGAGCGAGGGAGGGGGTTGCGGGAGGGAGTGGGGTACGTACCTCCTGGAGTTTGGGGCAAGGGAAGGAAGAGCCAAAATCATGGAAACATACAAATGAGGGAGAAAAGAAAATTAAAACAAAGAAATTAAACCCGCCCTCGCCCTGGGGCAGCCAGCACTGCACGCTCGCGTCGGCCGGGGGATGGGGGGGGGGGCCTGCCGCAGCCAACAGCTGCCACGGCCGGCGGGTGCCTGATTCACGGGCTCGGGACTCGCTCCCCGGGACACAGAGCCGGGAGCTCTGCTGGTTCACAGCCCTGCGCGGGCAGCACCCCACCTGCAAACAGCCAGCCTTTGGGACTGCTGGGTCTGGACAGGGACTCGCGTGGGGCCGGTTTGCCCAGGGAGTCGCTCGGCAGGCAGAGCCACCCAGCAGCCGGAGGCCAGTGGGTTTCGAGCTCAGACAGACGGGGGTAGACGGCCTGAGGTCAGCGTCAGAGACATGCTACCAGCTGTATAGACAGCAGCAGAGAGCCCACGGGGGGACATGGCCCTTCCCCCACCCGAGCCAGGCCCCACATCCCATCGCGACAGGCTGGGCCACCATCTAAGGCCAGGAGTGTCTGGGGAACGAAGGGTCCCCTGAACCCTGGAGAATGGGAAGGGATCCCTGCCAATGCCCCAGCCCAGGCTGGGGCCCCCTGCTCTAGGCATGTCCTGCATGTGAGTGGCAGGCCCTCTCCTGCTACTGACGGGCTGGCAACAAGGCAGAGAGAGGTTAGAGGGTAGAGTCCAAACCACAGCAAGAGCCCCAGGGAAAAGCCTCCAGATGGAGTCAGCTCCTGCCAGGACCTGTCGGGTCTCTGCAGCCCCAGCTCTTGACCGGGGCACAGACAAGAAAACTCCAACATAGCTACTGAACCAAAGAAACCCATGAGCCAGGGGGCGGGCCACGCAGCTGGGGAGGGGCTGTTGGTGCTGTGGGGAGCTGCAGCCGGGGCGCGGGGATGCCATGCATGTTGCCTGCATGTGGAGCCAGGATGTGCAAGGTGATGATGCTCTGGGGAGGGTGTGCCAGGAACCCAGGCTGTGGCACGGAGGAGATGCACGCAGCTTGGGGCAGCTCGCAGATCGCCTTCTGAGTGAGTGTGGCGAGAGGCACTCCAGCAGGATGTAGCCAAGACGCTGGGCGCCAGTCACCATCCCCCAACCAGCCCCTCCCCACCAGTACTGCAACCCCCCAGACCTCCTCAGCCCTCCCCCCCCAGGACCTTCCCCCCCGGCATTACAGTCCCCAGAATTTCCCCTCCCTCCCAGGACTGCAGCTCCCAGGACCTCCCCAACCCTCCCGGAGCACTGAAGCCACCAGGACCATCCCCCATCCCTCCCACCCTGCCAGCACCATGGTCCCTGGGACACCCCCCACAGCACTGCAGCCCCCAGGACTTTCCCTTCCCCTCCCTCCCAGCACTACAGACCACGGGACCTCCCCTGCCTGCCAGCACTGCATCCCCCAGGACCGCCCCATCCCTTCCCACACAGTCACCAGAAAGCGAGGCTGGATTCCCAGGGAGACCTGGCCAGCCTTGGTGACAGCCAGCAGGGTCGCCGAGTGCCACTGAGGGCCAGGCGGGGCCGACGGGGGTTCCAGTACCGGTGAAAGTGCCTTGGGGAGGCTGCACAGCTGTGGCCACGACATGCAGCTTTCCCTGCAGGCTGAGCCATGTGCCATGGAGCTCGCCGCCCGTCGCTAGCACCCCGAGCAGGGGGCAGAGAGGGTGCAGGCACATTGCTGTGGCCACGCTCGGCTCCTGGGGGCGAAGCGCTCACCGAGTTTCAGCAGCCAGCCTTCGCGGTCGGGGTTGAAGAAGGTGTGGGTGAGGTCGTTGCCGTCATCCTCGGGGATTTTGAAGGGCTCGTTCTTTATGCTCTCGTAGAGATTCTGGCACAGAGAGAAGCACACGAGGGTCAAATCCAGGGTGCAGCTCCCCGGGGCCGAGGGAGCAGAGCCTAGGGCCAGCG
Source organism: Lepidochelys kempii (assembly GCF_965140285.1). Lineage (NCBI taxonomy): Eukaryota > Metazoa > Chordata > Testudines > Cheloniidae > Lepidochelys > Lepidochelys kempii. The sequence continues at coordinate 1,240,625 of NC_136393.1, forward strand.
AACCCCAGGCCAGGCAGCACAGTGAGCCCCAACCCTAGGTGCCAACGAAGGCAGTACCCCCTGCCTGCCCACGCCCTCACCCTGAGCAGCTCCTCCGGCAGGTCGCCCCCGTCGTTGATGCCCCGGTTCATGGCGATGAAGCGCTCCACCGCGGGCTTGTCCTTGACGTTGGGGTTGTGCAGGCTGGTGTTCAGCATGATGATGGCGAAGGAGAGGACGTAGCAGGTGTCTGCAGGGCACAGAGAGGCGGGTCAGCTGGGCTCCGGGCAGGCCAGGCACATGGCGAAGGGCAGAGAGGCCAGGCTGGGAGCACCCTGGACAGAGCAGTCCCCAGGCTCATTCCCGGCAAACACGGCCACACTGGGCCTGTAGCCCAAACCCAGCCTCCACTCCTTCCGTGGGCCGCCGGGGAAGCACAGACCCCATGCCCCAGCAGCAGGAGGGGTTCAAAGCCAGGGATCAGGCAGGCCTCTCCTGCTCTCTCCAGGGGCCTCTGGGTTTGGAGTCGGCCTGGCAAGGAGGGGCTCCGGGGCAGGCCGAGGCCCGGTCGTCGGCGTGCTCCTGCCCCGCGGGGAGGGCTGTTACCTGTGGACTGAAAGACGCCTGGATTGCACTGGCAGTACCGCTGGGCAAACGCCTCCATCATCCGATCGATCTTCTGCGCCTCGCCCGGCAGGCGGAAGCTCCACAGGAACTGCCTGCGGGACCGGGTGGATATCAGCTGCGTGGGGGGCCGTGTCCCCCGGGACGGGCCTCGGAGACCTTCCTCCCTCATCTCGGGCTGACACCCCACAAGGGCAGGGGACAGTCCCTCACCACCTAACCTGCTCAGGCCCACCCTCAACAGCGTCAAGCGGCTGCCCCCGCCAGAGCACCCCGGGCACCGGCCCAGGCAGCTCACCCCACCAGGGCTCGCCCCTGCCCCCGGGGATGGGGAGACAGGTGCCCGAGGTGACGGCTCAGTCCCCCCCACACACTCACCGCAGCGCTTGCACCAGGTTGAGGTCAGTGAATTCGTGCAGCTCCACGAAGGCGTGCAGGACCTGGATGTTAAACTCGTCTCTGCCGGGACAAAGGCAGAGCCCAGGGGCCCGAGTCACGGCTGCACCACACTCCCAGGTCATATACTGCCCCAGCCAGCCCTCCCCAGGGTCGTGGGCTGCAGTAGTACCCTCACCCCTCGGGGGCAGCCCTAGACACAGAGGGAGCAAGGAGGGGAACAGGTACAGCCCAACCCCAGGCCTAGTTTACACATTCGGGCCTCCCATAAGCACCAGTCTTGAGGGCTGCCCGGCCCTGCCGGCCCGGGCGCCCAGCACCAAGCCATGGGGCAGGTTCTGGGCACTGGCCCCAGCTACTCATTTCAGGGACCTGGCAGCTGCACTGTCTCCTCCGCCCCCCTGACCATGCCTGGTGCAGGCTGGGTCTGGAGCGGGGCCCTGCTACCTGTGCGGCCAATAGCTAGCGGCGTCTCTGCCTTCACCCCTGCATGCTGCATGCCCTCTGCTCCAGCAGCCACCAACCCACGCCCCTCCCATGGCTGCCATGGCCACAGGACCCGGGGGCAGATGGGAACTGCCAGCCCCATGTCCTGGCTCTGGCAGCAGCCAATCCCTGGCGCCTTAGTCCAGGCCAGCGGTCCCGTCCCATAAGGCACTGAGGGGAGATTCCTCCCTGCCCCTTGCAGCGATCAGCTGGTGCCCTGGGCACAGATTCCACCACCATGCCCAGCAGCTGGTACCTCTCGCCCAGGTAGTCGCCAATGGCCGTCTTGTTTAGCCCCTCCCCCTTGTAGAGGAACTGGGCGATGTCCTCACAGGTGTTCTTCAGCAGGTCGTTCTCAATCAGGAACTGGATCCCCTGGGAAGGCGGGAGAAGAGGGCCTGTGACTCCAGCCCTCAGCACTGACGGCCATTGCCCTGAGGGGCACAGCTGAATCCATGCCAGGAGGAGCAGGAGGCTCCTCCGCATCCCCATCACCAGCCCAGCACAGGGAGCCCTTGCTGCGAGCAACCAGCAGGAGCCCTCTGGGCGCAGGAGGCTGCCCCCTGCCAAGGGTCCCATCCCCCAGGAACCCACCCTGCCAAGGGAGCCTAGAAATCCAGCAGTGCTCCAGACCGATGAGGTGGGGGCCCTAGGTAAGAGCGATGGGAAGGGGACCCTGAAGGCAGAAGCAGTGCAACAGTGAGAAGCCCCCTCTGTGGATGGGGTCCCCAATCCCCAGACCCTTCCATTCTGTCCAGCACATGGTGCTCCCCAAATCCCAGCAGGGAGCATGGCCTGGAGCGTCTGTCCCAGCGACTTGGGGAGGCTGCGTTTGCAGTGCCTGGACCCCAAGCTGAACGGGGCAGAAACCACCACCCTCCCCTGGTGCTGTGATTGCAATGAGACACCTCAGCGTCTCTGCCGGCAGCCCAGCCCCTGGGGCATTGCCCTTACCTTTTTGGGGTCCATGTTGAACTTCTTCCTGCCCATTGCCACCTGCTTGTTCCTCTGCATGGTTTTCCTATAACTCACAAAGGCCAGCAATGAACTCCGGGAGTGGCCAGGCTCCCGGCCTGGGGCTCCCACCCTTGGAGAGGCAGGGTTAGACTCCCTGTGCCAGCCTGCGGCCTCTTCTTGACCCAGAGAGACCCATGTGAGCCCCACCCGGGGTGACTAGCAACCCCCTGCTCTCTGCGCCTGGGCCTGGAGGCTGCAGCCCCTGAACGCGGCACGAGCCAGAGCCCAGGCCATTTCCAAGAGCTGTTTTGGGGGGAGGTTCTCAGAGCCCTCAGCTCCTCTTTGTTAAAGGATCCCACAGCATGCCAGGAAAACCAGAAGGCAGGCCCTGCCCCCAAGGGCTGGCATGCCTGCCCCGGGGCTGGTGCATGGAGGGGCAGAGGGCCCGGTGCAGGCACAGCCCGGGGGCGAGAAGGGGCTTTGTACAGACAAAGTACACAGGTGGCTGCTCCTGGCTGGCCCCGCACTCTGCTCTCGGGGATGGACGGGGACTCGGGGGCCTGGGAGCTCTGGCCCAGCAGGCTGCAGCTTCGCCTGGTGAGACTCCAGGGGGAGGGGAACCCTGACGGGAGGGTGATTGGAAGAGATGCTGCAAGTCAGTTTCCATTGGCCATCAGGGCTCCCTAATCCCATGGCACCGTCTGCACCAGCTCAGAATAACAAAGGCAGACAGTCTCCAAGGCCAGACGGAGGGGCCGGGCCGTGGAAAAACAGGGCCATTTGGAGCAGCGGATCAGGCCGGAGATCCCGTTACCGCATTAAGGAATAAGAGTCGGCCTGGGAATGCCAGCCATCGCCGGCACTCGTGGGTCTGTGGCCTCGTTAGCCAACACCCCTCCCTCAGCTGGCAGCCAGGCTGGGGTTATGCTGGGCCGAGAAGCTGAGAATGTCCCGGCTCATCCCCGCACTCCTCGGGCGCAGCTAAGGCTCCTCTGGGGCCTTGCTTCCCCCCGCAGGGACTGGGCCCCAGGAACAGCCTGCAGCTCAGGGGCAAGCTGCACAGCGCCGGAGGGCTGGGTGTCACTCTGCTCAGCCGAACGTGGCCGCTCCCCCTCTTGCTCAGCCAGCTGGGTCGCAGGCAGGACTCACCTCTCTTCCGTGGATCCCAGGTTCTCAATTTCATTGGTCACCTCTGCTATCTCATCTCTCAGCCGCTAAGAGAGACAGAGAGACACACGGTGAGGGGGGGGGGGAGCAGAGACCTCTCTCACCATGGCATGGGGGCTCACCACCTCCCCCAGCCCATCCTGAACCCTCTGCGCCTCTCCAGCCCTGTCAATCCAGGAGCTCACACCCCATTAACTCACTCACCCTCCCAAACCCCAGGGTGGGGATATTGCCCAATTCCAGAGAGGGGAATGACCTGTCCAGGGTCACACAGCCAGCAATAGGACCCAGGAGCCCTGAAGCCAGGGTCCCTGCTCTGAGCCTATGGCCAGCACTCCCTGGGGCGGTGCACCTGGAACCAGGCTCTGCCAGGACAAGCCCAGACAGACAGGCAAGGGACACAGACCGTGCCAGATACAGCCCAAGGTTAACTGTGCCAGCCAGGCCAGAAACCTCCCCCACATCCACGGGCAGGAGAGCAGCCTTGACCCTCTCCAAAGAGGGCCAGCTGGGGCGAGTGCCAAGGACAGAGCTGCCCAGAGACCCTAGCGAGCCCCTCGTCTAACTCCCACTCCCTGAGATGCAGCACTGCAACCCAGCAAGCTCGTGGCAGCGCTCAGCAAGCGAGCAGGGAGCCGCAGTGCTGTAGGCGCTAATCTCCGAACAGCATCAAGGCGCTCTGCTCCCACAGGAAGGAAGAGGCCCAGAGGTTAACGTAATTACGCTCTAATCCTTTTAGTTCATGCCCAGCATATGGCGGTAATTAGACTCCACTGCCTTAATCATTGACATGATTGACGAGTGTCCCAGATGGGCCCCAACACCCCACCCAGCAATCGGAACGCCCTGGAGCAAGGGCCTGGCCTGGCTCAGCAGCCCCCAATCGCCCCCTGGGCTGCACCACAGGACGCAGCCAGCACCTGGGCCCTGAAGAGGGGTCAGAGGTCATCAGAAAAGGCACCAATGTGAAACACGGAAAAAGCAAGAAACCCGAGAGCCCAGCATCCCCTAAGAGCGGAGAACAGACTGGGAGAGGGGTCCTGCCAGGGAGGGGGCAGCAGCAGCCTCCAATGCCAGGGCCATCCCATGAGATCAGTGCAACCAACCCAAGGACTGGCCCCCATCCTGGCTGCTGAGATGCCACCCAGCCCCCAGCAGGCAGCTGTAGGGAGAAGGGGGCATCGCTGGGAGAGACAGCGCAGTGCACTGCTGATGCGGGGGCACAGTCACGGCAAGCTCCTGGCCTGCTCCACTCTGCCCCAAGCACCCAGCAGGCCGGCTTCAGCCTCCTGGACTTACTTTCCTTTGGCTCCAGAAATGTCAGGGGAAGAGCTGCTCTGGGCAGCCAAGGTGTGGGGCAGGAAGGGGGATGGCACAGGAGCTGTTCTCAGGCCACAGGCCCTGCACCGGGCCAGGGCTCACCAGCACAGGCGGAGGGCTAAGGGGGCATGTTCTGAGCTGAACTTGGCCAGCAGCCGGAGGGTGGAGCTGGCCTGGCCCTGAGGGGTCGCCATGACTGCCCGGGAACAGGGCTTCTGGGTGGGCAAGCAGGGGAGGGAGACACCAGCCAGCCAGAGAGCAATCTGTTCCCTGGGCAGCACTGGCTGGGGCCCTGCCCTGAGGCTGGAGGGGCAGGTGACAGGGCCCTTCCCACAGGTTGGGAGGAGCAAGGGCCAGAGGGGAGAGAACCAGTTACTGTGCTGCAGTGCCAAGGAGAACGCCCCCAGAGCAGGGCTGCTGTTCTGGAGATGGGGTGGAGCGGACACCGACTCACTTCTTCTGGCCCTCACCAGTTTGTGCTGGGCAACGGGAGGCCGGTGCCAATGAGCTAACAGAGCCCTGCCCCATTGAGCACACAGCGTGAGAGCTGGGCATGGGGCACTGCGGGGGTGGAAGGAATGGAGCCAGGAGACCAGTGGCCCAATTCCTGCGTCCTCCCCTGTCTAGGAGGGGTGGGGGGGGGTCCCCATCACTGCCACAAGCCACAATGACTTGACAAGCCCAGGCGAGAACAGGGCAAGGCCACAGCGAGGTGATTTGGCTAATTCAGCAATTTCTCTCCCCTCCTTGTTCCCTGGGCAGCAGCAGTGCCGAGGAACGCCCTACACACTGATGTGCCGTGACACTCGTCCCTCTCCCGCGGGGACGGGGACGAGGCCAGACGGGCTGCCAAGAACAGAGCATCTGGGGCGGGAAGGGGAGAGGAACAGCAGGCCAGCCGCAGAGCTCAACATGCCGATGGGGAAAGCGTCCCAGGCTCCAGCCAGCCCAGCCCAGGCCAGGCTCGGCCCAGAGCGCGTCTCAGAACGAAGGGCACCTGCGGATAATTCCAGGTCTGAGCGGAGCCGGGCTCCTCTCCAGCACCTCCCACCCCCTCACCTGTATGTCGGCCAGCAGCTCCTGCTTGCGGCGACGGATGTTCTCCAGCTCCTGGCACTCCTCTGGGGTCAGGTCACTGGGGACTGCGGGGGGAGAAGAGAGAGGGTTAGGCCTGGCACCTGCACCCTCCTGAGCCCTGTGCTGTCCAAGCTGCCCCTGGCTATGCTGCCGGGCTATGCTGGGGTGTCCGGACTCTGTCTGTGCCCCCCACGGTCCCTGAGCAGGACAGGACCAGGGGGCAGTCCTGCCTAGCAAGCAGCACTCCCCATAGGCTACCACCACCCACTCTGCTGCCAGCAGCCTGACTCCTGACTACAGCTTGGGGTCTGCACTGCCTGCCCCACTTTTCTGGGGTTGAATCTGGCTTTTCCGCTGGCCTTCCCAGGGCCCCGCTCCGGCACCCGCAGGCAGAGAACAGCCACGCTAGACCATGGGGAGAGCTGAGTGACAGCTGCATGCAAGGTCTGGCCTCAAACCTGCCTTCAGCCAAAGAGCACATCTGGGGGCTACTCCCACCTCAGAAGCCCCCCACAACCCGCCCAGAAACTCAACCTCCTCCTCCCAGCCATAGCCCCCTGCACCCAGAAGGCAGTTCCCGGGCAAGCCAGCAAGGGAACCACAGCACCCCTTTCACAGGGGCCTGCAGAGCAGGGGTCCCTCTGGATGTCAGCTTATCTAAGCCCTCGTTCCTGGCTGCAGGGCCCACCTATCTGCGTGCATGGGCCACAGCCCCTCCCCCTGAGAACCCTTCCCTTTCCAGGCCCCAGACAGCGGGGTGGCAGGGCGCGCCGGGCGCTCCACCCGAGGAGTGCGACTGTCCTTCACGTGCCGCGCTCCTCCCCAGCAAGCCAGCGCTGGCGGGGGGGGGCTCCCTCCCGGCTTGACACTGCCACATTCCTGCTGATTCAGCAGCCCGGGACAGAGCAGCGAGCTCTGCCCAGGGCCTGCCACCAGCCAAGTAGACGCAGGGAGAGTGGCTGCAAAGGGCCAGCTGGCTAAACACCCACCCCATCCCCCCATCAACAGGGCCATGGGAGGCCAAGCCCAGGCTCAAACCTTTTTAGCCAGAAAGCAGCCACTGCAGAAGGCCCCTCCCCCTCCACACAGCCACCCCTCTCCAAACACACTCCGAGGGGGGACAGGGACCCTGCCTTTGGCAAAGATTAACTGGGAGCCCAGCCCAGGGTCTGTCTCAGAGAGGAGATAGAGCTCCTGACACAACAAGGGCCCATTGTGCCGCCTGAATAGACAAACCAAACAACAAGGGAAGCTGCTTTTTGTTGCTTTGCAGTTTTTAACATGCGGGCAGGAGCCCAAAGCTGCATCTGCTGCATACAAAGGAGAGACAACTCTTCAAGGGATAGTGCCCCGTCCTGGTGGCTGGGGTCACGTGGCAGCCCACCACTACCCCAGGGAGGACGGGCAGAGCAACGACTGCCATGAAGTCAAGTGACTTCCCTTGTGCTGCCCTCTTGCTGCAGGGACTTGGGGCCCAGGCCGCTTGTGCCCCCCAGCAGCAGGGGGGGGGAAGGGTTCCTCACACCTCGAATGATGCCGGAGGGCGGCTCAGCGCGCCAGCCATCGGGCTCCCAGCGGCAGCACAGCCCGAGGAGAGTGCTACCACGCATGGTAGAGCAGGGGCCTCACCCTGGGCGCTGCCTGCTCCATCTCCCCGCCCTCTGCTCCAGAGCTGGTTGCATTTCAGTGCCCCTTGCAGTTAGTGCAGGGCTATGGGACCCCCCGCCCAGATGAGTTCCTCCCCCCCCCCAGCTTGTGGAGCAGAAGGAGCATGACAGTGCCATCCCAGTCCCCACTATCCCTCACACAGCCTGGGAAACTGAGTCACAGACAGGGACGTGACCCTGTCCAAGGCCTCACAAGGCAGTAGCAGCACTGAGAATAGAACCCAGGCGTCCTGGTGCTCGTTCCTGCCCTAGCCAGCAGGCAAGGTTCCCTAGCATTGTCCCTCCCGAAGACAGAGCACCAGGCAAGCCCTGCAGGAGGCTACCATTTCAGCCAGCAAATCGCATGCATTAAGACCCCACTTGTTGGATGAGCGTGCCAGTGTCCGGCTCATTCAGAGCAGATCCCTCTGCAGAGAGGGGAGGGCTGTGGGAACCCCCCATGTGTCCTTCCTGCCCAGGCATTCTCCCTGGTGCCTATCTCACCATCTCTGCACCAGACACCCTCCAGCTGGGCTCAGGAGCCACCCCCCTCCCACGTCCCAGCTCCTCTCCCCCTGCCAGGTAGCCCGTACAGCGCTCAGGGAAAACCACCTGCCGAGTCCAGGGAGCTGGCAGCAGCAGGATCCCCAGGGGCCGGCTCCTGGCCAGCCCGGCTCTGGCGCTGTGCCCCTCCAGCCTGGTGGGAGAGGAGCCCCCCGAGGGCCCCAGCTCCGCCCTCGCCCGCCGCCCCAACCCTGAAGCTCAGCGGGGCTCTGCTGCCAGCCTTGGCAGGCGCTGCTGAGTGAGCGGCCCCCCGGCCTGGGGGAGCCCACGGCGCCCTTGCCCCACGGCACGCGCCAGGCCCCCCGGATCAGGGCGCTAGGCGCAGTGAGCGGGCTGGGACCCCCGCCCCCACGCAGACCCACCCAGGGCCGAGAATCAGAGGGGGGGCAGCCCCCCCCCAGGACCCGAACTCCGTGTAAACGCCCCCGACACCAGCCCAGCCCCCATCAGCGCGCGTCCCGCCCCCCGGGCTGTCCCCGGCCAGGGCCCCTAACGGCGGAGCGGCCACGCCGGGGTCCCGGGGCCGGGGTCCCGCCAGGGCCCCCGCTCCCGCCCCGCTCCCCCCCCCCCGGGCGGACGGGTCCCGGAGCCCCCGCCCCGCATCACCGCATCGGCCCCGGGCTCCCGCGGCGGCAGCGGCCCGGCGCCCCGAGCAGCGCGGCGAGCCCGGCCCGGCCCCGCATTAACCCGCGGCGAGCCCGGCCCGGCCCGGCCCCGCATTAACCCCCGGCGAGCCCGGCCCCACCTCCCCGGGCTGTGCGGGCCACGGGGCGCCATCACCCCGCTCCCCGCCGCTCCGACTGCGCCGGGAGCGTCCCGGGCCAGGGCGAGCCAGCCCCGCCGCCGCCAGAGCTCAGCGGCTTTCGGGGTGTTGCCTCCCGCCCCCCCGGCCCGTTCTTGCACTGAGCGAGCAGCAGGAACCCCACTAACTCCTCTGGGCCAGGGATTCATCCGGTGCCCTGCCTGGCCCTGGGGCCCCTGCCTGGCCCTGGGGCCCCACCCTGGCCCGCTACCCTCCAGCGGATTCAGAGCCACCATGTTCTGAAGCCCCGCCAGGCTGGTCCAACAGCCGGGCATGCCCCACCGGGCGGTCTGCTGGCAATCACCAGCCCAAGGGGGTCTCTCAGGACTCCCAGCACCTTGAAAAATACCCAAAACTTTTACAACCCTCCAGTTCTGTAGAGCACAGGGCGGGTGGGACCCTCTGGGTCAAGTCCAGCCCAGCCCCAGCAGTGAGCTAGCTCCCTACCTTCCAAGTGCCGATGGGACCCTTGTGACCATCTAGTCTGACCTCCTAACACGGCCAGAGACCTGCCCCAAACAATGCAGAGAGCAAAGCTGTTAGAGAAACATCCCATCCTGATGTAAAGAACTGCCAGCCAGTGAGGGAGAATCCACCACAACCCTTGTAAACCACTCCAATAGTTAATTACCCTCCATGGTAAAAACGTACACCTTATTCCAGTGCCAAATACAGAGCTAAAATCACCTCTCCGCTCCTACCCGAGATTCCCATTTATGCATCCCAGGATCGCATTAGTCCTTTGGCTACAGCTCATGTTCAGTGGATTATCCACCACAACCCCGGAGGCTTTTTCAGAGTCACTGCTTCCCATCCCTGGAAGCATGGCCTACATCCTTTGTTCCAGAGGCATACATTTACATTTAGCCATATTAAAATGCATATTGTTTACTCTCACCCAGCTTACCAAGTGATCCAGATCGCTCTGAATCAGAGACCTGTCTTCTTCGTTATTTACCACTCCCCCAAGGTTTATGTCATCTGTAAACTATCCATGAGGAGTTTGGGTTCTCTTTCAGGTCAGTGATACAAATGTTAAACAACATGGGGCCATGTACTGATCCCTGTGGTTCCCCACTAGGAACCCACCCACTCGATGGAGATTCCCCATTTAGAGTTACATTTTGAGACTGTGTGCCAGCTAATCATTCTTAAATGTAACCCAGGCCATCTTCCAACTAGTCTGCTTGCCCCCAGTACTGCTATTAGGAGGCTGTTCCAGAACCTCCCTCCTCTAACAGCTAGAAACCGTCTTCTACTTTCCAGCCTAAACGTATTCCTGGACAATTTGTCCCCATTTGTTCTGGTGCCAGCATTGTCCTTTAGCGTCAATAACTCCTCGCCCTCCCTGGGGTTTACCCCCAACGTGTTTATAGAGAGCAATCCGATCCCCTCCGAGCCTTCCCTTTGCTAGGCTGAACAAGCCAAGCTCCGTTAGTCTCCTCTGGTCAGCTCAGCTCTCCACTGCCCCGATCATCCTAGCAGCCCTTCTCTGCACCTGCTCCACTCTGAATTCAGCTTTCTGGAAGTGGGGGGACCAGAAGTGCACACAGTTTTGCAGGTGAGAACTTGCTAGTGCCTTGTACAATGGCATTAGTATTCCCCTGTCTGTACTGGAAATACCGTGCCTCATACATCCTAGGATCGCATTTACCTTTCTCACAGCCGCAGGACATCGGCAGCTCATGGGTCTCCTGTGATCAATCAGCACACCCAGGTCTTTTGCCTCCTGTCATTATCAACTAATGAGCCCCTGGCACAGAGACCAATAAGAATTTCTGCTAAGTACATAGCCATTATATGGACAACATACCCCCATATCTCAATGTCTGTACTTTGACCCATTAAACTTTTACCCCCAATCAGGGAGATTGCAGATTATGTATTCTTTACGCCACCTGTTCCTAAACCGAATTTCGCACCCCTTGATAATCTGTACCTTATTCCCTGATAACCAGAAACTTCTCTGCTTAAACTCTGTACCGTTTTCTTTTTACTTCAACATCTTAATAAAACTATTAAATTTCATCCCATTTCGATTACTTCAGGCCTCAAAGTCATCCAATTCTTTCTGTAGAATAGCTGCTAATTTTAATGACATTGCCTACCTGTTAGTAGCACCTCCTCTTTTGTCATCTCTGTCTTTAACAATGCCTCTTTATTAATTATTATTATTTATACTGTGGTATGCCCAGAGGCACCGGTCACAGACCAGGACCTGAAGTGCTAGGCACAGTACAAACAACACAAAGACAGCCCCGCCCAGATCACCAGAGAAGAGCAGGTCTCTCTCCCCAGCATCCTCTATGATGAAGACCAATACAAAGAAATCACTAAGCGTCTCTGCAATGTCCTTCCCCTCCTCCCTTTAGTCCCTGGCAATCCAGCAGACTCATCAAGCTTCCTGCAGGCTTTCTGCTGCTGACATATTTAAAGAATTTTTTGTTCTTCTGCCTTTTACAGTTTACTCTCAAATCCTTCTTCGCGGTCCTAATTTCTATTGGATGTTCTCCATCATGGCTTAGGGGGCTTTCTAATGCTCTAGGACTGGACTTCTGCTTTCTGAAGGACCAGCCCCCTTTGACTGCAGTACTCTCCTGTCCCGTGCCACTTAAGCCTGGTGCTTTGCTCCGGATGCACCACGCGGGCAGCTCCAGTCACTTCTCCTCTCCAGGCTCAGCATGGAAATTTTCTCACTTCTGATGATGGGGCCTTTTTGACTAGCTTCCCCTTTCCTGGAACTCCCCCTTCTAAAGGTCAGTGCCAGATGACCTCCAGATTTGACTGGATCGATTCCGAGCATGACCAGCCCCAGACATGTATGCAAAATTCCCCAAGCAGGCCCTCAAAGTTAGGAGTCTGTCTTAAAAAGCATGCAGCATTTTTTAAAAACGGGGCAGTTCTCTGCCTCATGGTCTGAGGTTTCTGGGCGCACTTACGTCATGCTTTCAAGCTTCTCTCCACAACCAGCTAGAAACATTGACCTAAAATAAAGCAGAGGCTCTCACCTAATCACAGAGCTGGAACTGGAGCTTTGAGACCACCAGACACCATGAGACTTGCAATAACGTCACCTGAGTTGGCATCACTGGACCCCCCCCCCCCCCCCAGGATGCTGAACGTGATCACAGTGTGGTCACAGGTTTCAGAGTAACAGAAGTGTTAGTCTGTATTCGCAAAAAGAACAGGAGGACTTGTGGCACCTTAGAGACTAACCAATTTATTTGAGCATGAGCTTTCGTGAGCTACAGCTCACTTCATCGGATGCATGCAGTAACTTAGTAGCTCAGCTACAGACCCAATCGGCCCTTCCTGCAGGTTACAGCCACAACTTCCCACTCAACAGTAACACGGACACCCCCTGGCACCCCGAAATCCCAAACAAAGGAAATACCATTCAAAGCAAACGCTCCAAAACAAAGCTCCTCCCCCGAAGAGGGACGAGAGAGAATCTGCAGAAAGCACAACTGACTGCGTACCCACTTTACGCGCAAGGCACTCAGATACCATGGTGACGGGTGTCAAAGAATTCCCAAGAACACAGTACACTCGTGCTCCACTGATTTGGCCAGTCCCCCAGGGCTCAGCAATGTCGTTATGTCAAGGGCCAGGCACAGGAGCTTGGCTGTAGCCACACAACCGTCCTGCCTCACCTCAATTCTCAAAGCCGCCCTGCCCAATGCTTAGCACCTTATCAGAAAGTGGGTCTCCCCCGCCCCTTGGCTCCCACCAGCCAGCACTGACAGTCTCCTAGTGCTCACGACTCCTTGTGTCGCTTTGCAGTTCCACTCACACTTGGAGTGGTGCACGGGGGCGGGGAGGGCACAGAACGCAGCCTAGGACAACTCCAGCTTGTTGCTAGCCCACCGAGCACCCAGGCCCAGCCAGCGGCATGGAGCCTTTGGGGCGGGATGGAAATTCACACCACTCACACATCCGGTACTTGGAGGGCAAGGTGGCTGGGAGAGCAGGCACAGAGGAATCCCCGGCACAGCCCAAGCACTGCCAGCATGCTGCTGCCCAGGCGCTGCCAGGGAGACCGTCCCTGCCACCCTGAAAAGGCGATAGCACACACAGCAGGCCTGGGCAGGGGCACTGCCAGGCGAAAGGGGCCCAGGTACAACAGGCGGGAAGGAGTGTTGGGCACCACGAGACCTCTGCTGCCAGCTCGTCCCAGCCTATGGGGTTGGGGCAGGTGCCCGCCTGCCCTAGAATGGCTGGGCTCTGGGGCCCCCGTCAGGCTGGGCAGCGGGAGCTGAGCCTGCAGACAGCCGTGCTGCTGCAGATGGTAAACAGGCTTGTGACACAGACCTGCCGGTGTCAGCAACAGGGAAGGTGGAGGCAAACACAGACAGATGCAGGATAGAGAAGAGGGGGCTGTCATAAATATAAAGGGAAGGGTAAACACCTTTAAATCCCTCCTGGCCAGAGAAAAACCCTTTCACCTATAAAGGTTTAAGAAGCTAAGATAACCTCGCTGGCACCTGACCAAAATGGCCAATGAGGAGACAAGATACTTTCAAAACTGGGGCGGGACAGGGGGTAGGGGAGAGAAACAAAGGTTTTCTCTGTCTGTGTGATGCTTTGCCGGGACCAGAGCAGGAATGCAGGTCAGAACTCCTGTAAAGAGTTAGTAAGCAATCTAGTTAGATATGCGTTAGATTCTGTTTTGTCTAAATGGCTGATAAAATAAGTTGTGCTGAATGGAATGTATATTCCTGTTTTTGTGTCTTTTTGTAACTTAAGGTTTTGCCTCGAGGGATTCTCTATGTTTTGAATCTAATGACCCTGTAAGGTATTTACCATCCTGATTTTACAGAGGTGATCCTTTTTTACTGCTATTAAAATCCTTCTTTTCAGAAACTGAATGCTTTTTCATTGTTCTTAAAATCCAAGGGTTTGGGTCTGTGGTCACCTATGCAAATTGGTGAGGATTTTTACCAAACCTTCCCCAGGAAGTGGGGTGCAAGGGTTGGGAGGATTTTTGGGGGAAAGACGTTTCCAAACAACGTTTTCCTAATAAATAAACCCAGATAAACGTTTGGTGGTGGCAGTGGAAGGGCAAAGGGTAAAATAGTTTGTACCTTGGGGAAGTTTTAACCTAAGCTGGTAAAAGTAAGCTTAGAAGGTTTTACATACAGGTCCCCACATCTGTACCCTAGAGTTCAGAGTGGGGAAGGAACCTTGACATCCTCTGTCCAGGAGGGATTTTAAAGGTGTTTACCTTTCCCTTTATATTTATGACAGGGGCCTAACCCATTCGTGGAACCCTCCCCCGGCCTGGAGTCCCAGGTGTCTGCACAGCGGGGCGGCCTGTTTGCACAGGGCTGGCAGCTCCCCCATGGAGCCTGCACCCATCGTCCTGTGTCCTGAGTGGAGGCGACTCTCAAGAGTGAGTCAGTTACAGGCTCATCCCGTCTGCGAGTTCAGAGGAAAAGGGAAGCCCGGGGGAGACGTGGCCACACCAGCCCTCCTGGGCACGGAGAGATGGAGGGGGTCATTTACCACCATACAGCTGAATGCTCCCCCTTTCCCAGGGCAGACCCACCCCTTCCCAGACAGGACATCAACCTGCCGAGGCTACATGGGACCTTATCCCAACCTGGACAGTATCGACTGCACAAGGACTCCAGAGTCCTAGCTGGGTCCCCCCTCAATTTGCCCAGCCACAACGAGAAGCTCGGGTCTAGAACTCCAGCTCCCAGCAGTCTGTGGGGACAGGTGGGGAAGCCCCATAACAATTGCGGGGGAGGGGCTTCATTGCCTCAACACCCACCCCTCCCATGGGAGCCGCCATTTGGCCAGGCCAGAGCCCACGTTTCAGCAGAGACAGTGACTCAGTCCAGGTGCCACCCAATGGGGCAGCTTGGCCTGGGCCAGGGCCCCATGCCAGGGAAGGGTAGCTGGCCCTGAGTCTCAGGGTACTGCAGCAGCTCGCCATTCCCAGTGGACCCAGCCACAGGCCGCCGAGTCAGGCCAGGCCTGCTGCAGCAATGGCCACTGCTCCCTGCCAGGCCATGGCTCGGGTCAGGACAGACTCCAGCGGCTGCGCCAGGCTAAGGAGCAGGACTTGGCTGGCAGCGGCAGGGTGAGTGTGGAGTAGCTGGGGCGGGGAGGGGGGTATTCGGGGTTGGCCCCGTCCCCATGCAATGCCAAGAGCAAGGGAACACGCCTGTAGTGACGGAGTCAGCCCACTCCTGGGCCTAGAGCAATCCCACTGCCTCCATCAACGGCCTGGCCCTGTTCTCCTCCCACCCTTAGGAGTGGGCCAATCTGCGGGGCTGGGCTTTCCTCCTGGAGAGGACCACTGCTAAAGCCGCCCACCCAAGGAGGCAAGCGGTGCTGGTGCTGGGGAGGAGCCAGGGGCTGGCTCTTCCCTTTGACATTGGCCGAGACATGGACAGGTGCTGCAGCGATTCTGCACAAACCTGAGCCCAGCTTTGAGCAGAGGGAGCTATCTGAACCAGCCCCACAGGGCTAGTGGGGGCATTTCCCCATGCTGGGCCCCAAGCCAGAGCAGTGCCCCCTCCTCCTGACACACCCAGGCTGAAGGAGACCCCCTCTCCTGCAGAGCTGTGTCAGGCAGTATCACTGGCCCCATACTGCAGGCTCAGGGCACAGCTGTGTTAGGAACAGGGGCAGTGCAGCAGCCAGTAAGAATCCCTCCCAGAGGGACTGAGCCCACAGTGCCCCAGTCCTGGCACAATTCCACGGGATTCAGCCTCCAGAAACATGCACAAGATCTCACTGCCCTGCCCAGCTCACGTGCCACCCTATAGAATGCCAGCACACAGCCCTGCTCCCCACCCCCACCCACATATGTTCAACAGGAGAACCCCCACTTTATTCCTTGAGACCAGGGTTCAAGTGTTCAAGGGAGCAGAGTGGAGGCTAAGACTGGAATAGCCAGGGGCTGGGGTCAGAGTTAAGGGGCATGGGCAGAGTGAGAGGCTCAGGGTTGGGATAGCCAGGGCTTGGGGTCAGAGTTAAGGGGCCTGGGGAGAGCCGAGAGGCTCAGGGCCAGGTTAGTCAGGGCTGGGGTCAGAGTTAAGGGGCATTGGCAGAGCTGGGCATTGCTGGTTCGGCACAAGGTCCTGCTATCACTGAACAGGGTTTGCCAGTCTCTCTGCATAACGCATCGGTGGGGGGGGGGGGCAGCTGAGCTCATCAGCAGCCAAGAACTCTGCTGGAAGCTCTGAGATTTGTGGCCACCCCAGACTCCCACCCTCTGCTCTGCACCCTGGCAGATCCTGATGGGCACTCTTTCAAAGGGACCCATCCCCCCAAGATTCAGGGTGAAGGGGGCCTGGGAGGGGAACTTGCAGACAGCAGAGGCCAAGCCCCAGCCCCTCCCCAACAGCTTGGGAAGGAGGGCCCGTGGGACTTGTCTGCTCCACTCGCAGTTCTTCCAAGCTGCTGGGAGGGTGCTGGGCGCTTTGGGGCAAGCAGCAGCATGACCTGGAGACGCACTGAAGCCTGCAGCTGGGAGGGACCCAGAGACGCCTTCTCCCAGGGCGCAGCACCCATAACCCTTCGCTGGGCAGGAGAGCAGAGACTCAGCTCCTGACAAGCTGCCCATGCGCTGCCTTGGCCAGCGAACCACGAACAGCCACTGGGATGCCCATGTAGAGCCTCTGTGAGCCCATGGGTCAGAGTGTTTACTACGGGGGCAGGCAGCACCCCATGGAGCTACCCTCTGGGGCAGGGGAGAGCACAGTCCACAGGAGCTGATGTGGTGAGGGGGTTGCGGCAGGGCTTGGATGGCCCAGTCAGGGTCTCTGTGCTCTTCCAATCTCCAACATAGGAGAGAGGTAGGACCAATACTTCCTTAGCACCCAGGACATGGGCGGAGCTGACCTCCTGGGTGCTTTGGGCAGTGCCAGCCAGGCACCGTACAGCACTGACAACGGGCATACGGGGAGGGCTGGACTCAGGCCCAGCATGCGTTTTAGGGCAGGAGCAGAAATCCCTGGAGAGGAGGGACCCAGGAGTGCCCCCCTCACCTCCCCAACAGCCCACCCATTACCACCACTCAGAGAAGTGGGGCCCGGATGTTCCCCAAGCCCCTCTTCGAGTCACAAAGCCATATGGGGGGGCCACAGAGACCCCCCCCCCAAGAACATAAAGCAAGCCACCCCCACCCTGCCCACTCACCACTCCCCTCCTCTGTCCTGAGGACCATCCTGGCCAGTGCTCCTGCAGGGCCTGTCCTGTCCTCGGCTCCCGCACTAGCTAGCTCCGTCAGGCCAGGCAGGGTGGGACACCTGCCGCTCACTGCACTTCCCGGAGTGACTCACAGCCGCTCTGAGCCAGTGAGTTGTCAGCCGGACGGGCGTCAGCCGGAGCTACAGTACCAACACCCTGTTCCTGCCGTCAGCAGCCATTAACCCCTCTGCTCCCAGCCATCCCCAGCTCAGCACGCCGTGCTCCAAGCCAGAATCCCGGCCCAGGCACTGCCCCAAGACATGCAACCCGCCCCACAGCATCTGCCCCAGACCCTGGGCTGGGCCTGAGCACACCATTCCTGCCCTGCCATGGCCACCCTGGGCTTTCCTACCCCAGGGTCTGGGGCAAAGGCTCTGCCCTGCTACATGGGCCCTAGGCAACAACAGCTTTACTCGCCCCAGACAGCTGGGTCCAGGGCTTCAGCCTACATCTCTGGAGGATGGGAAATCCAAACCTGCCTGGGGGGCTCAGCAGACCCGAGGGATAGGGAGGGGGACAGTTTTGGACCTAGGGGTGCCAAGGACACTGCTGGGACATGAGAGATTTCGAAGTGTCCAACAGCCGTGTCCCCTCAGACGGGCCCTGAGGATACCTGCAGCTCAGACCCTCAGATGCAGAACACTGTGGATAACAGCAGCCAAGCCCCAGGCCTGCGAGAGACCTGGCTTGAGGCCAACCTTGGCACAGATCCCCTCCCCCATGGGCTTCCCCAGCCTGCCCACTGCCTTGGGGTTCCCCCTCCCCCAGTTCAGCTCTTAGCCATAGCCCTGGCAGGTCACTGCTGCTCCTCTGGGCACTCGCCAGGCCCTTTCAGAGCCCCTCTCCCTGCATCTCCCGAGTGAGGAGGGGCTCACAGGGGAGTGCAGCATCCTGGTGAGTTGGGTCTGCAGAGGGGACTGATGTCTCCCTGCTCTGGGACATCAGGCCTCTGCACACGCAGCCGGATCTCCTTCGGGGCCAGGTCTTGCTCGCTGGCCCCAGGCACTGCACTCCCTCCAGTGACTGTTCCAACACCTCACCTGCCAGCCCCTCTCCCTACATCTCCTCCTGCCCCCCTGTCGTCCTGCTGCTCCCTGGGTGCTGGCAGACCCTCCCATTAGCATTGCTGGCTCTCCTCCCCTTCCCCAGCTCATTAACCGACAAGGCCCAGGCCGATACCTGCAGGACCTGCTAGACACTAACTGGCTGCATCCCTAAGTAGCATTGCTGGCTCCTGCCCATGCCCCGCCCCCCTCCCCCCCAGGGACACAGAGAGCCACCTGTGCCCAGACCTCAGAGCAAGAGGACAAATCCTGCCCCCCCAGTGGGAGGGACACGCCAGTCACAGGGCCCCACCTTGGCCTGTGCTGCCCTCTGCTGGTTACACAGGAACATCGGCGCTGCCAGCCTGGGTCAGCCCAGGGCCCCTCTAGCCCCCAGCAAGCAGAAGCCCTCCAGGAGGCAGGCACGGGGTGACCTGCTCCAGGGACAGTTCTTCCCACGCTCTCTCAGAGGCTGGCCCACGTCCTGAAGCAGGAGGGTTTGTCCTGGCCCACAGGCCTGGTTATTTTAAATGTTATTGATTGTACTGGGGATGTCATCACCCAGCTGTGTCCTTGCTTTCCCAAACCCTGCTGAGCACCAGGGTTTGGCATGTCTCATGGCAGCCAGGTCCGCAGCATGTTGCTGGGTTACAGGGAGCAAACCCATCATAGGGCTGGGCCCGCCAGCACACCAGCAAAACCCACCTATGCTGCGAGTCTCTACCCATGGCCAGCCGCACGGGCCCTGGGGGGAGCTCACCACCATCCCATCTGTCCCCGGCCATGGACATTAGGGGGCTCAGGGCAGCTTGGCAGAATGGTGGCACTCCGTACACATACTGTAGAAGGCGAACCCAGCTCACAGGGCAGGACCCCAGCCAAGCACAGCACTGCCCTGCTTTTTGGTAACTCATGACTGGACTGACCAGGGCCAACAGGGTTTGGGAGAGCCATTTGTTGGGAAAGCAGAACTCAACCTATGACACCCTGTGAGTGGCTGACAGGATGGAGTGCAGCAGGGCTTGGCCCCTCCTTTCCCTGGTAGATATGCTGGAGGGTAGGGATAGGATACAGAGGGACCTAGACAAATTGGAGGATTGGTCCAAAAGAAATCTGATGAGGTTCAACAAGGACAAGTGCAGAGTCCTGCACTTAGGACGGAAGAATCCCATGCACCGCTACAGACTAGGGACCGAATGGCTCGGCAGCAGTGCTGCAGAAAAGGACCTGGGGTTACAGTGGACGAGAAGCTGGATATGAGTCAACAGTGTATCCTTGTTGCTAAGAAGGCCAATGGCATTTTGGGATGTAGAAGTAGGGGCATAGCGAGCAGATCGAGGGACGTGATCGTTCCCCTCTATTCGACATTGGTGAGGCCTCATCTGGAGTACTGTGTCCAGTTTTGGGCCCCACGCTACAAGAAGGATGTGGAGAAATTGGAAAGAGTCCAGTGGAGGGCAACAAAAATGATTAGGGGACTGGAACACATGAGTTATGAGGAGAGGCTGAGGGAGCTGGGATTGTTTAGCCTGCAGAAGAGAAGAATGAGGGGGGATTTGATAGCTGCTTTCAACTACCTGGAAGGGGGTTCCAAAGAGGATGGCTCTAGACTGTTCTCAATGGTAGCAGATGACAGAACGAGGAGTAATGGTCTCAAGTTGCAGTGGGGGAGGTTTAGATTGGATATTAGGAAAAGCTTTTTCACTAAGAGGGTGGTGAAACACTGGAATGCGTTACCTAGGGAGGTGGTGGAATCTCCTTCCTTAGACATTTTTAAGGTCAGGCTTAACAAAGTCCTGGCTGGGATGATTTAATTGGGGATCAGTCCTGCTTTGAGCAGGGGGTTGGACTAGATGACCTCCTGAGGTCTCTTCCAACCCTGATATTCTATGATTCTATGATCTTCCAGGGCCTTCCCAGTTCCCAGACACCTGGGGAGTCCTGCCTGCATCAGCCTCGGAGTGCCATGGGGCAAGGAGGGTGCGGAGGAACGGGGGGCTCGGTGGCCAAGACCAGACATGGCAAAGGGAGGATTTAGCTGCTGCTATGTGCCAAGGCCGGGCACTAGACACAGCAGTCCCACTGCCCACTGGCTGTTCCCCAGCTCAGGGGCACTCAGGCCTCCCAGCCACTGCCGAGGAACTTCCTGCCCCGCCTCCCACCCCTGCCTGCTGCCTCAGCACTGCAGGCTCAGGGCCACCACATCCTGTTTTCACTACGCCTTGCACGTCCCAAGGTTACATCAGAGCGAGCTATTCCCACAGGCTGCAGCCAGAGGCCCCCTGCGGATGCAGGCAGCACCAGGGATGCTGCCAGGGTCCCTCCTGCAGCCAGGCTGGCCCAGGCTGCTCAGCTGCCACGCAGCGTAACCCCCGGCCATGGGCAGCCAGGCCTCAGTCACCCTCACGCCTCTTCACCCACAGCCACTGCACAGCAGCCCGAGCCCTGCCCAGGCCAAGGAGAAGCAGCAGCTCTTTGCCCGCAGCCTCCCGGCTGAGCAGAGGACTTGTTACCATGGTCACTGGCTCACGCAGCGCTCTGGCTGCAGGCTCCCCAGCTCCTTCCAAGCAAGAACCCCCTTCTGCCCGCTGGGGCAGAGCAGAGGGGCTGTCACATGAGCTGCATCTCCCCAAACTGCAGGAATGGCAGTGCAGCCGCGGGATGCCTGCCCTGGGTCCCCTCTGGCCCCCACCTCCAGGGCTCGGTCTGGCCAACGCCTGCACTAAACCACAGTCAGGCCCATTGACAAGCAGGCCTCCCCAGGCAGCAGCCGTCACCTGGAGCCTGGCAGCGACCAATGGGGGAAACAGTCACAGGAGCTTCCCCCAAATGCCCGGGCTTAAAACACCAGCCGACTCCCTGGAGACCCCGTACCCACCTGCCAGAAGGGAAGGGGATCTAGCCCGTCATGGCCAGGCACAGCACACATCTGCCTGGCAACACAGGTGAGCTTTGGTGATGACTGAGGGGTACCGGCAGAGCTGCGGAAAGCCCAGGGGTGGGATAGCAGAGGATAGGATAGCAGGGAGCTGTGGGTCCCACCCATCAGCCATGCTCCCCCCAGCAGGTGCTCAGCACGTACCTGCCTCCCTGCTCCTGCCTGACAACCTCTCACCCTGTCCTCTGCAAACTGCAAGACACTGGCGACGGGGCAAGCAGCCTCCACCTGTCTGGTTCTGGCACAGGAGAGGGGTGGAGGCAGGGGGCCGAGGGGGTGTGGGGCAGACCCATTGCTCCCAGCTAGTGACAAGCAGCCAGAGCGCCCCTTTCAGGCCAGCCAAATGGTAAACCAGCCTCTGCAGACAACTCTGCGCCAGTAACGCTCCCAGGAGAGCAGCCAGTGGTGCCCAGGGAGCAGTCTCTGCCCCTCGGCAGCAGGGCAGTTGGCTCCCTCCTCAGCCCCTCGTGGAATCACAGACTGATGCCCGGTGTGCCCTTGACTCTTTCTTCCTGCCCTGGACGCTGCAGGCCCACGGGGACACAGCCATTCCGAGGGGGACAGAGAGCCGGTCCCCTCTTCACAGTCCTCCCCAGCAGCTGGTCCCTGCCACCACCCTCTGCCAGCCCAGGGATGGCTCCTCAAACTCATGCCACACTCAGGTCAGTGCCCGACGGGCCCAGGGACTCTCACCAGCTACTGCTATGCCCTAGGGAACCAGCAGAAGGGAATGACGGCCGTGGGCCCCTCAGGAGCACGCCCTATGCACCGAGACACCAGCATGGGGCCCAGGCTGCATGGCAGGCCTGCCCTGGCACACACGGTCAGTGTCCTGGGATGCACGGACCATCGCAGGCGCCATGTCCCCTACACACAGCGCCGAGCTGACCCCAAGATGTTCCATACAGGCCCAGCTGGAAGCGGGTCAGAGCCAGGCTGAGGCGCTCTGCAGGGAGCAGGACCCTGTCATGCCTATTTCCTGTACGCCTGGTACTTCAATGCCAGCCTAGAGACCTGAAAGCTGCTTGGTATCAAAAGCACCCAGTAGATGGGAGCTCTGCACACAGTGTCAACTCTTACAGCCCGGTCCCCCACCCCTCATCCATACGGCTGATGCCAGACACTGTCAAATGCCCTATGGGTCCCTAGGGTGACAACCCTTCCCCACCCCCCTCACTCCACGACAAGACCAGGAATCCAGAGACATCAGCAACTGGGACCTAGGGTTGCCTGCACTCCCTTCACGTGCCACCCCAGAGGCTTCGTGCGAAGGAGCAATGGAAACAGGCAGTCTCAGTGCTGCACTGCATTTGGTTTCTGTGGTTTAGCCAAGGACACTTCACCCAGCAACTCCCGACACTCGTGATCACTCCCACGCCCGACAGCAGAGCAACCTCACCCCCCGCACAGGGGCTGAGAAGCAGCCTGATCCTTCCTGAGAGGAGGCCCCAGGGTACTGCAGCAAGGACTGGCCATGCCACCGCTGCACACACATGCCGAGTGCGGCTTGGGAGAAACCCTGGGCCCGTCCAGACCCTCTGAGGGGCTGCAGCAGTCTCAGACTCCTGGCACCCTCCTCACGAGTGAGTCACTGTCCTGGGCACTGCACACAGCACCCGTGTGACAGGGTGGCGCTATGCCAGCCCCCTGGCAACCCCATGCCCTCCTGGCAGGGATGGCTCAGCACCCTAATGGGGCACCCACAGCAGCCCTGCCCGGAGCTCCCAGGGAAAGGTCAGGAGCCGGCAGCACACGAAGGGCAAGTGAGTGCTCTCTGCACTACGGTCAGCGAGAGCCACAAGGGCGCAGAGCAGCAAGCTCCATACGGGCTTCCCGGGAGCCTGGGATCCTGCCTGCTTCCCAGCTGCCTGCACCCTGCACAGGGAGAGGGGGGAGGTAACGCGCATACCTGCCTTGGCGATCGCAGAGGGGCACAGGAAGGCTTGGAAACTCGAGGCACAAAGCTCGCTGACCGTCCCCATGCTGCAGGGGCCGTGGGGACTGAGTGCCGTGTTACTCCAATGCCACTGGGCAGGAACAGCTGGCCCAGCAGGTGCCCACTTCACGCCAGGCAGAGCACCGGCCAGAAGAGGGAGGACCAGAGCCCTGGCTCTGCACCCGCTGAGGACTCTCCAAGCAGGGAGTAGGAGGGAGACAGACAGAGGGTTCCCCGGTCTGGCTCTAGCAAGAGGAACTGATGATCTAGCAACGGGAAGCTCCCAGCTGATGAAGCCCATGCAGGAGGCCAGCCAATCCCAGCTCCCCTCCCGAAAACTAACCCAGGTGGTGCTCCTGGGGGGGCTCAAAGCCACTTAGAGGACAGTTAGTTGGGGAACTTCCCCTTAGTTGCCCCAGCCTATCAGCTCCAGCCCCCGGGGAGCGGGGGGATTTCTAGGTCAGTTTTCGCCTTCTGTATTATTAGAGCCTTAAGCATCCAGTGAGCCCGGTGGTTGCATAGCAACCACCACTGCATAAAGGGAAGGTGCATAAAAAACTACAAGGCACACAAGCCGAAGTGATGGAGGTGGGGAGAGCATGGGAGGTGGGGGGTGGCTAGCTCCCCTCCAGCCCTGCCGAGGGCGGCCACCAGCATGATGTGCACCAGCTGCAGCAGAAGGAGGATGCTCCCCATGTCTCTGACCCACTGGCTCAGCTTGAGCATCTCGCACGGGCAGAGGGAGGGAGAATGTCTGCCCAGCCCCTCTGAACCCCCGATGCCCCACACGCGCCTCCCCGCCAGTGAGACCGGGGCTCTGGCTGGGTGATGCCCCATGTAAATCCTCTGCTCGTGAGCACCTTGCCCTGGGACAGCTGCGCTGAACTGCCCATGCACTGCATAGTTGGGAGAGTCCTGAGGCAGCTCGGACCCAGCCACAGAGGCCAGGCCTAGGAGCTTCAGCCCACGCTGGAAGGCTGGGCAGCAGCAGAGCTGGAAGGATGGATGCTGCCTGCTTCCCCATCACCTCTTGCCCTAAGCCCTCAGCACCTTGCAGCCCTGGCCACCTGTCCCCCTCGCCCACATCTGAGCCCCTCAGGCCCCTGCAGCTGCTGCTCCACACGTGCCTCAAAGAGACTGAAACAATGAAGCCGGGTGCGTTTCCCCCTCCAGACATGGGAGCTGGGGCGCATCACAGGGCAGCCTAGGCAGCCCAGAGAGACGCCACCCCACAGAACTAACCAGCTGCTGCAGCAAGAAGACACTAAGCAACTAGCTCTGAACCAAAGGCCAGGGCCTGGAGCTACCACTGCACCCAGAATCTGCCAAGCAACCGAGAGGTCTGAGCCCACTGCACAGAAGCACAGCTAGAAGAGTCAGGAGCAGAAGGGGCAGCCAGGAGCTCCCTGGAGGAGACATCAGAGGGAAGGAGGTAGGAGATGCCTGCAGAAAGTGGGGCAGGAGCACCAGCTGTGGGGGAACCTCTGGTAGGAGGTCCCATGGGCACTTGGGGCAGGAGTTTGGCCTGCAGGGCAGCTCTCAGCAAGAGACGAATGGTGCAGTTTGATTGTGCAGACGTGGGGAAAACGCACAGAGGTTAATGACTGTTCCCAGGAAGAGCAGTGCGGCAGCGAGGTCCGCATGCTGCCCCCCTGGCTTACACGCCTGACCTTCTGATTTCCCCAGAGGCCAGCGCTGCCATTGCCACAGGCCTGAGCCTCGACCCTGAGCATCACCAGCAACTCAAGGGCAAACGCTCAGGCTGAGGAAGGAGCCAGGCACAGGAGAAGCCATGTTGTGCTCGCGACACTCGGGCCAGTGACAGAGCGCACGCAGTCCTCTCAGTATCTTGCCCGAGGCCCAGTGTCAGCTGCCAGAGGAAATCCCGCTGCAGTAGGAACATCCCTGTGTGCCAGGGAAGCTTCCAGCTGATATGAAATCAGGACAGGTTTGTACCTCACAAATAGACACCCTGAGCTTCCTTCCTTCAGCCAAGGCAAAGATGTGTCCTGTGCACTGGGCACCAGCTTGTTTCCCACAACCCACCTGGCCACGTTTCTCTGAGCGAGGGTCCTGGCCTGGGGCATTTGGGAAGAAAACTGGTGTGAACTTCACCCCAGCTCCAGCCTCAGGCACAGCGGGCCTGGCCCAGCAATGTCCTGCATTCCCCCGTAACCGTGCTATGAAACCCCACTCCAGAAAGCGGGGAGCACCCACTGTACAAGATACACGCCTGGCCCTGGGATGGGGCCAGACAAACCCTGCTGATGTGACCCAAACACAACCTGTGCTGTGATGCCTGCCTGAGTCTGAAAAAATAGATCCCCGAAGCTTGCGCTGACCGCACTGGGGTCAGCAGGTGGTTAACTCTGAACCCTACAGGCTGGATTTATCTCTCAGCTATTTCACTGGTTGATTTTATTAGAAGAAACATACAGCTAATGGACTTCTCCCACAAACCCAAACAAAACCCCACAGATGACAGCAGCCAAGACCTCCAGCTTCCCCAGTACAGGACCCCATGACACACTGGAAGTGCAAGAAAGCAGAAAACCCTTTAATTCACAGGAAGCAGTAGGCGCCCATGTGCACAGCAGGTTTTATTTAAACCAATAAAACTCTCTGTGCTGCTGCTCCAGATCCCAGGGGTCTGGCTGTGTCACGCCTGGCCCATGATGTGCTCACAGCCAGCGACAGCCACGGGCCTGGGGAAGGACTCGGCTCCGCAGGGCATTGCTGGGGCACCGGGGGGCTATGGCTGTGTGATCAGGTTTATAAGGGGAGGAGACGCCAGGGTTTCCTGGATTTGGGGTTCCAGAAGCTCAGGGCTGGAAGGGGAGAGAGAAAATGGCAAACTCCCCATGGGCTGGGAACAGCCCTAGGCCCCTGCTGAGACTTGAGTGGGGCTTGGACAATTCAGGGGCTCAACAGCTGGGATTAGAAATGCCTGCAACCCCCGTGAGCCCCTCCCCTTGGGTGAAGGGTGCTCTGCCGGGCAGGGAGGGGGTTGCTGGCCCAGCATTGCAGCAGGCCTGGCACTGACCGGCAGTTCTCCACACGCCCGGAAAGCTGGGCAGGATCTCTAGCAAGCCCACAAACACGGGTGAGGCTCACACAGTACTCTGGCCACCCACCGGCACCACGGCTTTAACCTGCAGGATGCCGAGGTGGCCCAGCCAGCATGACCTCCCATGGGGGTAAAGAGCCGGAGCTGCTCATGGCTCCCTACCCAGAGAAGAAAGTTCAAATGACTCCATGCTAATTAGCAAGAGCTGCCACTGGCCACTTCGTAAGTGGGATGATTGGGCTCCTGCTCTCCCTTCAGTGCTAGGAATGGCCTGTGCAGGGCCCCACAGCGGCACTGCTGAAAGGAGACGCCAGCAGGCCCTGTGGAGGGAACCTGAGTGTGCGCCCTGCCCCAGCTCACCCCCCGTCAGCAGCGGGGAAGGAGCCAGAGTGAGTTTTCCTGTTTCACTAGAACAAGCACAGCCTGAGCTAAGAAGAGATGGAGCTAAGCCAGCTGAAGGAGAACCAAGCTGTACCGATGGGCACGCTCTGGCTCCACTACGTGGCACCTTGGCTGCACGGCCCGCCCCATGTGCCGCAGCCTTTGCTCACAACCCTGACTCTCCATCACTCCTGTCCCTCCAGCATGTCCCATTCCCCTGGAGTCCTATGTGGTCAGCTCTTTGGGGTAGGGCTGACAGGCTGCACACGGGACCCAAGCTGGTGCAGGCCTCTAAGCTCTGCCGCAGGATATTTGCTAAACACACCCGAGATCGCTGGCTATAGAGGATGCTCAGTGGCTTGCTGGGGGCTCCCAGCAGCAAGTGACGGCTGGGGCTTGGGGGTGAGGCCCTAACAGACGTTCATGCTGCTGCCGTACGCCCTGGCACGGAGTTACAGCCACATGGTTGCAGGGGAGAGCCCAGGAGGGATGGGAACATTGGAGCTGCGTGGGGCTGCTATCCCTGCTGTCCTCCAGCCACAGGGCTTCCCAGCACAGAAAGTGCCTTTGAATTATTCTCCATCAGCTCCTGCAGCACCACCCTGCTCCCAGGCCTGCGCTCCCATCCCCAGAGGGCTGCATCAGCCCCACTTACAGAAATCCCTTCATCCCCACAGCCCGAACTGCCAGTAACCCCAGAGTGCAGTGGGACTACAGGTCAATCCCCTGCCAGGAGTGTCCACTGCCCTGGCACCCACAGGCCGGAGGGAGGGGCGTGGGCCAGCCCTGGCCAACAAGTCAGTGCACCCAGCAGAACAGCCCTTCTGAGTCCCCTCCGCCCACTGTCGGCTACTCTCTGATGCCCCAGCCCAGCAGGGCACAGTGCTCAGCCCTGATTTCCTTCTCCTCCCAATTATTTAGTTAGATTTAAAGCCAGAGAGATGCCGCTCCACAGCTCTAGACTTCCCGATTAACTGCCAGCAAAACAACGTTCCTTGTTACTTACACCTGGCACCGCCCGTGGTGTTCACAGCCGGCATGGACCCCCTGCAGACCTTCTCCCGCTGTTAGCCCCATCGCCTAGCTAAACTGCAGGGGTTCAGCTCTGAGCCCTTGAGTGAATGTGATTCACTTCTCTGACCTCTCTCCAACATGGGCTGGTGCCCTAAGGGGAGCGCTTTCAATGGGGCAGCCCCCTCGGTGCAGCGGAGGAGAAAAGAGCCACATGGTCCCAGAGAGACACAGCCATGCCACCAGCTGCTGACCCAGGGATTTGCTCTGTGCTGAGGCAAGCAGCTGGGGGAAGGTCACACACCACGTGTGCAGAGAGGCAGAAGTACAGCATCAGCAGAATCACACCATTCGCAAGGGGCCAGGACACAGACCCCTGCCTGGCCAGAGAGGGGCCCTTCACTGTCCCTTAGGAAAAAGAGGGCCCTAGTGACAAGTGTCCCCAGGCAAAGGTGCAGCCTGTCTCCACCACAGCAGAGGGCCCGGGTTAATGCAAGGGCCCTGGCACCTAGCCTGCTGTGTTAACTAGCTCCCTGAGCAGCACAAAGGGCCGCTGGCACAGGAGACAGACCATGATGTCCCAGCGTTAGGCTGGGAACCGCCTCGCATTGGAGACAGACACAGGCGGCAGAGAAAACTCGAGGGTGCTGGGCTCCCTGGCTAGCTGTGGACTAGAGAGCTAATGGTGAGCCACTTACCATAGTGGGTGGCCAGGCTAGCGATGGATTTGCAAGCTCTCTGGCCACACAAAACCCAGTCACCTGCCACAAGAAAACTCTGGCTCTGTACTCTCCAGCTACACTGACTGCTTTGCCGGTGCCTGTGCTGAGGGGCCCTAGAGAGAACAAAATGTCCCAAGAGATCCAAGTGCTTTCCAAACTAAACCAAAATGTAAACACATGGGGATCTACTCATGCATCACCAAAATGCAGACACTTCTGGGGTGCAACGTGGCAGCTCTGCTACACTGCACAAGGATTTCAAACAGGAAGAGCAGCACCATACTGGCCTGGAACTGCAGGGGCAGTTTAGGAAGGCAGAACAGAATTAGCCCACGGGAGTTTGGCCCGGGTGCTGTGGAAGACAACCCTGGCTCTCAAGAAAAATGGACTTCTACAGATCCCAGGATAGTGGTCTATCATTATCTGGGAGCAGCCGCTTTGGTCAACCAGCAAAGCGTGGCCGTCAGCAACCTGGCTGGATTTTTACAGGTGGGTTTTTGCCAAGTCTGTGGCCCCTGGCAACCTCTCGCCACACTGTAAGCACGCAAGGGTCAGAGTCAGGATCTCAGTTTCACATCTCTTCAGACCAGCCCCTGGAGCCGCACAGCGCCGCCAGCTCCACGGGGTGAGTGCTAGCGCCCAAGGAAGATCGCCACCAGCTGACTCACCAGCCCCTGTCCTCAACACCGAGGTGCACCGTGGAGATTGCCCATTAAGTACTGGCCTGGACCCCCCCCCCAGAGACATTAAAGTACAAGGGGTCCAGCTGCAGAGACCGAGGAAGGCCCTGGCAGAGCTGGGAATTCAATGTAAAGTGTTCAATAGATTAGAAGTGACAGAGCCTGCAGCCAGAGAAGCTGCGTGGCAGAGTCTCAGAGCCACCTCACCTCTTGCTCCGATAGTTCTGGAGGAGCTGGGAAATTGGACTACCTGGTTTCTCTTCAGATTGTATAAATCTTTCGCCTTTTACTTAAAACAAAAAAATTGCACGACCTGGCCCAGGTCTGTATTTGCCTAGAGCATGATCACATTGTGCATGGCAGGTGGCGGAGATCAGCTGCAAAGGGGTGCTGTCTGGCAGCTGCTGTCTGCAAGAAGTTCAGCTCAACAGACACTATGAAATTCCAGCCCAGCTCCTGCCCTGGAAGGGTTTGAGGAGCATTGGTTGGGAGTTTAAATTCAGCCAGCGTTCAGAAGCATCAGCTGAATGCAAGGCAGGCGGAGCAGCGAGGGAAGATGCAGGCAGTGGAGTCCTGCAGCCCAGGGGACAGGAAGCTATGGTTGTATCATCTGGGTGACAAGACAATCCAAAACCTACTGTTCTGCTGTGTCAGACACAGCCAGGCTCAGAGCTAACTTCAGATGCTGTTGGCTGCATTGGGACAGAGGAGTCATAGCACAAAAGGCAGGTCAGCATGGGAGCCCCTGGAGAAGGACAGCTAGGTGAGCGTGAAGGGAGGTCTAGTCACATCCCTCCAGTCTGAAATCATAGATCCCTGTCGGCAATGGTCAAAACTAGAGATTTTGGCTGGTTTCTTGGTTTATTTTGAGAGCAGCTTGAAAGGAGAAGCCCAGAGAGCCAGTCAGTTTCAGCATCACTGATAGCTTCTGAGAGCCACCATAACATGAAGCATCAGTCCCAGCCAGAGCTGCTAGGGCAGAGGGGACAGCCAGTGTCACAACTTTGAGATGACAGAAAAGGAACTGAGAGGGGCACGAACACGAGCCAGCCGGGCCCACTTGTGGGGTAACAGACCAAAGGATTGTGAACAGCAGCTGCACAGGATGTGGGCTTGGTTTCATGAACACAAACAGCAGTTTCTCTCTCTCTGTTCCCAGGACATGATGCAGATAATCTAGACATAGTCTGGGTGGGAGCAGGGCACGTGCTGCTGAGACTGCTCCCTGGAGGATGCTGTCTGAAGTGACAGCAAAAAAAAAAAAAAAACAGTCAGAGAAAAGCTTAATTTTAGCCCCATCTCTCCGGTCTTCTCATCCTTCCCTCCCCGAGGCTCCTGCGAGAACCCAGCACAGCACACAGAGTGGGAATACCAGGAAGTAACCAAACCTGCTGAGATGCACACTCCAAGCCTCCCTGGATAATTCCTTCCACTGCAGACTGCATGTGGATTGGAGGTTATAACCCTGGGCACGTGGCACCCTTCCACACGCCTTGGCTCACCCCCCAAGCTGGCCTAGCAGAGGATACAGCTCACATGCACAACCTGGAATAGTTAGCTTCCCTGTAAGCAAACAAAGGGAGCATTTCTTAAGCAGTGTCAGCAGCTGGCACAGAACAGCACCCAGCAGTCCCACAAGGGCACCTGTCTGTTGGCAGCAGGCTCACTTTGAATCCACTGGCTGCTGAACAAACCCACTGAGCCTCACTTATTATAATGGAGAGAAAGACCAAGAACCCCCTTGCCTGCCACACTATAACAGCAGCAGTGTGCTGGGGACACCTCGCCTGCTGCCCTGCCACGTCCCAGGATTGGAACATAGTGTGCATGCCCTAGCCAGGCCATGGACTCTCTGCCCCTTGCTGCAATACAGATCACCCAGACCTGCCTGGCTTAGCATGTTCCCGATAGCTGCTGGAATGGGCAGGATGCTTTGTAGGGCAGATTGAGTTTCTTCTGCCCAGATCTATCGGTAGAAAGAAAAGCTACAGAGCAGTGAACTGGTCCATTACTCAGCCCACAGAGGGCAGGCAGAGCAGGCTCCTCTCCACAGCCTGCTGGCACCGCCTAGTCTATGCTCAAAAAGTCATTACATGCCACCGGGGATGGTGCATCAAGGCAGAATTCCTCAGCCTCTAAGCCACCTCTCAGGCACCATAGACTGGGAGGAAGAACAGTCTCGGAGCAAGAATCCGGAGCTTCTGAACCCGGAACACATCTGATGGGGTCACCTCCACAGTCCCAGTGGGGCACTTGGGGTGCGTGAATCCCAGGGGCCAGCAGCTCATCCGGAGGAGTTTTGGGGTGCACGGGTGGCACTGTCCTGCGAACACCGGGCTCTTCCATCAGCTGCCTCCTGAGAGCTGCTGATAGTCACCGGTAGCCCAGGTCCCTCCCTCTGCATGCAGCTGCACCAGCCAAACAAGAACTCTGGGTCCTTCTCCATGCACATGGCAAGCAGCAACGCTGCCCAGGTTGGAATTCACAGATCCTAACAACATTCAGAGCAGGGATGGGCAGCCTGCCACTTGCCTGAAAGAGATTACCACCGCAGCCCTAATCCAGCACTTCCAGTGCACTCTGGAGGGAAAGCAGCTGCACTTGGCTTAGGCCAGCACCATTCTGCTTTCACCAGACGAGGCATCCAGGACTACAGCAGAAACCACCTGAGCCTCCACGCACAGCAACCATTTCCCTGAATGAGTCAGGAACAAAAGCAACACTAGCAGGTGTGTAGACACAGGCGCTGTTTGTTACCTAGCCACTCCCACCAAGAGAGTAATCTACACAGGGAGCTGAGAACCGCTACCCCACCAACACACCCAAGGCCCCAGTGACATCAACACCAGGCCCCAGTGACTCACTAGGGAAGTCCACGCTCCCTGAGATATGAATTTCATAACATTCAGAAACCAAGTGAAGAGAGGAATCTCGCCAACATCACCACAGAGCACCAGCCAGTTCACTCCAGTCCCCTAAATCTGAAAGGCCAAAGATACTCAAGGGCAATTGCCTCCAAAGGGGGGTTAAGAAATCCTGGTGCAGTCTGCAGGATGAGAGATGTTGCAGCAGCGTAAGAGGATAATTTAAACAGGTCTGTGTTGGAGCTGCTAGCATGAAGGTTGGGTTCATGCTGACAACTGGGTCATACATACTAATTCACTGACTTGCTGCAAGGATGTCGCAGAGAGATTCCAGCCAAGAGGGAATTTGGATTTAAAAAACAAGCTGTCCTTTAACTAGAAAAGAGCCAGGGGGGTTTAAGAGAGAGAACTCTCCCCCCAGCCTCCTACAGCTGTACTCCACGAAAACTTTAATTAAAACTGCAAGCTCACAACAGTGCACTCTGTCCGGAAGTGAAGTGAGCAGCCAAGTGAAGCAAAGACAAGCTGTTCAGTTAGCCCTGCTACTCTGTCCTCACCTCACCTACGCACCTCTAGGCATGATAGCCCACCTACCTGGTGATCGTGTACATGGTCAGCTCCCACAATACACAGGCCTGCTGGGGGGCACAGGGAGAGGGGTCCGCTCAAACCCTGCATTTCACAGCTTTGGAGAGTTCAGGCCCAAACTCCTCTTTGTAGTCCAGGTTACTAGGAACGTGACACCCAAAGCCACAGCAGGCTGGGCACACTGATTAGACCCCCAGCCTCCCTCTCCTCAACCAATTCAAGGTGTTTTCATGCTCAACCTCCCCCATCCCAGGCCATCTTGGGGTCTGTTCTCCCCCTGCCTGCAGCTCATTGCAAGCTACACATTCCTCATTTAAACAGCCAAGTCCCCTGGGACCGGTCCTCTCACTCCCCATTTAGTGACCCACCTTTCAGCTTAGCCAGGGTTTAAGCAGCATGTCGTGTCATGCCCGCCAGACACAACTATTTCTGCGACCTGAGCACATGGCCATAGACCTGAGATCATCTGCTCCCTGCTGCCAGAACTGCAGTTTGGGGTTTCGCACAAGCAGAGCTTGGTGACAGGCCTGCCCGGGGGTGACCAGAGAGCAGCCTGAGCAGGGGTGCCCACAGCCCACTCAAGCAGAGCTCTGAGCTCCCCAGACCCCCTTATGCTCCTGCCCCCATGCTTAGAGCTTTGCCAGAGGAAAGTACCCAGGCGATCACTTGCAGCAACAGGAAACAGCAAGGAGTGTCAAATGCAGCCACAGAAAGGCACTAGAGAAAACACACCCGGTTACTGGTGAGAGCCCATGTGCCCAGCTGTTGAGTGGCAGCTGGGGCAGTGCCAGACTTCAGACACAGAGAGCCCGGCCTGGGGGGTGACCCACAGGGAACAGCCTACAGCATCTGCCCGTGCAGCTGTCCTCCAGTCCTCCCCACACGCCCCACCACTCTTCCCAAGCCAAGGAAAGTGATCCTTGCCTCGCTCCCCACACTGGGGGGGCCCCCTCCCTCACTGCCCCCCAGCCCAGCAGCCCCAACCCCTGGCAGTGCCTAGGGGGCAGCTATCCCCCCCACCACCCTGCACTGCCCCCCATTCCACAGCCCTATACCCACCCACCCCCCGACCCTGCACTGCCCCCCATTGCACTGCCCTATACCCCCCAGCCCCCCTGCACTGCCCCATACCCCCAGCCCCCCTGCACTGCCCCCCATTGCACTGCCCTATACCCCCAGCCCCCCTGCACTGCCCTATACTCCCCCAGCCCCCCCGCAGTACCCCCCATTGCACTGCCCTATACCCCCCAGCCCCCCTGCACTGCCCCCCATTGCACTGCCCTATACCCCCCAGCCCCCCCACAGTCCCCCCATTGCACTGCCCTATACCCCCCAGCTCCCCTGCACTGCCCCCCATTGCACTGCCCTATACCCCCCAGCCCCCCTGCACTGCCCCATACCCCCAGCCCCCCTGCACTGCCCCCCATTGCACTGCCCTATACCCCCCAGCCCCCCTGCACTGCCCCATACCCCCAGCCCCCCTGCACTGCCCCCCATTGCACTGCCCTATACCCCCAGCCCCCCTGCACTGCCCCCCATTCCACAGCCCTATAACCTCCCACCCCTGACTCTGCACTGCCCCCCATTGCACTGCCCTATACCCCCCCAGCCCCCCTGCACTGCCCCCATTGCACTGCCCTATACCCCCCCAGCCCCCCTGCACTGCCCTATACCCCCCCAGCCCCCCTGCACTGCCCTATACCCCCCAGCCCCCCCGCAGTACCCCCATTGCACTGCCCTATACCCCCCAGCCCCCCTGCACTGCCCCCCATTGCACTGCCCTATACCCCCCAGCCCCCCTGCACTGCCCCCCATTGCACTGCCCTATACCCCCCAGCCCCCCCACAGTCCCCCCATTGCACTGCCCTATACCCCCCAGCCCCCCTGCACTGCCCCCCCATTGCACTGCCCTATACCCCCCCAGCCCCCCTGCACTGCCCCCCATTGCACTGCCCTATACCCCCCAGCCCCCCTGCACTGCCCCCCATTGCACTGCCCTATACCCCCCAGCCCCCCTGCACTGCCCCCCATTGCACTGCCCTATACCCCCCAGCCCCCCTGCACTGCCCCCCCATTGCACTGCCCTATACCCCCCCAGCCCCCCTGCACTGCCCCCCATTGCACTGCCCTATACCCCCCAGCCCCCCTGCACTGCCCCCCCATTGCACTGCCCTATACCCCCCAGCTCCCCTGCACTGCCCCCCATTGCACTGCCCTATACCCCCCAGCCCCCCTGCACTGCCCCCCATTGCACTGCCCTATACCCCCCCAGCCCCCCTGCACTGCCCCCCATTGCACTGCCCTATACCCCCCCAGCCCCTAGCAGTGCCCAGGGGGCAGCGCTCCCCGCCACAGCCCGGTTCCCCCCCCCGGCCCCCGCGCTCACCGTAGCCGCTCTCCTCCTCCATGCTGCCCGCCGCGGCCGCCCGGCTGCCTCTAGCGGCGGCTCCCCGCGCTCGCTCCCGCCCCGGCCCGGCCCGCCTGGGGGCGGAGCTCACCGGCGGGGAGGGGCGGGGCCTCCGAAGCCGGGCCGGGAGCGGCCAGGGGCTGGGCCCACGTGATGCCGGGGAAGGGGCGGGGGAGCGAGCGTGAGCAGGGTCCGGGGGTCCTTCTGGCTCAGGGAGGGGCGGGGCCTGGGAGCCAGGACTCCTGGGTTCTCTCCCCAGCTCGGGGAGGGGGCTGGGGTGGGGGGGAAGCCAGGACTCCTGGGTTCTCTCCCCAGCTCGGGGAGGGGGCTGGGGAGGAGCCAGGACTCCTGGGTTCTCTCCCCAGCTCGGGGAGGGGGCTGGGGAGGAGCCAGGACTCCGGGGTTCTCTCCCCAGCTCGGGGAGGGGGGTGGGGGGAAGCCAGGACTCCTGGGTTCTCTCCCCAGCTCGGGGAGGCGGCTGGGGAGGAGCCAGGACTCCTGGGTTCTCTCCCCAGCTCAGGGAGGAGTCTGGGGTGGGGGAAGCCAGGACTCCTGGGTTCTCTCCCCAGCTCGGGGAGGGGGATGGGGAGGAGCCAGGACTCCTGGCTTCCATTCCCAGCTCTGCCTGACTCTTTGTATGACCTCAGGTAAGTCACTTCATCTCTGCCTCTCTTCCCCCAGCCCTACGGTGGGGATAATGTTCAGCCCCAACCTGCCTCCCTGCCGTCTTGTGAGCTGAATTCATTGTGGCCGAAGGCTTTGGGGTGCTGGGGCGGGAAGGCCTGCACCCATATGCCCCAAAGGCTCTAGAAATCTCCCGTTTAAAGTGCCACTTTCCGGTTAAAGGGTTTATCCGCTACCAGACATCGGGTGTTCCAGCATGGCCGGAGCTAGGCAGACTCAGCCAGGCAGTTATGGCACAGGGGCTGGGCCGGGGCTCACCCTAGGGCAGACGAAGAGCTGCCCCACGAAGAAGTAACGACTCGTCAGCCAGCATAGAGCTGGCCCCGGGCACAGCTCATTTCAAGCTGCAACCCAGCCCCAGATCTTAAGAATGACAGATACTGACGGGCGACATGGCAGAGCCGGGGCAGCGTCTAAAAGAAGCAAGTAAGGGTGCAGCCAGGCCGGCAGTGGGAGCGAGACGAACTCAGAGAGGAGAATACATGGAGACTTGTTGAAGAGAGGAAAGAATTAAAGAAGAGAATTCAGTAAAAGAACGATTCTGCAACAAGACTACGCGGATGAGACACGGAAGTTAAAAGACCAGCCAGCAGAGCTGAGCAAATGGATGGAAAATAAAGCAAGAGGAGCTGAGGTGGTGTATAAGAGAGGGGAGTCTTCTAGTCTCTAAACAACTGACATCACAATTCTCAAATCATTGTGGCAGCATGAAAGCTTGAGATGGTACAATTTGAACAACAAAGGAAGGACAGAAAGCCCTTAACAGATTTGAGACTGTTGTCAGGTCTCTCTTCTGTTGTCTTTTCTCCAGGCTAAACAGGCCCGGTTTTTTAACCTTTCCACATAAAAGGGTTTAGAAAACCTGACCTGTCATTTTTTTTTGCTCTTCTGTGGACACTCTCCAATTTGTCCATATAATTCCTTGCATTGGAAACAGCACTCCATCTGATGCCTCACCAGTGCAGAGTAGATCAGAACAATTACATCCCATGTCTTAGAGACGACATGCCTGTTAATACACCCCAGAACGATGTTAGCCTTTTTCCCAACTGCAGCACATTGGCTCATACTCAATTTGGGATCTACTATAACCCCCAGATCCTTTTCAGTGGTACAATCCAGTTTCTCCCCATTGTGTAGTTGATTTTTCCTTCTTAAGTGTAGTACTTTGCACTTGTCTTTGTTGATTTCAGACCAATTCTCCAATTTGTCAAGGTCATTTGAATTCAAACCCTGTCCCCCAACATGCTTGCAACCTCTCCCAGCTTGGTGTTATCTGCAAATTTTATAAACATACTCTCCATGCCATTATCTACATCATTTAATGAAAATATTGAATAGTACCAGACCCAAGGCAGACCCTTGCAGGATCCTGCTAGATATGTCCTCCTAGTTGACACCCATGGTTTGCTGTCAAACTGTAGTAAATCTGAGTGCAAGTTTTCAGCAAGTTGTGCACCCACCTTACAGTAATTTCATGTAGCCCACAGTTCCCTAATTTGCTTATGAGAATGTCATAGGGGACTCCATCAAAAGCCTTACTAAAAATCAAGATATGTCTACAGCTTCCTCTCGCTCCCTTAGACCACTAAGCCTGTCAAAGAAGGAAATTAGGTTGGTTCAACCCGATTTGTTCTTGACAAAACTATTTGAGCTATTACTAATTACACTATAGCTGCTTACAAGATGATTGTTTAATAATTTGTTCCAGTATCTTTCCAGGTATCAAAGTTAGGCTGACTAGTCTATAATTCCCTGGGTCCACTTTGTTCCCCTTTTAAAAGATAGGTACTGTTTGTCCTTCCCCAGTCCTCTAGCATCTCTGGGAGTTCTCAAAGATAATTACTAACAGCTCCAAGATTACTTCAGCTAGGTCTTTAAGTACTCCAGGATGACTTGAATAATCTAATTTACCTAAATATTCTTTAACATGTTCTTTCCCCCATCTTAATGTGAATTGCATTGAGTATCTGGTCATAATTAACCTTTTTAGTGAAGATTGAAGCAAAATAGGCATTAGACACCTCAGCCTTCTTGATTTCATGCATTATTAGCTTTCCTTCCCCACTAAAGTAGAGGGCTTACATGTTACTCTGACTTTCTCTTGCTCCTAATGTATTTATAGACTCTCTTCCTATTGCCTTTTAGTTTGCTTGCTACCTGTAATACAGTTTGTGCCTTACCGTTCTGATTTTGTCCTTACCTGCTTGTGCTATTCTCTTGTACCTCTCCTTAGCAATGGGTTCACATTTCCACTTTCTGTAGGATTCTCAGATCATTAAAGAGTTCCTGCTGGAGCCATACTGGCCTCATACTAGTCTTCCTCTCTTTCCTTTACACCTTTAATATTGTGTCTCAGACTGCCAGACCTCCTGAACTCCTTTTTTCCTTGGATTTTCTCTCTTACCCACCAGTTCTCAGAGTTCATTAATCAGCTTTTTTGAAGTCCACTATCCATATTCTGCAGCTCTCACTCATTCCTTAGAATCATGAAATCTCTCATTTCATGTTCACTTTCACCCAAATCGCCTTCAGTCTTCCACTTTGCTACCAATTCCTCCATTAGTCAGACCCAAGTCTGAACCAGCTGTCTGGCTGGGTACTTCCTCCACTTTCTGAAACCAGTTGTTCCCTACACATTCTAACAATTTACAGCAAAATGCAAAATTTCTGGATTACTTTTCTAGCAGGTGCCTGGGTAATTAAAGTCCCTCATAGAATCACAGAGCTGGAAGGGACCTCAGGAGGTCATTTAGTCCAACCCCCTGCTCAAAGCAGGGCCAATCCTCAGTTTCTGCCCCAGATCCTGACATGGCTCCCTCAAGGATTGAGCTCACAACCCTGGGTTTCGCAGGCTGCTGCTCAAACCACTGCGCTATCCCTCCCCTCATTAGTACCCAGCCTTGGGTTTGGGGTATTTGTCCTTTGTTCTAGAAAGGACTCATCCATTGCCTCTTCCTGATTTGGTGTGCTCTCGTACAGGGGCTCTTAACCTTTTTCTTTCTGAGACACCCCCATCCCCCCAAACACGCTATAAAAACTTAATGGCCTACCTGTGCCACAAGTGTTTTTCTGCATATAAAAACCAGGGCCTGCATTAGGGGGCAGCAAGCAGGGCAGATTTTAAGGCAGCATGGCTTTGACTTTCTGCCCTGAGTCCTAATGTATCTAATGCCAGCCCTGCTTGGTGGACCCCCTGAAACCTGCTCACAGGCCCCCAGGGGGCCTTAGATCCCTGGCTGAGAACTGCTGCTCTAGTAGACCCCGACTAGGTCACCCCTATTTTTTCCCCCTTTTATCTTTACAAAACTTGCAGCTGATCTGCCTCTCACCGCCTTCTGGACCTCCGAGCACGTGTATTATACATCAATAATATATACCTCTGCTTCTTTTTCCCACCTGTCCTTTCCGCTTTACTCCTGAGAGTTACCCCACCACATCTCTGTGATGCCAGTTAAGTCTTAATTTAGCTTACAGACTAAGATTTCCAGTTCTTCCTGTTTGGTCCCCGTGCCCCTTGTGGGCTGTTCAGCGGGCATAGCTGGTGCTATTTGTACAGGGCCTAGCACAATGGGGCACTCCTGCAATAAGCATGATTAATAGAGGAGCAATGACACTAGGGTAGCAAGAACAGCCTGCCTGCCTGCCCCAGCAAGTAGAAATGAAGACAAAGGAGAGCTCACTCCGCAAATCAAGGCAGTTTGTGCATTGCTAGGGACAGAGGCGTGCAGAGGAAGGGGGGGGGGGCGGCTGATGAGGCCAGCAGCTGTTTCCAAGGAGGATGGCAGCAAATCCAATACGGACAATTCCTCCCCCATACACAGTGGGCTGGGGAGGCACCTGCTGACCTTCTGTTTAAGGGTAGTACTGAAGAAAGCTGCTTTTGTGAAGCCAGTGGGGTTCTCCCCATCTCTGAACAGACATGGCCATGGACCTGGTTTACTGCAAGTTACCCCTACATGCAGAGTGCTCCTGGGCAAGGTAGACTACTAGCCAATGTTGTGAGAGCCCCTTTGGATACAGAGATTAAAGGTGATCAGCTAAGGCTTTAAAGAGCGTGGCTTTGTGCAGTGTAACACCAATCCCTCTGCCAGTGGCCGCTTCCCCTTCTGCGCAGCAGGGATGTGCATGGCCCCCTGCCCCACAAGAGGAAGCTATTTCCCTGAGCCACAAAACATTCGCTGGCAGCTGTTCTGGGATCAGAGATGCACAGAAGCCTTCTGAGGTTAGAACACAATCTTTAGCAGAGACAGGTCTCCCCAGGCAGATGCATGAGTCTGCTACTTCCTAGGCTCTTCTCCCTCCCCAGCCAGAGACTGGCCCTTCTCCACCACCATGAGCCAGGCTGCCTCCTTACATGCACTGCTAAAGACAGCTCAACTCCCCCAGTCCAAGGCATCAAGCTACTTACAGCCTCTGCATC
Source organism: Lepidochelys kempii (assembly GCF_965140285.1). Classification (NCBI taxonomy): domain Eukaryota; kingdom Metazoa; phylum Chordata; order Testudines; family Cheloniidae; genus Lepidochelys; species Lepidochelys kempii. The sequence continues at coordinate 1,280,592 of NC_136393.1, forward strand.
ACCTGCCACAGGCGAGGTGAGGGATGGCTCTTCAGCAGTGACACAAACAGGACACAGCCAGGACTCAAAACTGGTTACTTTATTGCACCATGATCTTGGCAATAACTGAGGTTACTGCATTGTCCCCAGCAGGAGGTGCAAAATACAACCATGTACAGATCAGCTCCCGGTATCTACACACATATACATTGAGATTATGGAACCGTCGATCAGCAAACTGTACAAGATGTCAGAATAATCCCCACTGTAAGAGGGAAATCTCCCCTGGGGAAGGGGACAGAGTCTCACGCTGGCTTTTCTCCCCTTGACTAAGTTGAAAATTTAAATAAACGCAAATCCTAGCTGTAACGGCCATTAAACAGGCTTTGATATATGTACACATCTGAGATAATGAAATGATTTGCAGCCATTAACCCCTTCACCTGGCCTGTTTGGCTGACAGCAGGATGCAAAAAGGTTAACAGGTATTTAGAAGATAATGCATGACAGCTCTCAGGCTCCTAGGGAGCAGGGGGGAGAGCAGGGCCCTGCCCATGGAAGACCTGGAGAACATTCTTTTCCTGGGACTCGCACAGCAGGGAGGTTTGGCAGAGGGGCAGTGGTGCAGGGAATGCAGTTTAGAGGTACCAGGCAGACATGGACATGCAGCAGCAGATGGGTGAAAGCAGCCTCTCTAGTGAAGCAGCAGTGCCCCCAGGAGATCTTCCCACAGCCCCCACAACAGCCATTAGCCCAGCAGAGACCCCTCTCCCCCCACCCCCCATCTGCTCCTGGCCCAGCAGCATCCCCTCCCCAGAGAACAGGGAGCACACCCTCAGCAAGACGAACCGGGCACTACCGGGGGAAGCCAAACAGAGTGAAGTCAAGGCAGGCGTGCTGGGGGCTAGCAGCTCAAGCCAACAGCTGATCTCTGTGCAGGGATGCACACAGCTGGACCAAGCTGTGGCAGGGGATGGCCCCCTTCTCCCACTCTGGCAGCAGCCTGGTTCTGCTGGGGCCATGTCCCCAGCTAGACAGAGGGAACCCAGGACAGGAGGCCAAGCTGGATGGGGGTGACGCTCACCCATGAGAGCAGTTGGTTGAGCTGAAGTAGGCCTGTATGAGCCCATTACTCCCTCTGCCCAGGGACCCAGGCAGAAGCAGCTCGAGGGAGGGCGGGGTGGAGAGGAGATTGGGGGTACAGGGGAGGAATTAACAGAAAACTGCCCTAGGCAGCAGCCTCAGAGCCCCATGAGCAGGGCTGATGTTTGCAAGGCAGAGCAGTGCCAGCTGCCAGCCCCGCAGCCACGTGTGCACCTGGCTGTACAGGCCCCAGCCGAGACCGGGGCGCAGCAGTGATAAAGCGCCATCGACAGTCACTTCCCTGCCCAGAAACACCGGGCTGGACGCAATCCCAGCACCGTGCTGCAGTCCTGGGGCCAGTGCAGCAGGGGAATAGCTGCCCCATTAGACAGCGTGTGACAGCAGCGTGGTCACAAGGCTCCCCAGGCAAAGGGAGGAGCTCGGCTGGGCACAAGGCAGGCTGCTGGCCAGCCCCAGTGCCAGAAGCAGGGGAGTGGAGGAGTCACCCAGGGGCTGTGGCAATCAGGAGCAGGGTATGCTCTGCATCTCAGCCTTGGCTATGGGACATGCCCTAAGGGGCCCTTCCTCAGCTACCTGCTGGGGGCGAAGGCATCAGCGCCCCCATGATGCTCCTTGGCACTGGCCATGGCGGAACGAGGGGGACTTAAAGCACGTGAACCAGCCAACTTAGCTACACTCCAGCAGCATCAGCTCGGCGAGTCTCAACCTTCCCCAACATCCAAGAACCAGCCCCTGTTCCATGGAGCCCCACTCCCACCCTGCAAAAGAGGCTGAACGCCAGCACGGCCCAGGCCTGTCACACACCAGGGCCCTCAGCCTGGCTCTGGAGAGGATGCAGCAGGGCGAGTCAGCTGGGAGGGGACGAGCACGGCAGGGTCGGGCCACTCTGCCCCCTGGCCCACGAACGCCAGGCCTGAACGGCAAGCTCCAGCTGGGCGCCCTGGCCTCAGAGCCGGTAGCTCAGGCTGGCCACCTTGGCGGGGTGAGTCACAGACCAGAAGTTGCGCCTGCTCTGCAGTTTCTGGAAGGCATTGACGCGTCTCCTCCGGTCCCGCTTGGCCTTTTTACTCTTCTTCACCTGGACGAGAGCAGAGCCCACAGCAGCGTGAAGCGAAGGGGCTCCAGGTCAGACCTGGCTGCGCACCCTCACCCCCCCTCCGGGCTGGCTCCTAGAGGGAGCATGCCAGGAAGGAGGCAGGAGCCCAAGGAAGGGATCAGTTCCCGAGACCAAGTCCAATCACTCCCTCCCCCAACAGGATCAGGGCCCCGGCCACGAGCCACACGGCTCCGCTCCTGCCAGTGCCCAGCTCCTCACCTTGCCACTGTCGAAGTCCTCGTCCCAGTCGTCTGTGACTCTCGCACTCCGGGCCCACGCCATGTCCTGAAGGGCGTCCTGGCTAATGGCAGAGATCTCGCCCTCCCACGTCAGCACTGCAAAGCAGAGTTGCCCATCAGCGACGGCGGGCCACACCAGTGCACAGCGCCAGCCTGCTCGACCCACCAGCGCCTCTTGGCTGAGCTGGGGCCTGTGGACAGGGAGTTCCAGTGACCACCTGGAGGGCTTTGCTGGCCTCAGTGCAAGACACATCCCCTGCCCCGCCTCTGGCTGCATGGACCAGCCTCCAGAGGGTTCTTTGCAGCAGTCCTCTTTGCAGCGCCAAGTGGGAAGGCTCAGGCCCCATAGCGCAGCGGGGCCATACTGTTACCCTGCAGTCTTGGCCCGGTGCGCTCTGCACCGGGGCTCCCCCGTGCGCACGGCCACCAGGACAGCAGCCTAGTGCGGGGACATTACCTTGCTTCCCATACGCTTTATCAGAGGAATTCCTGAGCAGCTCCTGCACCACGCTGGCCGCCTCCTGGCTCTGCCATGCTGTCCCAGTGCCCCGCCCCTTCTCCGGGCTGCGGGTGGACCCATCTCTGACCTGGCTGTCCCAGATGCACACTGCCACTGTGGAGACCAGGGAGGGGTGAGCATGCAGACGCAGCTCACCTTGAGCCACACTGTGGGGCCCGTGTCTTGAGCCACCTCTTGTTCTGAAAGGGTGAGTCCATGGCCGGAGCGCTAAGCCGGCCCAGCCAGCCCGGGCTCTGCAGGGCCCTGGCCTCGCATAGCTGGCCGAGAGGAAATCTTCATCTTACAGGCAGAGTCAGGCCCCCTAGAGATCCCCCGCCCGACCCACACACACAGCCAGCCAGGCACAGGGCATACCAGCTTTCCCCTCCCCAAAATCACCACCTGACAGCCCAGAAGTGAGGGGCATGGTCATCTCCCCAGCGACGGGCACAGGATGCAGCCAACAAGAGCCCTAGCAGCCGAGCCAGCAGTAGGAGTTTCTGGGTGTGATCAGTGGCCTAGAACTGGGGCCTGTGGGGCAGGAGGGATGGGCAGAAGCTGAATGGTTTTTCTGGGGGCAGAGGGAGAGCAGCCCAGCGCCCCCCTCCATCTGCCACAGGCACTGCTATGAGCCAGGCACCGGCTAGGAGAGCACACGCCCAGCCCAGGACACACCTGTGCAGCAGCAGTACCTGGAGTGCTGACTCTTGTGTGGAGCCCATTCACAGCTGCCTGCTCAGAGCTGGGCTTGGAGGCCGGGCTGCTGGGGCTCTCCCTCCGCTTGCACTTCCGATGCTCAATCTCGCCATCGTCCACCTCCAAACCTCGCTGCTGCTGCTGCTTCGCGCTGCGGAGCTCTCCTGCCCCAGACGCCAGGGTCGCAGCCTCACCCTTCCCGGAGCAGCTGCTGTGAATTTAGACCCAGGCTCAGACTGGCGCCAGGGAGGCGGCAGGAGTCGCCATTATGCAACAGCCTCACCCCAGGCCCAAGAGAGGAGCCTGCCCAAGATCTCTGGCTTGCCCTGCACGGGAGCCACACCTGACCCCTCCTGAGGGTCCAGGAGCCCCTAACGTCAGAGCTCCTGCCACAGGCTAGCAGCTGCACACAGGGCTCTCCTGCCAGGCAGAGCCAAGGGGCAGGGAAAGGGTCAACTGGCTTCAGTGGGCCAGGACCCAGGCTGGGTTCACTGCAGAGAGACGAAGGGCTCAGGGCACTCCATACAGCCAGCACAGGCCCTTACTCCCCACAGGGCTGAGCTGCCAGGCCCACACTCCACAGCTCCTGCAAGGCCAGGGTCTGCCCCCCACCCCCTCACCTGCCCAAGGGAGATGTGCCGGGACTGCGATCTTCCTCCAGCTGCCGCAATCTCTTCCTCCTCCTCTTCCGGGGGGTGATGGGCCCAGTGCCCATGTGGCAGCTGGAGCCTGCGGCTCGATGCCTGCGCTCCCACTCCAGGTCCCCACGGCCCAGCCCCTCTCTCTTCCCGCTGCCTGACTTCCTGGCCGCAGCCTCCTCACGCTCACCCTCCTCCAGGTACCGCCTCTTCCGGGGGGGGCTGGCGAGCCCGGCCCCCTCGCCGCTAGCACCTGCTGGGCCCAGGCCACGGGGGACGCTCTCCACCTCAACATGCTGCTTTCGTCTCTTTTTGGAGGAGCTGGGCAGGGCCTGGCTGGCCTCCTTCTCCCTGCCTGGGTGTGAAGGGTGGGTGGGCTGGCTGCTGGCCAGGAGCTGAGAGTTTGGGCTGGGGCTGCAGGCCGGCCTCCGAGGAAGTGGTGATTTGGGAGCAGATGAGAGCACCCTAGGGGGAGAGGGAGAGAGAGACAGAGACATGCTAACATGGCCCGGGGGCCTGTCCAGAGGGCAACCCCTCCCCCAGCCCAGGAGTCTCAGCTGTGAGCAGTCGCAGAGAGACCCCTGCCTTGGCAAGCCAGCAGCTCAGCAGACAGGTGGAAGAGGTGGCTGGTACGAGACAGCACAGCCGGGGACCCCAGGAGGGAAGAGGCCGTTCAAGGCAGATACGTCAGAGCACGTGAACGTGGGTCCGTGGGGCACAAGCAGAATGCCAGGGCGGCCGGCACCCGCTGACAGAGGATTGGACATTTCACAGGGCCTAGAGCCCCCAGCAAAGCAGGTGCAGCACGGCTGGTGTGGCAGGAGGGCCCATGCCTCCAGGGAGCGGGAGCAGCTGCCACGCTGCCCAGCACGTGTGGGATCCCTGTGGCCCTGCCAGAGACACCTAACAGCCCACAGGCTCAGTCGCGCATGGCCCCCAGACACTGACTCCTGCCCAGCCTCTGGACACCAGCTTCCCCAGGCTCCTAAACCAGGGAAAGCCCTGCACTGGCCAGACCCGCTCTGGTCCACGTGCCCGTGCCCACGCCTGTCAGAGGAGGAGTTAGGGAGCAGACCCAGCCCTGCAATTCAGAGGCGCTGCACTGCCTTGGGCGGACGCGTTCCCTTGACGGCCACATTGCAGAGTCCACCAGTGGAGCAGACGAGGATCCCACTCACCACAGGGGGAGGGAGGCTCTGGGGACGCTGCTGGGGCGTCTGCATGGCTTACCTGGACTTGCCGAGAGGCCAGGGAGAGGTGGAGGCAGGGTGGGTGGTGCTCATGGGGGAGGTGTGGTCGGCAAAGGCTGGGCGGGGTGGCGTGTGGCGGTCACTTCCGCTCGCCCTCCGCGGGGTGCTGCCCTGCAGTTATCGACATAAATAAAAACTTGGTGGTCTAAAGAGACGTTTCCATGAGCCAAGAGGGGAAAACAAAAAGGGGAGCCCAGAGAAGGGGAGGGGGACGGACACAGACAGGGGGGAGCGGGGGGTGGGAGAAGAAGAATCAGAAAAGTGTTCTCAGTTAGAAACACAAAGGAAGCGAGGAAGGAAGGAAATTTAAACCGAAATCCTAACACAAGGCTGTGGGCTGAGCCCAGCACTGGAACAGAGCTCTAGCGGGAGCCTGGCCCTGCAGAGCGAAGGGTTCCCAGGAGCCACAGGAGGGCGGGCAGCGCATGCTCCCAGCTGCGGCATCCTCCCATGGCACTGCCAGCTCCAACCAGCCCAGAAGGCAGGATCGGTAGCGGGCCTGGTTGGTCCCTGGGGAGGGCTGAGGAGGCCCCCACCGCAGGGCGAGGTCATGGCAAGTCACATGGGACTGACAGCCCACCCAGGAACTGCTCCCTTCCGCTCCTCGCCCAGGGGCAAAGCCCATCACATGTGGATCCGGTAGCCCTGGGGGCAGGTGGGTAAGTGACATTGTGCTCTCCAGGCTGCCCAATAAGCCGGAGGCCAAAACAGGCCCACACCCCAGCAGCAATCCCCCATATGAGCTGGTGGGGAGGGATTTTCCTGCAACCCCTGGGCCCAGACGTCATGCCCACAGGGAGCGGGCATGACTAGCGTGGCTCTCAAATACAACCCCAGACCCACCTTCTTAGCAGAAAGGGCCAGCTTCTTGGCAGGCGGGGGCGACATGGTGCTGCTCACATCCAGGGTGGCACCAGCCAGCAGCAGGGATTTTAATTTCGCCACCTGGGGGTCCTCCGAGCCGGGGTGCTTGGCTTCCTGCTCTGAGGACGTGGCTGGACCGTACTCCGTTTCCTGAGAGGCGCAGAAGCCGTTGGCTCCGTTCTTAGCCTGCGGGGGTCCCTTGGCCAAGCGCGCTGGGCTGGAAGAGCTGCTGCTGCAGGAGTCCTTCCTCCGCGGCTCAGTGCCCTCCCCGCTGCCTCTGGGCTCTTGGCTGGGTGCAGCTGGCTCCACCTGGGGCCTGGGCGAGGTGGGTGATGGAGACTCCTTGCTCTCCCAGGAGCTCTGCTTGGGGACCTCGGCTTTGGCCCTGCTCACTTCACTGGTGTCACAGAAGCCCTGGGACACAGCAAGTGGCTTCTTGGGCCTCCTGGCTAGCTCATCCGAGAACACAGCTGCCATGTGCATGGCTCTGGCAGCCAGTCTGGGCGAGGGGAACCCAGCAGGGGGCTTAGCCTGAGCGGTCCCATTCTGCAGCTTGGGCCCGGCCTCAAACACACCCCGGGCCACAGGGATCCCGGCCTCTTCCGCTGCCTGGAGCTTCTTCCCAGGCGCCCCGTCTGGTCTCTAGGCAAAGCCAGAGGAATCAAGTTAGGGGGTGATTCAGGGAGCCACGAGCTACGTCCTGCTCCAGAGCATAGTTGGCTGCAGGATATGGCCAGCCCTAGCCCCCACCGCAGGCGAAGAGGCGTGTTACACCTTGACACCCCAATATTCACCACTGTCATCTAATTAGGATATGTCTTATACAACGTATGTCTTGTGAGGTATCATTCTAAAAGTCTTCATCTGCTAGACAGTAAGAGCGCACACCACCCAATGAAAGATCGTCGTATGTGAAGTTATGAAGTTTGGCTAAGTATGTGTTACTGAAACATGTCCTGACGTTGAAAACACCCCCATAGAAGATATAAAAGGGGGACAATGACATCATAAGGGGACCTCACTCTCCCTACAACAACACTCCTGAAAACACCTGAGAGGCCAGGACTGAACTGTGGGAAGTGATGGTCTCAGGCTAGAAGGATCTTTAGCCTGCATATGAAAACCTGGAAAAGCCAAGGCAACTTGTGCCTTAAGAATCTGCCAGCCTATTTATCACTTAGGGTGAGAATTTGCTAATTTATATCTTACCTATCTAGTGTATTAAGCTCAGTTTGCAGTTTTTATTTACTAAGGTAATCTGCTTTGATCTGTTTGCTATCTCTGATAGGCACTTAAAATTTACCTTTTGTAGGTAAATTTATTTCTTCTTTATAACATAACCCAGTTTCTGCAATTCATACTGGGGGTGGAGGGGCAGGGGGGCAAGAAGCTGTGCACATCTCTCTCCACATTGAGGAAGAAGGTGAATTTTTATGAGCTTGCGCTGTGCAGATCTTTCAATACAGTATTATTTTGGGTTTATCTCCCAAAAGGGGTGTGCCTGTGGGTGCTGGGGGAGTCCTCTCACACAGAGCTGACTTCAGTCTGCGTCTGCAGCTGGGTGTGGCCCTACCTGTGTGTGTGCGCTGCAAGAGGCCAGAGAGCCTAATTCAGCAAAACAGGGAGAGGGAATCCAGGCTGGTGGAGCAGGAGAGGCTCAGTGAAACCCCAGTACGTCAGGTGGCATCCCGGATGGAGGGGTCCAACCCGTCACAGCATGTTCTGGGCTGTGCAGGCCCCCCCACTGCCCTCTGTCACGTGCCAAGACACATTCCCCTAGGTCGAGCAAGGAACCTCGGAGGAGCATGTGCCACTCACTCAAGTGGCTTCACACAGGCAGAGGCCATGAACATCCCTGCATGCCTGCAGCATCCTAGGCCCTATGGCAGCGAGTCAGAGCCCTCTCCCCCGAGCCAGGACCCCTCTCCCACTCAGCAGCAGGGACAGCTGCAGCCCCATGCTTCGGGAGTCTCTGGCACAAGACCTGGACACTTACCTTGCCAGCCAGTGGCGAGGAGAGCAGCCCATTGGCTACGGTTTTCTTGATCTGGTCAGAGACTACGCCGGCTCGGCCAGGCAGGGCAGAGGCAGTCTTGGCAATGGGCCCCTCAGGGCTCTTCCTAGAGCTTGGGATTCTGGCCAAGGAGAGAGAAATACGTGGAGTCAGAGGAGGCAGGGGGTTGGTGGCTTGGGACCAGGGGAAATGCTGAGGAAACAAGTGCCATGGGGGAGGGGGCTTGGTGCAGGGCCATGTGTCCATCAGGAGCCATCACAGAACCACAGCTAGAGCCCTCAATCCCAGCCAAGGCCGGAAGGAGCCCTGGGGACAGGCCAGCAGCCATGTGCCAGCCCAGCTGGAGCTGCTGAACCATCCCTGCTAGGTGCACGTCTCTAGCCCTCCCAGGGAAGCAACTCTTGGAGCGAGAAGCCGGGGATCCCTGGGGCCAGAGGGGGAATAGCTGCCCGCAGCAGACGGCGACTCGCATACCTTAAGTAGAACAGCACATAGGCCTGCTGGTTGAGGACGACCTTGATGTTGCTGGAGTGGACGAGGGAGTCGTTCATCTGGTACCACTGCCCGTTACTGGCCTGGGGGAGATGGAGTGCAATAGATAGTGGCAGAGACCCCGCCCAGAGCCAGGAAAGGCTGGAGCGTCTGGGGGTGCCAGGAATCCCTCCCCTGGCCTCTGCTCTGGGGCAGCACTCCCCAGCACTGCCTCCCAGAAACCCAGAGCAGGGAATGCCCCAGCACCTCAGCGGCCGGGGCACGGCTAGGGACAGAGCGCGGCAGGCTGCCCAGGGCAGCAGCAGGGAGCTGGGGTGAGACAGCACCCACCATCCAGCAGGGCCACCCAGCACCATCGTTGGGCGCCCAGGTGCACACTCAGGGCGCCACCCCCCGGCGGCCCTGGAGCGACTCCCCTGGGGGGGGCCTCACCTTCACGTAGCAGTAGTAGTGCCCCGCATGGCAGCTGTACCCCGAATGGACCAGCACTGCATACAAGCCATACGTGACCGGGTCGCCATTGCTCTGGGACATGTAGGGACGAATGTTCAGGAACTCAGGGTACCCCACATCCTGCAAGGAGAGACCGGCATCAGGGAACCCGCCCCCGGGACTTGTCCAGCTCAGGAGACAGATCTCTGGCCTAGGGTGCCCATGCTGCTTTGGAGTCCCCTTGGTGGGAGGGGGCCACCAGCATCAGCTACCCAAGACCCATTACAGGAGTCACCCGCCGCCTGCATGGCGCAAGCACCCCACAATGCAACAGGGGGCGCCCCGAAGTGGTCAGGAGGGCCGCAGGCCAGGGTTGAAGTGCAGGGGCAGAGGTCTGGCTAGGAGGCCCGGCACTACGCCCCATGCCAGCCACGCCCTCTCCAGCCCTGCTCCCCAGGACATCCCCGCGCAGGCACCCACCTTGGTGATTTTACCTCCACTGAAGTTGGCGAAGCGCTTGAGGGACAGCGTGAGGACGTTGGAGGCACGGTGGATGGTGAAGCGCTTTGTGGCGGGCACCTTCCTCTTGCATCTGCACAGAAGAGAGGGGTGAGCTTGCACCATCATGCCACTCCTGCCCCTAGCCTTGGCTCCTGTGACAGCCACCCTGGCAGGGCCCTGCGTCAGCATTGCCCCGAGGCAGGGCAGCAAGGAGGGCTGGGACCCCTCCCGCGCACTGGCGGGCAAGGAGTCAAGGAACAGGGGGCGTGAACTGATGCCCCTGGAGCCCTGCTGCGGCACATGGCGCTGCACAGCCAGGCATCACACCTGGTCCGAGCTCAGTCTGGGCTGGCATCAGGAGCCAAGGCCCCCAGGCAGAGCGGAGAGGAGAGAGGCCGTCGTGCCAGGCTGCAGCGCAGCCCCCGGGAGCTCGCTCCCCGCCCGCCCGCAGCCAGCAGGCCCCAGCATGGGCAGCGACTCACTTGGCACACATGTAGGCGTTCTCCCCGCTCAGCATGTCTGGTCTCACAAACAGGTCCAACGCTCGCACTATGTTTGCGGCTTGCTGCAACGACAACGGGGAGTTAGAGGGCGGCGGTCCTGCCCCCCGAGGAACGAATGCCCGCCAGCACCACGGGGCACTACAGCTAGCAGATACCCTGGGGCACTAGTCTGGGTCCAAGGCCAGAGAGGGTGAGCCTGGTGACCGTGTCACCCCGCAGCCACTCAGGCTGACTGCCCCCCAGCACACAAGGGGACCGCTTGCACAGGCGCTAACTGGGAGTCCAGCGGCAACATACCCTCACCCCCTGGGAGGAGGTTGGTGAGGGTTGCCATGGGACTGCACCCAGCCAACGGCTCACGGCCAGAATTCAGCGTGACTGGCGTTCTCGGCCCAGGCCCAGGCTAGCAGGCAGACTGCCCAGCTGCAGGGGAGAGCCACACCCCCGCACTATTCCTCCATGCTGGGCCGACTCGTCCCCCACGAGCAGCCTCCCTGAACCCGGCTCCACCTCTACCCAAGCCTTCATGTGCCCCGTTCCCCCCGCCGGCGAGGGCGCCTCTACCCGGATCTCCAAAGCCACGTCCAGGTAGGGGTCGTAGGTATCCGAGACGCTCTTGCACACCGAACACTTCACTGCAAGGGAAGCAGAGAGCAATGATCCAACTGTACCAGAGAGTGGAAGCCAGGAACAGCTGACACCACCACATGTCCCTGAGGGACTTCTCCCCGCCCTGGATCCGGGCCCAGGGAGGAAGCAGCAGGACACCAGAGCCAGGCTCTCTGCTAACTCCCTCTGCCCAACCAGAAGCAGCAGCACTGTCCGTGCAAGTGCTGGAAGCAGAGTGGCTGGAGCTGGGTGGCCTTGAACCAGGCAGTGCTGCGGACACGTCTGCACCCTCGCTGGGCGTCAGGGAGCCCTCAGAGCCAGCCTGGCCAGGAGCTTTCTGTGCAGCTCAGGCCCCACGCGCACAGGAACCGGCAGCCTGGGGGAGACAGTGTGTAATATTTCCCCACTGCAGCACCTTGGGCTGGGGTCCCCAGGAAATTGAACGGGCCCTTGAGAGGAAGCTGCCAGGGAGGCTCAGGTCTCTCTGGGCCCCAAGGACAAGGTGCCCCACAACCTGCACTCACCACGGGACCGCAGGTAACCGCCAAAGATCTGATGAACCAGAGTTGTAGCCTGAGTCTGACGATCCAACCTACGAGACAAGCAGCTGGTCTTGCACAGCCCCCTCCACTACGCCCCTTTCCCTCTGAGCCAGGCTTCCCGGGCCGCAGCCCCCACAAGCAGGATCCAGGCTGGGAGGCCTGGCTACCCATGCTGCCAAGTCTGCTGGATTCGGGGACAGCTCAGACACCTCTGTGTTAGTGCAACAAGGTGCTGAGGATGCAGGAGCCATATCCAGTCCCCTCAAAACTGCACAGGAGAGGCCTACATCTCAGCCCTGAGCCACCTGCCCACAGGGCTGTCCCCAAGCATGATGCAGCTTGGTCCACCAGCCCCACTCCAGGCAGATAGCACGGGGACAGGCACCTCGAGAGACTGACGCCGGCCTTGGGTCCTGCAAATGCACCTTTCGCTTTTCCAGGACAATCAGTGTGCGGTGAGGCCAGCTGCGCGGTGCTGGTGAAAATGGCCGTGGAGACGTACCTCCAGGAAGGGACTGGAAAGAATGCGCGGTGGGGGAGGGATCTGAAACCAGGACCCAGCTCAGTGACTGTGCCTAGATTCTCTCGACACCAACAGGGACTCCACATCCATGACCTGCCCCAGTGTGCCAAGGGACACCTGCCCGCCGGGCCCACTGAACAAGGAAAGAGGCAGTGGCAGGCAGGCACCCTCCGGCCCAGAGGCCTGAAGGTTGTGGAGCTGCCAAGTTCCAAGGGGCCTGGGGAGGAGCAGTCTGGATCCTGGGGCTCCAAGGCATGGTGGGGCTGGCACACCAGAACGCTTCTCCCCAGCACCCAGGAGCAGCTGCGCCACGGGCAGCAAAGCATGCCCCGCGTTGCACTATGCTTGCCCCATACAGTCCCCAGCTGCTCCTGCTCTCTCAGAGCACAGGGATTGGGCTTTCATTGCCTGGCTGAGGGGACAACCCCCTCCTTCAGTCCAGGGGCAAAGGGGTAAATCTGGGGCTCCGCACAGACACCACCTACTTGGTGTAGCCGTTCAGGCAGGCCTTCTGCATGGCATCGATGGTGTAGCGCAGAAACTCATGCGCATCCTCCTGGCTGCCAAAGCGGAAGTGCCGAGCGATCTCTGCAAGAGGGGAGAGAAACAAGTCAGCCAGCTGCCTAGCCCTCGGCCCCTGATCCCCTCCTTCAAACAGGAATGCTGCCACTTGGAGGCCAGACCATCAGTCCAGTTAAGCTAGCACCTGGCTCTTACTGTCCCCAGGGCTGCAAATGAAGGGGCACCGCAGCCAAGGGCACAGCCACAGGGCTGGGCTAGTGACCCACATGCCCGATACAGAGCCATGTTGCTTTAGTGAGTCCCTGCAAGGAGACAGTGAGAGATGCAGGCCTTGGGCTCAAGCAGAGAAAGCCTCCCAAGTGCACTCGTCACCTCTCCCAGCAGCACCAGGTGAAGGGAGGCCCCTCGCTGCCCGGAGTGGAAGGGAGGGCTCGTGTTCTTACTTTTGAGATCTCTGATGAAGGACACCGGCTTGATTGCATTGCCGCTGTTGGCAAAAGCTTGGATCATGTGATTCTGCATAATACACATCATGCAAAAGCCTCCTTGGTGACCTGCAGCAGAGTGGGGAGGAGAGAAAGGGGGTCAGGCACAGATATCACTGCAGAAGCCACGCGGCTCTCCGCAATTCAAGTGAGCGAAGGCAGAACCTGCATGGCACCCGCTCCTCTAACAGGCAGAGCCCGGGGCACCAAGCCCTAGCTGCAGGTTTCCAGCCTCACCTGCACGGCCACAGAGTGCCCACGGGCAACTGGGCAGCGTTTGGGTGGCCAGCACTCACGGCGGAGGCCATTATACCGAAAGCAGGGGCTGCCACCCTTCGGCTTTCACCGCAGAGTTAACTTAGGTGACTGGCCTAGCCTAGCCTGGGTGTGAGCTGCCACACTGCGAAGCCCCACCCAAGTTATGGCACTGTGCTTGCCTGTGAGAGTCCCTAGAACTTCTGGTGACATAGGCATGAGTTCTGTGCTCCACTATGCAGAACCACGCTAGGAGTCTTCCCTAGTGAGTTGTGGGAGAACTTGTCTATCCTGCCAGGAACATGGGGAAGGCACTGGGGGCCCATCAGCACCCAACTAACTTGGCTTGCATCCTTCCGGCAAAGCGAGCCAGTTATCATGCAGCTCTCCGGCTCTAGCTGATTGCCCCAGACACCCCAGCTAGCCCAGGTGTGAGGTCCTTGGGTCAGGGGCCTGAGGAAGAGCCAGGCTAACTCTGCAGTGAGGACATGCCGTCAAAGCCATCAAGACCCCTCCATCCACATTAACAAGTGACCATCAACCATGGCATCTCTTCAGATCAGCTGCTTCTTGCAGGGTCGAGGCTCATGGCAATGGCCACCTCCACCTGGGCAGCATGGTCCCTTCCAAACACGCCACACACAGCACCCCCCAAAAGCCAGCGATACAGAGCACTGTGCTCCAGCCTCAGCACCCTCCCTGCTTCTGCCGGGGTGCCTGCAGTGACTCCACAGCCCGCAGAGACGGGAACAGGCACTGCTGCTAAGCACTGCTCTGCAGAACACCAGCAGGTCAGCTGGCGCCATCTCTCCTTGTTCCCCACTGCGGCTATCAGTCCACCCGTCTGTCCACCGTAAAAACGAGACAGACTGGCAATGCAGCTGGAACCGAGGAAGAGCCTGGCAGCGAGAGAGGATCTTCTCAGAGAACAGCACATGCCAGGCAAGAGGGGGGAACAGACAGAGGGGAAACGAAAGGAAGGCTCCCAGAAACCATGGCAGTGGGCACAATGTAAGAACGTAGATGGGTAAAGCAGAGACAGGTCAGTTATACACCCCCTCACCCCCCACCACACACAAGAAGAGCAGCTCAGTGGTTGGGATGGATGCAGGAGGGGCTGAGTAATGGTGTTTGGCCTGTGTCATGCAGGAGCTCAGACCAGGTCCCTTCTGGCCTTGGGAAATTCATACATAAGCCTCCTTCCCCAATCAGCACTTTCCGATGTAGGTGCCAGAGGCCAATGTGCAGGGAGATTCACCGAGAAAATGCCTGAGAACCCTGTTTCAGCCAGGCTTCTGCTTGCCACACTACCCACTGAGCACCGTGGGGACACTCAGCTCAGCCGTACAGAGCCCCCGCGCCAGCTGGCCCTTTCCCCACTCACAGCTGCGGCTATGCTCCTTGGACAGCAGGTAGTTTGCCAGTGGCGGCGTGTAAGTCAGACATTGCACAGTGGAGTTGAGGAAGCAGGTGTTGCCCAGGTTGTGGAGTCCTGCTCCGACCCTGTACACCCGCTCCCATTTCATGGACAGGCGCTCCATGGGGAAGAGAACTTTCTGGGGAGCTGGGACGCCGTCCCCAGAGCCTCCCAAAGCATGGTCACTCCCTGCAAGAGAGAGAGGAGTCACTTAGACACAGAAAAGTCAGACTGACCTAGGTACGGCTCTCAGGCATGTGAAAACGTGACACCCTGAGTGCCCCTGGCACAGACGGTAGTTAAAGCGACAGAAGAATTCTTCCATCGACCTGGCTCCCAGCTCTCGGAAGGGCGGATTAATTTCAGCAATGGAAAAACCACTTCCAGTGCTGCAGGAAGCAGCTACACAAGGTGCTACAATGGCAGAGCTGCAGGGCCACGGCTATGTCACTGCAGCCTCTGTAGCGTAGGCAAGCCCAGACATTAAAGGAAAGAGATCTCAACAGGGTCAAACACACAAACACTGGAACGAGGAGCAGCTCCCAACCCCAGAGCCCTCTACGTACCCTGCTTCCTGATCTGGGCCTCATCAGAGCTCTTCTGGCGACTGGCATTCTCCGTCTTGGGGTTCAGCAGAACGTACTTGCCCTTCAGGGTCTCCAGCTGGTAGGAGAAGCTCTTGCTTGCCGGTTCAAACTCTATCTTCTGCAGCAGGATCTTCTTGGCTGAAGACGCCAGGAGCTTGCCCAGATCACCATCGTCAGTGGAGTCCTTCCGGCCTGGCTTGAGAGCCTCCTTCAGCTTGTCCACTATCGGCATGGTGCATCACTGTGGGGGAGTGGACTCAGCTCACTAGCCGGGGAAGCGTCTCTCTACAGAGGAGAGTTAGAAGGGAGACTGATGGGCAGGTTGGCCAGTCAGGAACTGCCACAGATCACAGAGACCTTTCCAGGCATGTGGTTTCGGCAGTGCTGTAACCCTGGCCTGCCCACCACCCAAAGCAACCCGAGAGCTCTCAGCACGGCAGTTAGAGCCGCCTTCAGAGACTGTCAGAGGGCAGTGTGGCAGTGGGAATTAGTTTCATCTCCTGATCAGGTGCATCCACTGGGCTGGCTATGGGAAGGATCTCCTCAGCCTGCCCAGGAATGGCACATTGGCTCTAGGATGGCAGGGTTTAAATAATCAGGAAGAGCAAACAGATGCGTCATTTGTCCCATAAGCACTAGGGCACTCCACACCCTGCTCCCAGACCAGATGTGAGGGTCCCCTCCCTTTGTGCCACAAGGCTCGTAAGAGCAGCCAGTAGCACCCCTTTACTCAGGCCAGTGATGCAGGTACTCCCTCCTCCTCACCCGGGACTAAGCACCCCACTGGTACAGGCTTCACAAGAGGAAACCGAACTTGTGCTCCTGCATGGCAGTGCAGAGCCCCTGCCGTGGGGTCCAAGGTGACCCCGCCCCGCTTGCCTATCCCCCAGGTCATGGGGCCCAAGGTCCCCCACCACCACCACCTGTCCACCCCCCCAACTGCAGGGCCCAAGGTTCCCTCCTTCCCCCTGCCCCCCCAGCCTCAGGGCCCAAAGTCCCCACCCCACCCCCGGGGCCACCCCCCAGCCAGGTGTCTGCTTTGAAAGCATTGGCCATTCTAGTCCCAGCTGGCATTTAATTAGAATCCCTGTCCCTCTGAGCAGCCCCACGCTCACAGCCCTGCCTGGCTGGGGCAGAGGGGTGCTGCCGAGGTGGCTCAGTTGGACAATCCCCATAGAGCACGAAGAGCAGCTCCAGGGTCAATCGCTGCAGCGAGGTGTCACACACAGGAATCCGCAGCCCTTACCTGGAGAGTTTGGACTCAGCCAGCCCTCGCGGGAACATCGGCCCTGGCGGTCGAGCGCTCAGGCTAGGAATGGGCAGCAGAGAGGAAGCCAGGTGGTGTCTCGTGCCCTTGAATTCAGAAGCCCTTCTCCAGCCGATAAGCCAGCGAGGACGCTGTGCTGGGTGCAGAGAACACGAGGGACGATCAGCTGTCTCCCCCCAGTACTCCCCCAGCCCCCTTCCAGCAGCAAGCCATGCAAAGAGCAATCGCTGGGGCAATCCCAGCCGGACGCCTGAGGCGGGACAGGGAAGAGGAGTGAGGGGTGTGACTGACAGCTCGGGGTGCCCACACATCAGCAGACAACTCCACCACCCACCCAGAGACACCCTGGCTCCATGCCCAGCCAGTCCTTGGGCTCCGCATCGAGGATGCCAGGGGTGACCCCAGACAGTGCGACTGACGGGTCTGCATCCAGGCCAGGCTCGGACTGCAGCCCCGGCGTGCCCCATTCTTCTCCCCCACTACACACACAGCCCCGGCCTGCCCTCCCCCTTCACACACAGCCTCGGCCTCCCCCCCTTCTTCCCCTCCCCCCCCCACAGGCAGCCTCGGCCTCCCCCCCCTTCCCCTCCCCCCCCACAGGCAGCCTCGGCCTCCCCCCCTTCTTCCCCCCCCCACAGGCAGCCCCAGCCTGCCCCCCTCTTCTTTCTTCCCCTCCCCCCCCCACAGGCAACCCCGGCCTGCCCCCCTCTTCTTTCTTCCTCTCCCGCCCCCCACAGGCAACCCCGGCCTGCCCCCCTCTTCTTCCCCCCCACGCATCCCTGGCCTGCCCTCCTCTCCTCCCCCCACAGCCCGCAGCTCCGGCCTGCCCCCTCTTCTTCCCCCCCCCACACGCAGCCCCGGCCCGCCCCCCTCTTCTTTCTTCCCCTCCCCCCCCCACAGGCAGCCCCGGCCTGCCCCCCTCTTCTTCCCCCCCACGCATCCCTGGCCTGCCCTCCTCTCCTCCCCCCACAGCCCGCAGCTCCGGCCTGCCCCCTCTTCTTCCCCCCCCCACACGCAGCCCCGGCCCGCCCCCCTCTTCTTTCTTCCCCTCCCCCCCCCACAGGCAGCTCCGGCCTGCCCCCCTCTTCTTTCCCCCCTCCACACGCAGCCCCGGCCCGCCCCCCTCTTCTTTCTTCCCCTCCCCCCCCCGGAGGCAGCCCCGGCCTGCCCCCCTCTTCTTTCTTCCCCTCCCCCCCCACAGGCAGCCCCGGCCTGCCCCCCTCTTCTTTCTTCCCCTCCCCCCCCACAGGCAGCCCCGGCCTGCCCCCCTCTTCTTTCTTCCCCTCCCCCCCCCGGAGGCAGCCCCGGCCTGCCCCCCTCTTCTTTCTTCCCCTCCCCCCCCCGGAGGCAGCCCCGGCCTGCCCCCCTCTTCTTTCTTCCCCTCCCCCCCCCCGGAGGCAGCCCCGGCCTGCCCCCCTCTTCTTTCTTCCCCTCCCCCCCCTGGAGGCAGCCCCGGCCTGCCCCCCTCTTCTTTCTTCCCCTCCCCCCCCCCGGAGGCAGCCCCGGCCTGCCCCCCTCTTCTTTCTTCCCCTCCCCCCCCCGGAGGCAGCCCCGGCCTGCCCCCCTCTTCTTTCTTCCCCTCCCCCCCCCCGGAGGCAGCCCCGGCCTGCCCCCCTCTTCTTTCTTCCCCTCCTCCCCCCACACGCAGCCCCGGCCCGCCCCCCCAGGCTCCCCTCTTCTTCCCCTCCCCCCCCACACGCAGCCCCGGCCCGCCCCCCCTTCTTCCCCTCCCCCCCAGGCTCCCCTCTTCTTCCCCTCCCCCCCCCACACGCAGCCCCGGCCCACCCCCCCTTCTTCCCCTCCCCCCCAGGCTCCCCTCTTCTTCCCCTCCCCCCCCCACACGCAGCCCCGGCCCACCCCCCCTTCTTCCCCTCCCCCCCAGGCTCCCCTCTTCTTCCCCTCCCCCCCCACACGCAGCCCCGGCCCACCCCCCCTGGCTCCCCTCTTCTTCCCCTCCCCCCCACACGCAGCCCTGGCCCGCCCCCCCCGAGCCCCCCCGCCGCCGCCGGGGCTGCGTCCACACGGCGGGGCCGAATCGGGCGCACCCGGCGGGGCAGGGACGCGCGTCGCCGGAGCGTTTCCCCCGCGCGGCCCCGCGCCGCCCCGCTACCTGCTCCGGCCTCCCGCACCATCCGGGCGCCTCCGGCCCGCCGCACACGTGTCCGCGCCTTAAAGGGGAGGCGCCTGCGAACGGCCGACACCAGGCCCCGCTCGCGCCCCGCCTCCCCCTTAAGGGGCGGGGACCGCGCAGGCCCCGCCCCGTGACGCGCGGGCCCGTCACCTCCTCCCGCCCCGCCCGCCGCGCGCGCCGCCGGCAGCCCCGCCCCGAGCGGGAGTCCCGCGGCAGGGAGTTCCGCCGGCCGCCCGGCGCGGTGCCTCCACCCTCGCCCCCGGGTCGGCTCTTCTCCCGCTGCTCCGCCCCCAGCCCGGCTCCCGGCACCAGCCCGCAAGCCCCTGCTCGGGCGCACAATTCCCGGGGCCGCGTTCCGGCCCCCCCCCCTTTTTTTTTCTTTTTTTGCTTGGGCAGGCGGGGCTCGGGGTGGGAAACCCCCTGGAGCTGACCCTGTCCGCACCCCGCCTCCGGGGGGCTCCCGGCTCTGCAGTCTGCCCCGTGTCCTGTCTCCTTTCTGAGACGGGCCCCCGCAGGCTGCGGCTGACGGGTGGGCGCACCCTGGGTTTATAGAGGGCCCGTGGGATATGTTCTGTCTTATTCTCCATCCCTTTCTTAACGATCCCCAGCATGCTCTTCGCTTCTTTGACGGCCGCTGGCCACTGAGTGGGCGTTTCCCGAGAACTATCCGCGGGGACGCCAAGATCTCGGTTCTTGAGCGGAGACAGCTCATTCAGACCCCACCGCTGTGTAGGGCTGTGTAGGGGATGATGTATTGCAATGTGCATTACTTCGCATTTATCAACGTTGAATTTCATCCGCCTTTTGTCGCCCAGGAACCCAGTTAAAGAGATCCCTTAGCAACTCTTTGCAGTCTGCTTTATGAATATGTTGAATAGCACTGGTCCAAGTAGAGATCCTTGGGAGACACCACTGTTTACCTCTCTCCAGCCTGAAAAATAACCATTTATTCCTACCCTTTGTTTCCTGTTCTTTAACCAGTTCCTGATCCATGAGAAGACTTTCCCTCTGATCCCCAACTGATCCCCAACAAAATCTTACTTTGCTTCAGAGCCTTTGGTGAGGGACCTTGTCAAAGGCTTCCTGAAAGTCCAAGTGCGCTCTATCTACTGGATCACCCTGGTCCACATGCTTGTCGACACCCTCAAAGAATTCTAATAGCCCTGGAGGTCTGCAGACTATGTCTGAGATTTCCAAAGGGGTCCATACCTCCATTCAAAATTTTGTAGAGGTCCTCAAAAGAAAAAAGGTTTAAAACCACTGCCTTAGGCTATGGGTTGGCACCGCACCCTCCCCCAGCTCTTCTTTTTCCTGCTGCTTAGACTTGGCCAGGAAGAGGAAGCTAGCCTGGGAGGTCTGGCCTAGATTAGTCATAGAATCATAGAAGATTAGGGTTGAAAGAGACCTCAGGAGGTCATCTAGTCCAACCCCCAACTAAATCATCCCAGCCAGGGCTCCATCAAGCCGGGCCTTAAAAACCTCTAAGGAAGGAGATTCCACCTCCTCCCTAGGGAACCCATTCCAGTGCGTCACCACCCTCACGAAAAGCTCACAAAAGCTCATGCTCAAATAAATTGGTTAGTCTCTAAGGTGCCACAAGTCCTCCTTTTCTTTTTGCAAATATAGACTAACACGGCTGCTACTCTGAAACCACCCTCCTAGTGAAACAGTGTTTCCTAATATCCAACCTAAACCTCCCCCACTGCAACTTGAGACCATTACTCCTTGTTCTGTCATCTGCCACCACTGAGAACAGCCTCACTCCATCCTCTTTGGAACCCCCTTTCAGGTAGTGGACGGCTGCTATCAAATCCCACTCACTCTTCTCTTCTGCAGACTAAACAAGCCCAGTTCCCTCAGCCTCTGCTCGTAAGTCATGTGCCTCAGCCCCTTGATCATTTTCATTGACCTCTGCTGGACTCTCTCCAATTTGTCCAAAACAGTAGCCTGCAAGAGGGGCCTGGCCTGCCTATGAGCCCCCCTTTCCCCCTGTTTCTGAATATAAGTAGCTAAAAAAGTGTTTTAAAATGTCAAGCAAACAATCATTGACAATTTCAGAACTTTTCAGCACACAAAACGCATCAAAGATAAACAAGTACTTGTTGTAGGAGCAGCAGTGATCTGTATGCTATGTATAACCTGTATGTTCAAAAGGTCTGTTACACCTTCCCCCCCTTTTGTCTCCTTTCCCTCTTTGAATACCTGTGGAGTGGCTTTCCCCCTCCCCCTTCCTCCTGGAATGCTTGTGGGATGAATGGGCTGCTTAAACAGCTGGAAGATCAGAAAAGCTCCCAGGTAGACAAGGTGTCTGGGACTCTAATTAGGCAGCGATCCCACGCCCAATGCATGGACACTGTCCGAGGTGGAGCTTGACCAACCAGACACAGCCAAGTCCTCTCTAGTTGCAGGCCATGAGGAGCAGGTCTTTAAAAGGGGAAGGGGCCATGTGCTCAGGAGGGCACTCACATGCTTGTACCTCCCGTGAAGGCCCTTCGCCCGAACCGCCTGGCCAATGGTTCGCTGCCTTGCATTCTGTCGTGCCTCGGGAAGACTGACCTCCATCGCCCCGCCCATTGCCGCACTGTAGGACGCTTCCCTGGAAGGATCCTGACATCTCCAGTGCCGGGCCTGTCCTGGGAGCGTGAGTATGCGACTGTGAGCATAATTCCCCCCCCCCCCATCTTTTGAGCTTAGCTATCAGTATAATAAACGTGCTGCTTTCTGCCGAACTCTGGTGGGTCATTAGTCCTCCCTAAGCTCACTAGCTGGCCCAATTTCGGGTACCAGTACTCTGAAGTTCAACAAGACCTACCCGCAACTTCTGAAATAGGCCTCATTTTGGAAAGGTCAGCAGGAGAGTGCTCCGCCAGTATTACGGCTGAACTCTGTACCTGAGACACGACAAAGATGGTGTCATAGAAGCCTCAGACATGAAGGATCTGATGCTAGATGTTCCATCAGATGAAGCATATTTTGCTTTAGTGTCAGAGAACAGCACGTATATCAAAGCTGAGGCAGCTATCCTGGGACTCACTGCAGGCCAGGGGATTGCTCAAAGAAGAAAAGATGAGAGTGAAAGAAGCTATGCAAGAGCAACTTCTTGAGCACTCGACTCCAATAGTCAAATACAATGATGGGGTAAGAAACAGAATTGAAAGTGGACCACGCAAGGCAAAATGCACTGCTCATCAATACAGAATGAAATCGTTCCCATGGTGTCAGAAATGGTACTTGAATGCATTAGTTAAGTGAAAGAGGCTAATGTTTTCTCTCGAACGGTTGACAAAACTGAAGAAATTAGCTAAGTAGAATAAGTGTCAGTTGTGTTGAGATATTATTTGCATGGCAGTATATATAAAAGATTTCTTGGTTTCCAGCCTGCTGAGTCACTTGATGCAAAGTCTCTCCTTCAGTACTTGAAGAACAGGGCACAGTGTGGCACTGATAGAACTGTACCGCCCAGATTTACGGTGTGCTGTCTCTCTCACAGGAAGATGCATTCCGCCTGTTTCCATCACAGGCTCAATGTAGTTATTGTTGAGGTATGCAAAGGAAACCAACATGTGCTGATTTTTTCCCACTATCCTGGAGAAACGACACACTTTTCTCTCTGGATCAGCTACACATGCTACATTCAAAGCATTTCTAAAGAAAGTACAACCCCGAAATAAACTTGTGAAATTAAAGAAGCTCTGTGACACTCACTGGGCATTGTAAGTTTCTGCTTGTAGCGCTGTGAGGCTATTGAGGAAAAAGTTGTCAAAGTGTCTTGTTCTGAAGAGAGTTGCTGACAGATTTGCTGCTGCTCACAACAGATGTATCCAGCTTCAATATGGTAAAAAAAAAAGAAAAGGGGGGGGGTCACCTGTCATCATAGAATGGGGATAAGTGAAGTGTGTTTAGCAAGATTAGTGATGTTACACTGTGAACTTGGGAGACAAGCAACCCTGGGCGACTCACCACATTTCTCTGTGCCTGTTTTCCCTCCCCCTCCTTTGTCGGTCTTGTCTATTTAGACTACACCCCCTTTGTGGCTGGAGTGTCTTTTACTCTGCGTTGGTAGCAAAGGGGGGCCCTAGTCTCGGCTGTCATAAAAACAGGTGTGGAAGAATCCGGGTTTTATCGGAAAGCGTGGGTACGTGTTGATTTCACTGCAGACACAAAGCGATGGGGGGGGGGGGAAAACTCGCTAACAATTGAAAATTTCAAATAGGCAAACTAAGAAAAATGCTGCTTGAGAACTTACTGGGGTTTGATTGAAGAGTATTGACTGTGTCTGTTTTCACATGTGATGTGTTTTAATGGTTATGACACTTTAACTTTTTTGCATCTCAGTGGTTTTCAACCTGTGCTCCACGGTCCCCTGGGGGTCTGCAGACTATGTCAGCTCTCCAAAGGGGTCTGCACCTCCATTTTAAATTTTTTAGGGGTCCACAAATGAAGAAACGTTGAAAACCACTGGTCTGCTGGCATTATTGTCTGACCCTCTCCCCCCCATAATTTCCTGCAACTATTTATTTAAATCAATAAAAATGGGGGGGGGGAGCTTAAAAACAAACACTGATATTATCCATTGAAATTACAAAAATAAAAATGGAATTCTGCCAAGGCTAAATCCATACGATTAGTAGTAATGGGGTAGCACAGCGTGCTTTGGGGAGCAGCTTTACCAGGTCAGCCCCTAGCCATGTTTGGAGCAAGCAGGAGCAGAGCATAGGGGATAGGGATGGTTTTACAGTTGCTGTGGGTTTTCTCAAACACAGTGATTATAACAGCAGCAAGGCGGGGGCTGTTCTCTCCAGTGGATCTCTCCTGTGGCTGCGTTTCCCAAAATTGCTGTATATGAAGAAGGCTGATGCAGTGGACCAGCTTCTGTCATAAGGAACCTTTCCAGCAGAACTACAGCATTGAGGGAAGTGGGGGGAACGTCCGTGCCGTATGCCCCCCAAGGATGAACGGATTACACACCCACCCCACAGGCTGTCTTCATACGCACCAGCGGACTGGTGTGCCTGTCTCGCGTCCAGAATTATGCTTATTACTTATTTATACAGCACTATAGATGTACGGTGAATTCAGTAAGAAGAAAATTATCTAATTTTTTAGAATACTGTTTATTGTCCAAAGACTGAACGTCCACATATGAATTATACAAAGCGTCAGAGACATGCACAGTCTGCTTGTCATTATTCAACAACTTTCATGTGTTTCCAGCACAAGAAGGTCTCAGACTTCAGATTCCAGCAAAAACATATTGCTCCAAAAAAACCCAAACAAAAACCCCACCCAAAAGCTTTAAATTATGGCAGCAAGTTAGATACTCCTTATTTTTAATACTTATCAAGCAAAGATTTGAAAATAACTATAATGTAAACTTTTTATTTTTTTAAATATTTTAAATTGCTTGCATGGAGGAGGAGACTGGAGCTAGGAAGGAAGGGCAGAGAATGGAACCGAGAACAGAAGACATAAATTAAAAAAGCCAATCAAGCATCCTTCATATACCTGACATATAGAAAGAGATTTTTGCAGTTATTTTGTGTGAGGCTCACCTATCGTGCTTGCCGACAGTCGTGATATTGTTGTTCAGCAAGGCCTTGGAGACAAACTAGAAAGAGGCACATGTATGGTACATCCCATCTTCAAATCCAACTTCTGAAGACTTGTGCACTTTGCAGAAGAGGGGGATAGGGAGGAGGGAAAATAACAAACAGAAAAATCTGGAGGACTCAACCCTCCACAGACTTTCTCGACACTCTTCCCACTTCATGTTGAATGCTTCCAATGCAGAAATGCGTTTAAAAAAAATAAGTGCAGTTCTAATAGCTAACAAGGAAATTAAAAAGTTACAGCACAGGAATGATACAGCGGATGCCAAAACGAACTGAAACCTTAAAATCAAAGATAGAGCAGAGACAGGAGTAAATGTCACCTATGATATAACCATACAGTAAGCAAACAGGAGTCTTATATTGAATTGATTAGTTTTTTTCCCTCTTCATTTTTATATATTGAAGTCACCCAGACTGGTCCAATATGACATCATTAAAATCTTACACCGATGCACAGCATGAAAATGCCCCTGAAGCTGGTCTGCAGGGATAATTTCAGGACATGCCCAAACCTGCTCTAGCCAGGAGATCCGGATTTTCTCTCACAAAGGTCTGTGCTGTCTGCGTTCCAGGTGGGCTAGCTCTGCAGCGCTCTCTAGTGCCTCAGCAAAATGGAACGGGCTCCGAAGAAGAATGGGGTTGAGGCTGGCTGGGCGGGTTTCACAGAAGGATGTGGGGCCTTCGGTTGTAGGCAGCCAGAGGCCAGGTTTGTTGTGTGTGTGTGCGCGGGTGCACCCTCACTGCGTAGGAGAAGAGGGTCTGAAAAGCTTTACTTTTATTACAGCTCGCCGTCAGAAGCCTCACAGCTGAGATCAGCAAACAGCCATCAGTGGGTATAAAAATACCGCATCCTGGTGGGGTCTCTCTCACTGCGCTGTGTTTCTCGGCAGAACACTTGGAATAAGCTTCCATTTGCCAGCTCCTGCATTCACACAATTTGCTGGGAATAAAGGCTCTCGGCAAGGGAAGCTGCTCTGGGTCATTGTCAGCATGCCACTGTCTGTGGGGCTAGAGCACTCTCAGTTCATTGTCCTGCTGAGCGATGAATTCACAATAATACCTCTGCTGTCTGCATAGTCCGACAGGCTAAACCCTTCCCCTAACCTGGAACGTGGCATTAGCACTATGCTGACGGCACAAGCACGTACTAGGACACAAATCCAGCAGCTACACACAGCAGGGAACACACATGCCCACCAGGGGACTGACTTTCTTTACTAAACTGCCAGGATGAAGGCACAGGACCAAAGCCTACAGGGGGCTCACACATGCACCACCCCAGAGGTCCAACCTCAGCACCCACTGACTTGGAGGGAAGCATGAAATAACAACAGGGCTTGCAAATGAGTGAGAAGGGGACTCTCTGGTCCCCCTCAAAAGATGGTTCTGCTGATGCTGGGGATCACAGGGACACTGTGTCAGTGCAACGGGCCTTTATCTTACTTGACAAAGGGCTAAGGAGACTTCGCTAGAGCCAAATCCTTTCCTGGTGCCTGCGGTCCAGCTGGGACTCTCAGCCCGTGCTACCTTTCACTGGCTCTCCCTTCTAGCCCAAGAGGTGGGGGTGCGTGTGACAAGGGGGGCAGTAGGACTAGAGGGCTCACAAAGGAGATTTGAGGAATGCTGGTGTATCTGCTGGCAGTGGAGAAGCCTGTTTGAAAAGAGACGCCAATGTGCTGGGGGATCGAGGGGCAGGAGCTACCCAAAGCAAGGGACACTCCCGCCCCAGGTGAGGGGAACCTGGTAGGCCTGCTACACAGAGTGAGAGACATCAACCCTCCAGCATTCTGGTTTCCTCCAGAACAGCACTGGGATCTTGTGGATCAAAGTCCGGCTGGTTCAGGATTCTCCCCTGAACAGTATGAAGCCATCCCTCGCCCCACTGCACCTGTGAAAGGAAGGAACGGGAAAGCACAGCTGGGGACTAAATACAATGGTGTGGCCCCTCACCCCGCTTTGGAAGCACGTGGCATTTAATCTCCCCGATTAGGACCCACTTGGGATACTGAATTTTCATGCTGTTTCCAGGAAGTGATGTCAGAGGTGGACCAGTCTAATTTCCTGCAGGCCTTTCTATTGGGTACTGGAATGCAGCTATTCAGCTTAGGGGTCCTCGATGTCGAGAAACTCTTGCTTGGGTGGGGCCATGCCACGGTACCATGCGCACGAGCCGTCGCTCCTCTTGATGCAGGCGTAATGCTTAGCCTGTCGCCCATTGATGTTCTTCTCCGTCACCCAGTCTGTCCAGAGACATTCATCCGAAGACGAGACGAAGCACGGAATGGAGGGGCAGCGGGAGATCTAGGTCAGAACAGAGACCATTGCTGAGCACACACTGATGCTCTGTCTGGGGGAGAGAGGGACCTGCCATGCCTCTTCCATCTCCCACCTCTGTCACTCTGGGCTGGGGGATGGAGAGAGACCCTGAGCCAAGGAAAGCAACATTCTGAAGTTCTGGGGTGCAAAGATGGGGCAAATGTCCCCCTCCCCCTTCAAAGCCCTCCTTTTCCCACCCACTCTAGAGGCCCTAGTCCCCTCTCCAAGCACTGTTAACACAGCACATGAGGAGAAAGGGCTGGCTCTAAGGCCACTGTCTTATCTGTCCCCAACTGTCACTTGTTTCCACTGCACCCCTTGTCCACCTAGCCTGCAAACTCTTCAGGGCAGCGGCTGTGCCTTGGTCTAAGCATCTGTGAAGGACAGTTCAGTCCTGGTGCAGTTCTACTGGAGTCAGACCTGGGATGGATCCTGCTGAACACCAAGCACCTCATCCAGTCCTTGACAGAAGTTTGTCCAACCTGTTATTGAAAACCTCTAGTGAGGGGGACTCCACAGCTCTCTAGCCTGTTCCAGTGCTTAGCTCTCCTGACAGTGAGAAAGTTTTGCCTAACATGAATAGAATGGGTCGCTTCTCTCCAGAAGCATCTGCGCTTTTACCCAAAACCCCAGGGATGGTGACTATGCCACAGGAAAGTCTGAGCGAGTTTCTCAGGGTCACATAAGTGAGGCAGAGGCCTGTCTGGGATCTGGGCTCAAGATGTTCCAGGCCCTTTGTTCCAGCCACTGGACACATGGCTCCTTTTAAGATGCAGAATTGGGTCTTCACCTTAAATAAGAGGAATTTCCCAGTGCTGAAGCCAAACGTGGGATCTTTGCCTGGACAGAGCTACATGCAGAGCAAAGAAGTCTCTCTAACAGAGGAATCAGGACAGTCTAGCTCTGCAAACCATCCCAATGTTGGCATGTCTGAGGAATGAGGCCAGCAGTTCATCTCCACACCGTATGATGCAAGGTGGGTTTAGATTACATCCTTTAGACAAATACTCCACATCTGACTGCAACTGATACATGCAAATATAAGCCTCCAGACAAGTTACAGACAGCAGGAGATGTGGGGGCTGGGCGAGGGTGGGTGCGTGGGAGAAGCCTGGCCACGGAGAGTCCAGGGAGAAGAGGGCAGCATTCTGAGCAGACAGCTGACATGAGGGGATGGAGAGAGATGAGGAGAATGGGGAAAAGCCAGGAGGGGAGGCTGGGCTTGTGGGAACAGCTCTGGGATTCCCAAAAACTGGGGTCTGACCCCACCTTTGCCATAGACTCCCTAGTGACCTTCAGCAACTCACTTCCCCTCAACTTCCCGGCTGTGAAATGGGGATGTTAGTTCTTTCATCCCTAGCAGGGTGTTGTGAGGGCATGTGGGATGCTTACATCCCATGGGGATAAGGGACAGAAAACAGCCCCAGTTATGTAGTAAACTTTTCAAGGCAGGGATAGTATCTCCCTAGGTGGCTGTGGAGGGCCAGATTCTGAGTAGGGGCCTGTGGGCAGTACTGCAAAAGGAGAACAACAGGCCAGGTGATCATCACTCCTAGACAGCCCACTGTCTGCCTCTCTGGGATGCCTCATGTCCTTGCTAGAAGTGCCCCTCATTGGCCATTCCAGACAAAAATCACTGGGTTTATGCTGCCCTCAAGACTCTTACCCATGCTAGGGGAGACAACTGCCCCAGCAACGCACTGATCCCCCTTCAGATGCAAACCCAGGTCTCGATTCAGGAAAGCATCTCTGCCATTCACTTCAGCAAGTGCTTTCCTGAGTTGCAGCACTGAATCCAGCCAAGGTCACTCGACACCAAGGCTTCCAACGGCTGTGAGCAAGGAGCCCAGAAACCTCAGAGCACCACGCGGAATGGCAGGCTCCGGGCATGAGCGCTCCCACTCTGCCTACCTTGCACTCGCAGCCCATCTGGTACCGCTGGTTCAGACTCTTCTTCTGGGTGGCACTCAGGGAGTCCCAAGGGACGATGAAGTCGCACAGTGTGATGTGCATCTTGCCATTGCCTTCGGACTTGCCTGCGGAAAGGCCACACAGTGCTTTAATCTTTCTAGAGACACACGTCCCATCAGGACCTTGAGGGAGTTTGAACAGCACGAGCCCTAGGCGAGCAGCCCGCCCCTCCGGGGGGCTCTAGGGACATACTGTGCCTGGAGCACACATCAATCCCCTCCTTGGGGCACCATCCCTCTTGGCTAACGCAGTTAAACACTGCCATGTCACAAGCAGCAGACTGGAGACGTGAGAAGAGGGGAAGGGGAAGACTGACAAATCAAGGAGCCCAGGAGAAGCAGAACGTCGTTTTGACATAGAGCCACGCAGTGCGGGTGCGAGGCAGCGGATTCCCTCCCAGCCCCCGAGACCACGCATAGAGAATTTGCTCTAAAAAGCCCCAGGAGTTGCCCAAGTACCTGGGGTAATGTTCCACAGCAGGCACAATTCCTGGCACGCTTTCCCCAGAGCCTCAAGGCCTCAGTGCCAGGTGGCAGTGGCCTGAGTGTTTGCCAGGGAACTGTGGTGAAAATCAGGACCCAAGGGCTTTCTGGGCAGGACTAATTCAAACCCCAGGAGTCTCTCTTGAGGAGGGATAGCTCAGGGGTTTGAGCATTGGCCTACTAAACCCAGGGTTGTGGGTTCAATCCTTGAGGGGGCCCTTTGGGGTAAAAATAAGGGACAGTAGTTGGTCCTGCTGTGAAGGCAGAGTACTGGGACTGGATGACCAGTCCCTTCCAGTTCTATGAGATAGGTATATCTCCATTTTTTATTAATTTATTTTATTAACTGGGTCAGCTCTCCTGCCTCAGATCAGCACCTTCTGTCCGCTTGGTTCTGCTCTGCAAACAAAGACAGAAGGAAGCTGTCCTGGCCCACGCCCCAGCTGCTTGCTCGGCCAGGTTTTCCAGGAGGCTCCAAAGGGAAAGATGAGCTGGGCGTCCCTGGAAAGGTGGCCATCCCCACTGGAGAGATCACAATGCTTGTGATGTCACACTCCAAGGGGCCACTCCGCAGGCAGCGATGCAGAGGGGATACAGCAGAGGGGGCTGTCCAGAGTCCTGGCCAGGCAGTCCAACCAGCCTCTAGGCTCAGGGCCTCCCCTGCTGTCTGCATGGATCCGGAGGACTTTATTTAGGGCTTGTTGAGAATTTGCCCCGCTCTAGGGCCTGTGTTCTGAGCAAGCATATCCCAGGACAAGCAAGAGGCTACAGAGCAGGACATTCTCTGACAGCCCCCATCCGGGGAGAGGAGGAGATGGACGTCACACCTAGAACCAGACACTCCAGCAGCACCAGACACTGGGGCCCACAGGGAGCGGAGCGGCCAGGAGAATGGACCAAGAGATGGATCCAGCAGAGCTCAGAGAGTTCAGGAGAAACACCTGGGTGAAGGCATGTGCGATCGCACTCACACTGCAGCCAGACTTTTCTCTGGCCCCAGGGGCACGGTGCCCTTATCCATTAGTGCCATTGGGCAAGTGCCGGACATGGAAACGGACACAGAGGGAGACTCCCGTGCTCCTGCCACTGGGACCAAGGGCTGCAGCTTCAAATGCTCCTGTGGGTTCGGCAGGACAGGAGCATCATCCCATTGCACAGACAGGGAAGCCGAGGCCGACACAAGGCCCAGGGCGCAGCAGCCGCCGATATCCGAGCTGGGGTGAGTGCTCCTGGCAGCCGACCCTGTGCTCGGAACGTGGTCATCACCCCCAAGCCAGCACGGCCTAAGCACCAGCTTGCATACTGGTCAGGAAACGCTACCGGCTTTATTGGCTGTTATTTCCCTAGGAGCCACTAGATGGTGCCAGAAGGGGCCCAGATGATCAGGGACCCTGGATGGGCAGGGGCAGAGGGTTTAAATGAGAAGCAGGCCAGGCCAGCCCGCAGTCACGTGGCAGGGCCCTGTGGCCAGGATGGGAGCCCCATGCATGCCCTGCTCACTGCCCCAGTTCTGGCCAGGATCAGAACGGCACTAAGGCCGCTGGGGTCCAGCGCAGGGCCTTGTGGCCAGGGGAGGGCGGGGGGAACCCTATGGGCAGTGCTGCAATCCTGACTGCTCCGGAGGTCCCATGGCCACAGCAGAGAGCAAGCCCTTTAGCTGGAGTAGAATCCAGTTTCACGGCCTTTCCCTGAGCGATTCCCACAGCTCCAGGAAACCTCCCTACATGGGTCCCTGTCCCTTCGCCTGCCTCCTCCTGCCTACACTGACTCAGGTCGAGAGAGCCTTTGAAGTGCCCCAGTGTCCTGCTTCGGTTTCAGCCCCAGGGCCCACGCCAGCTCCTCCCGCCCCGGAGACAGCCCCAGGGCCCACGCCAGCTCCTCCCGCCCCGGAGACAGCACCGGGGGCCATGCCAGCTCCTCCGGCAATTCACTTCCTACCTGCAATGAGATATTCCTTCTTCCCTCCGGTGTCCAGTGACACCCCGCACACAGCCGAGGAAGGAGCTGTGTAAATTAACTCTATGTCCTTGTCAGGTCCTTTAAACATCTAGCGAGAGAGAGAGACCGCGGTCAGACAGGTGGCCACGCTCAGCTCTACACACGCTGTGGGAGATGGGGCCGGGAGCACGTGCACGGCAAGGGGTGAGGAAGCCGATCTCTTGCAGTACTGGGTGGCACGGACGGGTCACGGCTGTGGGAGCTCAGCACTTGCAGCCCACGGAGATGGGATCCGAGGGTGGGTTTGCTGTGGGGACCCCCTGACCCTGTTCTCATTCCTACACATGCTGCGATTCCCTAGCACCCTCTTCCCACCGGCTCCCCCCAGAGCCAGACTACCCCAGGCTGGGATCCTTACCTTTATCTGCTTGATCTCATACTGGATCCGTTTGATCGGATTCCCATAAACATCATTCCCAGAATCCACCTCTTTTCCGGAGACAGCCTTTGCTCTGATCACTGCAACAAACAGATAGGATGGGCATGAGTGGGAGAGACCCAGGAACAGCCTCCGTTCCCCAGCAGCAAAACAGGCTCCGATGCAAGGCCAGTCCCACAGCCTCAGCCTTGCCAAGCTGGTCACCTGTAGGTTTGGTCTCTCATAGCTCCCAGGCAGGGATTGGCTCTTCCTGTTTGTGGAGCATCTACCTTGTGCTAACAGAGTGATCCTAATGACTGAAATCTCCTTTGCAACGTCTGACCTCTGGGTGAGCGAGTCTTTCCACTGCAGCCCATTCTAACCATCCTTTGACAACAGCCGCAGCAAAATGCCTGAAGCCTGGTCTGGAGGTAAGAAGCCATTAGCACCAGGGTCAGCCTGGGAAGAAAATGGTCTGGATTTACAGAGAAGCGTGTGAAAAGTGTGTGCTGGGCATGTGACACGGGACCATCATGGCATGCCAAGGCTCACCCTTATACACAGCTGCTTCCAGTGTGTGCACAGCTGTAAGGCCCCAATCCTGCAAATGGGTCTGGGTGGAGTGACCCTCATGTGCGCACAGATTCCTGCACAGGTAAGGTCCCACTGCAGGGTGAGGGCCCACCCATGGGGGGAGGGAGGAGGGGAGGTAAAGTCCTTCACAGCAGGGAGCTTAGGTCTGCTGACAATGTTGGCCGAGCCTGCAAACTCTGCAGACTGGAGAGCTCCACATCTTTCTTTTCCTTTCAAAGGCCTTATATTAAATGCAAAAGCCAGTGTTGAGACTCCACACAGCAGGGGAAACACAATCACGCAGCCCAGAGCAAGAGCAGCTTCCAGGGACTGCTCAGCACAGGCTGCTACCTCTCTAGGGACTCCTGCACACAGCTGCGTAGACATTGCTTTGATCGCAGTCTCCTTGCTCCCCATCTCTGCCTGGCTCTAGAAGCTGGGCAAAGAGCTGAATAAGCAGCATCAGACTAGCTGGACAAGCAGCACTGAGGGAATGCTGAGCTAGGAGAAAAGCACCAGGAGCAGCAGGGGAGGATGAGGATAAAGGAGAGCAGGCTGGAGACAGAAGGGAAGGCACATGCAGGAGAAGGAGAGGGGCTCTTCTTCATTTGTCAACAGAGGTCCTCAGTTTCTTGCTTCTGGTTCACTAATTTTCCACAAAATCCATGAGGTTCTGCCCACTGGTGACTAGACCATTCCCTGAAATGTTGGAATCGATCGGGTGCCGCGTCATGTTACAGACGCACAGCTACTTGCCATCAAGCGGAGTGCACAGCCCGGGATCCCTCAGCCCAAATGGACCTTGCGCAGAGAGCGAGGAGCATAGCTCAGAGGCAGGATGGGGAGGAGAAGGGAGGGTAACTCCATGAGGCCACTAGAGGTGGCACATGGAGTGGGGAGGTTTTTAGGAGCAGCAGCCCTGGTGTGAACAGAGCCCCGCTCCGGACTGACAGCCTGCCCGAACTGCACAGCCTGGCCTTGCCCCTGAGCTGTTCGTTGTGCTGCCCCTAGCAGCCGCTCTTAAACCAGCATCTGTGTCCGAGATCAAGGGGACGCGCTGGCTGAGGAGCCTCCTGCCAGATGTCGGCTGCTGGAATGCCGGGCGGCCACGCAACTCAAAGCACGAGGAACCGCATCCTCCCCCCAGGCCGAAAGCAGCGCGAACCACATGATGTCACTTCCTCCCCAAGACGCCTGGAAAAACAACCCCTCTAGTCACAGCAGGACTCATGGGAAACAAGGGCTGGGGCTCTGGAAAAACAGCCAGGTAGGAACGGGCCTGGCCAAACACCACAGACCTGCAGGCTCCAACCCTGGGTCCTGGACCCGCGGCCTCCCCTGGCTCCCTGTGGCATCAGCTGCTCCGCATCCTTGTGCCCCTCCGCCCAATGCAGCCTCATCGCTTTGCAACACGAGTGAGTGTCAGGAACAAGGGCCCATGTGTGGGCACAACTGATGGGGGGTGGGCACAACTGATGGGGGGAGGGCCCCACCCCAGAGCTGGCAGCTTTCCTGTGGTGATGCCACTCCCCTGCGTACACTGCAAGGCCTGCGCTGAGGAGCCCATCCTCCCCTGGCTCTCCCCTGCTGGCACCCACCTCCACCTGCCCAGGAGCCCCAGCCTAACGATCTGCACCCGGAGAGGCTTTTCCCGCAGAGCGGGGAGCAAGTGCTGCTTTAACAGCATGGACAGCGCCGCTTCCATTGCGAGGCAGAAGGCACCGGCCAAGGCCTCACCACCCCCAAGAGAAGGGCTTGTTCTCACAGCAGAGTGAAAGGCGGGCAGTGCCCTCCATGCAGGACGGAGAGGGGCAAACTGAGGCGAGGCGTGGCCAGTTTGGAGGGGCAGGGCCACTACCTTCCCAAAGGCAGGTTCAGGAGCCTGGCTTCCCAAGAGTGGTTTCCCTCGGTGTCCCCTCCCCAGGGCAGGGTCCTTGCCTCCCGCTGCCCTGCCGCACTGGGCAGAACTTGCCCTGAGAGCAGCTCACCTGGCAGCACGGCTGCCCCGCTGGCCGGGCGAGACCTTTGCAGGTTCAGGTTCCAAGCCTGGATTTAGGCTGATGCCAGCTGCTGACAGCGCAGGGCAGGGCCTGGGGGAGGTGAACAGCCAGAACAGGTGGAGGGCAGAGAGCGGTGGAGGGGCAGGGGTTAAACCCGGTCCATTCTGCTGGTCCGGGGGGATGCGATCCAGTGACAGCTAGAGCCGTGGGGCTCCGTGATCTGCCCCGCTCCCCGCTGAGGATGCCAGAACCACGCACAGGGCAGGCGCTCATTCCCCAGAGGCCAGTTCTCCCGGTGCAGGATCCAGGGGACGCCCAAGCAGCAAGAGAACCCAGCTGCAGGAAGCCAGGCTCCGCCAGCCAGCCACGGCCCCTCTGCCTCAGACAAGGCCCTGCCCTTGAGGCCGAGCTGACCGGTCTCTTGGTAACGCACAGGGCAGGACAGAATCCAGCTGGTTCCAAGAGCCCAGGCAAGGGCAGCACGCAGACGGCCTCCCATGGCCCAGAGCAGCACGCTGCTGCACTGCAAGCGCGAGAGGGAACAGGCCACTGGCCACTGCAGGGTATTGGCACGGGACCCCCGATCACTGCAGAGATCACCTGCAGGAGGGTTTGTGGCCTGCTGAGAACTCGAGTTAACCGACCGTTATCTCGGGCGAGCTGACACCCATCAAGACGCTCCCCAGCATTCACAATGTGTCCTGAGCATCCCTGTACGACCCCCTCAAAGCCCCGCTGTTCTGTGACAGCCCCGGAGCTAGGGCTGAGCCCTGGGGGGGCCACCAGCAGCTGTGCCCTGGAGCCACTGCGTGTGGGGAGTGCGGCTCACGCAGGGCAGCGCAGGCTTTCACCGGCACCCAACGGGTCGAGTTACAGCCCAGGCTCCCTCTAGGGCCCCTCCCACCAACCTGGGCCATGCTAACGGCCGGGGGCCTCATCCACACTGGCCTATTCGAACATGGACAAACGTTCCCCTCAAGTCCTAGTGTAGACGAGGCCTGGGGCTGGGATCTGCACAGCACTCCTGGGCCCGGGGCTGGGATCTGCACAGCACTCCTGGGCCCGGGGCTGGGATCTGCACAGCACTCCTGGGCCCGGGGCTGGGGCTGGGACTTCCAGGTGCTAGAGCAGGAGCGGTCCACAGTAATTAACCAGTGCCAGTATCAGTCCTTCGTCGGGGTCCGTAAAACCCCAGGGGTTCGGACTGGGGGGCAGCTTGCGGGCCCCACTCCAGGGCTAAGGAATTCCTACAGGAGCCCTGGCCAGCACAGACAGCTCTCACTGGGCCTGAGGAGCCACATGGGGCACCAAGGTTAAGTTCACAGCTGTTGCCCTGCCCAGGGAATTTAACCCCAAACCTAGCCAGCTCCCAGCCCCAATGATCCCTCCACACCTAGCACAGACTCTGGCTCTGCCTCCCACCCCATTGCGGATGCCAAGCCCAGCTCCCCTCCATGTACTCTTGACTCCAGCTCCTTGTGCCTCTACTGAGCGCAGATCGGGACTCTAACCAGCCCTGAACCCAGCTACAGGCCCCACGGGGCAGACTCCAACTCAGCTCCCCTCCACTGCTGCTCTGGGAAAGGCTGTGCCGCGCCCGGGACACAAGCCATGCAGTCGGGCCTTTGGCAGGAAGAGCAGCTACTGGTCTAGGTTCCTCCCGTCTGCTGTTTGCTCTTCCCTCTTCCCCGGGCAGAACACCACCCTGACCAGCTCTTGGCACTGCAGCGCTGGGGCCGGGAGCAGCTGATGGTGTGGGCGGCGTGGTCCTAGTTACCAGACAGAAGCATCAAGGCCATGCCCAATGCAGCGATCCGCAGCCATGCCCAGTGCTCACGGCACGGTTGGTGCCCAAGGAGTGAGGGGTTCACCAGCTGGAGCCACTCATGACTCCGAGCTGGATGGGACAGGAACTGCTGGTGTAGGGGCCAAGGCCTATGCCGGCTGTTTGCCCTACTGCCACTCCCTGCCCCCACTGATCGTCCAGCCCCTCTTGGCACCCCCAAGTCACATCAAGGGGCTCCTGGGGATGGCTCTGAAATAGAGGTGTTCCCGTGAGCCACTGCCCAGCTCCTGCCTGGACCCCCAGCTGCCCCAGGAAGCAAAGCAGGGAGGACAAGCCTCTCCAGCTTTGCTTCGGGTAGGGTAGCAAACAGAGCAGCTGCTGCCGGTGGCTCCTGCCTTTGGCCTGAGAGGGCGGGAAGTGACATTGGCTTAGCAGCTGTGGGCGGGAAAACGGCTCCTGGTTCGGTGGGCTCCGGCCTTTTCCATTCACGTGCTGATGAATCACTTGACAAAAATGCAGCCCTATCTAGGCAGATTTGTTCTGAACAGTGCGGCTTTGTGGAGCGGACTGCATTGCACTTCCCAGCCAAGAGCCCAGCCAAGCTCCACGCTGAAAGCCAGGAGCCAGAGGGGAGGGTGGTGTGGGAAGGAGAGGGAGGGAGAGTCAGCCCAGGGAAATCCAGGCCTGCCCAGTCCCTCAATGGGAGGCAGCTCCGAGCACTCAGACCATGAGTCAGACTCACAAAGTCAGGAGATTTTAATGCTAAGAAACCCTTTGTATTTTCCATTTCTGCTGAGTGAGCGGCTCAGGTCCCGTTTTCAGACATCTCTGCAGCCAGGGGGGTTGCAAACATACTGGGACTTCCCAACGAAAGCTGAGTTCCCCACAGAATTCCCTGACTCCAGGAGCTGGAGCTTTAATGGAAATCCCAGCTACCCTCCGACTCATGCTAAAGTCACAAGAGCTGGTGAAGGCCGGGGTGAGTGACGATGGCCCCATATAGGCTCCCCAGGAAGGACAAGGTGCCCTCCCCAGGCAGGGGAATGGGACACGCAGAGCCCAGTACCCTGGAGATAAAACACACCCCTCCTTGGCAAAGATGCCAGCGACGGCCTGGCAAACTGGGATCCCAACTCACACCTCATTAGCTGCATTGCAGTGAGCACTGGGCATCCAGGGATGTGTCTGCACGCCTGGGCACAAGACCCACTGCCAGGTGGCTACCTGGCTGGGTGAGATGTTAATGGGGGGCCTGTCTGGGGCTCTCGGAAACCATGGCAACAAGAGGGTGTGGCTCGAGGTCCGCCGCAAGAGCCAGTGGATGGGACCAAGGGACTGTTATAATGCTGGGGGGTGGGGGGGCACAAGTCACCTTACAGCATTTTAACCAATAGGATTGCACCATGGAAATTCACTGATGCAGTGTGGCGATTGGCTGTTACCGCTGAGCTCACAACCCCCCCACTCCATCCCGGATGAATCTGAGAGTCCCCCAGACCTGCCCCAAAGCAAGGGGGACCTGGGATTGTGAACAGGACACCAGCAAACAGACACTTCTCATCCCCACACTGCCGTCTCCTGGGCTGTCTGAATCGCTAGCCAGCCAAAAGCCGCCCCCGTCCCAGTCCTGCTAACAGCACCTCCGGCAGACAGACACGTGTATTCTGGGCAGCTTTCAAGCGTTTGCCCGTAGCTGCCTCTGCAGCAGCCTCCATGCAGAGAGAGATGGGCGCAGCTGTCCCCCGCCCCGTCTCCCGCCCCCACGGATTTCCCCGCTGGCTGCTGGAGGCGCTGGGATGTGGACCCTCCCTCCTCTGCTTCTGCTAACCAAACTGACCTCGTGGCAGCTGACCCAGCAAGACTCTGCCAAGGCAGGACGCTGTGCCAGGTGTGTGCAATACCTGTGTGTGAACACGTGCTGACGCACATGTACAGAAAACGAGTCTCCGGAGTTATCTGCCTAGCTTTGTCCAGCGCTGCCCGGCTAACATGCCTAAACCAGAGTGCCCTTGCTCCAGCTGGTTCTGAGCAGGAAACTCACTCCCTATGGCCCATTCGGTCCTCGGCTTCCCTGCAAAAACTTCCCTAAACCCCTGTGTTTTTGACATTGGGGGCGTTCAGGGGGAGCTGAGCAGCCAGCAGTGAGTGGTAACTTTCCATCCCGACTGCCCTGGGCTGGATCTGTACCAGGGACCTCGAGGGAGAGGCATCACAGTGCACCGTCATGCCTGAGCTAGCCACTTCCCAGGCCAACACACGGAGGAGATGGTGCATGTTGGTACTGGGGCACAGAGCTGGATGAGAGGTGAGGCCACGGGGGCATGAGCTCTATATCTGGGCACCACTGACAGCCAGTCCTTGGCACCTAGATAACAGGGGCTCCCTCAAAGTTAGTAACCCCCTGACCAACCCGATCTAGCCTAGAGGGAGAAGAGAAGAACCTGGAAGAGGCGGTGCAGTTCTGGGTGGGATGTCTGAATTAAAGCAGAGGCACCACCACCACGCAGGGGTTGTGGGAATGGGTTTTACCGCTATGGGCACAAATCCACATCTGAAATAACCCCCCAGTGAAACAGGAACACCGGTGTGCTTCTAAATGGAAACTTCCCGCCCCGTGCTAGTGCCTGAAATCAGGGCTAGGAACAAGGGGAAGCCAGCCAGGCTGCATGCAGAGTCTGAATCATCGCAGCTGCTGCGATTTGTAACCTGGGCAAGGGCGAGTCCTGGGTCACCATGTCCCTGGCACTGCGCTGCCAAACCCACCTGCCTCCCTGCTACGAGAGAGGCTCCCTTCCAGGTCCCGCCCTGTGTGCGGGGAATCCCACACTGGGATGCTCCACGTCACTGGACACAAGGCCAGATTCACCCTCTTCGGAGGAAAGGGTGATCAAAGTAACAGCACCTAGAAGGGAGTACTCCCGCCCTCCCCTGCCAGGCTCCATTCTACTGGCACAAGCAAAGACACTGCATCCACACTGCACTTAAACTGCCCCTTAGCCCAAGTCAGCTGGCATGGGCCAGCCACGGGCGTCTAATGGCAGTGCAGACATGCCCCAAGTGACTTTCCCAAGGCCTCTGAGAGAGCTGGCAAGAGAGCGGGGAGCAGAGCTCTGGGCTCCTGTAGGATAACAGTCAGCATCCCAAAGCACAATAGCTGCCACGGATCACATTTACAGGTCAGGAAACGGAGGTTCAGAGACCTGCCCAAGCTCGGTAGCAGAGCCAGTAACAGGACCCAGGAGTCCTGAGTCCCAATCGCTCCTCGCTGCAGTTGGCCCGTGGCTCTCCCAACAGAGCGCTGAGGGGCACTGTGCTACTCAGCCTCTGCACCTGTGTTTAGAGCACCCGGTCACTCCAGCCATTTCCGAGGTGCCAACACCATGGGCCCCAACAGCCCCCAAGGCCTACACCGCCATGTGACAGCGTGTGGCCTGGTGACCACCACCCACACACCCCTACATGACCTCAGGGTGGCCCTGCAAGCAGCCCCTGCCTCAATTTCCCTCCGAGTCCCCAGTAACTCCAGGCAAACTTCCGAGCATCGATAACCCTTGCCGGGTTCATTTATTATAATAAAAGGCCTGTGTATGTAGATCATAACCCAGCCCCACCACCCAGAATCCCCCAGCTCACACCAACAGTCCACCCCCACACCCAGTACAGCCCTAGCCCCTCTCGCTGCACCCAGGCTGGGACTCCCCGGCCACCCCCAACCTCTCTCACCACACCTCACCCGGCCTCTCTTGCCACCCCAAGGCTCCCCGGCATGGCTCTGGCCTCCCCCGCCACAGCCAGGCTCTCTGGCCTAGCTCTGGCCTCTCTCACACCCCACCCAGCCCCTCTAGCTGGGCTGCTCCTCTGCCCATTTCATTCTCCGGTCTGGTCCTAGCTCTCGCCCAGAGACATCAGCGCACTCACCTGTCCATCATTCCCCAGCCTTCAGCCCTCTGCAGCCCCAACGAGCCAGCAGGTACCTCCCTCTGCAGCTCTCAGCCTTCAGCCTGCTCTGGCCTGGGCAAGTTTGTGGGTGACCCCCCCCAACTGCCTTGCTGCCTCCTGCTTTCACCAGCCTCCCCTGACTCCACGGCTCAGCAGGGGCCCTCGCCACTCCCTCCTTCAGGGCAGCCCAGCCCAGCCTTGCTCTGA
Source organism: Lepidochelys kempii (assembly GCF_965140285.1). Lineage (NCBI taxonomy): Eukaryota > Metazoa > Chordata > Testudines > Cheloniidae > Lepidochelys > Lepidochelys kempii. Next base: position 1,320,479 of record NC_136393.1, read on the forward strand.
GCGGTCTTCTGACTCTCTCTCTCCTCTCCAGAATACCCTTAACTTGGGGCTGCCTCTCCCTTGTAACTCCCAGGGCCATAGGTGCTGGAACTAGAGATGCTGGGGGTGTTGCCGCACTCCCTGACTTGAAGTGGTTCCATCCTATCCAGGGTTTACAGTTTGGTTCAATGGCTCTGTCACGGAGAGAGGGCCCTGCACCCCCCTCTTCCTGGGATTCCCGGGGGCACCCCCCCTCTTCCTGCGATTCCCCGTGACTCGCCAGCCAGTAAAATGGAAGGTTTATTAAATGACAGGATCACAGTCCAAACAGAGCCTGTAGGTACAAACAGGACCCCTCAGTCAGGTCCAGCACTTGTCTAACCTGGGACACATGGTCCTCCCAGGTCTGGCTAAAGACACAGATGTCATCAATATACGCCACGGCAAAACTGTCCATCCCCCTCCATAGCTGATCCACCAGGCGCTGGAGCTCCCTTGAGGCCGACAGGCAGGGTCAAGAACTCATGGAGCCCCAGAGGGGTGATAAAGGCTGATTTCAGCCTGGCATCTGCATCCAGTGGCACTTGCCAGTAGCCCTTTGTAAGGTCCATGGTGGTAAGGTACCGAGCTCCTCCCAACTGGTCTGGGAGCTCGTCAGGCCTGGGCATAGGGTAGGCATCAGATACAGTGATGGCACTGAGCTTCCGATAGTCCACACAGAACCGGATCAACCTGTCCTTTTTGTGGACCTCCACCACCAGTGAGGCCCAAGGGCTGGCAACTGGCTAGATCACCCCCAAAGCCAGCATGTCACTGACCTCTCTTTCCAGGTCCTGAGCAGTTTTCCCTATGACTCGGAAGGGGGAGCATCTTATCGGTGGGTGTGACCCTGTCTGCACCCGGTGGACAATCAGATTGAGTCCAGGCTGGTTGGAAAACAGCTGTCGGTACGGATGCAGCAGCCCCCTGACCTCAGCTTGCTGGGCAGGGGTTAGCTGATCCGAGAGGGGAATTGTTTTCAGGGGGGAACCAGCTCTGGTCCAAGGGAATAGGTCTACTAAAGGGTCATCTCCCTGCTCTTCCCACTGTCCACACATGACCAACACCACATTCCCCCTGTCACAATATGGCTTCATCATATTCACATGGTACACCTGGCGGTGGTGCGCCCAGTTCGACAGCTCCGCCACATAGTTTACCTCATTGAGCTGCTTGACCACCTTGAAGGGACCTTCCCAAGTGGCCTGTAGTTTGTTTTTTCTCATGGGGATGAGAACCATCACCTGATCCCCGGTGGCGCAGGCACGGGCCTGTGCCATGCAGTCATACCAGACCTTCTGCTTCCTCTGGGCTCTGGCCAGATTCTCCTTGGCCAGACCCATGAGTTCAGCAAGTCTCTCTCGGAAGATCAGGACATACTCCACCACTGATTCTCCATCGGGAATGGCCTTCCCCTCCCATTCGTCTCATCAGGTCCAGGGGCCCCCTTACCCTCCTTCCATATAACAGTTCGAAAGGCGAGAACCTGGTAGACTCCTGGGGCACTTCCCTGTACGCAAACAGCAGGTGAGGTAAGGACTTGTCCCAATCCTGCAGGTGCTGGTTCATAAAGGTTTTCAGCATCATCTTTAGCGTTCTGTTGAACCTCTCCACCAGCCCATTGGATTGGGGGTGATATGCTGAGGCCCAGCTGTGCCGGACCCCACATTTCTCCCACAAGCACCGGAGCAGGGCCGACATGAAGTTGGAGCTTTGGTCTGTCAAGACTTCCTTGGGGAACCCCATCTGGCTGAAAATGGTCAGGAGCACATCGGCCACGGTGTCTGCTTCAATGATAAGGGCACTCGGGGTAGCGAGTGGCGAAATCTACCACCACCAGAATGTATTTCTTTCCCGACCGGGTCATCTTGCTGAGAGGCCCCACGATGTCCATAGCCACCTTCTGGAAAGGCTCCTCTATGATGGGCAAGGGTCTCAAAGCTGTTTTCCCCTTGTCCCGGGCCTTCCCCACCCTCTGACAGGGATCACAGGATCGGCCATACTGCCAGACAGTGGTAAAGACCTCAGGCCAGTAAAAGTTCTGTAGCAACCTCTGCCGGGTGCGCCAGATTCCCTGGTGCCCTGCGAGAGGGATGTCACGGGCCAGGTACAATAGTTTGCGGCGATACTTCTGGGGGACCACCAGCTGCCTCCTGATCCCACAGGACTCCACTTCCCCTGGGGGAGCCCATTCTCGGTACAGGAACCCCTTCTCCCACAGGAACCTCTCCTGGCAGCCTCTCCCCATGGTCTGTACCACACTGAGGTCGGCCAGGGCCCTGAGCTTCCGCAAGGAGGGATCTTTCTGCAACTCGGCCTGGAACTCAGTGGCTGGGGAAGGGATGGGGACCTGCTCCCTCCCGCTGGCTGGGTCTGAAGCCGCAGCCCCTCTCAGCCTTGTCCCTGGGCACTCCCTCCCCACCGGGGTAAGGTCCTGTGCCTCCAGTGAGGTACCCTCCCCAAGGTCAGGATGTAGTGCCCTTCGCCGGCTCTGGCTACGGATCACAACCAGGGCATTCTGGGGGTTACTTGGCCATTTCTCTAGATCTTCCCCCCACCCCTCCATCAACACCTCAGTGGGCAAATGGTGGTGCACCCCCACATCCTTGGGGCCCTCCTTGGCCCCCCCATTTCAGAGGTACCCTCGACACGGGCACCTTGAATGGAGTCCCACCCACACCCATCAGGTAGGTGTTGGGCGCTACCCGATCTGGGGCCACCACCTCAGACCAGGCCAGCACCACCTCAGTGCCCGTATCCCAGTATCCATTGACCTTCCTCCCATCCACCTCTAGGGGAACAAGGCACTGTCTCCGGAGGGACAGCCCCGCGCCCACCCTGTAAACCGAGAATCCTGAGTTACTCTTCCCTCCTGAGCAGTTGGTACACTGCCAGCCCCTCTTGCCTAGGAAGCCTGCCCCTTGTCCAGCTGGGTCCCTACCCAGTTAACCCTGTGTGGGTTTGGTCTGCTCAGTCCGTCCTTGAGCCTGGGGCACTGGGTCTGTACATGGCCTCTTTGGCCACAGTAATAGCAGCTCATGTCTTGTTGGTCCCCTTGAGCCGGTCGGTTGGTCCTGACGCTGGATGTTCCCCTTGGGAGGGGGTTCTCCATGTTCCCCCTTTGGGAGGTCCCACGGTGACTCTCTCTCTGCATCATGGAGGGCCTGTTTCTTTGGGACTCCTCCCTGCCACCCCCTGACTGGCTGTTCACAAACTCTTAGGCAAGCTGCCCTGCACGTCATGGGTCCTCCAACCATAGCCTCAGGTCGGATGGGCACTATTCATACAGTTGCTCCAGTACGATCAGGTTAAGCAGGTCCTCCTCAGTTTGGGTCCCATCTGCCCACTTGTGGACATATTCCTGCATCCGGAGGACCAGTTCTAGATATGTGACCTCAGGGGTTTTATGCTGACTCCGGAACCTTTTCCAGTACATCTGGGGAGCCAGCCCAAACTCGCATAGCAGGGCCTTTTTGAATAGTTTGTAGTCCCCTGCCTCCACCCCTTCCATTCGGCTGTACATCGCCACAGGTTTGGGGTTTAGTAAGGGGGTGAGAAACTGGAGCCTGTCTTCCGGGGCAACCCTGTGCAGCTTGCAGGCCATCTCAAAGGCATTCAGGAAGTCATCTATGTCCTCCCCTTCCTTACGCCGGCCCAGGACGCACTTATCAAATCTCCATGCAGTCCTGGGTCCCCCACCACTCACCGCAGCCAGGGGCTCGCTGCTCCTCAGCCTTGCCAACTCTAGCTCATGCTGTCTCCATCTCTCTTCATTCTGTCTCTGTTTCTCTTTCTCCTCCAGCTCATGCTGTCTCTGCTTCTCTTTCTCTGCCAGTTCCTGCTGCTTCAGCTCCAGTTCTTTCAGTTTTATCTCCCTCTCCCATTTCAGCTGCCTCAGCTCCAGGGATGGGGAGCTCTGATGGGAGGATCCCCTGCTGGCTGCGGGGGTCACAGTGCCCTCAGTATTTGCTGGGCTCCTCCCAGCCCTTCCCCTAGGTATAGATAGGAGGGGTCCTGGGATGCCCTCGGCAGCTGTCTGACCATTCCCAGCTGGGACAGACACTGGTGCCCACCCTGCATCTGCCGGGCTGCTCCCCTGAGAGACAGGGATCGGTTAATCCAAGCGATCTCCCTCCTCCAGCTGGGCAATCAGCTGTTCCTTGGTGAGCCTCCCAATGTGCAGCCCCTTCTGCCTGCACAGCTCCACCAGGTCGCTCTTAAGGGGCTTATTACACATTTTCCTGCTGCCACTCGCAGGCCTGGGTGCTCTCAGCTCCCCATGGTTTCCACGAGGAACCTCTAGTGTGCCAGCCCTTCTCGAGGTCACCACCTCTCTCGGAGGGTCAAGCCGCAGACTCCTCCACTCCTGAGCCTGCTCACCGCAGTCCCCAGGGGGACCCAGTTACTGAAACAGTCCTTCTCACTGGTCACACACTCCCAGGAGTTAACCACCCCCTGAAACCATCTCTCTCTGAATCTTCAGCACACCTGGTCCCCGTCAATCCCCCTTCGTTTTACTGCTCCCCAGTCACTCACTGCAGGAAGCGCCGTCTGCGGGGTGCAGTACATCCCACCGCTGCCACCAGCTGTCACAGAGTGTGGGGGACTCAGGGCCCTGCACCCCCCTTACTGCGATTCCCCATGACTCTCAGCCAGCCAGTAGAACAGAAGGCTTATTAGACGACAGGAGCACAGTCCAAACAGAGCTTGTGGGTACAAACAGGACCCCCCAGTCAGGTCCCTCTGGGGGTCAAGGAGCTTAGACCCCAGCTTTGGGACTCCCTCCGTTTCCCCAGACCGCTCCAAACTGAAACCCCCTCCAGCCATCTCACCCAGCCTCCCCCTGGCTCCTCCTCCAGCCTTTGTCCAGTTTCCGGGGCAAAGGTGTCACCTGGGTCCAACCCCCCCCCCGCCCCCCGGCTCAGGTATCGTCCCTCCAGTGAAGCCACCCCCTGCTCTCCCATGCCCCATGCAGACAGTCCCAGTAAAACTCCCCGGCCACATCACCAGGCCAATCCGCCCCGCTCCATCACAGACTCTCAGCACCCCCACCGCAGACGTTCCAGCCCCCCCGGCCAAGGCTGCCCTGCCCTCCTGACATCAAACTAGCGTGTAGCCGGACTGGAACCGGGCTGCTGGGCCCAAATTCATTTAAGACGCCAGCTCCCCTGAGCAAGGGGCTGATCAGCATGTGTCCATGAGCGAAAAACTCCCCCCACCCTGCGATGCTGCGCCCCCCCGCCACCTGAAGGCCACTTCCCAGGCACTGAGCTGGTAGGTCCTGTGTCCCCACTGGTTACCATGGTGAGGCCCTGGAGAGCATTAAAGCTTCAGACACTGCAAGCTCCAAATCTGCAGCTTAATTAGAGCCTGGGGCCCGCAAGGGGAGCGCTCTGCCGGGGCTGAGCTGCCGGCCCCCCGACTCCTCCGCCCTGCACCGGGACCAGAGGCAGCAGCACTGGGATCGGACGGCTCTGGCCCAGGGGCCCTTGAGCAGGGCCACATGGGGAAAGGGAGCGGCCCACCCTCCACTTGCAGCCAGCCGGCGTGAGGGGGGTCTCCGCTGCTCCCTGCCCTGCTGCTTCTCAGTTAGACTCTGGCTACACAGAGATGCTTGAAGCCGACAGGAGAGAGCTCTCCCATCCGCCGGCCTAATCAGTCCACCCGCAAGGAGCAGCCATAGTGATACCAGCAGGACACAGCACGGGCCACACCGGCGCTCAGGCCAGCGTAACTTGCAGCGCTCGGGGGTGGCTGAGTCAAACTGACCTGAGCTGCAGCGTAGCTATAGGCAGTGCCCTGGGGGGGGCCCACAGGCAGCCCCGCAGCGTTACTCTGCAGAGCGCAGTTACCTCCAGGGCAGCCCCGGGACTGGACAATGTGGCTCCTGGCTAACGGCTGCTTGTCTGACTGGCTGCTTCTCCAACATCAAACTCCTGAATCACGGGCTGGTTCCACCCCCAGTGCAGCCACGCAGAGCTCCCTGCAGGGACTCTGGGACAGAGCCTGGCAGCGTGCGGTGCGGTCTGCCCGGGGCCCTCGCTTTCAGGGTTAATTTCCACCCCCAGATGAGGAATTAGATGGGTAACAGGTCACCGGCACAGGCTGTTACCATGGCAGCAGGAGTCACCACTTGCACAAATCCTGCCTGCAGTCACAGATGTGCAATAACAGGCACAGATACATTGGCAAAGCTGGCCCTGCATGGAGATCCCACGGGCACGCGTGCGAGCAGCAGTCGGGTTTGCCCCCACAGTCCTCAGCTAACGAAGACAAGAACGAACTGAATTACAAGTCATTGACCCGGCTGAGTCAAAGCAGCAAAACAAGTGAGCTTTCTAAGACGGACCACAGACCCGGCACAGCCCGGCTCCGCACGGCATAGTAGGGTATGGCCCCGCACAGCCCAGTCCGGCCCCACACAGCCCAGCCCCGCCCAGCCTGGCATGGTAGGGTGTGGCCCCGCCCGGCCCGGCCCCGCACAGCCCAGCCTGGCATGGTAGGGTGTTGCCCCGCCCGGCCCGGCCCCGCACAGCCCAGCCTGGCATGGTAGGGTGTGGCCCCGTCCGGCCCGGCCTGGTAGGGTGTGGCCCCGCACAGCAGAACACAAACGGCTTCTAATGGCAGAGATGAGCCAGAAGAAGAAGAACAGCTGCTTGCCAGCCTCCCCGCTCCTCCTGCACTGGGTGTTTCCCTGGGGTCAGCAGGAGGTTCCCTGGCTCCTGCATGCCCCAGTTCGGAGGGGCACTGGGACAGGAAGTGAGCTCACTCCATCTCAAGCAGCTGTGACACAGCAAGATTGACTCAGGCAAGAGGGAGAGCCATTCGCGTGGCCAGCATGAGGCATCCCAGCCCCTGGCGTCTCCTCCCAGCGCTGGCAGGCTTGGCACTGCCAACAGAGGGTTTGCTGGGAAGCACCCACAGGCATTTTGGATTCCTTGAAAGGTGCCACAAAGATCACAGCCACACTCCACCCTAGCAACTCCTCCTCGACCGACCTGCCAGGACAGACCTGTGCGCGGGGCTTCCCTGGGCATGAGCCGGTGTCGTCAGCCACAGGGAAACGCTCGGATCTGGGCCCTGGGCTCAACCATTAGCTGCAAGGGAAGCAGAGGCTGCTAAGCTTAGGGATCCTGGCAGAAGGAGGCGTTGCAGGTGGTTATTTTTCATTGCAAGGTCTGCACATTATTTATATGGCTCTGTTGGTGCACGACAAATCCTGGCAATGGGCTAGACCCTTCTCTAAGGTGTAAATCTGGGGTCATTGGAGTCTGGATTTACACCAGCATAGGCTAGCCTGAAGGGAGTGAAACCTCTACGGATCTCTCTTCACAGCCCATTTTATATTAAGAACAGGAGGATTTGTGGCACCTTAGAGACTCACACATTGATTAGAGCATAAGCTTCCGTGGGCTACAGCTCACTTCATCGGATGCATTCAGTGGAAAATACAGTGGGGAGATTTATATACATAGAGAACATGAAACAATGGGTGTTACCATACACACTGTAACCAGAGTGATCAGGTAAGGTGAGCTATTACCAGCAGGAGAGCAGCAGTCTCGTTGGAGTCTGATTTTGAAGTTTTTTTGTTGAAGAATTGCAACTTTTCGGTCTGTAATCGAGTGACCAAAGAGATTGAAGTGTTCTCCAACTGTTCTTCAACAAAAACACTTCAAAAACAGATTCCAACGAGAGACTGCTGAAGTGGAATTAATTTGCAAACTGGATACAATTAACTTAGGCTTGAATAGAGACTGGGAGTGGATGGGTAAAACTATTTCCCCATGTTTATTCCCCCCGCCCCATTCCTCAGACGTTCTTGTCAACTGCTGGAAATGGCCCACCTTGATTATCACTACAAAAGGTTTCTCTCCCCCAGCCCTGCTCTCCTGCTGGTAATAGCTCAAGTGATCACTCTGGTTACAGTGTGTATGATAACACCCATTGTTTCATGTTCTCTACGTATATAAATCTTCTCACGGTATTTTCCACTGAATGCATCCGATGAAGTGAGCTGTAGCTCACGAAAGCTTATGCTCAAATAAACGTGTTCGTCTCTAAGGTGCCACAAGTCCTCCTTTTCTTTTTGCAGATACAGACTAACACGGCTGCTACTCTGAAACCTGCCATTTTATATTGTTACTGCTCTGGGGTGCCAACCGGCATCATCAGGAAAAGAGCCCAGCTGCAGAGCAGGAACCCAGAGCCTGCCCTGCAGCTGGGACTCCCTTGCCCTAGCCCACCAGCATCTCGATCCCCAGCCAGAACGGGCCATGTGACAGAACAGGGAAACCACCAGCAGCCCTGCCACCGCCCACCATCCCCCCCCACCCCGCTCCAGACCAGCGCCCCCCCCTTCTCCCGCTCCGGGCCAGGCCAGCACCCCCACTCCGGGTGGAGCGATTTCCTGAAGAAGGCAAGTGAGACAATGCCAACGTGCTGCTGGGGGTGGATCTGAAGGAAGGCTCTCTACAGCTCAGTCAGGGAAAGACAGGACCCGGCAGGTGACAGGGAGTTTCCGGGAAAGGGCCAGGATGGGCCAAGGCCCCAGGCAGTGGGGCAGGCTGTCCACAGCAGGCATGCCTGCTGGTACTGGTTTGGGCTGCTCCACTCTTTACATGAAGCAGCTGCCAAGGCTGGGCTTTCCAGCAGTGACACAGGGCTTCAGACACACAACTCCCCTGCGGCTCCCCTGTGCGTCTGAATCCCCTGGGGGCTCCGTTCTCTCCCCAGCCACGTGCCACGCTCTCCCAGCCCTGCTGCAGTGCAGGCAGACCACTCCAGAGCAAGCTGCAGGCCTCCCGTCCCTCAGACGAATGCTGGGGGACGATCAGAGCTGGAGTCCCCACTTGCCCAGCCTCCCCCTTCTGCTCCTCCTGTGGGTTGTTTCCATGTGCTGCTGGCCTCGGGCACTTCCCCAGGGCTTGTGACTAACCAGCCAGAGGCCCCAAGGAATCTGCAAGTGGGGCCGGGGCCACGGGGCGAGTCCTTGCACAAAGCCAGGGGCTGCAGCCTGCCCAGAGGCCATGTTGTTCTCTGTAAAAAGAAAAGGAGTACTTGTGGCACCTTAGAGACTAACAAATTTATCTGAGCATAAGCTTTCGTGAGCTACAGCTCACTTCATTGAATGCAACAAGCACTCCTTTTCTTTTTACGGATACAGACTAACATGGCTGCTACTCTGAAAATCTGTTGTTCTCTGTGTGGGGCTGGCTGGGCTGGAGACTAGCCCAGGAGAGCTCCAGCCTGAACAAGGCAGCAGAATCAGGGCCATAGAGGAAAGGTAAGTGGCCCCAGGGCCATGAGGCAAACCCTGGGCTGGCTTCCCCAGAGGGGAGGGGAACAGCACTCCCTGCACTGGTCTCATACCCTGATGGGCCATGGGCCTGAGGTCTCCACCAGGCAACTCAGGATGAGGGGGATGTGGGGCAGGGAAAGATGCACAGAGAAGCCAAGTGACTTGCCCAAAGTCACCCGCAACCAAGATACGAATTCAAGACCTCCTGGCTCCAGGTCTGGTACCCTTCCCTGCTGCCCCCACTACCCAAAGCTCAAAACCTACTCCCCCCTTCCTAAAGCAGGGCCCAGAAATCAGGCTCTCTGTTCATGCCCATTTGCGTCTCTGCCCAGCCCAGGCAGAGCTGGCTCCCTGGCCTCTGAGCGATCGCGCCCCTCCCAGCGGGCACAGCCCGTGCAGGGAGACACCCAAGCAGCATCACATAGCCCAAGGCCAGAGGGACCACGGTGATCGTCCAGTCCCAGTCTCTTTCTGCAGCCCCATTAGGGCAGCAGCAGCCATGAGCTAAGGAGCAGAAAGTCACATCCTCACATTCCATCTAAATTGCATCACAACCGCGTCACATCAGGCTGTTAAGGAGGCTCCTGTCCTAGCAGCAGCACCACCAGATAAACAGATCGCAGGACGTCGAACGAAAACACTGTTTGATGCATTCTGTCTGGCAAGGCACCGCTTCAACGGTTGTGATTGTGAAATCTCCCCGTCTCGTTTTGCCTTTATGGTCCCTACTTCTCTATTGTTCATCTGTAGGGTCTCTGTCCAGCTCTTTAACTGTTTCTGTCTGTTGCATAACTAATTTTGTAAGATTTAAGTCAACTAAGATGGTGGGATCTGATTGGGTAAAGAATTGTTTCATAATGTGCTAGGATTGGTGAAAAATACTGTCTTGTAGGACTTTAGTTTACAGTGATTGGTTACCATACAGCTAAGCAGGACCCAAGTTTTAACTACATAAACTAGGGTCCAAAAGGAAGTTCCTTGGAACCAACTCCAGGACATAGCCCAAGATCAGAGTTGCCAGACCTCAGCACCCTGCCAACCATATTGTGCAGAAGCTAGAGTCCCCGGAAGACCTGATCCTGACTGGCCCCCAGGAAAAGTTTGTCTGCCTCACTGGGAGTGGTGACCATTGTATGCTTTGCGTGTGCAGTCTGTTTTGAGGACTGTTAATAAACAGAGATTAAGAATATGACTGTGTAAGGCTCTGTCACTAGTAAAAGACCCTGCAAACCTGCAGAAGAGTATGCCCTGAGCCCGAGGAACTGGGTATGAGTGGGCTGAGCCCTAGGAACTGGGTAAGGATAGGTGCCTTTTGCCCAGAGCCCTAGGAACTGGGAAAGGGTGGGGGTGCCTAAACTAACCAGGTTGCGCCTTGAGCCCATGGAAAGGCAAAGGTGGGGGGCCCTAGAGTGTGCAGGTAACACCCCTATAACATGGGCCAGAGAATAAACCTTGGAAGTCGGACATCCTGGGCCTGTACTGCAGCCATGCCCTCCACACACCCCTCCCCCCAACCGAGATAGACGGAATCAAGGCAGCCGGGCTGAATGCCCCAAAGCGTTTCTCCTCCATGTGGGAGAGAAGCTAGGACAGGTCAGAGCCAAGGGCACCAGCTGCCTCTTCCTTGGCAGTGTTCACTGGGCCACAGGCCAGGTCTCTGCCCTGCTGGGGGCTGCTCGCTGGGGAGCTCTCTCTCCTCACTCACAGGTGGATTTTACTTCGCAGCCAGACGGGTGGTGCAACCATGGCCAGGATCCCAACTAGGGCAGGTGAGTGCCCACCCCCCTAGCCCAATTCCCGGCAGCATTTCCCGCTTTAGTCACTCCCCCAAGGCCCTGTCACCAATGAACCATCCAGAGGGACCACTGAGGCTGGAGCCTGCATGAGGAGTGGGGACCCTGGGAGGATGAGGGCAGGAAAGTGACACAGGGGCCAGCTGATGTGTGCTGTGAACTACAGCTATAGCACCCAGCCCAGCTCCCGCTGAAAAATTCAGGGAATCCAGCAGCTTGGATTGACGCGGCTTCACTTTGTCTAAAATCTTCCTGTCCCTAAATCAGTTTGCACAGGCCCCCGAACAAACAGCGGGGCCCCGAGGGACTCTGAGGGACAGGCAGGGGTGAGACCTGCAAAGCAGGGAGGCCACCCAGGGCACTGGGCACTCAGGAGCAAGGGGGAATCTGGGGCAGCGCAGGGTGTGCAGTGATGGAAGGGGGCTGGGCTGTCAGCCAAGCGGAGCTGCCAAAGTATTTCAGAATGCCTCCCTCCAGCCAAGCCTGGGTGCTGCGGCATGGCGCTGCCCCTGAGTGCGGCAGGCAGCGGGCTTGGGCTCAGTTTGTTTTATACGTTAAATGCAATAAGGGTATTATTCATAGAAAGAGGAATCCGGATCCCAGCCCTGCCAAGACCTCCCTTTCAGCAGCATCCAAGCCGAATAAAACTGGGATAGAGGAAAGGAAATGCCTGGAAGTAAGGAACCGACAGAAGGTGACCCAGCCCAACATGGCCCACTCCCCAGGCCGGGCCCGGCTCTCTGCTCAGCATTCCCAGCCTGTTGTAGAGTGCCAGGGACCCTTTGGGAACAGTGTCCAGTCAGCAACAGGACTAACAAAGCTCTCGCCTTGCCCAGGGTGTCCCCAGCGAGCTTGAGTAAATCAAAATGGCAACATGCAATGCTAGGTTTTGTCATTAGGGGCTCAGCTGCAGTGAGCCCAACCCACCAGAGCAGACAGCTTCACTTGTGCCTGGTACTCGCCCTCCACAGGCCCAGTGCCCAGGCTGAGCCTGGGGGAGGGGTGTGCAGGGATGCAGGGAACAAAGCTCAGACTTCTCGAGGAGGATCTTCATCCCACCTCTGCTACCTGATTCAGAACCCCAGAGAGCGAGAATGGCCCAGGGAAGTCCCACCCTACCAGACAGACACACTCCTGGCAGCACAGACTGACACACACTCTCCCACCCAGCACCACTTCAAATTAAACAGACAGAAGCCCTGAGGCCACAAACCCTGAGAAGCTCAAGTTCCGTTTGAGACTGGCGCTGGGTCTGGAGAGAGCTACGAGACGTCACTCTTGGGTGCTTTGCTGTTTTAGCTTCATCTACGCAGCCTCCCACACGCCAGCAGGCCAACTCGGCCAGGCCTGGAGGATGACGCAGGGAACCATAAAACATGCAATAAATTTGATAACTGCAAGATAAGACAGGAGGCCCCACTTTAAGCCGTGTGTGTCCGGTCCCACGGGCTTGAGGGAGCAGGGAGTGAGGGCAGGGCACCGACCGCTAGCTAGGTAGCAGGCGGTGATGGCAACAGCTAAAGCACAAATGATTCTCAGCTGAAAGCCAAATGGCCCGAGCGTCAGAGGCAGATGGCACACGAGGGGGACAGCAGGCTCCTGTTCCTGTCTCTCGCCAGAGCCAGCTGGCTGTGATGGAGCAGGCCCAGTCCAGCTCTCATGTGCACAGGTGGGCTCCACGCTTGCTGGGCAGAGATGGGACAGCAGCAGCTCCTGCCCTGGTGAGGGCACCATGGGAGCTTGAGGCTGCTGGGGAGATGTGTTGAATCAGGGCAGTCCCTGAGAGTCCTGCCATGCCCCTCCCAGGCAGCACCACCCTATCCAGTTCCAGGCTCCCCGGCAGGGTGGGGGTTGCAAGTGCCTTGTTCCATCACAAACGCCTCCAGGTCCAGGACTGGGAGTGACTTGCCAAGGACTCCATGGAAATGGCTCTGTTCGGCAGACTAATCTCTCATGGGTTTTAACTGGGGTGGGAGCAGCCAGGGCTTCTGTTTGCTCACTGTGCTGGGATGGGCCAGCTCCCCAGCAGCTACCAGGGAAGCAGCAAGCCCTTGAACTCAGCTCTCGGCAGGTAACAGCTTCCCAGCTCCACTCTGCTGATTGGATGCGGTGAAAGTGCTACCCGTGGGTGCAGCTACCAGACGCGGGCGCAGGGCTCTGCCTAAGCTTGGACCCAGAAATAGATCCCAATGAACCCAGTAGGGCTGGAAAGTGGGGGGCGGGCGCCTATTCCAGGCACACTTAAACTCATCCTGCACTACCCATCCTCCTACTACTTCCCCCGCAGCCTGCCCCGAGGGGGTTTATACGGCTAAGTGCATATAAACGAGTTCCCGGGCCCGGCCGGCAGGTCACGGCCCAGCGATCACAGCCTCCCACACTCCGTCCGGTGTCTCGGGCACCCTTGCCCGGCAGTTCGGAGCCAGGGGGCAGCAGAGTTCATCGATACCCCCCCGCCTCCCCGAGAATAACAGTCCCAGGTTTACAATGGCTCCATGGAACAGGGCCCATGCTCAGAAGGGGCCCCGGCCTGCTCCACTTGCACTGCGCCCCAAGATCCCGCTGGCTCCCCCCACCCACCACTTGCTCCTCTTGACCTGCCTGCTGCCTCCTCGGCCCCACCCCCCTGCTCCTCTCTGCCCCCTGGCCGGACCCCAGTGCACCTCTGGCTCCGGGCAGTCTCGGCTTCCCACCACTGGTGGGGCCCCACCTGTCTCCCCGGACCCAAGCCGCCTGGGACTGGTGCAGAAGCCTGGCCAGTGTCAGTGGCGGGGGTGGGGGGGGAACAGTGTGGGGAGCTTGGCTGGGCCCCTCCAGGGGAAGTGCGTCTTGGGGGACCCCGGCCGGGGCAGGCCCTGGCCTGGCTGATCGCACCGGGGCCGGGAGGCAGGGCATGGGGGAGAGGGTTTCTCGCGGCGGGGGTGCTGGGCTGTGAAGGGGCAGGGAAGATGTGTGGGTTGGGGCACTAGGGAGTGCGGGTTCTGTGGGGGGGGTGCTGGGCAGGGGGGGTGCAGGGCGCTGTGCATTTGTGGGGGGGCTGGGGGGTCTCTGGCCATAGGGAAGATGTTGGGGGCTGTGTGGCGCGGCGTGGCCCCCCCCCAGCGGAAGGGGCACGCTGGCATCACAGGGCCGGGCGGGCCACTGTGTGTCTGGCAACGGCCGGTCTGTAGCGAGTGCCCCCGGCTGCCCCCTTGCTCCGGGGACCCACCGCCCCGCGCCAGGCTCCGCTGCCTCCACGGGGGCCGCAAAAAGGTGAATCCCGCCCTGCCGCAACCCAGCGCGGCCCCCAGCAGCCCGGGCTCCAGCCCCCGCGGCCGCACGTCGGAGCCCCCCCAGCCCCACCAACCTTCCTGGGCAGCGCCCCTCGGCCGCCGCAGGCAGCCCGGGCCGGGCCCTGGGGCGGGAGGCGGCGCCGCGCGGCCGCGGGCGCCCCTTACCTAGGTCGGCGTTGCAGAAGGCCTGCTGCGGGTGCACCGGGGAGCAGCTGCAGGCGTCGGCCGGGCGCGCCGCCCTCCCCAGCAGCAGCAGCAGCGGCGCCAGCCAGGCCAGCAGGCTGGGCACGGGCGCGCGCATCTTGCGGGTCTCGGAGCGCCCGGGGGGGCCCCCGCACCCAGCCAGGCGCGAGCTGCCCGCCCGCCGCGCCCCTGCCGCCAGGCTCCCGCCCGAGTGCGGCTCCGCCGGGCCTGGAGCGCCGCCTTCCCCGCGGGCAGCAGATGCAGACGCCGCGGCCGCCTCCCTTGCGCCGAGGGTTTGCGGCGCCGCTCGGCGACAGCGGCTTTTAACGCGCTGGGGGCTGGCGGCTGCTCCGCCCCGTGGCACCGGGCCAGGCCGCTGCGCTCCGCCGCTCGCTCTCGCCCCTTCCTTCCGCCGGCCCTGCGGCGTGTGTCCGCGGCCGGCCGGCCCCGGCCCCGGCCCCGGCCCCCTGCGGCAGCGCCGCTCCCCTGGGAGGGGCAGGGCCCCGCCGAGCTGGGGCAAGTTCCGGGCCCCTCTGCCCCGCCCCACCTGGGGAGTCAGCTCTGCTGGGGGCTGGGGGAGGGTCGTCCCCCGCGGAACCGGCCCCTGGGTCAGCCCCGGCCCCTGGCCCTGCCAGCGCCCAGCAATGGCCAGGCCTGGGCCGCAGTCAGCCGGGTGCCCAAGGCGGGGGGAGGGGGCACAGCCAAGCGCCTTTCCCAGCACTGGCCATGAGAGCAAGGCCACAGCTGCAGGGTGCCCCCTCCTGTGGGGCTCCGCTCCACCCCGGGGGGCAGAGCCTTCCAGAGAGCCCCCCGCTGCTGGCAGGAGTAACCTCACCATCGCGGAGACAGGTGCCTCCCCAGCGCACTGGGGGCGTGCCCCGCCCTGGCAGCACAGGGCCATGGCATGCCGTCTTGGCCGGTATTTTAGGAAGAGGATCATGGCCAGGGGGTTCTTTGCTTCCCCAGAAATGTGGGCGCTGGGGGAAGGGGCAGGGTTCCGGCCATCACATTCCCCTGCGCTCAGGAGCCAAGGGCCCACGGCTGCAACATCAGCACCAGCCCAGACACAGCCTCACGTGGAGCTGGCACCTGGCCAGTGCTGAGCGGAGCAGGACATTTCCTCCGAGGGCTGGGATTATGTCTGTGCCCAAGCATTTCCTGGTTTCTCCTGCTGGTCTCTTCCCAGCTCTTGCCCCCCCTTCCCCATCTCTGGTCCCCTGAGCACCACAGCCTGGGACCGAGCACTGCTCACCCCCATCAACGTGCCACTTTCCAGACCCTCGTCCTTTACTGAGCACACAAAGCTCAGATCTTCTCTCTGGGCCCGGCAGCCCTCAGCGCAGCCCCCGCCCCCCGGACACAGCCTGGGCCTGGCTCCCCACAGGCCTCCATTTCAGCACTGGAGGAGGCAGGCTTTGTGATCACACCGACAGCCACATGCAGCGGACACAGCTTTCCTGGTCACTCCACGCTCAGGCTCTTCAGCCGTTCTTGCCTCGGCGTGAGAATGGGGAGGACACACAGCTCTGTGGCTGTACCTGGCAGGGCTGTGGGGACTCAGTGCTGCCCGCTACACCGCGGGGACAGTCTGCTCAGAACTCCAGCTCAACATCACGAACAAGCAGCCACGACCCCGCTCCTTGCCATGGCACTGGGCTCCCATCTCAGCATGCATTGGAGAAAAGGCCACGTTCTCCTGGATGGCAGGAAACAACAAAGATGCAGCCTACATGTGAGCATTGGGCGAACACTTACCTGAGTCTGCCGGCAGTCTGAGACAATCGTTTGGAGGAGGATGAATTGCCCCATTCACCTCAGTGGGGTATTAACTCTGAAACCCAAAGACAATGCATTATATCCCAGCACTCCTGCTGTTTCACTGCCAGGCACACGATTTTCAAGCGTTCTCTGGAGTCCCAATAACTTAAAACACCCAGAGATGTGGGTTTTCAACAAGGAGAAGTCTGTTCTAGCCAGGTGCTCATGCCCGGGTACTAAATATCAGCATGCCTGAGAGCTAGCACAGGGCGGAGCTGGAATCAGTATCACGTTTAGTGAGCTGCACCTTTCCTCTTTCTCCCCGCTTTGCCAGCGCTGTCCCCTGGGCGGTGGGATGCACAGGAAGCCCTCCCCACTGGGTCCCTGTAACGGGATTCATGAGTCACCCCCACCACGCCTCCTCATGGCTCATCTGGGGATTAGCTCACCAGGGTCTCATGGCTGCCCTCCAGCTCTCTCTCTCCCCTCCAGGACTCTCATTCAGTCCTCTAGCCAGGTCTCTGTAGTCCTCCCCTTTCAGGGTCCGTCAGCATCTCTCTGCCATTCCAAGCTGTGCCAGCCCAGGGACCCCATGCTCTGCAGCTGTGGGCTACTCACTCCCAGACCTGGTTGCTACTTCCCTGGGTTCCAGCCTACTTTCCCCCCTCCGTCCTCTGCGTTTTCTGCCTGGCCGAGCTTCCTCCGCCCTGTGGCTACTCCACCCTTGGGCTTCTTACCAGAGCCTGTAATTGCTAACACCCCTCTCTCTGGTCAGGGGGTGACTACAGCCTATTGCCCCCTGCACCTGTCCTTCTGTTCTCAGCTTTTCACAAGCCCTGTCCAGGGGAGCTTCAGCCCTAATTAAGCATTATTGAGCCCTGGCTCCTTCAAGGAGCAGCCTATGTGGTTAATTGGCCCATCTAGCCACCTTAACCCCTTCAGGACCGGTGTGGGGTGAAGGCCCCATCACAGTCCCCCTCAACAGCAGCACTGGCCTCTGATACTGAAGGGGGCAGTGAGCATCACGGAAGGACGGGGCATGGCTCTAGAGAGGGGCCGAGCCCTCAAGACCAGTGGGGCCACATGGGGGAGGACAGTTGGGAACTTGGCTCTGGAATGGCCATGGGGCTGTCTTGGAATGGGGGTGAGGGGGTTTGGAGCACACATAGCAGGGTGGCACCCCGGTCCGCACCAGAGCCTGGGGTGCTGCCTTATTGTCAATCACAGCAATGCTGGAGGCCAAGGCCCTGTGACAGCTGCAGGAGACAGGTGTGGCTAAGGAGCTCAGCAGGGAAACCGAGGTGGTACCTGGGATGTGGGATGGGGTGGGAGTGACAACAGAGGGATTGGCCAACCCAGGTGCTACAGCAGGAGGAAGAGAAGGGCCCCAAGGTGGTGGGGTGGGAGGCATGGGCTAGGCCCACCGAGAGAAAGCTAGGCTGGGGGTGGCCCAGAGAGAGAGAAGCCGAGACAAAGCCAGAGCTGACTTAGTTAAGCCAGCGGCAAGAGAGGAGCCGCTGGGGGCCCCACAGCACTGTTGGAGCTGGGAGCCGGGTGGCTCTGGGGTCCAGAGTGGGCCGGGATAGGGCTCCCCTGCTCTCGGATGGTTTCGGGGGGCAGCAGGCCCCTGCAGGGAATGTTCCGCTGAGGCGCTGGAGGAAGCTCCCCCCAGCCCAGCGGTGAGTCACGGCTGTTTGGGATAAATGGAAACACATGTCCAGCGCCATGCTGGCTCATTGCTCCGCTCTCCAGAGGCATTCAGTAAACACGGGCAGGGGGAGGGGAAGGAGCCTGCCTGCCTGGCTCTGCCCTGGGGAGAGGGCCCCGGCCCCGGCACATCAGCACCTCAGGCTGAGGGGAGTTTCACCCCACACCCCAGCAATGGTCATCTCAGAAAGAGCCACTCCCATCCCAGACCAACCTGCCCCACGTCCCGGCTGAGCACACAGGCCGCATTAGGGCAATTCTGGGTGGCTGGGCCCTGGCTCCTGAAGGTGGAGCAGGAGAGGGGAAGTTGGCTCTGATGGGAAGAAGGGGCACTCCCCAGAGGAGACTGAGTGAGGCAAGTCATGGCTGCCACCAGAGTCCTGGCTCGCAAAAGCCCAGCCCCCTCCTGGCATGCCTGGCCCTGGCTCTCTCTAGATCTGTGCTGTGGTTCAGTGGCTTTGAGCCTGGCCCGAGGCTACAGGTCTGGTCCCCCTGGCTGCCTCTGTCCCCTCTCCCCAAAATAAAGAGGGTGCTGTAGTCCCAGCTGGCACTTCACCCTCCTGGGCCAGGGAAGGGGAGTACCCAACAAACTGGCAGAGCCCAGACCTTTCTCACACTGCCCGGAGACCATCTGCACAGTCCCCTAGGCTGCATACCCACAGGGTCCCAGCTGGTGCCACTCAGCCTGCCAGCAGCTCCTTGACCTCAGGCTTCAAATATCATCCCCTGCTCAGGGCTGCTGGATGGAGAATGGATCCAGCGTTTACACTTACGGCAAGGCATGCCCCCACTGTGCCCATGCCGTGGGCCACTCCCAGCCCTGGCATCTGCCACTCCTGCCCCCGCTGTGCCTGTCCCCGGGCCCTGTTCTTGGCAGGCTGTTCAGAGTACCAAGTGCCGCCTGTCCCAGGGACCAGAGCAGGGAACGCTGACGCGAAGCTGGCATGAGACGCATCTGCTCTTGTGATGCAGAGGGCGGTGGCAGTGTGGCCCCTACCTCACCCAGCAGCATGCGCTAGCCCTGCAGCTCCTTCCTCAGCTGCCAAAGGAAATACGTTTGTGAGCAGAGCATGACAATGACACAGGCAGGAGAAGCACGCTGGGCTCTTAGGGCAACGGCTGCACCCTGGAGCAGGCCAGTGCGTAGAATGCAGCCAGCGGCACAGTGTTGCCACCTTTCCACGCAGGGTGCAGAGGGGTATGGGACCTGGTGGAGAACTCAGGGTACTGCTGGCAGGGGAGTAGGGCGATGGCAAGTCAGCAAGTGCTGCCCCTTTCAAGCGGCCTCCTTGCACTCCCGACTCGGGGTTCAGCGAGCAAGCTGTGAGTCAATGCAGCGGCCTGCCTGAGTCTGCAGAGAGTCTAAGACAATGGCTCGGAGAGGTGGGAACTGCCCCACTCATCTCAGTGGGCACTAATGCAGGTGCCCAGGGTCGCTGAGCTAAATACCAACTATCCCTGTTCAGCACAGCATGGACGGAAGGAGACAGAGGAGCATGATCTGGCTAGAGCGAGGAGCGGGGCAGGTGGCATTTGGGAGATACCATTTATTTCCCCACCCTTCCAAACTAAGGAGCTGAGCCCAGCAGAGCCCACAGGAGCACCCAGACCCTGCTTGAGGAGGGCCCCCGCCTGGGGAGCCCAGCAGTTCCCTCAGAACATGTATGATCATATTTTGAAAGTCTGCTGAATCTATTGCAAGAAGGGTCTGGCAAAGGGCAAAGCATGGCTTCTGGGCAGAGCTGGCAGAGCACCATTACTTCCCCCTGTCCAGTTCAGCCCTGGGGGGCAGGCAACAGAGGGACAGGGTGCTGGGTGGGGAAGGGACGCTGGAGTCTTGGGAGAAAGCACTGGGGCCCAGGGGGTGCTGGTGTTGGGGCACAGGAGTGTGACCAGCCTCATCTGGAGGCCAAGCACCAAGTGTGCAAATGAGGGTGCCCCTTGGGATGGGGGGTGCATCACAAACCCCTTGCTATCTCATGGGGTCTCAGCCTTTGCATGGTCATTACTGAACGAGCTGGCAGAGCTAGGGTTAAATGAGAAGCTAACTCAGAAGGAGATACCCGACCCCCACCCCCAGCTTCTGGACAGGAGCCAGGCACCAATCGTGGGGTCAGGCAGGTGAGGCCGTTAACCCCCATTAGAGGGTTCCTGGTACCTGCTCGGGAGCCACTGAGCCTGTCAGAGCCGGGAGCACAGACAAATGGGCCCCTGGCCAGGCCAGCCCCACAAGCGCCCTCTCTATGCCCTGATACAGGCCACCCAGCGCGTCCCTTTAACTAAGGAACGAGGGGTTCCCAAGGTGCCAGCTAAGGACCAGGCCCAGCAGATTAGTGCAAGGCCGTGCAGTTCCCCAGGTCGCACAAGGCAGCGTGGATGGGCCCCGGGAGAAGGGCACGCCAGCCAGCACACCATGGGCCCAGGCAAGGCCTGCACATGGGCTGGAGATCCCAGGGGAGGATGACTTTAGATACCAGCCCTAGGGAGCATCTCCTGGGAGTTGGGCTCCATCGTGTTCCGTAAGCTCCACGGTGATGCCCAGAAGAGAACCCGAGTGCCCCTGTGGGGAGGGCAGGGGGGCGAGCTCAGTGTTTCCACTCAGGGCAACCTGGGAAGGGGGCCGGTTCTGAAGGAGACCAAGCCTTCTTCACGCAAGATGAAGATCACGTGTGGCGGCAGCTTGTCTGGTCGCAAAGCATCTCCTTAGCACAGGGGTGGCCAACCTATGGCGCGTGAGATGATTTTGAGTGGCACTCACACTTCCCAGGTCCTGGCTGCCGGCCTCAGGGCTCTGCTGCCAGCGTGGGGTCCTACCGCCGGCCCCCTGACACCCAGGGTCCCGTCCGCCGGCCCCACTCAGCCTGCTGCCGGCCCTGGGTCCCAGCCACTGGTCCCAGGGGCTCTGCTGCCAGCCTGGGGTCCCGGCCGCTGGCCCGGGGCTCTTCAGCCTCCCCCAACTGTGATGCACTGGCCCCAGCCTGGGCAGTGAGGGGTGCAGACAGGGGCAAGAGGGGGCGCAGCTCAGCAGCCCACCTTAAAAATTGTTCCAGCACCACTGTACGGGGATATTTTTAAGTCCTGATTTGCTTCTTATATCCCTATCACGCCACGTGGAACAGCATGCTGCATTTGACATTGTGCGTGCCATCTGTCATGATTTTTCCCCATTGTAAGTTGAGGGGTACGTTTGACAAAATGTCAGCTCCTAAGAAAGCAGAGTTCGATGTCTGTTCGTTTCAGCCTTCTTGGATGGACACATTTGGATTTATTCAAAAGAAGGACCGTGCTGTTTGTGCTTTCTGTTGTGAAAGTGTTGTTTGTCACACACCAAGGGTTCAATGGCATTTTCAAACGAAGCACAAGAAAACCTTTCTTGACGAATCAGTCAAGAGTGAATCAATCCAAAAGACAGTAGGAGGATATGAGAAGCAAAGCAGTGTTTTTAAATGCTTAAGTGTAAGTAAAAAATCAAGCCACAGAAGGAAGTTACAAGATTGCACAGTGCATTGCAAAAAACGGAAAGCCGTTTACAGATGGGGAATATATAAAAGAAGTTTTTCTCAGCAGTTCAGAGGTTTTGTTCAATGATTTGCCAAATAAAGATACGATCGTATCTAAAATAAAAGAACTGCCTGTCTCTGCCAGAACAATTGAGAGACGCGAAAGTGAAATGGCAGAAAACATTAACAAAAAGCAGACGACTGCATTAAAAGACACAGCAGTGTTTGGAGTTGCAGTTGATGAGACTGTGGATTTAAACGACGTTCCATGTTTGGCAGTTATTGCAAGATATTGTGCTTCCAATGAAATTCAAGAGGAACTTTGTTGCCTAAAACCCTTGCATGACACAACAAAGGGGTTTCAGAGTAACAGCCGTGTTAGTCTGTATTCGCAAAAAGTTTCCACGATATGCATCTGAAGGCAGTTTCCACGATATGCATCTGAAGAAGTGAGCTGTAGCTCACGAAAGCTTATGCTCTAATAAATTGGTTAGTCTCTAAGGTGCCACAAGTCCTCCTTTTCTTCTTACAACAAAGGGGGAAGATATAGTGGAAAGTTTTGTAAACCATTTTGAAGAACGAGGAGTTGACATCAGAAAAATATTTTGTGTGACAACAAATGGTGCTCCTGCCATGATCGGAAAACAGAAGGGATTTGTAAAGTTACTTGAAGATCAAATTTGGCCGCCCAACAGTCAAATTTAATTGTATCCTCCATCAAGAAAACCTGTGTGCTAAAATTTCTAATTCCGAGCTTAATAATGTGATAAATACAGTGGTGTGAATTATGGATTTCCTTGTTGCTTGATCTGCTTTGACTCACAGACAGTTTCAAGCACTGCCGGAAGCGATGGACAGTGCTTATAATGCCATTCCACTTCACAGCACCATTTGGTGGGAAAGTCGCAGCAAGGTTTTGGTGCGCTTTGTAAACTGGTTTGATGCAATCAAGGCCTTTTTATCGGAAAAAGGACAAAACTACCCCAGACTGGATGATGACAAATGGCTGTGTAAGCTCATGTTTCTAACTGACATCACCGCTCACCTAAACAAACTCAACCTCCGGCTCCAGGGTGCAGGGCAAACGGTTCTGGGGGGGCCGCGAAGGTGCCCGGGTTATTGGGGGGGTGACCCCTTTTGGGGTTCCCAAGATGCCTGGAATGAATCACTGTCCCGCGCTCACAGCGGGAGGGAGCCCTGTCTGTGCCCACCAGGGGACGCTCTCCCCAGCCTCCGGCTGCTGGCAGCACGGGTGCTCCGCTCCGGGCTCCGCGAGCTCGCTCTTTCCCTCTGCAGGCTACCCAGTGACACCCCCCACCTTGTTACTCTCGAGGCCCCGTCCCCGAGCCATGGGAGCAGAGCACCCCAGGTCACTGGTTATGACTTGGCTTACCTCAGTACACTCTCCTTAGTACCCGGCATGCAGCCGGGTCTGTAGTAAAACCAAAGTGAAGCTGAGTTAACAGACCACTGGCAGGGTTTGGAACCACGAGGTTACAGGTAAAAGGAACACACAGGACGCAGTCTACAGCCGGCCCTTGTTAACCGGCTCCTGTCCTGTCCATACGGTGTTCCTCCCCCACAGGGCAGTCCTGGCAGCGCTTGTCCAGGCCAGACAGCTGGGCCCCACCTTTCATCAGACCCTACCGCCGGCAGAGTGTCTCCTTCGTAATGAACACCCACGTGGGTGCTTTCTTCATCCCGTATAGACCTGCAGCCCTTTGTCTTTTGCCCTGGCGGTCCCCTCTTCAGAGAACGTTGGGGGGTCTTTTGTCTTTGTAAATCCTCAGCCTGCACCTGGTCCAGGCAGTACCCCCAGCACTGGCTCCAGAGGTGTCCGGTGCTCTCAGTGATCGAGCTACCCAGCGGCCCACCTCACCCCAAGGGTTTTGAAAGCCAACGTCCTACGTCACAGAACTCTAGTTATCTTCTGTACAAACCTCTCAGCCTCACCACGCCCATCGGCTAGTGCTTCGCATCAGGCAGAGGCCGCACGTGCCCCCCATCGGGGCAATAGTGAGACGATGGTTGGACACAGGGGTAACATACCTGCCAGAGTATGTCTGGGCAAGTCTGTGGTATAGAAACATGAGTCACGGGACCAGACTGCAGGAGGTCAGCTGTCTCCAGCTGGCAGCAGATGGCACAATCAGGGTGCCTCCAGGGACAGCTAGCTGCCGTGCCGGGAGACGCTAGCATGCACCCAGGGAAACTTGAAGGGCTCCAACCCTAAGAAATAGCCAGTGAGCGGACCAGAATCTTAGCAGGGGCAGCTCCCACTAGACTTCCCTGCGGCTGAAGGTACAAAGCGCACTGCAAAGGGTGTGAGGTGGCCAGCCAGCCAGCAGGGAAAGGCCTTGATCAGCTGGGCTAGCACAAAGTCACCTGCCTGCTCTCAGATCAGTGGAGCACGTGGGGTCAGCAGTGGCCTCCGCTCGGGGGTGTAATTGGGGCCTTTGCTTTAAAGCAGGGCCCCAATCCCCTGCGCTGACCGCTGGACTTGGAGGCAGTTTGCAGCTGGATGGACCTTCCCAGGTGGGGCCTGTCCTTACAGAGGCTCCTGAACTGGCCCCTCAGAACCAACCAGCCCCACATGTATGGCAAGTCCAGACTGCCGACCCCCACAGCTCTGGGGAGGAAGGGCCCCGCATCTAGGGACTTGCAATGCCAGCACCCTGCAGTACAGCGCTGGCTTGTGTCAAACACCTGTCACAAAGCCAAGAGCCCTTTGACCCCAGCCGTGGTGCCGAGACCTGCTGAGATCAGGTCCAGCCTCAGCCTGAGCAGCCCCTGGAGAGACCTGATCTGATGCAGCAGCTGCTGGAGGGAGGACATGGGCTGTCAGTGACCAGCAGGATGAGCCCAGGCCTTAGCCCAGCCACTCATTAGCCCAGCCTGGCCGAGCTGGGCTGCCCTGAGCTATGCGACTACAGAGGAGCGCTGCTGCGCGACGAGGGCTGCTCGTGCCCCGAGAGTCACCTGTCTGGGATGGGGGAGGCTTCGGCACCTGAGGCTGAAATAAGCCTCTACTGGGAGCACGTTCAGCCTGCCTAAAACAGGCTAATGCCCAGCGCCAGGCCCGGGTGCTGCAAGAACTGGGGTGCGGGGGGGCTGCCACACCCCTTGGCTCGAAGTAGTAATAACCCAAATACACGGATTCCCCCTTCAGCACCCCCACTATAAACCCTGTGCCAGGGGGCCAGTCAGGAACATAGGGTGCCCTGCAGCGAGCCAAGGCAGCCCAGATCCCTGCACCCCAGGTCCTCAGCGGGGCCTTTGCAGCTATGGTCGGCAAGGCTCCCTCTGCCTCCCCAAAACTCCCTCGCTTGATCCCTTAGCACCACGCTGGCCATTGCAACACGGCGCCAGCTGGGGGCCTGAAGGTGCCAATACTGCAGGCCAGGCTCCACAGTGGCACCATCCCAGCTGGGCAGTGAGTGCTCTGCCTGCCATGCGCTGTGCCCAGAAGAAGGGATGGGAAACTCACCAAGCCCCTGAACCAAGCCCAGGCTGCAACCCAGGCTGGGTGGGGCCCAGGCTCCCCACTGCTCCTGCCCCTGGCGCAAGGCAGATCTGTGTCTAGGCACAGAGTGTGTCCTAGCAAGGGCCTGGACCTGGCTGCGGCAGCTGGTTTCCCAAGCTGGCTAGTCCTGGCCACTTGACTTCTGCTCTGCAGGCCCCACAATCCCCTATGTCTGTCTGGGCGCTGGCCCAGGCCCGGCCCCGAGCTGGCGTTCCCTTCCCCTGCCAGCTGTTAGTCATTACTGAGAGTACTCGGTTGTTTATGAGCATCTCTTTGTTTTCTCCTCCTGCAAGTTGGACTCTTAAAGGGGCACGTTTTCCCTCTCCCCATCACATGGGGCCAGGTGCTGCCTAGACTTACAGGCCGTGTCATGCAGCAGAGGACACAGACATAGGGCGGAGAAGGGATTGTCAGAGATCACCCGGCAGGCTTGTGGCAGTGGGAATGGAACCCAGGAGTCCTGCCCTAATTCCTGGACCAGGCTGCCCCCTCCCTCGCATTATATCCTGTATGCTGACTCTGAGCTGCCCTGAGCAGTGACCCCCTAGATAAATGGGTGAGGTCTCGCTGAGCCAGAGGATCCCAGACCAGGGAACCACCCACAGCAAGATGCAGCCAGGGGCCAGCTGAATTTCTGCAGAGATGCAGCCCCGGGCCTTGGCACAGCTGGGACTGAGCTATTCGACCAGGTCACCTGTTCCCCCCCATCAGCAGGACTCAGGGATGTGGGGGCGCTTTTACATCACTAGGGCACCATGCTGTGTTGCCATGACAGTCAGCATGCCAGGCATGTCTGTACCTGCGTGGGTCTGAGCCCGCTGGAACTGGAGGCCAGTCACATGAATGCCCTTGGACGGGCTGGGCTGATGGGAGCAGCTGTGGTGCAAGCCCCCAGCTGGGAGTTTCTTCCACACACTTGCAAGTTGGTTCCGGCACTAAGCAAGACAGGGCTGCACTGGGGGTCTGTCCGAGGGGTCCGAGGCCTTTGGTCCCCTGGCCCAGCCCCTCCAGCTGCCACTGGACCATCAAGCCCCCAAGGGAAGGCCTGGAAAGCAGTAGGGAGCATCCCAGGGACCCAAACCCACAGCCACACAGTTCAGGCCAGCTCTCCCACACACAAACACCCCAGAGCTCGTCCCCTCCAGAAGGGGGCAGCAGACAGACACCCCCTGGCTCAGCCCCCCCAGCTAACCCCCTCCCTCCCCCATACACACAGGGCAGCAGTGGGGTTAGGGGAAGCACCTTGTAATGGGGGGGTGCAGAGGGGGGATCACCTAGCGCTCTCCAGTCCCTGTGGTCTCCGCCGGGCAGCGTTCACACTCTGGGCGCCTGGTGCCAGGATGAGCTGCGGCTGGCCCCACGTGTCGCCAGCCTGCTCCCTGGGGGCTGCGTGCATGGGCCAGGGCTGCTCCGGTCCCTGGGGGAAGCAGGGGGGAACACCGCTGGTTGTTTTGAGCGTGCTGTAGCTGCCCCCCGCCAGGGGGTGTAAACTGGCCCGGTGATGGGAGGGTCACAGGTAGCCAGGGGTGGGGGGAGATTTGGCCTGAGCCTCCCAGTCCCGCCCTGCAGAACCCAGCCGTACCCAGGACATGGGTGCTGGCAGGAAGGGAGCGGGGGCCTCTGGCCTAGTCCCTGGGCAAGGCAGGCCAGGGGCTCCCTCCCCTTCAGGCTGTGTTGGGGGCGCGGGCACAGTGGGGGGCTGCCCAGAGTAAGTCATTTACTGCAAAGCCTCCGAGAGTCCTCCCACCGCATTTAGCACTCACTCTCCAAGGCAGCTGCTGCCCTGAGCCAGCGCATGGGAGAGCAGCAGGGTGCAGGCATGGGGGTGCAGCTCCGGCTTCCCAGCCAGCCCGGCTGCCGCAGGGACCTCACGTGCTGCCCTTGTGACTGGACTTCAAACCACAGTCCTAGTCCTGGCGCAGGGTGGCTCCTGCTGCCCACAGCTGGTACGGCAGGGAGCCCCAGGCACTGGCCTCTGGCCCCCGTTGGTCCCCCCAGCCCTGACTGACTCTGGCCCGGCGGCCTGTGGGCTGGAGCCAGGCTCTGCAGCCAGCGTGGATCCCGCCTGCTGGAAGCCTGTGCAGAGCTGCAGCCTCTCATTTCACAACTTCCCTGGCGGGCTCCATCCCTCCCCGGCCGGAAAGGCAGGCGGAGGGGGATGCCAAACTGTGCCACAGCTGCGGGACTATCCCCCCGCCCCCCAACTCTGCCACTACCAGTATGCTGGGCTGGTGCCACTGGGCTCCCCTGTGGCTCTGGGAGCAGATATGGCCATGTCCCATCTCCAATCCCAGCCCCGAGAACAGGCCAGGGTGCTGCAGCGGGCTGCCAGGGGACACCCCTTCCTTGCACAGCCCCTGCGAGGACCCGAACCAGGCTAGCCCCACAGGCAGATAGGGGGGTGCTAACTCTGCACAGTGGGGCACTGCCATGGCCGGGGGGCTGAACGTGACCCCAGCACCAGCCCCCAGCTGGATCAAACAGGGAGGGCAGCGGGCAGCACGTTGCTCTGGGGCCTGCTCAGAGAACCAGGCAAAGAAGAGGCCACACCTTGAAAACTAACCAAAGGAAACACTTCCAGAGCCAATGCATAACCTGGGGAACCCCCTGCCACTGGAGAGCTTGCACCTTCCTCTGGAGCGGCTGCTTCTAGCTGCTCTCAGACACTGGCCGACATGGAGCCCTAAGTGACCCCTTCAGATGGCAGGGCCCCCCCTTGGCCCAACCCAGCCGGGCTCTCTGAAACTGCAAGCTGGCATGCACTCTCTGCGCGTGCCGTTATCGCTGGGTTGGCACCAGAGGAGCAGGAGAATCCAGAGCTGCAGGAGCTGTGCTCAGCGGGAGGCGAATTCAATTCCAGGGCACCAGCTGGGGCATCCAGGGATCAGAACGAGTGAGACTGATCAGATCTGTAGCACCTGGCGTCGCCTGGCGCCCTGCTGGAGCAAGGCTCCCGAGCTGCTCCGTGTGCGTGGGCACCGGCTGAAGAGTGATGGGGGTATTGGAGAGTCCCATGAGCTGCCTGGGAGGGTTGAGTCGCCCTGCTACTGGATGGGGTGAACTGAAGCTCAAACTGCTGCTCTGGGCAGGCTCATGGGGACTTGGATCTTCCCTGCCAGGACTCGTGGGGCCTCCTGTACCAGCCTTTCAGAGCCTGCACGTTGGAGAGCCATGTCTGGAGTGGAGAGCAGGGCCCTGCGGAGCCAGGCTGAGTCTGGTCTTTGGTGGAGAGGGCATGGTTGGATGGGGCCTGCTGGCCTGGGGACGGACGAGAGGGAAGAGCTGCCACCCTGCTCCTGCTGTGAGCGCCGCCCTCCTGGGGTACGTACGCTGTGAGATATGGGAGACAGCTGGGTTCACTCCCCTCATGCCCAGCCCGCACAGAACCGTACACAAGCCCTCACTTGGGGCTGTCTGTACGACTGGGGGCCTAAAATTAAACCAAGACCTCTAGTGAACAGAGATTAGATCTGCCACATTCACTTGCTTTTCATCCTCCCCTGGCACCTTCCACAGCAGAGACGAGCACGGACATGAGCCAGCCACCACGTCTCACATACACTTCACCACCCCCTAGTGAACCCCTCCACTACACGAGAGCTTTTCTCTCGAGCGAGCTCAGGCCACGTGTACTCGCCTGGACACGCCGGCCTGACCCAGGACTCCGTTGTGGCTCCCCAAGGCAGAGCCCTGGGCTTCTCTACACAGGAACTGAACCAACAAGCAATGAATTAAACTCCAGCATGAGGGATGGCTGGTGATTCCACCCCAGAGCCTCGCACAGCAGTTCACACCATTCACCATCCTGAGGAGGCTAAAACTGGTTCCCTGGGAGACCTCTCCAATGAGCTGGTGGATGCTGATTAGCATGCACATGGTGTGAGCCTCCAGCTGACCAGTTCCTACCATCGCTGGAATATGCACAAACCCAGAGCCAGCAGCCCTGGTCCCTGCAGACAAAGTGCACAGAGGAATCCCAGGGAGCGCGAAGCAGCAGCTCCAAGCCCCAGGCTGGAGAGGGCCGGGTGCCCCAAGTCTTGGTACCTACAGAGCCTCCTTTTGTCTGGTTCCACGGGGTCTCTGGGAGAGCGCTGACTGAGGGGCCTGTTCCGGTGGCGGCTTGGTTCTCGGGTTGTCATTGCTTGGACAGCACAGAGCCACCAGGCCATTACATGCCTCCACAAGCCTAAGAGGCCGCCCTGAGCCAGGTCTGCTGCCTTACAGGGCAGGACGCCTGTGAGGGACGGGTATCTCGCCGGACCTTCCAGCCAGTGTTTAGGCCGCCCAGGGGTCTCTTCCAGTCCCTCCTGCTTGGCTGGGTCACCGTGGAAGTCAGGGCTTGCAGGGGAGCCGTAGGCGTTCGGAGCAATGACCGTACCGGCGGCGGGTGTCGACACTCACAACACTGCTGCAGCAGCGCCTCAGTTCGACAGAGGGGTTCTCCCGCCGCCGGAGTAAATCCACCGCCCGAGACGAGGCGGCTTCTGTCAACCTAGCACTGTCTGCACCGGGGGGGCTCAGCAGAACTGTGTCCTGTGGTACGGGGGGGGGGGGGTTTCACGCCCCCGCCCTGAGCGTGTAGCACTGCCGTGGGCCGTTGAGTGCAGAGCGGCCCGGCGAGGGTGCGGGGCCCAGCTGAGAGGGCAGGACCGGCTCAACTGGGAAGCAGATCGCTGCAGTCAACCTGACCTTGAACCGTTTGATAGTTTCATTCATTCAGAGGTGCTTCAGCTGAATAGGTCCAGCTTCTTTTACATCGCCCGCAAGGGGCCAAGGGGTCACTCCCACAGGTCAGGAAACCACTGAAGCAGCTTCCTCCACGTGGGGTTTCCTTACCAGGGTCCAGAGCCGTTCCAAGACAGCTCCATGCTGCCGCCCAGGGGAGAGCCCACCATGCTCCAGAGAGCATGTAGCAACCAGCCGCCCTGCACCGCCCTGGCCGGCAGCCCTGGGCATGGGCAGCAGGGACTCGATCAGCTCTGCCCCAGGGCTCGACCCTGGCATGCCCCACAGCCAGGCCCTCTCAGAGGCCCAGGCCACTTCTGGCTTTTGAGGCCCCTGTGACGAAGTGGGCCTGTTCTTAATGTTTCCTCCGAATATTGTGGGGGTGCCTCAGTTTCCCCTATGCAGTTCTTAAGTATCTAGGGGGTGGGGTAAGGGTGTATGATCATTGCAGAGCCCTAGAGGGCCGGTGTGTGCAGGAGTCTGGACACAGAGAATGGCCGACACCCTGTTTCCTGGCAACTGATGGCCTGGGCCCTTCCCCCCTGCGAGGTGAGAGCTAAAGGGTTGGAGAACAAAGGAATCAGGTGACCACCTGGCCCGGGAAAGGAACAAAGCCCAGAGGAGGAGGGGCTGGAGGGAGTTTCAGTTTGGGGCTGGCTGGGACATGGAGTGAAGGGCAGACGTGGTTGTCTGGCTCACTGCCCCCCCAGAATGGACCCAGCTGAGGGGTCCCGTTCTCTGCACCTGCAAGCTCTGTTTTAGACCATGTTCCTGTCGTCTAATAAACCTTCTGTTTTACTGGCTGGCTGAGAGTCACGTCTGACTGCGAAGTTGGGGTGCAGGACCCTCTGGCTTCCCCAGGAGCCCTGCCTGAGCGGACTCGCTGGGGGGAAGCACACGGAGGGGCAGAGGATGCTGAATGCTCCGAGGTCAGACCCAGGAAGGTGGAAGCTGTGTGAGCTGTGTGTCCTGAAGACAGGCTGCTCACAGAAAGGCGACTACCCCAGAGTCCTGACTGGCTTCATGGGGAGCAGTTCCAGAGCATCGCCCGGGGACTCCGTGACAACTGGTGGCAGCGGTGGGATGTACTGCACCCCGTGGATGGCACTTCCTGCAGTAAGTGACTGGGGAGCAGTAACACGAAGGGGGATTGCCGAGGACCAGGCCTGCTGAAGGCTCGGAGAGGAGCGGTTTCGGGGGGCGGTTAACCCCTGGGAGTGTGTGACCAGCGAGAAGGACTGTGCAGTAACAGGGTTCCCCTGGGGATTGCAGCGAGCAGTCCAAGGGGCGGAGGAGTCTGCAGCTCGACCCTGGCAAAGAGGTGGTGACCTCGAGAAGGGCTGGCACACTAGGGGTTCTCCCTGGAAACCGTGGGGAGCTGAGAACACACGGGCCTGTGAGTCCACAACACCTTGGGAGGAGCGGAGTGATGGTCTGTCCCCGTCTCCTTAAGAAGGACATTGTAACCCTGTGCAAAAAGAGAGGGTTGAGCGTTGGAAAGTTCACCAAAGCACAGTTCATCGTGCGGCTGGAGGAGGATGACCGCTCTAAGGAACAGATTCCTGACCCCCAATGGGGCTATAGCAGGATCTGGGAGCAGCTGGAGTGGTAGCCAGGCATCGCCAAGACTCCTGTCCCCGACCAGACGGGGGTCTTCACGATCGGGTTCCCCATCGGGGGATCGGAGATGGACGGGATTGGAGCTGAGTCCGAGAGAGCAAGAGGACTGTGGGAGACAGCGAGAGCCCGAGAAAGAGCTGCAGAAGCAGCAGCAGCATGAACTGGCGGTGGTGGGGTGGAGAGGCCTAGGGGACCTCCCAGGGGTGAGTGGGGATAGATCCCGGGGAGCCAGTTCCGCAGGGAACCTCGAGACTAAATTGCTGCCCCTAGTTAAGGAGGGGGGGGTGTGGATGCCCACCTCACTGCCTTTGAGCAGGCTGGCGATTTGAACCAGGGGGACCCTGCGGAAAAGCCCCGGTGTCTAGCTCCCTTGCTGGGTCCCAAGGCCACAGACTCCATCAGCCAGATGGGTGGGGAGGTGGACACGCTCCCACTCCTGACCCCAACCTATATGTCTGTGTGGAGTTTCCTGGGGCCAGGCCCCTCGGACCCCCAGTGGGAGCAGAAGGTGATGGTCAATGGGGAGACATTCCTGGGGTGGCGAGATCCTGGGACAGAGAGAACTGGTGTCAGACCCTGGGTGGTGCAGCCTCAGATGCTGAGGGGCTGCGTGAGCTGTGTGAGGGTCCCAGGGACGAAGCCCCTCGCCTTCCCTATGGTTCCAGATCCCTGTGCAGACCCAGGAGGGGTGGGGCTGGCTGGTCGTTGGGGTGCCCCAGGACACCAGCTGCGAGACCCTGTTGTGGGGTGACTGTGTCTCTTTGGGACAGGATCCAGGCCCTGTTCCTGTAACTGCCAAGGGTTTGAATTTGAATCCAGGGAACCAATCGGCGGAGAGGGAAATGGTCAGTGAAAATGCAGATGACCTGGCTGGCAGCAGGGAGGAGCCGCTAGGCTCAGGATACCTGCCTGCCTGTAACCAGACCCCTGGGGCTGGGTGGGACAGAGAGATGCTCCCTGCCCCCTTGCACACCAGAGTGGGGACTCTCGCTGGCTCTGATGCATTGAGGAAAGCAGTGGCCTGCCCCCACTGGGACAGCAAGGGCAGCGCTGAGCACAGTGGGAGCTGAGACCCCAGCAGAGTGGGGGGAGACACAGGCAGGGCAGGGGATCTGTGGGGAGTGGCAAGGTGCTTGGTAAGGAAAGTTTGGATGAGCCTAGGCAGCCTTGTGATCTGATGGCTGTGTCCAGTCAGCAGGGTGGGAAGGCGAGGAGAGTGGAAGATGAGTGTCCCTGGACCTTACCTGTTAGCTGGGTGGAGAATTGGGACAGTGAAGGAAATGGGTCTCTGTCTGTCAGGGGTATTGACTTGCCTATGGAGGGAGCTACCCTGATCTCCAAGCAGTTGTCTGTGACCAGCCTTGTGTGCTGGGACAAAGGGAATGAGATCCCAACCTGTGTGTCTGGTAAAGGAGAAAGTGTGTCCGGCTCTTCTTTGTCTGTGGAGCAGACAGAAGGGGCCTTTCAGCCTGTGATGGTTGAGGGTCGTGCAGTTGTCTCAGAGCTGGTTCTGGATTCAGCTAAAGCCCAGGAAGGGAAGGGTCCTAAGTTTCTGTTTGCTCGGGAGAATGGCCCTGTAACTAGGTCGCATCCAGTTAGGGTCTATGTAAAATCCCAGAGACCAGACAATTCTGGTGCTTGTATTTTGCCTGTTGCTAGTGTGTTGTTGGAAAGGGTGGAGCAACTCTGTCTAATCAGGGTGAGATCCTAGCCAGGGCACAAGGAGAGCATGAAGGTGTGTGATTGTGTTACCTACTGAGGGTGTGGAAACCTGTAGCAAGAAGGAAAAGATTCCTGAACTTGTGTGTGGCAAAGGGAAGGAGAATGCTTCTAACCTTTTATCTAGGAAGTCTGTAAGTTTGCCTCAAAGGGGATTGTGTAGGAATCCGCCTGATGGGCCAGAGGTGATTCTGGATGTAAGGGAGACCCAGAAAGAGTCTGTTGTTGCTCAGGAAAGTGTTCCCCTAGAGCAAGCCCTAGGTAAAGAGGGTAAGAGCAGAATTTCTGGGAGGGGTGAATTGTTGCATAGAGAAGCCCTAGGGAAAGGAATCCTCATGGAGTCTTTGCAAGCAGTTTACTGCAACTGAAGGGTGTGAAAATGATTTAATCAAGAAAGTTTCAGTTCCTAACAGCCAGAAATTTTCTGTTGTGAATGGATCCACTGACTTTCCTGTTGAAAGATCCAGTGTGGATAGCTTTGAGAAGGTCTCAGATGGAGTGAAAGCTGTTAAGAAAGGTACACCGTCCTATAACCAAGTGGCTGTGTTTGGCCAGCTTGTTGGGGAGACAAGGTTGTGGAGAAAGGGATGTCTCCATGCTAGTTCTGTAAGTGAACAGTATGTGGCCCAGGTCAAGATGGGGGCCCTTAACCAAGAGAGCCCGAATTGCAGCCCTCCAGACTGGAGCACTCGGAGAAAACCCAATCCCAGTTTGACCCCCTGGGGTTTTGGGGTGGCCAAAGGGCATGGGCTGCAGAAACCTTACCACATGCAGCCTGCTAGTGCTATCGACCACCCCCGACCTAAGGGAGGGCGTGAAACTGGAAGGGCCTGGTGTAACTCCTACCAAGGAATGGGAGAGATGCTGGGGCATCCATGGGAACATTGGTGGCTTCGAACTTCCCCAGGTCACCGGGTAAAGTGACCCCGCTCAGTTCGATCTCGAAGGGGGGAGAGATGTGACGAAGTGGGCCTGTTCTTAATGTTTCCTCCGAATATTGTGGGGGTGCCTCAGTTTCCCCTATGCAGTTCTTAAGTATCTAGGGGGTGGGGTAAGGGTGTATGATCATTGCAGAGCCCTAGAGGGCCGGTGTGTGCAGGAGTCTGGACACAGAGAATGGCCGACACCCTGTTTCCTGGCAACTGATGGCCTGGGCCCTTCCCCCCTGCGAGGTGAGAGCTAAAGGGTTGGAGAACAAAGGAATCAGGTGACCACCTGGCCCGGGAAAGGAACAAAGCCCAGAGGAGGAGGGGCTGGAGGGAGTTTCAGTTTGGGGCTGGCTGGGACATGGAGTGAAGGGCAGACGTGGTTGTCTGGCTCACTGCCCCCCCAGAATGGACCCAGCTGAGGGGTCCCGTTCTCTGCACCTGCAAGCTCTGTTTTAGACCATGTTCCTGTCGTCTAATAAACCTTCTGTTTTACTGGCTGGCTGAGAGTCACGTCTGACTGCGAAGTTGGGGTGCAGGACCCTCTGGCTTCCCCAGGAGCCCTGCCTGAGCGGACTCGCTGGGGGGAAGCACACGGAGGGGCAGAGGATGCTGAATGCTCCGAGGTCAGACCCAGGAAGGTGGAAGCTGTGTGAGCTGTGTGTCCTGAAGACAGGCTGCTCACAGAAAGGCGACTACCCCAGAGTCCTGACTGGCTTCATGGGGAGCAGTTCCAGAGCATCGCCCGGGGACTCCGTGACAGCCCCTAGCCATAATAATAGTAAAAAACGAGAACACATGAAAACAAAACCATTACATCTTTTACCAAATCCCATCTCTTATTTGCTTAAATTTGCAGCTCTACACTGAGTGTGTGTCATGTTTTGGTCCGATAGGGATGCGCACAAAAACAAGTTGCGAAACTTATCAAATGCCAAAAAATTAACAAGTGTCTAAATTTGAGGCCTCCTTTGAGCTTGAGGCCCTGGCCCAATGGCCCTCCTGGCCCCCCCGATTGGGCCTGCCCACAGCAGACACCCGTAGCACGGCTTTCCAGCTGCAGGAAATCCCACCCCAGCTGCCACATTTATGAAAGAAGTGATGAGGAGCAAATGTAAGGAGTGTGAGACAGGGCCGAGGCCCCAGAGCCTTCTGTGCACTTGTGCAGGACACAGACGGCTCACAGGTCCTCCCACAGTCGAGGGGCCAGCCAAGCACCATGGGGCAAGCGTGAGCTGGACATGGGGCGAAGGCCTGAGGCCACAGCCCGAGCACAGGGCTCCTCTGCCCCTTGTGAGCACCCAGCCTGCTTTGTTCTGTTTGCTGCCAGCCGTTACTGGTCACCATAGGCCCCGTGGTGCTGGGTGCAGTCCCGCGAACTCTGCAGGTGCTCTGGGGTGGTGGTTGGGGGGACAGAGATAATGGGCTCCCGGCTGGCTGGCAGCATTTGGGCGTGCTCGCTCAGGCGCACTCGCTGGCCCTGTTGCCCAGAGCCCTGGAACGAAGGGTGTTAGACAAGAGGCTGTTAAGAGGAGGGGTCTTGTGAACGTGGGCATTAGCAATCCATAGCCCCGTAGGGGAGCACGAGCCAGGGGAGGGGAGCAGCACCAGCAAGTGGAGGACAAGCACCCCACGTCAGTGCACGGCGCCATATGCCTTCCCCGCCAAGCAGAGAGAGGGGGCCAGCTGAGCCCTCAGTGGAGCATGCTGGGGCTGGGCAGCCCCCGCTCCCACCTGAGAGGAGGCTCTGGGCATCCACCTGCTTTGCAGAGGGCCAGGGCTGTATGGATGGACAGTGCAGGCACGCGAGACATGCCGAAGGGAGAGCCACTGGCCCAGCTTCTGGTGACTCCGTGAAGCAGCCGTGCAGCCAGCTCTCTCCTGGAGACCTCAAAGCGGTTCCCAAAGGGGGGGGGGGAGGCTGGGGAAACTGAGGCACGGAGTGAGTCAGCAGTACAGCTGACTTTCTGCTCCCATTGCCTTGTGCACCCAGCCCGAGCTGGAAAGGAGCCACGATCCTCAGCACCGCTCCAAGGCTGGCAGGAGCACAAACCCTCAGCACAGAGATCCCCGGCCCCACTGTCCTCAGCAAGAGTTAACACAGCAAATCCCTCTTGCTCTTGCTCTAGGAGGCCGGGGCCCCGCCAGCTCTCCAGCTGACCACAAGGCCTCCCTGGACGCCTAAGGGAAAAATCACCCCCCAAACCAGAGCGCTTCAGGCCTGCAACAGGGGCCCTGCAGCCAGCAGATGGATGCTGCCACCTACTGACGCAAGTTGGTTTCCCAGCAGAGCAGGACGTCGGCCCCAGAGACCCCCGGGAACCCGCTCTGGGTTCAGCGCCAACACCCCCCTGGGGCCTCAGGGCAGGGACTCAACCATGTGTCCTGCTCCAAGCTTGCTAGGAATGGGGCCTCAGGAGAGCAAGAGGGCCAGGCCATGAGGAAAGGCAGGCCCACCAGACCCTGCAGCGAAGAGATCGGCGAACCCTTCCCCACAGAGAGGAGACTAGCTGCAGGACCTAGAGGACTAGTCAACAGACATAGCACGGGCCACATCTGGACCACCTGACGCTTCTGAACAGACGGCAAAATCTGTTTATTTTCTTGTTATTGTTCGAGCTAGTGTGGTGTGGAAAGCGTTTCTCTCAAGTCTGGACCTTGACAAAAAATAATTGACTACCCCCGACCTAGAGCCTCTGCAGCCCCCACCAGGGAACAGAGCCAAGGCCTGAGTCAGGTCAGCCCGGCCTGCCACAGGAAAGGGGAGCTGGTCTCTGCCAGAGGAACTGGCCAGGCACTCCCCCAACCCCAGTCAGGGCCTGAGCACCCCCGGGCACGGGGCAAGGCAAGGGCCGGGACAGCGGAGCTCTCCTGCCCTCAGGACGGCGCACCCCCAGCTGCTGCTCTGTACCGGGCAGCCAAGGGCTCTGCTAGGTCTCCTGACCGAGGCCACCCTGCCCCAG
Organism: Lepidochelys kempii; assembly: GCF_965140285.1. Classification (NCBI taxonomy): domain Eukaryota; kingdom Metazoa; phylum Chordata; order Testudines; family Cheloniidae; genus Lepidochelys; species Lepidochelys kempii. The sequence goes on from NC_136393.1 coordinate 1,357,487, forward strand.
GCCCTGGGACGCTCACATGGGCGTGGGATGCTCTCCTGCTGCCAGTGAAGGCCCTGCATGTGCTGGTCTGAAAGAGACACATAGGGTGGGTTCCCCTTTCCCTGCACTGTACCACTGAGGTGTGTGAAGGGGGCTCACCAGGCCCTGGCCCACGGGCAGGACATCGGGGCTCCAGCCAGGGGAAGGCTGCCTACAGAACGGACCTGCTGCCTGGATGAAGGAACCCTGCTGGAGACGTGCCAGCGAGCCCATTTCAGCAACACTGCCAGCATTGATTCATAAAGTGACATATGCCTAGCTCCTGCAGAGCCAGGGCCTCACCAGGAGGGCGGAGGACTCAGGGGGAGGCCAATCCCATTCTGCCAGGCTTTGCTCACCTGTGCACATGCCTGGCCCTGCAGCCACTTCCAGGGGGCAGGCCGCGCTGCACTGGTGGCTGGAAAGCTGTGTGCCTCTGGGGGTGGGACTGTCCCGTTCCGCTGCCCTCCTACCCAGCGCTGGAGGATGCCCTGCCCACACAGAGCTGGAGGCTGACACACCCACCCCAGAACCGTCTGGTTTATCGAACAGATGCAGTAGCCAAGCAGCACAGCCAGGTCACAGGGGAGGGGCCGGAAAGTCACTAACCAGTTGCAAATGCTGCATCCATCAGCCGGCAGGGCAGGGGCCTAGGCCTGGGCCAGAGCTTGTGTGGATGGATTCCTGCCCGACTTGGCCTGTTCTCTGTGTGTACAGCACAGTCGGGCAGGCCTTGGTGAGGGACCCTCTGCTACAGGCATAAGGGGCCAGGGCAGAGGGACTCCTGGCCTGCAGGGCAGACACAGGGGCACAAAGACACTTTGCCATTCCCTTACCCTGCCCAACCAGAGAGTGGGGCCGGGTCCTCCCCAGGGGCACAACAGAGACCAGGACCCCAGGGAAATCTGAAGAGGAAAGGGCCTTTGCTCAGGCCCCGCAAGGGCAGAGTGCCTAGAGACGGCTCCTTGGGCCAGAGGTGAGGCATGTGGGGGAAGCAGCTTGTGTCAGGAGGGCCAGGCCACTCTCCCGGCCCCTTCCCAGGGCAAAGGAGCATGGAGATGAGAATGGCAGGGCTCTCAGGGCTCATCGCAGAGTCAGGTGCTGGACTGCTCCCATCCCACGGAGAGCTGCAAGTCAGAGCCTTAACCTGCCAAGCTCAGCGCCTGCCCCAGCCAGTCGGGAGGGAACAAGGCCCAGGCTGGGCAGGCAGATTCAGAGGGGATGCCTGGTCACTGGCTGTAAGGGAGGGAATTGGACTCCCTGGCAGGGATCCCCACCTCTTGAGCACAGCGGTTCCCAGCAGGAGGCCCCACGCCACAGAGCAGAGTGAAACCCTCACACGGAGTTCGGGAACGTTTCACTTTGGTTAATTTAATCCGTTAAACGACCCGGGCTGTAGCATGGCTCCCTTCCAACCCAGCCGGGCCCTGTGCACCTGCCCCGGCTGTTCCGCAGGCTCTTTCCAGGCCGTGCTGCAGCCATACAGGCAGAAGAGCAGCATCTGGGGGCTGGCTGCTACACACCAGCCTACTGGGCACGGCCCTGTCGGCACGAGCTGCTGCAACTCTGTGCTGCAGGGAAACTCCAGGGTAACGTAGCAGGTGCAGGCCCTGCCTGTGGGAGGGGCAGACAACCATGGGCCAGGCTCAGAGATGCTGAGCAATGCCACTGACCTGGCTGGGCAGTAAAGGAAACGCTCCCCAAGCAGCTACCTCACAGCTTCGCGAAGCCCCCTGGGGACCTCCCCTGCCAGCGCCCAGCGGGGCAGCCCAGGAAGGGCCCTGGGGTGCAGGACAAGGGCTTGCAGCCCTGCAGAGGGCCACGTGGAAGCTTGCAGCGGTGGCCTTTCACCACCAGGTGCTGGGGTGCAGCCATTCAAGCCACGTGTGCTGCAGCAACTCGCCAGCATGGTAACTGCAGGAGCCTGGGACCCCTCCCCGGAGCTGATCCAGGCCGGCTGTCCTGCCCAGCTCGGGAGCAGTGCGCCCCCCAGTGGTGACAACGCTCAGGCAAAGCCCCGCGCCCAACCCCAGGGCGTCCCTGCCCCTGTCTCTCGAGCCCAGGACAGAGTCCCTGTTAAATAAACTCAATCCCTTCGTATTTCACTGCCCCGATCTTGGTCTCCGGCAGCAGGAAGCGCCCGTCCAGCGTGAAGGCCATGATGTAGGTGGCAATCTTGCCACCGTCCTCCTCCGATTTCAGGGCCACGATGAGCTGGTCGTCAGTGTCGGGGATGAATTTGAAGGAGGAGAAGCCGTGGGTCGGGACGGCAGCCCCCACGTGGCTGACGGCGATGTCGCTGAAGTCCTGCGTGGCCCGCAGCAGCAGGTTGGTACCCCGGTGCTCGTCGGCCTTCTCGTCGTAGCGCTCCTGGCTGGCCCGGCGTGGCAGGAAGAACCAGCGCTGCAGCGTCTCGCTCCAGGCGGCCGACTCATGGATCAGGTAACCTGGGGAGGGCAGGGCCAGGGTGAGAGCAACTCCTAGGCCGGCAGAGCACAGGGCTGGGACCCAGGAGCTGCCAGTGCTCGGTCTGAATGTGACGAATGCCCTGGGCCACAGCCCCTCTCTATGCGTCACCTGGGTGCTGATTTCCCCTTTCCTGGGGCAGGGGAGCGGGTGTCAGCAGAGCCCTCCTCGCTGGGATTCCCGCTATGCTGCATGGATGGTGCAGAGCCGGCAGCCAGCAAATCTGGGCAGGGTGGGGGGCCAGCCTGGCTGAAGTCGCCTGCCTGCGAGGAGCAGATTCCCCCTCCCAGTTCCCCTAACACAGAGGGCAGCACAAGCCACGGCCCTGCCTCCAACAGCGCCGTGGGGCGACAGGCTGCCAGTGCGCCCAGGGACGGCATGCTGCACACGGCTCTCCACACCACTGCGAGCACAAGACTGGTCGCAGCACGATGGGCAGGAGGGGTCTAGCCCCGGCACCCAGCCCCACCCATATCCACTCCCCATGGGTGAGGGGAGGGGAGGTTCAAACCCCCAGTTCCTTTAGCACTCACATTGCCCGCCCGCAGCCTGGAGGGTGCAGTATCAGGAATTCCTTCCAGCCCCTCCCTGCAAGCGCAGATGGGACTGCCCAGGGCTATGGGGCAGTTGGGGGAAAGCCCCACCTCTTACCTGGGAGCCTGATGCCAGCCGCTGACCTCAGTGCGTTGTAGTTGGACACCCAGTTCTCATGGCCCACGTCCCCCTTGGAGCCGACCACCTTCACCCACTCGGGGTTCTCATTCATCACCTCCCCGGTGGTCGTGGTCCACTCCTTCCCCAGGCCACCCACGTATAGGTGTTCATCCTTCACTGCCAGCCACTCTGCTTTGAAGCCTAGGCAGAAAGACCCAGGGTTAGCTTGAACAGGGGACCTCAGCCCTGCAGTCAGAGGAAAGGGGTGGATGCACCCACAGGGGGCAGGGGCCGACTGGGGCAGCGGTGTGTGTCCCCGGCTATGCTTCCCGCAGCAGTCAGGAAAGCCTCTCCCCGCCGCCCCTTGGGGGGATTCCCATGGCCATGATCCAGATGCCCAGGAGGGCACGAAGGCAGGGGCTGGGCTAGTGATCACCAGGCAGCTTTGCTCTGGCGGCAGAGTTTGTCCTGGATCAGGGCTGCGACAGGGAAGACGAGAGGAGAGGCAGAGCTCACCTTTGCCCACGGTGCCATCTCCATCCGATAGGATCACCCAGGGGACCACTGTGGTGCCCTCGATCAGATAGACTACTCCCGTCCGGTCGTCCACTGCATACAGCTTCCCGTTGAAGACAACCAGCTCCGAGAGCTCCATGCCTCTCCCCTTCTCGGCCAGATGGGACTCCAGCACGCTGTCGGCCCGGTCCCACTCCACCGTCACTCTGTCCCCGCTGGCCGACAGGGTCAGGTAGCCCTTCTTCAGGTAACTGAACCAGGTGTGCTCCTGTGGCCCCTTGGAGCTGGTGTCCAGGTCGGCAATGACCCCGATCCTGTAGCGCACCCCTTCCGAGTTTCTCTGGGGCGGGGACAGTGGGTAGGTGTCATTGTACCTGTCCCCGGGCAGCGGGCTGAGCCGCCAGTTGTGGGCGTTGGCTGGGGCCGGTCTCCCCGTGGCCGAGCGGTGAAAGCAGAGCAGGAGCAGCCCCAAGGCAACGCTGAGTGAGGACACCAGGATGGCCTTCCAGCGCAGTCGGAAGCGGGGGTCAGCAGCCTTAGTCATGGACGCTAGGACGGGAAGGCCACCAACGCTGATCCGGAGAGGGCTCATAGACTCACTCCATTCCAGGCGCTGGCTGGGCGGGACGCGCATCAGCCTGGGGGCAGCAGAACCTGGCACCAAGCAAGAAAAGCGACAGGGTGAGACAGGGCCAGAGCTGGGGTCTCGCATTGCACCCTTCGGTGGGGCTGCGCTCCTGCCCCAGGGTAGTTAGTGGGACCCCAGGCTCCGCCCTGCCACCAGCTCCCCACCAGCAGCACCCATGGGGTGGGCCTTTCTGCTGACATCCCTGGCCCCGACACGCGCTCAGAGAGCCGCTGGTGCGCCCTGCTCTGCTGGCAGATCTGGGTTCAACTGACAGGGTAAGTGGGAAGCCCGCGAGAGGGCCCAGCAGACGGGGTGCCCCATCCAGGGAGCTCCACTGGGGAAGGGGGAAGCGGGGCCAAGGCTGGCTGGGAATGAGCATCCCCTCCCCCCGATTGCCCAGCAGCTCCACTGCTCAAGCTGGGAGGGATGGAAAGCATGGGAGCATCCAGAACAAAGGAGAATCGACCCTGGGCGGGATGGCCAGGGCCCTGCCGAGGGATCGCCCTAACTGTAGCAGGCCTGGCCTCCCTGGCCACGGGTACTGCCCTGCGGGCTGTAAACACCAAACCCAGCAGCTCTGCAGGAAAGCGCAGCCCCCGGCGAGGAGAGATCCCCAGTGCACCGCAGCCTACGATGGGCAGACGCCCGGTGAAGTTCACACAGCCAGTCTGCGGCAGAGCCGGAACCCAGGAGCCCCGACTCCCAGCCACAGCTCCTCCACAACATTCCCACCTGACTTAAATACCGCCTGGCGCACGCCCAGCCAGCTACCGGTGCCCACCCATCGGGAGCGAGAGCTGCGGGTGACCAGCCCTGGCAGCATCCCTGCCAGGCACGAGAAGCCCCATAACCCATACCTGCCGCCTGGCACCATGCCCTGCACACGGCCCGTCACACGCTGCCCTGCAGCTGGGTCCCAGGGTCCCCGGCACAAGAGGAAACAGCCGCAGTGTCTCCAGTTCTTCCCTGACAACGCTGCAGGTACCGAGAGCCGGGGGAGGGGATCGGGGTTCCCTGGGTAGGGAGGGGTGGCAGGAGAGGGCCTGACGCCCCCTGCCCTATGGCTGTCTGCACCAGACAAGGGAAGCAGAAGACAGACTAGAGCCCCAGGCCCCACTCCCCTTACAGCCTCTGCAGCTCGCCACATGGCAGAGCCTAAGCACCAGCCGCTCTCCCCCGGCCAAATCCTGCACGAGCCCCGCAACAGTCTAGCGAAGCCCAGCAGGGCTTTGGTGGGGGCTGGGCCCAGCCCCCCAGTTCTGCCTAGGGTCCCGAAAGGGCCTCTTTATTGGCTCCCAGGGTGAACGCCAGAGACCACAGAGCCGCACACAGCATGCCCAGAAATCCCAGCTCCTTCCCCAGGCACATGGCTAGGGAAGGGGCCCCACTGCCCCAGAGTTACAGGTATGTGGGGCAAGAAGAGGGGGAAACAGCAGGAGCACCACAGGAGAGCCCCTGCAAGGGGGTGTGGGAAGGAGTGCAGCAGCCAGCCCAGGTGTATGCACAGCCCTTCCCACGAACCCACCTCGGGGGCTCCCAGCCCTGGCCTAACAGTGCAGAGAAAGGCCAAGTTCTCTGGTTAAGCGCATGAAGGAAACTCGTAACAGCCGGGGACGGGCCCCAGGAGCCCTGGTTTCCTCCCACCCCCGACCCCGCCTTCCAGAGCCGGGGACGGGCCCCAGGAGCCCTGGTCCCCACCACCACCCTTCCAGAGCCCGGGACGAGCCCCAGGAGCCCTGGTCCCCCGCCCCCCACCCTTCGACAGCCGGGGATGGGCCCCAGGAGCCCTGGTCATCCCCCCCAGAGCCCGGGACGGGCCCCAGGAGCCCTGACTCCAAGTCACCTGCTCTGAACAGTCAGATCACACACACCCCAGATGAGGACGAAGATTCCCAGGCCGCTCGGACAGCCCAGGGGACCCTGCCCCACAGCCAGCAGGAATGGCCTCTGTCTCAGGAGCCACTTGCCTTCCTGGAGCCTGGCCACCCTTCCTGTGGAGCAAGCAGCCGGCTGGGCAGGGTCCGGGGAGCAGGCCCAGCCCCCGCCCCCGCGCTCTGCCGCGGCCCCACGGCTGAGCTGTGCAACAGGTGCCGGAACAAGCAGCTACGGGTGCTCAGCCCCTCCCTGAGCAGGATCCAGGAAACGCAGACCGCTCGGGGGATCCAGCCCTAGCCAACCACGTCGTCTTAAAGACACAGCAGCCTGTTCCCTCCTCTCCCCGGCCTAGCCAAGAGGCCATTCTCAGCCCAGCCTGCTCACCCATGCCTGCAGCGTGCTCCAGGAACACTGCCCGTGGCAGCATGGCCCCGTGAGGCCTTGGGGAAGGCACTTTGCCTGCCTCCCAGCTAGCGGGGCAGGGACTCACTAGTTAATGACAAGGGCAGAGCCCCTGCTTGACAAGCCAGACGCGCCAAACCTGCTCTGGTGCCTTGGTGCCTTTGCCTCCCAGCCCATTCTTAGCTGCTCTAGGGCTCCAGAGGCAGAAACAGCCTTTATTTGGGGGGTGGGGGCCTGCAGCTCTCACAGGGATCAATGGGAGGGTGGGGCCCAGCCACCTGTCTTCCCTAGCCGGCTGTGCCCCAAGGAGGCTGCTCCTTCAGCCAGGCCCAGCTCGAAGAACCAGGCCCCAGTCACCCAGGGTCTGAGTTTGGCTTGCCTGGAAACAGGGAGACTCCCTTGTAATGGAGCAGCCCGCTGACCCCCACGTGTAGTAACAGCAACTACAGCCAGGACACCCCATGGCTGGGAGCGACAGCCGAGTGCCTGCGTCTAGCACGTGGCCCTGCAGACCCCAGGCCAGTGATGCCCTGTGAGGGGCACACCCCTAGCAGGCTGGCCCGAGAACCTGGCAATCAATATGCCTTAACAGAAGCTCTCCGGAGAGGGTGTGGATCCGGTGCTATCCCCCGACTCTCCAGCCCCCCTGGACTGATAGCCTAGCTGATCTCCTGGGAAGCTCCCCCAGATGGCTCTGCTGCCTGGGGAGGGGATGCTGGCCAAGTCCCCAGACCAGCCACGACTCCTGCGTGCCTTCAGCAGGCTGCCCAGGGCACGAAGAGAGGCCTCTTTGAGCAGCGGGAGGACCGGGGGAGGCCTTGTCTGCTCACTCTGGAGCCCAGTCAGCACTGGGGCAGAAACCTCAGGGCACAAGCATGGACACTGCGGCTCCCCCACGAGACTCCCCCTGTAGATCGTGTGGGGCTGGCCAGCAACTAGGGAGCGGCCAGCGGGAGGAAGAGGGGGAGATTTTAACACCCATGAAAGCCAGGGACAGAACCAAAGACAGTGAGACCACAAACCACAGGGACGCACAGACCCACCTCCCCCGTAAAACTCCACCTCCAACCTGCCCCCAGCTCCTCCCCAAGTGTGCACAGCTCTGCCGGTGCCCCTCAGTCCCGACCCACAGCCCCTGCTAGCCCAGCCATGAGCTCCCTCCCCAGCCCTGCCAGTGCCCCTCAGTCCCGACCCACAGCCCCTGCTAGCCCAGCCCTGAGCTCCCTCCCCAGCCCTGCCAGTGCCCCTCAGTCCCGACCCACAGCCCCCCCCAGCCCTGCCAGTGCCCCTCAGTCCCGACCCACAGCCCCCCCCAGCCCTGCCAGTGCCCCTCAGTCCCGACCCACAGCCCCCTGCTATCCCAGGCCTGAGCTCCCTCCCCAGCCCTGCCTGTGCCCCTCAGTCCCGACCCACAGCCCCTGCTAGCCCAGCCCTGAGCTCCCTCCCCAGCCCTGCCTGTGCCCCTCAGTCCCGACCCACAGCCCCCACAGCCCTGCCAGTGCCCCTCAGTCCCGACCCACAGCCCCCCCAGCCCTGCCAGTGCCCCTCAGTCCCGACCCACAGCCCCCCCCAGCCCTGCCAGTGCCCCTCAGTCCCGACCCACAGCCCCTGCTAGCCCAGCTGTGAGCTCCCTCCCCAGCCCTGCCAGTGCCCCTCAGTCCCGACCCACAGCCCCCCCCAGCCCTGCCAGTGCCCCTCAGTCCCGACCCACAGCCCCCCCCAGCCCTGCCAGTGCCCCTCAGTCCCGACCCACAGCCCCCTGCTATCCCAGGCCTGAGCTCCCTCCCCAGCCCTGCCAGTGCCCCTCAGTCCCGACCCACAGCCCCCCCCAGCCCTGCCAGTGCCCCTCAGTCCCGACCCACAGCCCCCCCCAGCCCTGCCAGTGCCCCTCAGTCCCGACCCACAGCCCCCTGCTATCCCAGGCCTGAGCTCCCTCCCCAGCCCTGCCTGTGCCCCTCAGTCCCGACCCACAGCCCCCCCCAGCCCTGCCAGTGCCCCTCAGTCCCGACCCACAGCCCCCCCCAGCCCTGCCAGTGCCCCTCAGTCCCGACCCACAGCCCCCTGCTATCCCAGGCCTGAGCTCCCTCCCCAGCCCTGCCTGTGCCCCTCAGTCCCGACCCACAGCCCCTGCTAGCCCAGCCCTGAGCTCCCTCCCCAGCCCTGCCTGTGCCCCTCAGTCCCGACCCACAGCCCCCTGCTATCCCAGGCCTGGCCTCCCCCCCAGCTCTGCCCGTGCCCCTCAGTCCGCACCACACACGCTGCAATGGACACGGAAGGGAGGCTCAGGCTTGGTGCAGCCTGGGGCAGGACTCTGGGGACAGACCCCCGACTCCAGCAGCAAAAGGGTCTGGGCATTTGGTGGCCAGGCAAACGGGGGAGGAAGAACATTCCTGGAGACAATGACCCCACATAGGCCAAGGAGACCCCGCAGGGCGCTCTCACCTCCACCCTGCAGCGCATTGCTGGGTCAGGCAGGCCACAGGGACCAGGTGCAATGGGGCACCCAAGTCTCCCAGCGCCAAACACCCCCACGAAAGAAACCAGAGCAAGCACGAGAAAGGGGAGGGCGTAGGGCCGGGGGGGCCAGGACGCCTGGGTTCCTTCCCCAGCTCTGCACGCGGGGGAGGGGGAGGGGGAGCCCAGGACGCCTGGGTTCCTTCCCCAGCTCTGGGGGAGGGGGAGGGGGAGCCCAGGACGCCTGGGTTCCTTCCCCAGCTCTGCGGGAGGGGGAGCCCAGGACGCCTGGGTTCCTTCCCCAGCTCTGCGGGAGGGGGAGGGGGAGCCCAGGACGCCTGGGTTCCTTCCCCAGCTCTGCACGCGGGGGAGGGGGAGGGGGAGCCCAGGACGCCTGGGTTCCTTCCCCAGCTCTGCACGAGGGGGAGGGGGAGCCCAGGACGCCTGGGTTCCTTCCCCAGCTCTGCACGCGGGGGAGGGGGAGCCCAGGACGCCTGGGTTCCTTCCCCAGCTCTGCACGCGGGGGAGGGGAGGGGAGGGGGAGCCCAGGACGCCTGGGTTCCTTCCCCAGCTCTGCACGCGGGGGAGGGGAGGGGAGGGGAGGGGGAGCCCAGGACGCCTGGGTTCCTTCCCCAGCTCTGCACGCGGGGGAGGGGAGGGGGAGCCCAGGACGCCTGGGGCAGGACTCCGGGGACAGACCCCGACTCCAGCAGCAAAAGGACGCCCCCCAGCCCCCCACTCACCCGGGCTCCTCCCCGCGCGCCGGCGACTCGGCCTCTCGCGACGCGCCGCTCCGGCCGGGAGGGGGAGGGGGGAGCGCGTCGCAGCGCGCAGGCGCGGGCCGGGGACTCCAGCTCCCGGCCTTCCCCGCGCGCCGCACTACAGCTCCCGGCACCCCCTGCGCGGGCACCCCGGAGGCCGCTGGGGGATGTAGTCCGGGCGGTTCAGGCTCCGCCCCCTGCAGGGCCCTGCCCGTGGGGCTGTTTGCGGGGGCCACTGCCCCCCCCCATGTGACAGTCCCGCCCTGCGGCGCACTGCCCTGAGACCCCGGCCCTCCCCAGGGCATGGCCCCCTCGGGCACCCCGCTGTGCCCCCAGCTCCTCTGGCCCCATGAGCACCGCGGGGGATCCCCTCCTGCGTGTGAGCCCGGCGCCCCGAGGCCACGGTGATGGGCGGCACACGCTGCTCAGGCATCGGGCGCTGCGGGCCTCGGCACACGATAATCACCCGGGCCCAGCCCTGCGCGGCCCTAGGCCTTGGCGTAGGGTCGCCCCTGCCCCAGGATCCCGGCCCAGGAGGCCGGCCGGGCGCTCAGCCCGTGGCTCCGCTGTGCCGTGTGATGGGCTCAGGATCCGCCCACTTGCTTGGCCCTCAGAGGTGGGCACCCTGAGCCGAGGCGCGACCGATGCCGGGGTGGCAGTTCCACTCAGCGCCCTGCTGTGCCAGCCTGCTCCAGCCCAGCCTCATGCGCACAGAGCCTGAGCACCCTCTGCCCTGCACGCCCCGAGAGAGCACATCCCACTGGGCTCTCGCTCGGTGACCAAGAACGAGGGAAGAGAGCCAGGAACACACCGAGGTCCCACCCAGTCCTGTGCCCTGTCTCTGGCAGCAGCTGGCACCCAGTGCTTCCGAGGAAGGTGGAGAAAATCTGTCGGGGGCCCGGTGTGGCAGGCCAGGCTGTGCAGGGCACTGTGTAGACACAGCTTTAAACAGGGTGAAATGCCAGCATGGGGAGGGGCAAGGTAGCGCTGGGGTTGTGAGGGGGGGAAGGGGTGGGAATGGGGCAGGTAGGGAACTCACCCTCGACAGGGATGGGCTCCAGGATCCACTTCTCTTCTGCACAATGTGGGAATGAAACCCAGGGTGTGTCCAGAGCTGCCTTTTGGGGGTGGGGGTCCCAGGATCCTGACCTGCTAGGAGGAGCCTCTCCTTTGGCAGAGCCTCGAGTCTCCCATGTGATGTTCTGATCCCATGAAGCCCAGCGAGTCGGGGTCCTTAGCTCAGCAGAGGGCAAGGAGGGGACGCTTGCTGGGCTGGTATCAGCAGAGATGAGGGGTGGGAGCTTGTGTGTCCCAGGTAGCCTCTTGCAGGAATGTGCTGGCTGCGTTTCTCCCTGCAGGACATTCGGCTCCCCAGCACTTGCAGACTGGCCTGAGGCTGCTGGGACTCCGGCTGCTTTCTGATGGGGGCTCATTGCTCCCATGCAGCCTGCTCTGCCAGCACAGGGATGAGCGAGCAAGAGAAGCCAGTTTGCCCTCTGCCCTGGCTAGCTGGGATCCTTCTCCCGCTCCACAGCGGAGCAGCCCCTGATCCTGCTGAGGGCCTGGGCTGCAGCTGGCTGCTCAGACCGCGGTAGCTCCCAGGCAGGCCCCTGCCAACGCCCCAGCTTGCAGGTGGGACCAGCGGGACAAGACCACACGTGTGGGACAGAATCCCAGCCTGCTGGCTCCTCCCCGCTCCCAGCTGCTTTTTCTTGGCATTCACAGGGGTTAAGGAATTACCCAGGCAAGGGTGTGAGCACAGCCCAGCATTCCCGGCTGCTCCCCCTGCACTCGCCCAGCAGCTGGAGGACAGGGAGGACCGGAGAGTGCAGCCAGGTACAGATACAATGAGGGACAGACGCTGCTCCCAGGCCAGGGCTTGGGCCCAAGCAGCTGCTGCTCTCATTAAACCAACCCAAGAGAACAGACGCTAGGGGACGGGCCTGCCCTGGGCCCAGGGATGAACTGGAGAATGTGGGCCAACCCTGCTTCTGGGCCTGGAGCCTTCCTCTCCTGGGGAGAACCCAGAGTCCCAGCTGGTGGGTGGAACAGGGATGGCTCCGGGGTTAGATCAGTAAAGCATAGGCCCCCTGCCCTGGCACTCACTCCCCATAGGGAGCTGAGAGCTGTGGCGGCGGCTCCCCAAAGTGCCATACACCCATGGGGATTGGGGAGCCCTACTGCCAAATGCCCTGGAGAAGCCCAGCCCTCTCCTCACACACCGAGGGGCACAGGCTGTGTTCCCTGTACGTGAGCAGCCTGCAGCCTCCCCTCCCGCACGCAGCAGGGCAGCTGTCTCAGCTGCAGTCTGCAGCCAGCCCAACCTGGGCTCTGGCACAGCACCCTAGGAGCTGGCCCTGGATTTCTGTGCCCAGCTGGCACAGGCTTTGGCTGTACCTGTGAAAATAACTTCCCCAGCTCCTGGGCTGCCCGGCACCGTTCAGGTTTTGGACACGCCTGGGGGCTTGGCCAAGAACCTTGTGACATTGCAGGGGATTTGGACTTGTCATTCTGCTGAGCTGAACCACTTGGAGGATGGTGCCTGCTGGGGTCCTTCCCCCTTGGCTCCAGCCTCAGACATCTGGAGTTATGTCCTGGCCCATTAAACCTACCATCGTTGTCCTGGGCAGAGCGGGCGGCAGTGCTGGGCCTGGCAGGGGCTGGGCGCACACATGGTTAACACAGGCCCTGCTCTCTGCCGCAGCTCACATCTGGCAGGGGGAGGGCTGCTTTGCCGGGTTTGTCCCTTTTCTTCCCTCTCCTCCTTTACGCTGGAGAGAGTGCGTTTCCGCTCGGGCCGTCGGAGGCGCAGAGGCTGCGATAGAGGGGCAGAGAGAAGAGCTGCCTTGGGCCAGGCCCCCCACTTCCCTCCTCCCTGCACCCCAGTGTGGGGTGGAAGTGGGAGCTCAAAGGGGATGCTCTAGGGAGACGAAACGCACCGAGAGAGGGCGAGAGAAACGATTCCAGCACAGCCAGCACCTTGGGCTCCAGCCACTGAGGCGTCAAACCTGCCACAAGTACGTGTGAGGACGGGTGGGTGGGCTGGCAAGGCCCTGGGTGTTTGTGCTGTGGGCATCAGGGATGGTTAGCAGCTTGCCAGATGCCAGGGGCTGCCCCTGTTCAAATAGCCAAACAAAGGCAGCTCCCGGGGCCTCAGCTGGAGCTCACCTGGGATCAAGGTACACGGCTTCCCCACTGCGTGAGCTCGCCAGCAGCAGGGCACACACGCAGCCCTCAGCTTGGGCCAAAGCCCGCACTTCCAGGGGAGCGGCCCGCTCCGGAGGGCTGAGGTCTGCGGCCCTGGAGCCCAGGCTGGGAAATGGCTGTTCAGAGTTTGGCAATGCTTGTTCAGATCTCCTGCTGTCCCGTGCCGCTCCGTCTGGGCTGACAGAGGCAGGGCCAGGAGCGCTAAGCACACACCTCCGCGTTCCCTAGCACGGCTCGGAGCAGCTCTGCTCAGCCCTGCGCTCCCACAGCAGTCGCTGGCGGTGCCCGGCCTGCACTCTTCCCCGGGCAGGGCTGGCGTCAACAACCAAGGTGCCCCGGCCCTACTCAGTCCTTACACCAGACACCTGGGGCAAAGTCCCTTAAGGACAGGCAGTGCCACTTCCCGGGCACACTCTGGCATGTCTGGGGGGGCGGGGGAGTGATGCGCTTGCTTGATCCCATGCCCATTGCAGTGTTTCTCTCCAGTGTTTGCTGGGTAAGAGGATCTCGTTGCCTGGCTGTGTCACAAGAGGCCAGGGAAGGCCTGTGTCTGCATCATGTCCTTGCACCCTAGGAACCTGATGTCTCCCCCCACCCAAGGACAGGGGAAGCAGGGTGGGCACACAGTCCAGCTGCCCTTCTCCAGCTCCCCTTCCCCATGCCTATCAGGTCTTGCCTGGGCCTCTCCTCCTCTCACTCACTGGGATCTGTGCTCGTTTCAGCCCGGTCCTTAATGCTGCCTAGAATTTATGTCAGGATGTTTTGACTTACAGGCTTGATGCTTTATCGGGAAGTAAATTTACATATCCCAGGCTCCTCCTGGAGAGTTTCCAGCCTGGGCAGGAAAAAACAAAGTCCCGGTAGTAAGCGTGTAAGCGTGTGTGTGTGTGTGTGTGTGTAGCTGTGCAAGGTGGTGAGTGTGAGCTCTGCCAGCTCGGTGCACAACATGCGAGGGGTGTGTACACGTGCTTGCCTCCTTTTCCTGCCCCAGGATGGCCTGGGAAACGAACAGCTTTGTCTCAGTGGGAATTTCCTGGTTAAGGATCGTCAGCCCAGCTGAACAGACCCCCAGGAAACGCCTAACTTACCTGGAAGCCTCTTTGCCCTGGCTTATTATACAGCAGAGGGAGAGACAGACTTCCACAGTCACAGCGTGTGCGTCTCTGCACACTCAGGCACCCTTGCACACTCACCCATGTGCATGCACGAGTACACTGGCACATGCTCCCAAGCACACAGCCAAAGGGCAGCATAGGGTTAAGGAAACCAGGCCTGTCAGGGCATCACTGCTTCCCAGGGGGCTCCTCTGGAATTCTCTCTCTCCCTGACATTCTCCAGCTGATTTGCTCTGTGTCTCTATTCCTGAGAGAGGGGAAGGAGGGGGCAGGTCAGCGGGGGAGTGATGGACAGTCACGGTGGGGAGAGGCTGGGGAGCAGGGAAGAGAGCACGAGGCACCCCAGCTCCAACCCCCGCCGTGCATCCTGCGAGGGCGATGGGAGGGCACAGGCGTTGCTCAGGGAGTGTGTGCACTCAGGTCACCCTCTGCAGTGGCTAAGCTGCACTGGGAAGGCTCCTAGGCAGGGCAAGGGGGGTTGGTGCCTGGCTGAGCTCAGGTCACGGGGCCTCCCTGAGAGTCTCAGTCTGTGCCCTCTGCCCTTGCTCAGCAGCTGAGAGCGCTGGAGAGGGCCCTGTGTCCCTGCTGTGCTGGAGCCGGGGGCACCCAGCCTCCCCCACACCCTCCTTTAGAAGGTGGGGCAGGCACCTGGGGGGATGAGTGAGGGGATGGAACCTTTGCCAAGAGTACACGTGAGCTGGGATTTCCCTTCAGTGACTCTCCCGCCATCCCCAGCCCTCCCCTCCCCACCTCTGTTCCCCTTTCCCTCTGGGCTGCTCTCAGCTGTAATTAACAGGACTCAGAAACCAAATATTCTGCCCTTGAGCTCCCTCCACAAACGAGAGAGCTGAGGAATTTGCAGATGCCCTGATGTGTCTGAGTGCTCATGCAGCCCATGTGTCCCGTGCATCCAAGTGTCCCTATTCTGAGCCTGGCTTTAAAAGCAAAAGCAAATTCTGCCGTAACCACCTGACCCCAATGCCTCTGCCTTTACCTGTCCCGGCAGGGCCTGGTTTCCAGAGGCACCAGGCCAAGGGGAGCTGGGGGCACTCAGCACCTCTCTGGATTGGGCCGTGGGGGGAAAAGTGCTGCAGCACCCTGGGCTGGAGCAGCTTTAGCTAGCAATGCCTAGGCAGTGCCTATGCCACCTCTTCCCCCCCGTCCCCGGGCTGTCCAGCACGAGGCCTGTAGCTGCGGCCGTGCTCTCCACGCCAGCGCCTGGCTTCTCCGGCACGTCCCCCTGAAAAGCCTTGGATCCTGCTACCCCCATCTGCGCCTGCGTGTCTGCAGAGGGCCCTGTCCATGCCCCTCGTCACCCACTCCAGAGGGCCCGGGGGTCCCTGTGTGCCAGCCGAGCTGCTGCAGGCCAGGAGATGCCGAGGGCTCTGCCCCTCTCCCTGGCGTCGGCTGGACTCTGCCGCGACACAAAAGGGGCCGAGCAGGATAAGCACGAGGGAGAGCGTCTGCCCAGCGTGGAGCGTGGTGCCATGGGTGAATGCAAATATTGTCCTTGGCCCCATGCTGAGCACACGGTCCCAAGCTGCCAAGAGCCGCTCTCCTTCGGCTGCTGGCTCGCAGCTGGGCTCCTGCTTGCCAGAAGACTTCAATGTCTCTGGAAAAACAGGCTTTGTTTCCTTAAACCTCTTTCTGAAAAGAGACCCTGGGCAGGCTCCTGCTGAATGCTGGCAGCCAGCTGAGCCACTGGCTTCTGATCCCAGGGTGGAGGCTGGCCCCTTTGCTGCTGCCCCTTTTGTGTTCTGTGGGGAGAGGGCCTGGCCCTGACAGTGCAATGTGCCCCTTCTCGCCCACGCTGCCAGGCGTAAGCGATGACACGGGGTGCCAGATAGGGAGGTGGGGGGATAGCTGAGTGCACAGATCTGGGCTGCTTGTGGGTGCTGCTTGCATAGGGGGCCACCCCACTCTGTGGGGAGGGCTGAAGTGCCCCTCAGCTAGGGGACAGGGCGCATCCACAGGCAGAGGTGCATACCCCTCAGAGAGGGAGAGCCCCTTTCCCCATCCATTAATGCCAGACACTCCACTCCAGACACTCCAGACTCCCACTCCAGCCACTCTCCCACTGAACTCCCCCTTGGCCCTCCCTTTTCCCCTTTCCCATTCAGGGGGTTTCTTCCCTTGCAGGGAATTCCTTGCTGTGGCCTGTCCTCTGGGGCTGGAAGGGGACAAGCAGTCCTGTGTGCCTCGGCAGGGCTTGGTGGCAGCAGAGAGGCAGGTGCTAGCAAAAAGCCTCCTCTCCGAGCCCAGTACTGGGGGGCTGGGAGGAGAACAAGGGGGCTGAGCTGGGGAGATGCTGCTCCTGAGCGCCCAGCCCGCCCTGCGGCACCATGGTGCTGCTGCCCACATGGCCACTGTCCAGGGGAGGGGCATGGGAGGAGGGACGCGCCCCAATGAGAGACGCGCCCCCACCCCCAGCTCTGCCCTCTCCTGGGCCCTTGGAGCTGCTCAGGCAGGCGGCTGGTGGGACCCGGGTCTGAGGAGGGCTCTGGTGCTCGTGCGTCCCTGGGGCAGTCAGGCAAGGGGCTCGTTACGCAGGGAAGGCCTGGCCTTACCGGAGGGGGTCACTGGGGGAAGCATGCTGAGCCCATGGCGCCCTGCAGACACCTGCTAGTGACCCACCACCCCTGCCCAGTCGTTCGGTTGCCTCTGCAGGCTACAGATCTTCACAGTCATCCCCAGAGATGCCATTATCCACTTACTATTTTTCCAGTCAGCAGGCGAAGCTCGAGCGCCGTGGCCAGGGGTTCGGCAGTCATCACTCCCGACGCCAATGGCAGCAGCCTGAGGAAGGCTTGACTCAGCGTTAGACCAGTTAGCGTGCGAGCCGTGCCCCACCTTCTCCCAACCCAGGTAACTCCCTGCCCAGCGCTGAGTGCGAAGGCCCCGTGGGGACGAGCTGACACAGCATCTGCCCTCCCTGCTCCGGATTTCCCCTCGGCTTGCAGGCGAGCAGTGCCGTCCCAGGGAGCCTTATGCTTAGCTCTGCCGGAGCAGCCCCCGCCCAGCCCAGGACTCCAGGCACTTGTGTGAAGCTGTAGCAGGCCCGCCCGGGTCAGCGAGTGGCATTTGGCTCGGGGTGCTGGGCCCGATGACTCACTGTCACTAGTCCTCCTAGTGCAGCTCCTTTGGGGCTGGGGGCGAGCGGGGTTGAGGCTGTTGAGCGGGGAGGGAGGTTTGTGGCCAGGCCTCTGGCACCTGTGGGGAAGGGCTGGCTCGAGGGAAGGAACAGCTGGAGCAGCCTGCTGTGGCCAGAAGTGTTTTGTGCAAGGCCAGCACAGTGACCACGTCCTGGGCTTGCAGAGACCCAGGCCAGCACTGGGGAAGGGGAGACAGAGCCTAGAGCTGCTCCTGAAAGGGTGATGTGGATTTTAATTCATTGGAGAAGCCGGAGCTAGGGCTGCTGGGTGGGGCCGGCAGGGTCTCTCTTCCTGCCTGCCCCCTATGCAGTGGGCAGCAGCTCAGGATGTGGTGCCTGGCTCTGACCTGCCAGAAGCTCTGAGGAGCCAGAGGTGGGAGCGGCCGACCAGACCCCTTGCCCGGTGCAATGCTTCCCTAATGCCCATCCCCGTGATGGAGCTTCCACCATCTCCCCTGCCTGGTGCAGCTCACTGCCAGGCTGCTTCCCCGCTCAGGGTCTGACTTGCCCCCAGGTGACATGCTCCTGGCGCCTCTCCCTCCAGGTGGGCACGCTGCCAATCCCTTACTGCCCCACCCCACGCCAGCTGTCAGCCCCTCCTGGGCCAGGCTCATGCTCCCCATTGCAACTGGGAGGTGCCTTAAGGACAAAGAACAGCAGCTTCTTCCCCACATCATGGCTCCAGCTCCAGTTCTTGGAGCCCGGCGGCAGCATTCCCATAAACAGCCACTGCAACCAGCAGCAATGCCTGCAGCCCAGCCCGGGGCCCCACGCACTCCTGCACTTGACCCGGGGGCTGGGCCTGGGCCTGGGCGGGCATGTGCACCTGGCAACGCTTTCCTCACGGGGAAGGAGAGGCCAGAGCCTGCTCACTGCTCCTGGTGCAGTGATGGGGTGGGGTGAAGGGAGGCTGCACCCCCCCATGGGACTCTAGCCCAGTCCAAACCCACTGCAGGAAGGACAAGCTGCAGCCAGGAGACCAGCAATTACACCAACCCTGCCTGCCCTGCCTGCACTGCCAGGGCATGTACCAGGCTTGCGGGCCCTGGCAACGTGCCCACCCCAGCCTAGGGCACCCCTTAGGCCCTCAGGGCAGGGGGCTCTGGGGCCAGGAAGGGCCCTGCAGCCTCTCCAAGCTGGGCCTACCCAGGGCACCCACAGACCTTGTGACCCAGTTCTCAGCAGCTCCTTGGTGCTGCAAGGGTGGGGTTGCCAACCCTCAGGATTGACCTGGAGTCTCCAGGAATTAAAGATGAATCTTTAATTAAAGATTATGTCATGTGATTAACTCTCCAGGAATACGTCCAACCAAAACTGGCAACCCTAGGTGAGGCCAAGGCAGTCCAGACCCCCATGCCCTTCCCCACAGCTCTACAGGCTGCCTCTCCCCACACCCAGCCCAGCGGGGGGTGCACTGCGTTTCCATCTCCCCCACCCAGGAAGGCTCTGGGACAAACCCACCACTGTTCTGGGGCCTGTCCAGAGCGCCTGGCAGCTGCAGCTGGCAGGGGCTGACCTCCCCGCTGGCCTTTCCCCCAGTAGGATGGAGGGGCCCTGGACACTGAGCTGCCTGCTGCTGGCCTGCCTGCTGCTGCCCGACTCCATGCTGAGCCAGCCCAGCCGCCCCGAGGAGGAGCAGGGAGAGGCAACGCGGGCACCGTCTCACCGCCACGCTGCCAGGTTAGGGGGCAGGGGCGCCAACTCTGACGGGGCTTCCACTGGGCTCTTTTGGCTCACAGAACAGCCAGCACATGGCCTGAGCTGGAGCAGGCCCTGCCCCAGGTGGGGCAATAGGCGGTGGGGTACTCCCCAGCTGGGGCGCATGGCGGGAGGGCAGCAGCTCACCTCTCCACTGCTCAGGGGAGTGGGCTTGGGCAGGACCCTGGGGTGGCCAGCTTCCTCCACACACAGCAGATCCCAAGGGCAGCAGCTCCCCTCGCCTCCACAGTGCACCCCGGGGCAGCGCCCTCGTCCCAGAGTCGCTGAGCCTGCTTCCCAGCTCCCGCCCTGAGAGCTGCTCTCTGATTGGTACCTCCCAGGGCCGAACGGGACCCCGAGAAATATCATCGCAACCCGGATGAGCAGCCTCCCCCCTCCCAGTGTGTGCGCTGCTGCGACCCCCCCACGCACTCCTCTGCCCTGCCCCACATCAACATCACCATCCTGAAAGGTAAGAGGACCCAGCCACAGGGGGGCCTGGGACAGAATCCTGGATCCACGAGGACAGGCGAAATCCTGCTCCCCATAGCAGTGTCTGGACTGGAGGGCAGTGAGAGGCCAGAGGCTGGGGCAGAACAGAGCTCTGCGTCTCCACCTTCCCTCATAGCCTCGTCCACAAGGCGGCCAGTGCTGCCCTGCGATGCAGAGTGGGTGTCAGGTGCTCTCAGCTCATCCTGGGGCCCCTGGCACCCCTGAGTGCTGGGCAGGGGGAAATTGGCTTTTAGGGAGGGCCTGAAACACCACCTGGCCTCCATGTTACCAGGGCACCGAGCAGCATTGCACATCTGGAGCGTCTTCCCAGGACCACATGTAGGGCTGGGCTCCAGCTGCTGCCGTCACTTGTCTCCCTGGGCCACCACTTTGGTCACTGGGGCTGCTGCTCTTGGACAAACCTCATGGTTCAGTTTCTTTAGCACCACCCCCCCACAAAGGGCCAGATTTGGAAACGCTCCTTGTGCTAAAGCCAGGGGCCAGAGGCTAGAACCCCCAATCCAAGTCACTGCACAGAGCAAAGCTGGGGGTGCAGGCATCGACCAGGGAGCACCGGGGTAGCGGAGGACATGGGTCTGGGCATGGTCAGGGGACTTGGGAGCACAGGGAGCATTTTGTTCTGGCCTGGGCCCTCTCGGTATCATCCATGGGCAGAACTGGACTCAGCCTCAGCCCCAGGGCTGCAGGGAAGGGGACTCTCCTACAGCCTGGAGGGTACAGGTGGGAATCAGCCCAGAATCTGAGCAAAGACACTGGGCGTTAAAACCACTGGGCGCCTGGCACGGCTGCAAGGATGCGCTGGGCCTGCAGGGCAGCCGGAGCTGGCAGCCTGTGCGTGGAGCTGCAGGAATGCCCAGGGGGAAGCTCGGTGGCTGAGAAAGCTGGAGTCCCTGCAGAGTGGGGCTGGCAGGGCACCGAGTCTTGGGGGTGGCAACGCAGTCCAAGCAAAGCCCTGGGGGGCGGGTGGCCTCCGGGGAGAGAGCTGTATCACGTGGGGTGCTGCAGTGAGGCTGAGCAGGCTCTCGGCTCTGCTTGGGAGCCCATTTTGCTGGGCCCGGCTCACGCCCGGGGGCTGGCACTATGGCTGTCTGCTTCATCCAGCCCCGGCTGGCTGGTCTGAGTGGGCAAGGATGGTGCTGGGCTCTCCAGTGCAAACAATGTCCATCTTGCCTTGCCCAGGTGAGAAGGGGGACAGGGGCGAGCGAGGCCTGCAGGGGAAGTTTGGCAAAGCCGGATCGGCAGGCAGCAGGGGCCACATGGGGCCCAAGGGACAGAAGGGGAGCATCGGGGCCATGGGGGAGCCATGCAAAAGTCACTACGCTGCGTTCTCCGTGGGCCGCAAGAAGCCCCTGCACAGCAACGACTACTACCAGACGCTGATCTTCGACACCGAGTTTGTCAACCTCTACGGCCACTTCAACATGTTCACAGGCAGGTTCTACTGCTACGTGCCCGGCATCTACTACTTTGCGCTCAATGTGCACACCTGGAACCAGAAGGAGACCTACCTGCACATCGTGAAGAACGGGGCGGAGGTCGTGATCCTCTATGCCCAGATGAGCGACCGGAGCATCATGCAGAGCCAGAGCGTCATGCTGGAGCTGCAGGAGCAGGACGAGGTCTGGGTGCGGCTCTTCAAAGGCGAGCGGGAGAACGCCGTCTTCAGCGATGAGTACGACACCTACGTCACCTTCAGCGGCTACCTGATCAAGCACAGCGGGGAGCCCTGACCCCAGGCCTGGGCTGTCCGGCTAGTCCTCCCCCAAGGCTGACCTCGGAGCTCACCTCTCCTGCCATAACCCACTCTCCTGCTTCTCTCCTCTTCCTGGTAGCAGACCCTGTCGCAGACCACCCAGCCCTGTCATGCCTGTGCCCGCTCCCTGCTCCCCTTCCTCAGCTGGGGCACAACCCTCTCCAGGGTCAGGTGCTCTAATGCCGTCAGTGGCTGTATAAATATGGAAGTGCCCCTTCCCCCCCCCACGTGCCATGCTCAGGTAACCGGGATGAGATGTATGGGCCGGGATTCCCCAGCCTCCCTGCTGGCGTGATTTGTGATAGGAAGAGCTATTCCAGCGAGGGAAACAGGCAGATGGCACGGGCTGGTATTCATTGGGATGGGTGGGGGGGTCTCAACACAGCCACCGCAGAAGCCAGTGCTGGGGTGAGGAGCCTCCCACAGGTGTGCGCTTTGGACACATTTGCCTAGTGGCTAACAAATCCAAGTCCTGGCACACACTTTTACAGCAGTTTAATGGTGCCCCATTCTGGTACAGTTACGTGGGTGCCGACATGGCCTCACGGCAGGGGCCAGCATCCCTGGTTGAGCAGTGCTTCTTCTGTCCTTGCCCAGGAGCACCAAGGAGGCACAGGGCTCCCTGCTGGGAAGGACAGGGAAATGGCAGCTCCCTGGAGGCCTCTGCTTCATTCACAGGGACCCTAGGATTTATAGGGTGCAGAGATGCCATCTAGCAGCAGCAGGTGCTCTAGGGACCTGCCTTGCTGGCTGTGAGTGGAGCCTGGGAGCAGCGTGTATCCCCGTGCGTGCAGAGTTACACGGCTCCCAATAAACCCTCCTTCAATGAGAAGCTGGTAGATTGACCTGCTGCAGCTTCCCCTTCCCGCTCTGCTCTGCACCCCACCCACCCTCACACCGTGGCCAGGCCACCAGCGGCACAGGGTCTTGCCAGGGCATGTCTCTGTGCAGGCTCTCGGGATGCACGCCAGGGGTGGGTGCTGACAGCGGTGCTCTGCACTGGAGTCCAGCAGGCCACGAGACCCCAGCAGCTCCCCCCACTCAGGGCACAGTGCGGAATAGCCCTCACCCTGGCCCCGCGCTCCCCAGTGGCTGACGATCACCACCCTAGCTGCTCCCCCTCAGCTGGGGAGCTGCTTTCCAGCTGGCAGCGCTGGTTGCAATGGGCTTGGGCTTAGTCCCTCCTCCCTTGGTTAGTTCTGCTGGTCAGGCTTTTCACTTTTGTCGGTACTACATAGAGCAGGGCCCGGACCAGCGTGCTGCTCCCCCCGGCTCTCTGCACTGCTCTGTAACCACATTAAACGCTGAAAGGGCTGGATTTCTAGCTGGGTCTTGGCTTCAGCTCCTTTCTCTGCTTCACCCACACTCAGAGTCCCTGTGAGGGGACCCTTGGGCCTGGCTGGCTGAGCTGGGACTCTCCCTTTCCTCCATGGGAACCCTGCAAACTGCCTGAACTGGGCCAGTTGGTCTCTGGAGTAGCGGCAGGACTCCAGCCCCACAGCCCCTGCTGGGAGTGCAGGAACCTCTCTACTCTGGGGGCAGCGCCCACACACACACGCCGTTGTGCCTTCCCACTACACACCTTTGCTGCACATCCCTCCTTAGGTACATGGCCCTTGGCATCCCATGTGTGGGGGCAGGGACCCAGTGCTAGGAGCTGGGCATCGCTCTTATGCTCTTCCCTCCCCACCTGGCTGGAGACAGGGATAAAGTCCCTCCCTCCCCACTCCAAGGGGCTTCAGGCCTGCAGCCCTCCTGAAGTGACAGCTAAGCCAGGTACCTGCAGGCTTTGCCCCAAGCACGGACTGCCATGGGGAGGAAGCGCAGGGTGGCAGAGGGCAGCTTGGGAGCACGGCTGGTCCTCAGAGGAGAAGGCATCATGGGGAAGCAGGGGGACCTGGGCTCAGCCAGAAGCAGTCCCACAGGGCGACAGATGGCCAGGGAGGTGAACCTTGTAGCGGCACAGGGCCACTCCAGATACAAGTTGGAGTAAGGATACGTGGTGCTGGGGGAGGCCCGGACACATGCAGGGACAGGATGATGCCAAGGAGATGGGGGACAGGCACACGCAGTGGCAGGGCGAGGAGTACTGCACAACCATTGGGCAGAGCTAGGGAGGGGGTGTGCATTGGCGTTGAAAGTTTGTAGCCACAATATCAAGAGGTAACCTATTTCCCCTTGTTTTTTCCTACCCCCCCCCCCAGACGTTTTTGTTAAACCCTGGATTTATGCTGGAAATGGCCCACCTTGATTATCATACACATTGTAAGGAGAGTGGTCACTTTAGATAAGCTATTACCAGCAGGAGAGGGGGATGGGAGGAGGTATTGGTTCATGGTCTCTGTGTATATAATGTCTTCTGCAGTTTCCACAGTATGCATCCGATGCAGTGAGCTGTAGCTCACGAAAGCTCATGCTCAAATAAATTGGTTAGTCTCTAAGGTGCCACAAGTCCTCCTGTTCTTTTTGCGAATACAGACTAACACTTCTGTTACTCTGAAACCTGAAATACCAAGAGTGGCAGCTAAGCTCTGGGTGCCTAGCCTGGACCCCTGGAGCTCCTTTGCTGATCTGAGAACCAGGTCCTGGTGCCTGTGGCTGGGCTCAGCACAGGACTCCCTGCTGCCGGTGCTTGGCCTTGGCAGCTGAGCAGAGAGCAGGGGCAGCCCTGCTGTCCTGGGCTGGGTGGGTCCTTGGAAGCCGGGGGATGGGCCAGGCAGCTGGCTGGGGGTGGCCTTCCAAGAATAATATTGGGAGAGGCGTTCTGGATCAGAGCAGGGATGAGGTCACGCGTCACGCACGCCAGAGTCTGCCTCATGGGGCCAGGGAAAACATGCCAGGAGCAGCCTCTGGAGTCACGTGTGGTCACAACGTCATTCTCCCTAGCACACACACTTAGGAACCTGCCCCTCCTGGGCCTTAGTTGTATCCAGAACCAACTCTGGGCCAACTGACCAATTCTTCAGTAGCCGTAAACTTAGAAGCCCTTTCTGTCTGCTCCACAGACAAAAGCCTCCTTCATTGGGCACATTGCTATTTGCAACAGACAAACAACTGGAAACAGTTTTTCCTTCAACAGATAAACTGATGCTTTCCACAAATAGTGTCTCACTGCACTGATTACAGAGGGGCTGCCGGGTTAGTCGGTATCGGCAAAACTACGAGGAGTCCTTGTGGCACCTCAGACTACCACATTTATTTGGGCAGGAGCTTTCGTGGGCTAGAACCCACTTCATCAGATGCATGGAGAGGAAAATACAGGAGCAGGTATAAATACACAGCACAGGAAAAGATGGGAATTGCCCTACCGAGTGGGGGGTCAGTGCTAAGGAGGCCAATTCAGTTAGGGTGGATGTGGCCCATTCTCAACAGCTGACAAGACGGGGTGAGTATCAACAGAGGGAAAATTACTTTTTGTCGTGACCAAGCCACTCCCAGTCTCTATTCAGGCCTAATTTCCCTGAGCCCTAGCCAATGCCAGATTCACTTCTGAGATACCAGACAGACACTCAGCAATTTCTTCCACATATGCACTGGCTTTTTGCACAGATAAACGGCCATCTTTCTCAGACAAGAATTCGGAGAAACCCTCCATAGGTAAATCCTTGCCCCTAGCAGACACAGGTTCAAGATTATTTCTTTCCTGTGACTGATTTATGTCAACCTGACGGAACAAAGCTTTAATATCATCCCCAATCAAAAGATCCTTAGGCAATAACTTCCTTACACCAGCTATAACTTCATGTTTAACACCATTGCATTCAAGATGGATTCTGGCTGAAGGCACACTTACAGTGAACTCATAATGACAAGTTTCAGAGTAGCATTTTCGCTGGGTCTGCTTCCTTATCACTGGCAATTAACAGATTTTTTCAGTTCCTGCTCTGGGGCCTTTTTCTTAAAAGACAACCCCTGCTGTCAGCACAATTCTTCCAGGCTTTTTCTGTCAGGATCTTGATCAGGGGTCACTCACTGTGTCATGGAGTCCCCGGGCGATGCTCTGGAACTGCTCCCCATGAAGCCAGTCAGGACTCTGGGGAAGTCTCCTTTCTGTGAGCAGCCTGTCTGGGGGACACCCAGCTCACACAGCTTCCACCTTCCTGGGTCTGACCTTGGAGCATTCAGCATGCTCTGCCCCTCCCTGCGCTTCCCACAGCGAGTCCACCCAGGCGGGGTCTTGGGGAAGCCAGAGGGTCCTGCACCCCAACTTTGCAGTCAGATGCGACTCTCAGCCAGCCAGTAAAACAGATTTATTAGATGACAGGAACACGGTTTAACACAGAGCTTGCAGGTACAGAGAACAGGACCCTTCAGCTGGGTCCATTTTGGGGGGCAGTGAGCCAGACAACCACGTCTGCACTTCACTCCATGTCCCAGCCAGCCCCAAACAAACTCCCTCCAGCCCCTCCTCCTCTGGGCTTTCCCCTTTCCTGGGCCAGGAGGTCACCTGATTCCTTTGTTCTCCAACCCTTTAGCTCTCACCTGGCAGGGGGAAGGGCCCAGGCCATCATTTGCCAGGAAACAGGGTGTCTGCCTTTCTCTGTGTCCAGACCCCTGCACACCCCTGCCTTCTAGGGATCTGCAATGATCATACACCCTTACCCCACCACCTAGATACTTAAGAACTGCATAGGGGAAACTGAGGCACCCCCACAATATTCAGAGGAAACATTAAGAACAGTCCCACTTCGTCACACACTGTTACTGACTTTTAACCCTTAAACTCTCTAATATCAAAATTAATTTTTGACAAGCGTGTGGTTCTGATCCAAAAACCCAATTAACCTGTGGTAATGCGTATCCAAGCACGACTACGCCACTGTGACCGGGGTCCTAGTGGGGAGCGAGCTGTGGTCACTCAATTAGGGTGACCTGCAAAGAAAGAATGGGGCAGACAATCCCCATAAAGCTGGTGGATATTCCAATACTTAGATTTACTAAGCCAGCTAAAACAGCTTCTTTATTACCTTACTGGTTACTCACAAGTCCAAACAACACACTTCCCTTAAAGTGATCCAGCCTCAGGCCTCCATCCAGGTACCCACGTCAAATATGAAAATTTCTGTAAATCTTATTTCATCATATAAAATAAAAGGTTCTACCAATCCCAAAGAATCAGACATGTTACCTAGAATCATAGAATATCAGGGTTGGAAGGGACCTCAGGAGATCATCTAGTCCAACCCCCTGCTCAAAGCAGGACCGATCCCCAACTAAATCATCCCAGCCAGGGCTTTGTCAAGCCTGATCTTAAAAATATCTAAGGAAGGAGATTCCATCATCTCCCTAGGTAACGCATTCCAGTGTTTCACCACCCTCCTAGTGAAAAAGTTTTTCCTAATATCCAACCTAAACCTCCCCCACTGCAACTTGAGACCATTACTCCTTGTTCTGTCATCTGCTACCACTGAGAACAGTCTAGATCCATCCTCTTTGGAACCCCCTTTCAGGTAGTTGAAAGCAGCTATCAAATCCCCCCTCATTCTTCTCTTCCGCAGACTAAACAATCCCAGTTCCCGCAGCCTCTCCTCATGAGTCATGTGTTCCAGTCCCCTAATCATTTTTGTTGCCCTCCGCTGGACGCTTTCCAATTTTTCCACATCCTTCTTGTAGTGTGGGGCCCAAAACTGGACACAGTACTCCAAATGAGGCCTCACCAATGTCGAATAGAGGGGAATGATCATGTCCCTCGATCTGCTGGCAATGCCTCTACGTATACATCCCAAAATGCCATTGGCCTTCTTGGCAACAAGGGCACACTGTTGACTCATATCCAGCTTCTTGTCCACTGTAACCCCAAGGTCCTTCTCTGCAGAACTGCTGCCGAGCCATTCGGTCCCTAGTCTGTAGCGGTGCATGGGATTCTTCCGTCCTAAGTGCAGGACTCTGCACTTGTCCTTGTTGAACCTCATCAGATTTCTTTTGGCCCAATCCTCCAATTTGTCTAGGTCCCTCTGTATCCTATCCCTACCCTCCAGCGTATCTACCTCTTCTCCCAGTTTAGTGTCATCTGCAAACTTGCTGAGGGTGCAATCCACACCATCCTCCAGATCATTTATGAAGATATTGAACAAACCGGCCTGAGGACCAACCCTTGGGGCACTCCACTTGATACCAGCTGCCAACTAGACATGGAGCCATTGATCACTACCCATTGAGCCCGACAATCTAGCCAACTTTCTATCCACCTTATAGTCCATTCATCAAGCCCATACTTCTTTAACTTGCTGGCAAGAATACTGTGGGAGACCGTGTCAAAAGCTTTGCTAAAGTCAAGGAACAACACGTCCACCGCTTTCCCCTCATCCACAGAGCCAGTTATCTCATCATAGAAGGCAATTAGATTAGTCAGGCATGACTTGCCCTTGGTGAATCCATGCTGACTGTTCCTGATCACTTTCCTCTCCTCTAAGTGCTTCAGAATTGATTCCTTGAGGAATCTGCTCCATGATTTTTCCAGGGACTGAGGTGAGGCTGACTGGCCTGTAGTTCCCAGAATCCTCCTTCTTTCCTTTTTTAAAGATGGGCACTACATTAGCCTTTTTCCAGTCGACCGGGACTTCCCCGGATCGCCATGAGTTTTCAAAGATAATGGCCAATGGCTCCGCAATCGCATCTGCCAACTCTTTTAGCACTCTCGGATGCAGCGCATCCGGCCCCATGGACTTGTGCTCGTCCAGCTTTTCTAAATAGTCCCGAACCACTTCTTTCTCCACAGAGGGCTGGTCACCTCCTCCCCATGCTGTGCTGCCCAGTGCAGTAGTCTGGGAGCTGACCCTTGTTCATGAAGACAGAGGCAAAAAAAAGCACTGAGTACATTAGCTTTTTCCACATCCTCTGTCACTAGGTTGCCTCTCTCATTCAGTAAGGCCCACACTTTCCTTGACTTTATTCTTGTTGCTAACATACCTGAAGAAACCCTTCTTGTTACTCTTAATGTCTCTTGCTCGCTGCAACTCCAGGTGTGATTTGGCCTTCCTGATTTCACTCCTGCATCGCCGAGCAATATTTTTATACTCATCCCTGGTCATTTGTCCAATCTTCCATTTCTTGTAAGCTTCTTTTTTGTGTTCAAGATCAGCAAGGATTTCACTGTTAAGCCAAGCTGGTCGCCTGCCATATTTACTATTCTTTCTACACATTGGGATGGTTTGTCCCTGTAACCTCAATAAAGATTCTTTAAAATACAGCCAGCTCTCCTGGACTCCTTTCCCCCTCATGTTATTCTCCCAGGGGATCTTGCCCATCAGTTCCCGGAGGGAATCAAAGTCTGCTTTTCTGAAGTCCAGGGTCCGTATTCTGCTGCTCTCCTTTCTTCCCTGTGTCAGGAACCTGAACTCAACCATCTCATGATCACTGCCTCCCAGGTTCCCATCCACTTTAGCTTCCCCTACTAATTCTTCCCGGTTTGTGAGTAGCAGGTCAAGAAGAGCTCTGCCCCTAGTTGGTTCCTCCAGCACTTGCACCAGGAAATTGTCCCCTATCCTTTCCAAAAACTTCTTGGATTGTCTGTGCACCGCTGTATTGCTCTCCCAGCAGATATCAGGGTGATTGAAGTCTCCCATGAGAACCATGCGATCTAGTAACTTCTGTGAGTTGCCGGAAGAAAGCCTCGTCCACCTCATCCCCCTGGTCCGGTGGTCTATAGCGGACTCCCACCACGACATCACCCTTGTTGCTCACACTTCTCAACTTAATCCAGAGACTCTCAGGTTTTTCTGCAGTTTCATACTGGAACTCTGAGCAGTCATACTGCTCCCTTACATACAGTGCAACTCCCCCACCTTTTCTGCCCTGCCTGTCCTTCCTGAACAGTTTATATCCATCCATGACAGTACTCCAGTCATGTGAGTTATCCCACCAAGTCTCTGTTATTCCAATCACGTCATAATTCCTTGACTGTGCCAGGACTTCCAGTTCTCCCTGCTTGTTTCCCAGGCCTCCCAGGTTATTGAATATTCCAGATCTTACCCAAATACATGCTACAGCCAATTCTTATCAACTAAACTAAACTTTTGTTTCTTAATAAAGAGAGAGTATGATTAAAAGATC
The DNA here is from genome assembly GCF_965140285.1 of Lepidochelys kempii. Lineage (NCBI taxonomy): Eukaryota > Metazoa > Chordata > Testudines > Cheloniidae > Lepidochelys > Lepidochelys kempii. Next base: position 1,386,750 of record NC_136393.1, read on the forward strand.
AATATACAGACAGGTTTCGGAGTAGCAGCCGTGTTCGTCTGTATCTGCAAAAAGAAGAGGAGGACTTGTGACACCCTGGAGACGAACACATTTATTTGAGCATAAGCTTTCATGGGCTACAGCTCACTCCATCGGGTGCATAGGATGGAACATATAGTAAGAAGATATATATACATACGGAGAACATGAAAAGATGGAAGTAGCCATGCCAACGGTAAGAGGCTAATTAATTAAGATGAGCTATTATCATCAGGAGAAAAAAAACAAAACCCTCCAAGGTTCCTCTCCAAGGTGTCACAAGTCGTCCTCTTCTTTTTGCAGATACAGACGAACACGGCTGCTACTCCGAAACCTGTCTGTATATTGATCTTTTAATCATACTCTCTCTGTATGTATATATATCTTCTTACTACATGTTCCCTCCTATGCATCCGATGAAGTGAGCTGTAGCCTATGAAAGCTCACGCTCAAATAAATGTGTTCGTCTCTAAGGTGCCACAAGTCCTCCTGTTCTTTTTGAATAGACAGACAGACATGAGTTCAATTCATTGAGGTGCAGATTCATAGCAGAGATGGTGAGCTTTGTAGTTGCACAGAGTTCTTTCAGAAATAGTTCACAGGTTATAGTCCAATGTCCAAATCTCATATTCAGGGCATACCAGCATAGCTCGGACCTCAGTCTTGTGACTCAAACTTCCCCTGACGAAGCCTAAGCAGATCTGAGATGACTGAATCAGGACCCAAGGATCTTTTATACCATTTCATGTCCTCTTTGAGAAGTTGGAATTTCCTTGGGGAACAAAAGGTAATTAGGATGCCTTTGAAGGAGGTCCACCACCAGTAACATAAGGCCCTTTGTTTGTTCCTCCACTATTCACAGTACATTTCAAAGAGAGATGAACACGAGATATCCCGTGTTTACAATTCATTTTAATGCTAGGGTGTTCTTTTGATCTCTGAACTATCAGAATACAGCATAGAGAGGGACTGTTGATTACATTGTATGATTTGTACATTGTATGATTTACATTGTACATTGATTGTATATGTATGACTCTGCTCATACATATGTAAATACACAAAAACACAAACATTATCTCCCCACATGTCTTTTGAGGGTTATTTATTTTGCAGGATGTTTAACCGTTTCTGGCTATGCATCACGGACCTGTTCCCAGGAACATTAAAAAGAAATCCAAACACGACTTCTGTGGGCAAAGCTGTGTCTTTAAAGGGCCATTGCCAGCGAAAGCCAGGCTGCAAACACTGGCTTTGACACACCAAGCAGCTGTCTCTCCAGTGTTTCCTAAAATAGCCCCAAGAAGAGCTGTTTTAAAGCAAACACGTTTCCTGGCAGCATATGAGCCAACGCTGCTGCACCGAGGACCCGCAATGCTGACTTCAGGGGTGCCCACTGGCTGAGCTGAGAGAGCCTCTCAAGCCCCAGGCCCTGCTCTGCCAGACACCCGGAGTGATTCTGGACAAATCCTCAGTTGCCAGATGGACCCCAGGGATCACAGCCCTGCCCTACTGCACAGGGGGAGGGGAACATGAAATACCGCAAAATGCCCAGACTCTACGGTGATGGGGGTCGGGGTGGGGGCAGATAATTACCCGAGAAGACAGAGGGATTTTTTAAAAATCTCATGCATTGTCTATTCCCGGAGAAGGCTAGGAGCTCCCATAGGGTCCTACCAACCCCGGCCACTGTGCTGAGCCTGCAGCCAGAGAGGGCAGGAGGGACAAGGCTGAGAAACAGACTCGCCAACTCCCGACAAATGGCTGCTCCTGGTTCACTGTCCGTGGGGAGCCTGGTGCAGAAAAGGGGGTGCTGTCCTGAGCCAGGAGCCTGTCTGTGGAACCGCGCTGGCTAGTGCCAAGGCCTGACGGCAGCTCTCAGGGGGAAGGCTTGCCTCTCCCCTGCCTGTCCCCCCCGCCTTTCCCCTGCCTGTCTCACCTTTCTCTCCCCCGCCTTTCCCCTGCCTATCTCCCCTGCCTTTCCCCTGCCTGTCTCCCCTTTCTCTCCCCCACCTTTCCCCCGCCTGTCTCACCTGTCTCTCCCCCGCCTTTCTCCTGCCTGTCTCTCCCCCGCCTTTCTCATCTCCCTGTCTCCAGCCTGTCTCACTTTTAGTCTGTCAGAGCAGGGCGGTGGCCACCTGTTCCCCTTCAGGCAGCTGAGGTTGGGAGAGGGGGGCAGAGGGGCAGGGAGGGGGGAGGTAACAAGGGGGGCAGAGGGGCAGGGAGGGGGAGGTAAGAAGGGGTGTCACAGAGTCCCCGGGCGATGCTCTGGAACTGCTCCCCATGAAGCCAGGCAGGACTCTGGGGAAGTCTCCTCTCTGGGAGCAGCCTGTCTGCCGGACACACAGCTCACCCAGCTTCCACCTTCCTGGGTCTGACCTCGGAGCATTCAGCCTCCTCTGCCCCTCCCTGCGCTTCCCACAGCAAGTCCACCCAGGCGGGCTCCTGGGGAAGCCAGAGGGTCCTGCCCCCCAACTCCGCAGTCAGACGGGACTCTCAGCCAGCCAGGAAAACAGAAGGTTTATTAGACGACAGGAACATGGTCTAACACAGAGCTTGTAGGTGCAGAGAACGGGACCCCTCAGCTGGGTCCATTTTGGGGGGCAGGGAGCCAGACAACCACGTCTGCACTTCACTCCATGTCCCAGCCAGCCCCAAACTGAAACTCCCTCCACCCCCTCCTCCTCTGGGCTTTGTTCCTTTCCCGGGCCAGGAGTTCACCTGATTCCTTTGTTCTCCAACCCTTTAGGTCTGGGGGGAAGGGCCAGGCCATCAGTTGCCAGGAAACAGGGTGTTGGCCATTCTCTGTGTCCACACCCCTGCCCTCTAGGGCTATTTAAGAACTGCATAGGGGAAACTGAGGCACCCCCACAGTATTCAGAGGAAACATTAAGAACAGTCGCACTTCGTCACAGGGGGGCAGAGGGAAAGTCCCCCCGCCCCCCAGGGCTCCTATCAGGGACCTTAAACTAGATGATCTGGAGCCCGCGGGCCATGGGCTGGGCGGGGAGCAGGGGCCCCGGGCCCAGCCCGCTGCAGCCACCGCCGGGCCGGCCCCGCCGCCGCGATTGGCTGGAGCCGGAGCCGGGCCGAGCAGGGGCCGGGCCAGCGCCATGTGACGGGGCGGGAGCGGAGCCGAGCCGGGCCGGGAGATGGACGGAGCGCGGCGGGATGGAGCCAAGAGCGGGGAGAAGAGGGAGAGAGAGCCGGAGCCGGAGGCGAAGGGGGGGGAGCAGAGGAGGTGAGCCGAGCCGAGCCGAGCCGGGCCGGTCCCTGGGGTCGGTGGCGCTGCCTGTGCCCCATGGCCCGGGGGGGGGGGATCTGTGCCGGGGGAGTGTGTGTGGGTGTCCATGGGGGGTGCATTGCCCGTGCCGGGGGGGGCGGGATCTGTGCGGGGGGGGCGCATTGCCCGTGCCAAGGGGGGGCGTGCATTGCCCGTGCCGGGGGGGCGGGATCTGTGCGGGGGGGGTGCATTGCCCGTGCCGGGGGGGCGGGATCTGTGCGGGGGGGGGTGCATTGCCCGTGCCGGGGGGGCGGGATCTGTGCGGGGGGGGTGCATTGCCCGTGCCGGGGGGGCGGGATCTGTGCGGGGGGGGTGCATTGCCCGTGCCGGGGGGGGGTGCATTGCCCGTGCCGGGGGGGGGCGGGATCTGTGCGGGGGGGGGCGCATTGCCCGTGCCAAGGGGGGCCGTGCATTGCCCGTGCCGGGGGGGCGGGATCTGTGCGGGGGGGGTGCATTGCCCGTGCCGGGGGGGCGGGATCTGTGCGGGGGGGGTGCATTGCCCGTGCCGGGGGGGCGGGATCTGTGCGGGGGGGGGGGCGCATTGCCCGTGCCAAGGGGGGGCGTGCATTGCCCGTGCCGGGGGGGCGGGATCTGTGCGGGGGGGTGCATTGCCCGTGCCGGGGGGGCGGGATCTGTGCGGGGGGCGTGCATTGCCCGTGCCGGGGGGGCGGGATCTGTGCGGGGGGGTGCATTGCCCGTGCCGGGGGGGCGGGATCTGTGCGGGGGGGGTGCATTGCCCGTGCCGGGGGGGGGGGGCGCATTGCCCGTGCCGGGGGCTCTCTGGCACTGTGTTCTTCTCTGTTTTCTCGGCGCCCTGCTGCTGCTTCCCACCTTGGTTTCACTTTCTCTTTCACTCTCCCTGCCGAGCGGCATCTTGGTTTGGCTTTTGTCCCCCTCTGCCTCCTAGCCTGAGCTGTGTCCCTGGGCCCCTGGCCCAGCAGCAGCCTCACCGCAGGGCCTGCTGCCCAGAGCACCCCTTCCTTTACCCCTCTCAGTGCTGGAGTTACCGCCCTGAAATGAAAATAACCCAGCACCGTCCCCTTTCCCTCCAGGGCAACCCCCCCACAAGGCATCTCCAGCCCCCCCCCCCAGCCAACTCCAGCCCCAGCTGGCAACAGCCTCTCTCGGTGTGGGACAGCGAATACTGAGGCCATCCCAGGTCTGGGCCACTCAGACCTGCTCTCACCCGTGCCCTGCGTGTGCACGGTGGCGGGCAGACAGCTAGCTGCTGTATTTTCAGCAGTTTGTTCGGTCATTGCCAAAGCTGCGGAAGTGGGACCGCTGCAGCGTCTTTGGCTGGATCCAGAAACTCTTACCATTAGCGAGCCCCCTGTGTTGTGAGAAAAATGCAAATCTGAAGGCCCACACACCGCCTCCTGCCTCCCAGCAGATTACGTTAGTTTCCTGGCGAAGCCATAAAATAATCCAGCCAGGCCAGTCAAAGACCAGCTGGGTGGTAACCTCGCGCTGGCCTGGCTCTGCTGAGCAGGTCCCCAGGCACAGGGTCCTGTCTCTCTCCCTCCTCCCGCGGCTAGGGCCCAGGCCGAATGGGGAAGCAGGAGTTTTGCTGGTTCAGGGTGCAGCCTCCTCTCATGTCCCACCCCTCCTGGTGTTCCCACTGCAGTCCCATCGCTCCTGCCCGGCCCCCAGCTGAGAGCCTCTGGCGCAAACTCCCCATCGGAGGGGAACAGAAGGTCCCCGTGTGAGCAAGGGGCATTTGCTGGGCGGCTGGGGGTGCGTGGATGGGGCGGGCAGGACGCCACGCCTGGCTCCTGTGGCCCTGGGAGTTCCTTTGCAGTCTCCCAGCCACCCCCACGCCGCCTCGCCCTGACGCTGCTTGGCTGGCGAGATCAGAGGAGCTAGCAGACCAGCGTGCGCACTCCTGTTCCCGGCTGAGCGGGTGACGTTAGACGCAGAGCCCAGCAGGCAAGAGCCCATTAGCCAAGGCAAGAACTTTCCACCACCCGGAACAAACACGAGGCACCAGGCAGGGCTCCCCCTGCTCAGAAATGGCTTCTGCCCAGTCTGCTCTCAGCCCAGGCTGCCCGAGGGGGAAACGCAGCCCCTGCCTCAGTTTCCCTTGCCCTAGCAAGGTACCTCATCCCTCCCACTCACCAGTCCAGTCTGTCCAGCTTTCCCAGGCTTGGCTCAGGAGCCTGTCCCCCGGCACAGAGACCTCCTCCAGCCAGGCTCCCTAGGAGCCAGCGTGTTCTGAGGGAAGGCTACTTATGAATGACCATCCTGGTAACCTTCCCAGCATGCTTTGCTTTGCCTGCATTTCCCAGGGTCCTGCTGGAACTAGCTGTCCCAGAATGCTTTGTTTCTGAGCTGAATCTGGGCCTTGACTCCCGCTTAAAGGGCCAGCTCACACAGCAGTGGGCTCCCGCTGGTGGTGCGTGCATGTCCCAGCCCCGGTGAGCTGTGCTGGGTTCCCCCCAAAATGCCGGGTCTTCCTTCCTTCCATGGAGTGTGGGGCTCTAGTGAGGTGTGAGCCACAGGCTCTTTGCCCCAGGCCCCCTAGTCTCTGCAAGGGTGTCCTTGATTCTCTTCTGCAGTTTCCTGCCTGCCTTGGAGAGCCAAGGAACCACCATCCTCCACAAGACAGTCTGCTACGCCCCCCACCCCCTGCCAGGTAAGAGCCCAGCCAGGTGTGCAACACACCAAGCCTCATCTGCCACGGATGCTGGTGCAGCCGCGGTGCCATGGTGCCGCGAGTGAGGGCTATGCTCCCCTGGCTGAGTGTTAACGACCGGCAATCTTTGGCCTTCTCTCCTTCTCCCAGCGAGGCAGTTTGATCAGAACACCACGGAGCCGATCAGCTTCTACCTGTCCAGCCTGGAGGAGCTGCTGGCATGGAAACCCACCAGTGATGATGACTTCAACGTTGCCACGATGCCACTGGCTAACCGGGAACCTCCACTCCACAGCAAGAGACCTCGAACGCTGGTGTGCCACGACATGAAGAATGGGTACCTGGAGGACAGGTAGGATCCTCTTCACGGCTCTCAGAACGGAGCACAGCATGCTGGGCACGTGGGCCTCTGCTGATGGGACTCGGCATTTACCCAGCACTTCACGCTTCCAGAACTTTAATTGCAGCGGCCCTGGGCGGCGGGTCAGGAACAGCCTTCCCCTTGTCCAGAGGGACGAAAGGACTCGCCCCAGGTGCGGCAGAGCTGGAAGAGAACCTAGGAGCCTGGCTTGCTGTCCCACGGGGACCCACACTGGTCTCTGGCGAGTCTGCTGAGCGTCATGGCTGCGTGTTTGGCAGGCAGCGTGTAGTGATGCTGAGCATCGAGGCCAGCGTGACGTGTGTTGTTTGCTGTCGAGGGGAATCTTGGGTTTGCTTTCTGTCCTCTGCTTCTGTAACGCTGACAGACCCTTCTCCTCCTCTCTCGCCTCAGTGCCACGAGATGGGACAGAACACTACACCCAGCAGGTGTGTGGGTTACCGTCCGAGCTGCTTATGGGATCTGGGCAGAGACACGCTTGGGGCTAGCCTTGGCCTCCCCCAGGCTGCCTGCCTGCAGACAGCTCAGCGCCGCGGAGATGTTCTCAGTGTGCCAGGGTAGTGGAATATGTTTGTTCTGGAGCCAAGCAGAGGAGGAACCCCAGGAGCAAGTCACAGGGAGACTGAATGCTCCTTGCCCCCAGGAAGAACGGGCTGTCTCCCAATCAGGTCGGAGCCTGTTTGCTCCCTGTTAATCTGCAGTGCAACTCCAGCTTCATGCTGGGGGCTCTGGCCAGTTCCTCCCGTCAGCTGGGCTGTGGGGTATGTCTCCTCATCGGATCCAGAGACCCACGGTGCAGCCTATTGAGAAACCATTTGGGCTACCGCCATTTGGATTGCTGTATCTGAGTGACCCAGCACCTTGGAACCGCGACCCTCAGAGATTGGGCATGAGCACAGGAGCCTGGTGTCCATCTTGCAGGCTTCCCCAGGCATGTTTGCACCCCTGCAGGTTTGGTGGGCGAAGCTGGAATGTCTCCACCTGCTACTGAGTGGCTCCTGAGATGGGGAGAAACTCTCCAGCTTGGCCTGGAAGCTCTTTGGAGTAGGGGCTGGCTGTGCCATGCCCAGGGCAGACCCTGATTGGAGCCCTGGGCAGCACTGCAATCGAGATAACTGATAATGTCCCGCTTGAAAACTCCCCCAGAAAGTCAGGCAATGTTTCCAGCCTCATCCCTGGAGCTCAGAGAGAAGGGGCAAACCCCTCCGCTGCAAGAGGAGGCTGAACGATTCTCTGCCACATGTCTGCACCTGCTGACACAGTACGAGCCAGCTCTCTCCCTGCTCTAGGGGAGTCTCCTGGGGGAAGAGCAGCAGCCTGGCACCTGGGGAATCGATTGTGGGGGCCGCGCCTGCCCTGGCCCCGGGTGCACGTAGCTCTCGCGCGCGCGCTCTGCGGGCATTGTTCGCCACACGTGCTCCATGGCTGCCCTGTCGGGGCTGGAGCACTGGGCCATCCCCTTCCTCTGCCCGCAGGTTCATCCAGGGCTCAGCTTCGCGGGACCCCTACGTGTTCTACCATTGGCAGTACATCGACATCTTTGTGTACTTCAGCCACCACCCTGTGACCATCCCCCCCGTCACCTGGACCAATGCCGCCCACAGGAACGGCGTCTCTGTGCTGGGTGAGGGGATGCCAGGAGAGACCAGGCGCCGCGGGTGGGGCAGGCGGGAGAACTTGTGGCTTTAACGCTGCCTGCAGGGAGAGGCTGGGAGCTCTTCTGGCACCTCCCGCTGGGCCTGCAGTACCTGGGCACGGGCTGTGGCCAGCCCGCCCCCCTTCCCCAGGGACAGGCCGGGGTTGGCAAGGGCCCACGCCTCTCGCTCACACGCGTGCAGGTATTTTGGGGACCCTGTACAGGGACCTGCCAGCGCCCCCTCTGTGGGCTGGGGCCCTGGCGCGCGGAGCAGAGAGACTGACGCTGCCATCTGTGCCCTGGCTCTAGGGACGTTCATCACCGAGTGGACTAGCGGGGGCAAGCTGTGCGAGTCGTTCCTGGCCGGGGAGGCAGCCGCGTACCACGCCGTGGCTGTGCAGCTGGGCCGCATCGCCCGTTTCTACCGCTTCGACGGCTGGCTGGTCAACATCGAGAACGCTCTGAGCGTGAGCAGAGCCGCCCATGCTGCCTCTCCCCCAGCCCTCGCTGCCCACCCTCACTGCCCCTCCCCTCCCCCCACGGACTGTCCTGCCTCCCCCAGCCCCTGGGGTGCAGGGACCCCTGACGAGGTGCCCCCGGGCGACGCCTGCTCTCTCCCTCCCCCATGCAGGAGGCAGCTGTGCGGAACCTGCCCCTCTTCCTGCGTGACCTGCGGGAGCAGCTGCGTCGGGACGTGCCAGGCGGGCTGGTGCTCTGGTATGACAGCGTCTTGCAGAGCGGGAAGCTGCAGTGGCAGAACGAGCTGAACGAGAAGAATAGGTGAGGGGGGTCCGCCGGACAGAGCAGGAGCCCCGGGCACGCAGCTGGGAGCGCAGCCCCCTCCCCTTCCCCTGGGCAGCCGGCAAAGACAGTGCAATCGGGGTGGCATCTACCAGCCGCGCAGCCTGCGGTCGCTGCCCCATGCGGGGGTGCTCAGCCACCCCCCGTGCCTGGCCCGGCCCAGCCTGTGAGCTCTGGGCATCAGCCCCATGCGTAGCAAGGCACCCTTCCCTTCTGGCTCTCGGGCAGGGGGGTGGCTACCAGCCCCACCCCCAGCAGCCGCTGCTCTGCCCAGGCCTGGCAGCTCTGATTTTCCTGCCCAAGTGCCCCCCCCAGAGCTGGGCGTGCGGCAGCGTGCCTGGGGGCTGCAGCTGGGGGCCGTCCTGTGGGGTGGGGCCCCTCCCCGGAGGGCCCGTTCTCAGGGAGGAGGGGGTGGGCCTGGGTGCGGGTGCAGTGCCCCAGCACTGTGGCTCTCCCTTTCCTAGGGTGTTTTTTGATGCCTGCGACGGCTTGTTCACGAACTACAACTGGAAGGAGGAGCACCTGGAGCGCACGGGGGCGCAGGCCGGGGAGCGCCGGACTGACATCTACGTGGGCATCGACGTCTTTGCCCGTGGGGAGGTCGTAGGCGGCGGCTTTGAGACAGACAAGGTGCCTGAGCCTGGCCTAAGGGCACCTTGGGGGCAGGGCCTCGCCCAGAGCGGGATCCTCCGGCAGGCCCCGGGCCCCGGCTGGGCTGAGCCTGGGCAGCCCCATGCAGTGAGCTGGGCTCCGGGGCAGGTGTCCCTGGAGCGTGGCTTGTGCTGGGCATCCAAGGACTGAGTGAGGCCATTGGTGCTTCCCCCCCACCCCACACTCTGCCCCCTCCCCCCGGGATCCATCCCCATCTCTCAGGGGCACGGTGCCCTGGGGGCAGGGCAGAGCACCCCTCCCCTGTGGGTGGCACCAGGCTGGCTTGCTGTGGTGCTGGCAGCCAAGGGGGTCCAGCCCCTCTCTGAGCCTCCTGCTGGCAGAGTCTGAGAAGCCACCAGCCCCTGGGGCTTATGGCTCACCCTGTCCGGGCTCGGAGCGGGGCGGGAGGGAGGGAGCGTCTCACCCCCGTGTTTCCGCAGGCTCTGCGCCTGATCTGCAAACACGGCTTTTCTGCTGCCATCTTCGCAGCCGGCTGGGTCTATGAGCACCTGGGGAAGGAGAACTTCCTGCAGAATGAGAACAGGTGAGCTTGGTGGTGCTGGGGTGGGAGCACTGGATGGGTGCCCAGGGTGGAGAGGGGGTGGAATGCATGGATGGGTACGTGGGGTATGTGGGGGGAGGTGCCCACGCAGGGAGGATGGGTGCACGGGGAGGGGGGTGCCCGGGCTTGGGGGATGTGTGTGTGTGGGAGGGGGAAGGGAACGCTGAGAAGGCCATGGAGTGTGGGGCTGCCCAGGTTAGTTGCTGCCCTATAGTGCTGGGGTGCTGGTGCCAGGCTCTGTGAAGGGCTGAGCTGTAGGGACCCCAGTGGGGTCCAGAGTTGCTGAGAGACCTGCGGGAAGGATGCTACGCCCTGGGTGGCTGCACCTTGGGCTGTGCTTCGTTCCCCCTGTGCCAGGGGCATGCTGACTGGGGGATGTCCTTGGTGCCTGGGGCTGGGGAGATGGCAGTGCTGAGCTATGCCAGGAGGGGGCATGGCTACAACCATAGAATCCTAGAATATCCGGGTGGGAAGGGACCTCAGGAGGTTGTCTAGTCCCACCCCCTGCTCAAAGGAGGACCAATCCCCAATTTTTGCCCCAGATCCCAAATGGCCCCCTCAAGGATTGAACTCACAACCCTGGGTTTAGCAGGCCACTGCTCAAACCACTGAGCTCTCCCTCCCTCCCCCCAGCCAGCCTCTCCTCTCCTCTCCATGCAGGTTCTGGGGTTTGCTGGCGGAGCTGCTGCCCACTCACAGAATCAGCACTTTGCCCTTGAGCACCTGCTTCTGTCTGGGCATGGGCACGGGGAGATTCTCAGCTGGGCAGGTGAGTGCGGGGGCGGGGAGGGCAGGTCCCAGGCCCTGGAGTGTGGGGAGATGGGCTCATGAGCAACCACCAGCGCAACTCGGGGTGCCGTGTGCAACAGGGCCCAGCCAGCGCCTGCCCCATGTCCTGGCTCATCGGGGCTGCTCTCTCCTGCAGGAGGAAGAAGTCAGGCCCTGGTACAACCTGAGTGCCCAGGAGATCCAGCCCCTCTTCATGGACCAGCAAGCAACGGGAGGAGCAGGCAGCTGGCTGCACACACGCTGCTCCCTGCAGGATGCCTGGAACGGGGGCAGCTGCCTGCTGATCGAGGGGATCATCCCGCCTGATGCGGGCCATGTGGCTGTCCGGTGAGTGCGGGTTGGGGCGTTGGGTTGGGGACACTTGGGCAGCTGGGGTGGCAAAGATCCATTTCTCTCTCACTAAAGGCTGGGGAGCCAGGGCATGGCACTGCACCAGGGAACAAGGGGGTGCGTCAGAGGGCGCACCGTCTGCTGGGCGCTGGGCCAGGAGTGGGCAGCCACAGACCTAGTTTGTGGTTCTTGTGCGCCACGTGTGAGCTCACGGTGTGTGTACACAGCCCACGGGCCAGGGTTGTGTCTCTCGTGCAGCCTGTGGCATGCATGCATGCTCAGCGGGCCAGCTGCGTGCTGTGTGTGTTGCAACCTGCCTTGTACCCCATGTAACTTACCCCCCCCTTGTCTCTCGGGGTGGATTGGGGGACACCAGCCTTTTCTCGTTCAAGATGCCAGCTCCCCCCAAACTCTTCCTGTCTCTGCTGTACAAACTGGAGGAGAAGCTGCCCGAGGTGGCGGTCGCGCTGGAACTCACCACATGGAACTCCGGCTCCTGCCATGTTGGCAACAACGTTGGTGAGGAGCCCGGCCCCTCCGCGGGGATCTCACGCTGGCGGGCAGGCTGGGAATCGGTCCGTCATGCGGCTGGAGGGTGGGATGCCTGTGACACTTCTGCTCCTCCCCAACCCCATGTGTCCTGCGCCCTCTTCCCCTGCCCTAACTGCTCTGTTCCCCCCGCAGGGGTGGCCACCCGACATCAGCCCCCGCCCCTCCCCACCCCGCCCCCTCACCTCTCCGGGCTGCTCACTGGCTGTGGACGGCAAAGCATGGCAGGTTGGATAAGGCGGTGAGTGTCCCCAGCCAGGGAGCCGTCCTGCCTCAGGCCTGAGCGGGGCCGTGGGGCTGGTCTCTCCAGCGGCCCTGCCAGTTCTCCCCTCTCTGCCTCACCCAGGTACTATGAACTGGAGCTGCGGGACTGCGCCCTGCACGACCTGTCACTGATCCTGTCACGCCACCAGCCAGGCCTAGAAGAAAGGCGCTTCTCCTGCTGCCTTGGGGAGATCCAGGTGAGGGGGCCACACGGCACAGTGCCCGGCACTGCCCACCTGCCATCCCTTGTAGCAACATCTGCCTATGGAGCCTGGGGGAGGGGAGGGGAAGGGAAAGGAGTGTCTCCGGGGAGCCCTGCCCCCTGCAGATAGTTGCAGCTGCTGCTGCCCTTCTGGGGGGGTCTGGCTGGGGGTGGGGGCAGTGCTGAGGTGAGGTGCCCTCCCCGCATGGATCCCTCCTCATGGGTGCTGCCCTGGAGAGCCCATTTCTGCCCGGGCGGGCCCTGGGCTGTGTCTAAGCACACGTCTCCCCTGCAGGTGCTGGATGCCGACAACCTGCGCTCCTCGCTGCCCCGAGTGCCCAGCCTCGAGGCCTCCCAGGTGCTGTGGCACAAGGGGCCTGGCACAAACCAGCTCTCCCTCAGCCTCACCTTGCGCTGGTCCTACCCCTCCAGCCAAGCCCGCTGCTTCCGGATCCACTGCCAGGGCACGGCACGCCCTAGGGGCCAGGTGCTGCCCCTGCCAGAGCAGCTCCTCGGGGTGGCACACAACACCCTCTACCGTGTGGTGGGCCTGGCACTGCCAGAGCCGCCCCCCAAGGAGTCCTGCCATGTGGAGTTCTTCGTAGAGCCGGTTCCGAACGAAGGGGCTGCCGTGGAGCGTTCCAGATGGGGGCGGCTGGTTCTGGTCTATTCCGACCCAGCCAGCACGAGCACCTATTAAATGTGACCTTTGGCACAGTGCCACGGCTCTCGGCCTTCGAGTTGGGCATTCGTGGGGGAGCGCAGGGCTGGCCTGGGGGCATGATGGGGGGGCAGTGGCAGAGCTGGGGGGTGCTCTGGATGGGAATAGCAGAGATCTTGGGTAGCCCCGACCTGGCTCCTCTCCAATCTTGTCCCATTGGAAGGGCTCCTGGCCAGCTGCTGGCATCACCGCTCGGGCAGCCGCCTCGCCCAGCCTGGGGCTGGGACTGAACCCTGCACTGCTGGGGTGAGCCACGGGGGGGCAGCAGAGTCCCACGTTGGCTGGCAAGGGGCCGCTGGGGAGCCCAGGGCTGCTCAACCCCCCTTTCCCTGGAGCTGCTGGGCAGCGAAGTGGGGAACCTGGGCAGAGCCCGGCTGGAGCCAGACCCTGCCCTGCTCCGTTCACACTGCCTGCTCCCGGCATCGCCTGGCCCGGCCGGGTGCTACAGCCTGACCGCGCCGCCTGCGGCTTTTCACACCAGGCCCGGGTGCTCTGCCTGCGTGGGGAGGGGGACTGCCCCCGGCTGGTCAGGTGGCTGCTGGGGCATGGCCCTGCATGTAGCACATGCCTGGCAGCCAGCTGCGGGCCCACCTCCCTGCTCCTTTGCACCCCCGGGTCTGGTGGCGCTGGGCAGCGGGTCCTGGAAGAGCCCAGAGCCAGCAGTGGCTCTGGGTCCCTCAGCCCCCAAAGGCCCAGGCAGCCCCACTCTTCAGTTCTCTGCGCTGCTGGCGGCTGGGCTCCAGGAAGGGCATGGTTGAGCCTGCCTGGGATAGCCATGGCTGCCGGCTGCAAGGGGCGGGCGCGGTGAATGGTTGTGGGCCGGCAGGGCTGCTCCTGGTCCTGAGCTGCTGTACGCCACGTGCTGGGTACGGTGCGGGGAGATAGCCAGTGCCCGTCCCCGGCTGGGGTCTAGCTCAGATAACGTGCAAGCTCCATGGAACAGCTGAGCGAGTGCAGAGGTGGCTGCAGCTGCTTGTTGCAGGGCAGTGGTTCTCTAAGGCTGGCTCCCTGGATGCTTTGAGGAGAGGAATTGACAGTGGCGATTATTTCCTCACAGGCTCGTGAACGAGCGAATAGCAGGCAGGGGGGTAGCGATGCTGCAACGCCAGGTTCACCAGCTCAGCTCCCTGCGCCGGTGGGCCCCAAGCTTACGGCCAGGAACATTCATACGGTGGCATTGGAACTGCTGCTGGGCCGAGTGGAATCGCCCTGAACTAAACCAGCAGACTGGGTGAATAACGAAGGGCTCAGTGTGGCAGGCCGTGCCTGCCAGGCTGGGGGTTTATGTGGAAGGGAGCAATTCGCCGGCTCTTACCCCGGGAGGCTTTTAGTTCTTTATGGCGCTTTGCTCTGCTTTACCCACCCCGTGCAGCCTGGGCTGTGCTGAGGGGCCTCCCTCCCCTGGTGCCTGAGCCCCACGACCTGGGGGGAGCTTGTGCCCCACAGGTCTGCCTGGAGTGCGTTCTTGCTGAAGCAGGAAGCCCTGTGGCTAGGAAGAGACTGGCAGAGGCAATGGCTTGGAGCCCTGCTAGGCTGCCTGTTGTGGGGGTCTCACAGTCCAGCCCCGCCGGCAGGCAGGGATAAGGGGCAGAACATGATGCTTACCCAGCTGTACAGTGCGACCCACAGAGGTGCTGCAGGAGCTCGAGTCTGGTGCACGGAGGTGCCTGTGGGCAGAGTGGCGGGGTGGTAGAGTTCCCCCCTTGGGCCCCAGCCCGCTCTGCGCATTTAGGCTGTGCGCTAGACGTCCCAGGAACACGCGTTTGCCAGTCACAGGTCAGCCTGGCCCTGAGCGGCGAGGGCAGACTTCCTAGTACCCCAAGCAGGGGTCACACAAATACTGGGGGGGGGCACCGCTGGGGCTATGACAGCAGCGCTGGATGGCAGCAGGGCTGGCTGGGTAGGGGGCTCCTGGGGCTTAGGTTCAAGGCAAATTCAACATAAACCCGAGGAGGGTCTGCCCCCCCGCTCCTTCGGAACAACACCCGGCTGAACAAGGCCGGAGCAATGCCAGGCCTTGCCTGCTGGAGCAATGCCAGAATAGCTAGCTACAAACTGAGTGCAGGGGCCTAGCCCTGGCAAATTTAACAGGGCAGCCCTCCAGAAAAGCCTCCTGGGAAAATTCCTGTCAGAGGGTGGGCAAGCGAGGTGTGGGTGCTGTCTGAGGCACAGCACCATGCCAGAGTCCAAGAGGGGCTCCAGGGTAGAAGCTGGCATTGGGTGCCTGCTGTGGCCAAATACACACTGGCCACCAGCAGCAGGCTGCCAGGGTGCCTGACACCAGAAGCATAATTTGTCCACTCCGCCCCTTCCTGCAAGGCTCGTCCTGCACTCCAGCTCCAGGTCAATGCCAGGCCGCCAGGGCAGGGACACATCTGCAGAGCAGGCCCAGGCTCCCCTTGCTAGGAGGGTGGGGGGCAGATGCCTGGGCCCTGCCTCCCACTTCCAGCAGCCTTCACTCTGGGCCGTGCCCAATCTATGCTCCCATTCAAAACCTGAGTCATCCTGGTTGAAGAAAGAAATCTTTATTAATAATCTTAATAATAATAATCCTCATACTAATACTGTTCAGTCGGCTGATCACACCTTTGAAGCACACAGAATGGGCGGGCGCCAGCCTGCGCTCTGGGGCCGGGGGCCACCAGGGAGGTGACAGCACGGCGAATGGAAGGAGCTTTGTACAGCGGAGCGGGGTGGCGGGGATGGGGCTATGTACAACGGGAATAGAAAAGGAGGATCTCATGGCTGGAGCCTCAGGAGCGTATGCTGAATATAAAGTGAAGTTTCATGAGATGACAGAGCCATGTTGGG
The DNA here is from genome assembly GCF_965140285.1 of Lepidochelys kempii. Lineage (NCBI taxonomy): Eukaryota > Metazoa > Chordata > Testudines > Cheloniidae > Lepidochelys > Lepidochelys kempii. Next base: position 1,402,378 of record NC_136393.1, read on the forward strand.
AGACCTGCTGGATCCATCTGGCTCAGCCAGCTGCCTGCTGTCCCAACAGCCTCGCAAACAGCTCCATGACCCACCCTGACGCTGCCAGGCTGCTGGGGGGAAGTGCCTCTCTGGCCTTTGGCACAACTGGACTGTGCCAGCTGTGGCATGGGGCAGGCTGTGGGTGAGTAGTTGAAAGAAGCTGGCAAGGGCCTGGATGCTTCTGGTGTCCTGGCTAGCAGCGCACCCAGCCTTAGAGCCCAGCTGCCCCCACCTGTCTCTGGTTCAGAGCTGGGCTATGCCAGGCAGGGACCTCCTGGCCAGAGCCAGCACTGTCCTCCCCTCACTGCCCAACCGTGCCCACTGCTTCCCATTCACTGCCCATAGTGACCCTCATGCCGCTGGGCCTCTCCGGCGCTGGGCCTCTCCGGCGCCTAGCCAGCTTGGGACTGGGGCTTGAGGCAGGCCTGGCTCTGAGCAGGGACCCTGCAGCCCCATTAAAGGTGTGTGTGCCCCAGGGATGGCTGGGGCGTGTGGTTGGCTCCCTGCCCCTCAGTGGTGATGGGGTGGCTGAGACAGCCACTGTGGGATCACATGGCCGCCTCTGGCTCCATGCTGGGGGGCAGGGGCTGAGATGATCCCTGGCATGCCGCGTTGTGGCCTAGAGATGCACCCAAGCAGCCCCTTCCCCACTCTGTCTGCCTTGGGTAGGTGTGCCTAGGAGAAGGAGCAGGAAACAGCTCCGGCTTGGCTTTAGCCCCATGGGCTTGTGGGAAGCCGGGAGCGCAGGGCCCCGGGGTGATGACAATGCAAGGGAGCTACAACCTCCGCTTAGCGAACATCCCTGTTAAACCCAGCAGTTCTTCCCCTGCAACACCCAGCAGCCCAGGCAAAGCTGCTGCTGCATCAACGATCCCACCTCTGCTCAGAGAGCCGAGGCCTCACACACTCAACACACTGATGGCCGGCAAGCACAAAAGCACTGGAGCTCTGAAAACAAAAAGCAAGAATCCTACCCCTGAGGCCAAGTCCCCCAAACCTGCAGGAGGGCGTGAGCTGCTGCGGGGCTGTGCCGCTGGCCCTGGCCTCCACAGCACAGGCGTGGGAGGGTGGAAAGGAAGACACGGTGCCCAGGCCCGGAGCCTTGGGCCTGCAGAGTCCTCGCTCGAGGCTGTCCCAGCACGCCGCACTGCTCTCTCCCTCCCTGCCCTAGGCTGGAAGCGCCAGCAGGCTGTGGAGCGGGAGGGGGACCCAAGTCTCCCAACATGGCTGCTGGCCGGGGCAGGGTGGGAGAGGGGCCGCTCTCTGCCCAGCTGGCCCGTGGCGCTGTCCGCTTGGTGTGTACTCTCCGTGACGCAGGCGGGGTGCAGCGCCTCCTGCTGGACTTGCTTGCTCAGTGCATGTGTGTGGACAGTATGGGACTCGGTTGGTTGGCTGCCTCTTTGCTTTGTTTTTTGTTGCTTTGTTTTTAATTTGTTTTGCCCTTCCTGGTCCCAGAAGGAAACAGCTGTGGTTTCACTACAACACAAACAGAAAGGTAGAACTTGTGCAGCCACCCGGGAGCTGAGCGCAGCGCCCAGGGTCAGCCCCACAGCAGGGCCACGGGGCGCAGCCAGGCAGGCGGGGCCGCTGGACTCCAGCCCCCCCCGACCCCATGGCCATTCTCAGCCCTGGGGCCCAGCTCAGCCACACAGTGTCCCATGTGCCCTGTGCGCATGGACTGCCAGTGCCGGGGCAGCTCAGCAAACACCAGGGGCAGGTGGGTGGGGCTGGCACAAAGTGGCTCCAGGACTGTGTAGTGGGTATCAGGGCTGCTGATACCTCCTGAGCCCACCGCTGCCGGGGTCGTCCATGGGGCTGGCGTTAGGCCCCTGCTCCAGAAAGGCCCAGGCAGACGGCCGAGCTCGCCCCCTGGCTGGGCCTGCACCCCAAGCAGCTCTTCTCTCATTAGGCGGCTTTTGTCCTTTACCCTAGCCTGGCCCACAGAGCAGTCTGGCTCTTGACTCCAGTCTCTCCCTCTCCCCCCGTAGTGACTGAAGGGGGTGGATGTGGCTGGGCCAGGGACGACAAGCTAACCCCAGCTGGCCTGTGGCACTAGGGCATCCCATGGCCTGAAACACAGGCTGCCCCCCCACCCAGCTGTGACGATGATGATGTGCAGCTCCCCAGAGCCAGGCGCACATGGGAGGTTCCAAGTCTCGGCCAAAGGCTGTGCAGAGGGATGCAGGTGTTATTCCCCAGTGTAGTCTTGGGGTGGGGCCATGCTCATTGCCCCCCAGTCTCAGCTATCCCTGCTAGTGCTAGCTACCCTGCACCCTCCACCTTGCCCACAGCTCCCGGCCCATTTTGCCAGACAGCCTGTTATCCTAAGGGACAAACCCTCCGCTCCTTTCCCTTGTGTGAGCAGTGCCCCGCCCAGGGGCCCTGGCTGTGGTCAGGCCCCTGCACAAGAAGAACAAGCCTGGCCTAGCAGGAGCAGGCTTGCCTGCCAGAGGGTGTGCTGGAGGGAGCTGGGGCAATGAAGAGGCCCAGAGAATGGAAGACTGTGCCAGGCCCAGGTGCGGCTCTGCGCAGGAAGGCAGCTCTCTTGGAATGCCATGGCTTTTGGACTTCACGTGTTCCTGGCAGCGGGGGCAGAGGAGGGGGCTCAGCCCGGGCTCTCTCCCATGGTTTGCTGCTGGTTGTATGTCTAGGGAGAGCAGGACCCCGCCCCAGCCCCGCAGCAGGGCAGTGGCCAGGCTGCTTGCTTTGCAACACAGTCAGTTCAGCCAGGGCAGGTCACAGACAGACACAGGTGGGTGAGCAAAGAGACATGAGACGCGGGATGAGAGCAGCTTGAGGTAAAGACCTATGGTTCTAGGTACGGGGCAGAGCCCTGGCCCCTGGCAGGGGCACCGTGTTCTTCCGGGAGGCTCTGCCTTTGCTTAGTTTGGTTTGTTTGGTTTCTAGTGAGCAGTCAGTGTTAGTGTGGTGAGGGGCTGGGTGTCTTGCTAGTAGGGAGTGAAGCGGCTGTACCCTCCTCGGTATAGACTAGCCTGCAACATCAAAGATGAAAGAAAAGCCAATCAGTATTCGAGAGAGGCAAGGCCCATTTTCTTCCCTTTTTTAATGACATCCCACGGGCCTGTCCCTGGAGGACAGGTGGGGCGGAGGCGCCAAGGGGTCCCAGGAGCGGCGCACGCTGCTCCCAGCACTGCCTGGGCTCTGGCTGTTCCCATCAGCTCCGTTTGGGACACTGCGCTCTTTGGGCGCCAGCATGCAGGGCTCCTTCTGGCTGGGGTGGGAAGGGCTGAGTGTGAGAGAGGCTGCAGCCTCCCGTACTCCTGGAGCAGGGCAGGCAGCCCCAGGGCTGCTGATACCTCCTGAGCCCACCGCTGCCGGGGTCGTCCATGGGGCTGGCGTTAGGCCCCTGCTCTAAGTGCTGCCTGGCTTCCCTCCCCTCTGCCCCACGGAGCGGGGGGACACGTCCTGCAGCCCTGTCAGGGCCCCTCCATTCTCCACCAAGCTCCCCGCCCAGGACTGCTGGCAGCGCTGCCCCGACTCTGCACAGTGCTGCTGCACGCCCGGCTCTCAGCCCGGGGGCCGCCTGAGTTTCACACTCCTGTCCAGCCAAGCCCCACGCCTTGGGTGTGCAGAGGGGCACTGGCAGGACCCGCCCTGACATGCTGCAGCTCAGGCCTTGGCCAGGGCATTAGGGAGGGTTAAAAAAAGGAAGAAAACGCCTGGTTGGCTTGGAGACCCTGCCCACAAACGGGACTTTTCATCTTTGATGCTGGTTGCAAAGCTAGCTAAACCGCCCCTGCACTGCGCTGTGTGGGACGGTGTATCGCGCCAGGGAGCCGCGGCGGGTGCCAGGCTGCACAGACACATGTGCGCACACGCTCCCTGGCAGGTCGGCTCTCTGCATGCTGGATGTGCGTGTGTGGTGGGCACCAGGGCAAGAGGGGGGCCACAGACCTCCAGCTTCACCCCCCCATACAGCCTAGGTAGAAAGGAGTTACTGATCTCTGTGCCAGTGTAAGGTGGGTTGGGGGCTCCCGCAGGCTGGGGGGGTGTGAATGGGTCTCTGTGTGTTGGGGGCTCCCTTGAGGGGGTGGGTGGGGGGACAGGCTGTGTGGGGTCAGACGGAGTCAAGTTTCTCCTGGGCTTTCCCACCAGTGAAATGCTCCCCTGCTGGTCCCCGACAGTCAGATCGTGGCAGGGACGTCCTGCTCCCCGGGCACATGCAAACTCATTCCAGTCAAGGCGTCCCACTGGGTGTGGTCCCCCCCCAGCTGCAGCCAGTGTCAGGGGAATGCAGGGGGCGGGGCAGCTCTTACCATGGTGCCGATGCTGTACGTGGCAGCAGGGCCGATGGTGTGGTGGTATGGGTCCGCAGCTGCATACACTCTGCCGTAGCTAGGAGCAAACACAGCGGGCATTAGAAACCTCCCACCCATACGGGTACCTCCCTGCTGAACCCCATGTGGAGGCCATGCCCAGGGGGGTGGGGGAGGCTGGCCCTCCTCTGGGCCATCTGAGGGGCCTATCCCATGGGGCCTAGGGATTTGGCTGTAGGAGTGCTGCATTTATCTGATGCTTCTGCCAGCAATGCAGGAGCAGGAAGCAGGTGCTCCACACTGCAGGGGGCGGCCTGTAGGCGTGATCAGAGGTCTGTCGGAGAGTCACTCCCTCGGCCCCTCGGTGTTTCACCAGCCCTCCCGTGGGGTGGCTGGTGCTGTACAGCATGGAGAGACACAGCTGGAGAATGCCTGGCAGCAGGCAGGGAAAAAAGGGGCTGTGCTCTAGTCCCTAGGCCAGCTCTGCTCGCTGTACACTCAGGGCACCTCGACCCCATTCCCCCCGCCCAGGGAAGGGACCAGCTGGAGCGCTGCCTCGGGGCCGTGATAGCCGTGATAGGGACATGCCCAGCTCCTGACTGAGGGGGCTGTGGGCATGGAGCAGGTTGGTGAGGGCCAGGAAAGTGGGTGACCAGGAGCCACTTTCTGGACGTGGAGGGGGCGCTGGCTGCAGTTCTGAGCATGTCCCTTCCTCGCCATCTGCCCTCTCTGGGAGCAGAGGTGACAAGAGTCCCAGGCTCTGTCCCCAGGCCTCTCTCTCCAGGGATGCATGAAAGCTGCTGACACAAGCCCAATGGGCTGGTGGGGAGCCAGGCCACAGGTGCCTCTGGCTGGGCAAGGGTGGCAGAGGAGCACCTTACCTGTCGCTGTATGCTGCCGCTGCTGGCGGCTGGGCGTATCTGTAGGCTGCGTAACCCCCCTGTGCCAGCAAGAAGAGACACGTCGTCAGGCAGGGAGTGGCAGTCCCAGAGGGCTCCAGGCAGGCCTGGTGGAGCAGCTCCCTTGGAAAGGAGCCCAACCTTCTAGCAGACCCCTGAGGAGGGAGCCTGGCTCCCCTCGGCTGTGCCCAGCAGCTGGTGAGTGGTAGGAGCTTTGGGACCCTGCTAGGAGCCAGGTGTCTGCACCATGAGGCAAATGCCAGGCTCATTAGCATTCCTAGGGGGCTTGCAAACATGTTAACCGGAAACAATTAAATGTCACTTCCCTGATCGCTTTAATGAGGTGTCACATGAGATAAATCCTTCAGCTGCCCACCTGAGCCAGGGCCAAGGGCTTTTAAATATGGAGGTTAAATGCTGGTGTGATGCACTGTGCTGACACTGTCCGAGAGCATAAATCCAGCGCAGCGCTTGCCTGGTGAGGGGTCCTTGCTCAGGGCCCAGCAGTCAGCACTGTGCCCCCTTCGCCTGCCCTGCACACTGCACCCTGTGCCTCTTTCAGCCCGTTCCCCAGCCCTGCTCCTTCCACAGCCCCTGCCCACTGCAGCCCCCACCCCTGCAGCACTTCTTCTGCAGCCCCTCTCTGCTCTGCTCCTAGAAGCCAGGCACCTCTTTTATCCCCCACATCTCTTCTCACTCCGGAAACCTTCTAATGGCTGGGAATTTAACTCTGGCAACACCAGCTTGTCTGGCATGTATTGTCTAGAGTAGCGAGATCACAGTTCTCAGATGGATCATGGCTCATGAGACAGTCTATAACATTCTGCACATTTTCTGTAAAGTTCCTCACTTTGCAGAATACGGGACAATAGAGAGAAAGGAAAACCACCATCAGAACCACAGCTTCATTCAGTGCCAAGCGGCGGGGAATGCCCAGCTGTGTACTCCCAGCTGCGACCAGCAGGGCACAGTGCAGGCCCCAGGGCCATCCCTACGTCTTCTCAGCCCCAACCCGCGTTGTGGCGGGATTCAATCCAATCCGCCTCTGCTTCCTTTGGCATCAGCAAGGAAACGTGAAACACAACATCCAGGAGGAGTGAGCAGCACTTACGTAAATTTCAGCGCCATAGAATCCATCCTGATAAACGACCCTGCAAACAGTCCAAAGAGACAGGCTGTGCGTCAAAGGGCAAGCCTGGAAGCTGCCAGTGCCATGGTGGGTGGGGAGTGGCCAGGCTATTTGAAGGTGGGTTTATTGTTTCGTTGTGGGCCAGACCCGTCTCCCCATCCTGGCTTGCAGTTGGGTGTCTGATGATGCTCTGGAGTTCCTGGGTGGCAGTCTGGTCCCAGCCATGCTGAGATTAGTCTGGGTTGCTCCAGGCTGGCCTGCGTGTACCTGCAATTAAACTGCGGCCACATCTGCCCGTGTGGATGCTCAGGTGCCAACAGGGCTGAAAGCAGGGAGAAGCTGGGGGAGGAGAGTGACACCTCACAAAAGCTGAGGAGGAACAAGTGCTCTTGAGGAAATGAGATTGCAGCCACTTCCTCTGGGGGCTGCTCTGTGCTGTCCCAGCTGAAAGTATGCAGGAGCCCATGACATCAGAGGGCTGGTACCCAACTACAGAGAGAGGGTATAAAGCCTGCATAGAACTTGGAGGGAGGAGACAAGAGTGTAGCGTAGGCACAGGAAGTCAGTCTGTGTGCACATGGCTGGAATGCTTGCCGCAGTTACAGCATGTCTGCACATAGCTCTCTTAATGTAGAGCCAGTTCAGTTTTAGAAACCTGGAGTCTGTGACGCTGGCAGGCCAGATGCCAGCTCTTGCCCAAGCTACAGGCATTAACGAAGAACTGACAACCTTGTTGCTGGAGACCAGACCAGGTCACCTGGATGTTAGCTTTGCTCAAAGTAGGTATTACTATTTTAAGAATGTATTTAGTGTTTAGACCCCAACTGATTTGGGCAAAGTGACCGGTCTCTTGGGATTGGAAGCAACCTGAATGTCGGGTGATTTGTGGTGTAGGTGACCATTTATCACTAAGTCCAGTTTATCTGGGTGGCAAGGTGGATTGGAGAATCTGAGGGGACTGTCTGTGATTACATGGTGAGACGGTTACAGTGATCCAGGAGCTCATGCTTGTTACTGGCTTGGTGAAATCTAGTGACAGAACACACCTCCAGCCTGGGGTGTCTGTCCTGAGGCCGGCACTTATGGCTGTGAGCCGCTCCAGACAGAGGGACAAAGTCCTCTCCTGTGATTACCCTGCACCTGGGGCATGAAACCGGGGGAGGGCTATTTCTAGGGATAAACCCTGTCTCCCCAGGAGACACCAAGAGATGGAAGGAGTCAAGGAACCTTCAAAGAGCTTGACTCTGAACAGTGCCACCTCTGCTGAGCCGTACCCCACATGCCGGGTCTGCTCTCCCACCCCAGGCTGCACATGTGGGGTGCAGAGATCTGAACACAGAGACCCCAGTTCCATGGAAGGGTATTGGGCCTCCCCAGCCGCGCAGGGACAACAGGCCTACAGCCTCCCAATTTTCAGCTGAGTTGCAGGAAGTGCTGGGAAAAGTAGCCCCTCTCCTTCAAGTCCATCTCCCAAGAAAGGGGGAAAGCTGCTGCCTGCCCCAGACCCCAGGGCCCCACTGGTTCGAGGAAGCCTGGCTCCCTGGGATACTCACGCGCCATAGGTGGGGATAGGTGGAGGTGGGGGTGCGGCGCGGAATGTGTTGTACACAGCACGGCCCCGGCCCCGTAGGTGCGCCCCTCGGTATGCCACGGCTGTCCCCGTGGCTGGGTAAGGGAACCCTGTTACTGAAGGCAAGAGAGAGAGACATGAGCATCCCAGAGCAGCTCTCCGGCTAGCGCCTGCCCATGGGCCATCCTGAGAGAGATGGAAGGGCCCCTCCTGCGCAGCACTCGCCCACCTCAGCAGCACTTCTTGCTCCGAAGTAGGGACTTGCTGCCTGCTGCCATGGGGCACTACCATTGGGAGAACCCACTGTCACCAAGCACAGAGCCCTGCTTACTGCCATGAGGCACGTGGGTACTCCCAGGGGGTTTATGAGCCCTGTCCACTGCCACAGGGTGTTACTCACTGTGACGTTGCACTTTATATGATTTTATAAAAATATGCTAATGAGTGTGAATATAATGTAACTGGAATATGCTTCATGCAAAAGGTCTCTTGTAAGGTATCATTACAAAGCTTATAATCTACTGAGTGTGGTCATCCTATTTGTATAAATGTATCACTCTTGTATCTGAAACTAGAAATATGAAATATAACTCTGAGGTCCTATTGTAATTATGCAAAGTGTGGGCTATTAATGGTGGTTTGGAATCTTAATGGCTCCCATTAACCAGGACAATTACCTGTATATGGCTCTGTTTACTTGTAAGTCTTTCTGTATACCTGTAGGCTGGCAAGTGGTTAATGAAGTCTTACAGTGACATGTGATTGTGTCACCTGAACTGGAATCCATCTTTAACCTGGTACTTTTCCATTGAGAAGGACGGGGTGGGAATCCAGAGGGACAAAGGATTCTAGCCTTATGCAAAAGATATATAAGGGGGTGGAACAGAACAAAGGGGGGGGGCATCATGACAAATCCCCTAGCTACCACCTGAGCTGGAACAAGGGCTGCACCAGGGGAAAGGATTGTGCCCAGATTAGGAAGGCATCCAGTCTGTGAAATAAACTTATTGAAACATCTCTGAGGGTGAGATTTTATCTGTATTCAGTTTTATTACTGTACTAGACTTAGACTTGCATGTTTTATTTTATTTTGCTTGGTAAAATTCACTTTGTTCTGTCTGTTATTACTTGGAACCACTTAAATCCTACTTTCTGTATTTAATAAAATCACTTTTTACTTATTAATTAACCCAGAGTATGTATTAATTTCGGGGGGGGGGGGCAAACAGCTGTGCATACCTCTCTATCAGTGTTATAGAGGGCGAACAATTTATGTGTTTACCCTGTATAAGCTTTACACAGGGTAAAATGGATTTATTTGGGTTTAGACCCCATTGGGAGTTGAGCATCTGAGTGTTAAAGACAGGAACACTTCTTAAGTTGCTTTCAGTTAAGTCTGCCGCTTTGGGGTACGTGGTTCAGACCCTGGGTCTGTGTTGGAGCAGACTGGCGTGTCTGGCTCAGCAAGACAGGGTGCTGGAGTCCAAAGCTGGCAGGGAAAGCAGGGGCAGAGATAGTCTTGGCACATGAGTTGGCAGCCCCAAGGGGGTTTCTGTGATCCAACCCATCGCACTCACCACCACAAGGCACATGGACATTGGCATGGAAACCTACCTACCTATCACCATGGGGCACATGGGCACTGCCCAGCATCAGGGCTGGGGCCTGGCTTCAGCATTATTGATGGCTGGCGCTAACTGCGGTTGTAACCCGCCACCTGAGAGGCTGGCATGAGAGCAGGCCCAAGGGCAATCAGAGTCACGCGGGCTCCTTCTGTGGCAAGTGGGACATGAAGCAGCCCTTCTGCCAAAGGGACTGACCTGATCCAGACTTTACCTGCATAGAATTCAGGACTGTAGACAGCTCCCACCACCGGGTTCAGCTTCCAGCCTGCCACACAAACAGCGAGCCAGTGAGACCCCCCGCAGCGGGAATCCAGAGAGCAACAAGCCGAGATTTCAGATTTCTCCGCCGTCCCTGCCACAGCACCCCCACCCTCCTCCATGGGCCATGGGGAGACAGCCTGCAGGAGGCCTGTGGGACCGGCTGCCTCCGAGCCCACCCCAGGGAGGCCCAGCTGCTGGCAAACACTCTCCATGTTTCCCAGTGCAAACTGCGGCCATGGCAGGGGACCCCTACTGCAAGGGGGGGAGCTGGACATAATGTAGCAAATGTCTCAGGAAAGCAGGGAGAGGAGTCGCTGAGCCTTTTACCCCTAGAGGCCAGGGTCCCACTCCGCTCCTACCATGGAGCGCAGTGCTTGCCCCAGATGCTCAGTGCAGCCCTTTACCCTGGGACTAACACCCTCCTTCCTGGGGTCCTCTGGGCAGAGATGCTGACGGGACTGGGGGCTGGCCTGAGCCAGAGGAGCTGGGACTTGTGGGCCTGGCTCTTGCTTGTTGCTGGGAATTCCAGAGGGGCCATCTGACCCACACAGCCTCAGGCCCTAGGAGCAGGAAGAATAAAAGCCCCAAACCCCACACCATGCTCCCAATGCTTGTGCTCCCAGGCCCCAAGGGAAGCTCCCCGCAGCTGCTCACACTGCCAAGCCCACCCTTGCTGCCCCACATCCTCCAGCCCTTACCATTGATGTAGGGATTTGCAGCCTTTTTGTTCGTCATGACTCGGGCTGTGGCGTTATTCACCTGCAGAAGAGAGGGCACAGGACAGATCGCTGTCTGCACCCAGAGACGCTGCAGCCCCAGGGGCCTGCTCCGCTGCATTTATGTGGAGTTCTTCCAGCCTGGGGCTGGGGGCAATGTCAGTGACATGATCACCAGGCCAGGCAGTGTCGGGGGACACTGCCACACTGCCTGGTACCCCAGGGATCTGCACACAGCTCTACTCTGCCCTGCAATTCTGACTCCCCCGGGCTCCCGCTGCACCATGATCTGGACCCACAGCTCCTGCACCTGCTGGTCCAGCCCAGGGCTCCCATCCTGCAGACCCCCTGCTACTCCAGCCCTGGCTCCCCAACCCCAGCTCTGCTGGTGATCCTCAGTCCTGACCTGCAGCCCCTGGGGTAACCAATACCTGGTCCTGAGGCCTCGAGAGCTTACACTGCAGATAGCAGCCAGCTCCCTTCGGACCCACATCCAGAGCCGAGCCCCAGCTTGCAGAAGCTGAGTTTGACAAGGTGCTGTGTGCTGAGCAGGCTGCCTTGGCACTTCCTTGGCCTGCTACAAGCTCATTTCAGCCTTGGGGGCTGTACAGGGGCCTCGGGCACGAGGCAGTGGGAGGAGAGGCCTGTGCTAGGCTCACTGCCTGGCCAGTGCGAGCGGCAAAGCCTGGAAGGATTGCTGAACTGCACGTGTGGAGAGGAGGAAGCCTCCTGTTTTACACCACTCAGAGGGGCCTTGGGAAGGGACAGGTCTGCACTGGAGTGGGGCAGGGGACAATCTTGGTGCCCATGAATGGGAGGGTCCAACAGTCCTTGTCAGAGCCAGGCAACATGCAGTAGCAGACTGTGCACATTGACCACCCAGCTGTCGGTGCCCCTCAGTCCCGACCCGCAGATCCCCAGTTACACCAGTCCTGGACCCCCCAGCTGTCGGTGCCCCTCAGTCCCGACCCGCAGATCCCCAGTTACACCAGTCCTGCCCCCCCGAGCTGTCGGTGCCCCTCAGTCCCAACCCGCAGATCCCCAGTTACAGCAGTCCTGCCCCCCCGAGCTGTCGGTGCCCCTCAGTCCCAACCCGCAGATCCCCAGTTACACCAGTCCTGGGTCCCCCAACTGTCAGTGCCCCTCAGTCCCGACCTGCAGATCCCCAGTTACACCAGTCCTGGGTCCCCCCAGCTCTGCTGATGCTGTTCTGTTCAGCATCTGTTCAGCTCCCACTCTGCCATTTTTGTAGTGTTGACTCCTCACTGCTGACCTGTGGCATCTTTTGCTATCTCAGACCTACCCCCTGCTTCCCCAGCGTTGCCCGTGTCCCTCTGTCCTGTCCTGCAGACCCCAGAGCTAATGCAGCTGACTGGCTGCTCTTTGGTGCTGACCAACAATCCCTGGGAGGGGAGCATGAAAGGGACCCTCACGCTCAGTTCACTGGTGAACTTCAGTCAAGTTGGAGCTGTGCTCCCCAGAGCTGAGGCTTGGCATGCTGGCCTTCAGTGCTCCCTCCAACTCCCCCCAGAACTCCCTGGGGTCCAGCCCTCACCTGCCCTCCTGCTCCTGTGCCATTTGCTTCAGGCGGTAAGCTCTCCTCCTAGCCCCAGCGCAATGCACCACTGGCCAAGGACATGCGCTGCACTCAGCAAACATTCCACCATCAGCACCACAAGGAGGAGAACATGCATGATGGGGACTCTGCTCTGGGCCAGACTCTGGCATGGCCAGGGGCCAGGTGGCAAGGACCTGGGCCAGTTAATGCTGGGTGGAGCAGGCACTGAGAGGGAAGGAAGCCAGCAAAGCCCACTCCCCTGCTGAACCGCTCCACGGTCCCTGGACAGGGCCTGGATTTCCCTCTGTGCCAGATGCCAGGATCCCTCCCGCCAGCTGGCTCAAAGGAACAGGACAGGTGAAAGCAGGGGTGAACGCACAAGGCATGCGACATGACTGGGACCCCCGCAGTCCCCGGGAAGGGCGTGTGCAAGGCAAGCAGCCTGGGGGCAGGGGAGGCCCAGGCACCCGCGTGGGCGACACACAGCAGGCAATGGCAGTCACACTTATCTGAGCACCTCAATTTTCCGTCCCTCTACGATTGTGCCATTCAGCTTCTCTCGTGCCCGGTCGGCATCTGTGCTAGTTTCAAAAGTTACAAACCCAAAACCCTGTGAGCAGAGGAGAAACGGGGAGGGAGAGGGAGAGAGCGAGAGCGAGAGAGAAGGGGAATGGGGACAGAGAGAGCAGGTGAATCAGGAGAGCTGGCACAGGAGGCTCAGGCAGTGTGTTCAGGGCCAGATCCTGCGTGGAGAGAGCGAGAGGGATCCTGTCCGGGGCCACCCCCAAGTCACCCCAGTAAATGGGGAGAGGGGAACAGAGAAGCAGTGAAGATCCAAAAGAAACATCCACACACACAGGGACATGGGCTGCCCTGTACTAGTGTGGGACGGAGGGACCGAGCTGCCCACCCCCTCAGTGTGGGGCGGAGGGACCGAGCCAGCCCCCTCAGTGTGGGACGGAGAGACCGAGCCACCCCCCTCAGTGTGGGACGGAGGGACTGAACTGCCCACCCCATGCTATCCCTTCCATGGGACAGAAGGACCAAGCCGTGGTTCCCCTCCTGCCTGGCATGGGACAGAGAGACCAAGCTGTTCCCCCCCGTGTTTTCCCTATTACAGGATAAAGGGACCGAGCCATCGTGTCCTGCCGGCACGGGGCAGAGGGACCAAGCCACCCCCCAGTGAAATCCCTTCTGCTCAGATGAGGGTGAACAGTGGCTGCTCCCCTCTGGAAAGGGGCTGGCATTAGGCCAGTGCCCTTTGTCCCCATGGCTGTGGTCTGAGCTGCGGCCAGTTGGGAGGCACCTGAGTGCAGGTGAGAGGCAGGGGACTGGAGTGTGGGGCAGGCCCCTGGCCGCAGAGAGGGAGGGAGCGGGAGAGAGAAGCAGCAGCACACAGACAGCTGGGCAGGACAGGAGTGAGTCAGGAAGAGCAGGGAAGACGAGCCCCTGAGTCCCTCCCTGAGTGGAGCCTTCGCCAGGAGAAACGCACATGTCACAGGTCAGCCTGGCCTGCTCCCGGGGCTGCTGTAATGACGCCGGCCTCGGGCAGCACCCACCTTGGAGCCCCGCTCATTGAAAATAATCTCCACGTCGAGGATCTTCCCGAATTGCTGCAATCAGAGAGAGCAGAGGGGTGAGAATAGTGCCCGGGCTCTGCAGAGGGGCCTGCCTCATCCCCGACCCCCAGGCACACGGGGAGCAGGCCTGCTGCAAATCTCCCGCTGGCGGAGCAGGCAAGGGGCCCACCCTGCACAGCGCTACCCATGTTCACACAGGCTGAGCTGAGCCCCAAGCGATGGGACTGCCAACTTAATGCTCTGCTGTGCAGCCCTTCAAGGAGAGCCCTGGGGGCGCAGCTAACCTGCCAGGCCAGAGCTCCAGAGCCCTGGGGGCCCAGCTAACCTGCCGGGCCGGAGCTCCAGAGCCCTGGGGGCCCCAGCTAACCTGCTGGGTCAGAGCTCCAGAGCCCTGAGGGTCCCAGCTAACCTGCCGGGTCGGAGCTCCAGAGCCCTGGGGTCCCCAGTTAACCTGCCAGGCCAGGCCAGGAATGAGAGGCTCCCAGTCAGTCTGCCCGGAGGTAGCAGCCTGGGATATGCCCTGGGGAAAGGGGGAGAGCCTGGCATGCGAACAAGAGACAAGATAAGGTGAGCACTTGGACACTGTTAGGATCCATTAGTTCTATGTTTGCAATGTCAAGTCCCCTGCCCTGCCTCTTCCTGGGCCCACCGGGGACGACGGGGCTGGTGCACACACTGGCCATACACACCCCGAACATTTGCCGCAGGTCTGGATCCCGGAATCGGAAGGGGATGTTGGAGACGTGTAACCTCTTGGGCTGCTGCTTGTCTGAGTTCTCTGAGGAATGGAGCTGTTGGCTCTCTGTCTGTGCGGCTTCATCTGTCTGCTGGAAAAAAGGACCCCAAAACCATCAGCCCACTGCAGCACTCGTGCTGGGAAGGGGACATGCCGCCAAGGGCCACTGCCCCCGAGGAGCTCCATGCAGCATCACTAACCCCCTACCTGGCATTATGGTCTGAGCCAGACCCTTCCTGCTGCAGTATCTGATCCCCAGACAGGGCGTGCGAGGGAGAGGGGGTGGAGACCTCTCGTGAAAGGTGCAGGGCGAAGCTGTGCCTGACCCCAGGGAGAAGAGCTGGCCTGGCGCTGCAGAGAGGCCTGCCAGAGGGTCAGCCCAAACAGTGTGTGGCCCCCTCCCACAGCCCCCGGGCTCCATCTCCTTTTGCACTTTGGCAGCACATGTCTAGCTTGTCACCAACACAGCCCCACTAGACTGAATTAAGTGAGGGTGTGCAAGCTGGTGCATGTGTATGTGCAAGAGAGTTATGTGAGAGGGTGAGAGTGCAAGTGTGAGTGCATGCAAGGTGAATGGGGATGAGTGTGCATATGTGCAGTGTGGATAAGTGTGCATGCATGTGTGCAGAATGCAGATGAGTGTGCGAGTGTGCAGCATAAGTTTAAAGGAGTGTGTGCAATGTGTGTGTGGATGAGTGTGCATGCGTGCAGCGTGAGTGTGTGGACAAGTGTGTGTGTACACAACGTGCATGTGGACGAGCATTTGCATATGCAGCGTGCACGTGCAGTGTGCACATGGACATGTGTGTGCGCGTGCAGTGCGTGTGGACGAGCGTGCATGCAGCGTGCACGTGTGTGCGTGTGTGCAGCAGGAGCATGGATGAGTGTGCATGCCTGTGCAGTCAGAGTGTGGATGTGCGTGTGTGCGTGCAGTGCGTGTGGACGAGTGTGCGTGCAGCGTGCACGTGGACGAGTGTGCGTGTGTGCAGCAGGAGCATGGATGAGCGTGCATGCCTGTGCAGTCAGAGTGTGGACGTGCGTGTGTGCGTGCAGTGCGTGTGGATGAGTGTGCGTGCAGCGTGCACGTGGACGAGTGTGCGTGTGTGCAGCAGGAGCATGGATGAGCGTGCATGCCTGTGCAGTCAGAGTGTGGACGTGCGTGCGTGCGTGCAGCGTGCACATGGACATGCGTGTGTGCGTGCAGTGCGTGTGGATGAGTGTGCGTGAAGTGCGTGTGGACGAGTGTGCATGTAGCGTGCACGTGGACGAGTGTGCGTGTGTGCAGCAGGAGCATGGATGAGCGTGCATGCCTGTGCAGTCAGAGTGTGGACGTGCGTGTGTGCGTGCAGTGCGTGTGGATGAGTGTGCGTGCAGCGTGCACATGGACGAGTGTGCGTGTGTGCAGCAGGAGCATGGATGAGCGTGCATGCCTGTGCAGTCAGAGTGTGGACGTGCGTGCGTGCGTGCAGCGTGCACATGGACATGCGTGTGTGCGTGCAGTGTGTGTGGATGAGTGTGCGTGCAGCGCGCACGTGGACGAGTGTGCGTGTGTGCAGCAGGAACATGGATGAGCGTGCATGCCTGTGCAGTCAGAGTGTGGACATGCGTGTGTGCGTGCAGTGCGTGTGGATGAGTGTGCGTGCAGCGTGCACGTGGACATGCGTGTGTGCATGCAGTGCGTGTGGATGAGCGTGCATGCCTGTGCAGCCAGAGTGTGGACGTGCGTGTGGAGGCAAGGCCAGGGAGCGGGCCCAGCTGTGCTGTGTGGTGCGGGCTGGCACTCGCTGACGGGGGCTGGCGGGGAAGTGAGAGCTCAGCACTTTCCGCTTGGAGCTGCATTACAACCACCTAATGGGAGCTATCTGATTGGACAGTAGCCAAGCAGGTAGATTACAAGTGATTAGAAATGACAGGGGAGCCCGTAAACTGGGAGAGGAACTGGCAACTGCGAACTGCCGCTGCCCGTGCTGTGGGCACAGCAGCCCCCAGGGGTGCTGGAGCTGCAGGCTCAGCCTATGGCTCTCCCTTTGTAGCCACAGGTTGCTCAGCTCTGGGGCAGAGGCCTAGACTTGGGACTGAGAGCCTAGGCTAACGCTGGGAACGGGGGGGCAGGGGCTGCGTGACCCACCTGCCTCCTGGTGGGCAAGGCTGTTCTTCCAGCCTGGGACCTTACTGACAACTCTACCAGGCCCCTCAGTCCTGACCCACAGCCCCCTGCTGCCAGGCAGGTGACTCCAGGATTCCCCAGGTCACTGTTTCATACACACATTCTCAGAGCACTTGCTACCATCTCGCCCCCTTCCCCACGCTGGCATATTGCCCTGCCTCCCAAGAGACACCGACGGCACTGGCCCCAAGCGCCAGCCTGTGGCCAAAGGACCCTGAATCCCTTCGTGGCTCATCACTGCTCCTCTCACCTGAAAAGCCCCGCTGCCCACCCGGGGCTCCATGGGGGCTCTTACCGATACCGTCTGCGTCCCTGCTATGGACTGTGTGCCGGCGTCGGTGCCTGGCTGCTCAGCGTGGCTCTGTGCTGGTGTGTAGAGGGTCATGGCGTGCTCCGGTACCGTGCTCTGCCCCGAGTAATCCTGCGTGGGGTGAGGGTGCGGGTGCGGGGGTGCGTACTCTGCAGGGATTCCATTCTGGGGAGGCGGAGGATACTGGGCTGGGGGGTAGGGCTGAGCCATCGCTTCAGGAGGAGCCGTGGCGTCCTGATTACCCTGCAGAGACAGAAGAAGGCTGCTGACTGTCCAGCCCCATGCAGAGCCTGAGAAGTCCTCAGAGCAAGCAAGTGGGGCCCCCACAGGTAGTGAGGCCAGGAGACCCCAAGGGTTGGAGGCCATACCGTCCACAGGCCAAAGCAGGGCAGTCCTGGGGGGGACCCCACTGGAGACAGGTGTTTGCAGGGGTTTGTAACTCTATTGACAGGACCCTAGGAATGGGCAGAGAGGCTCAGACCTGTATGCACGCATGTCCAGTCCCTTGGGGTAAGCTCCCCACAGGGAAATGGCTGGCGCATGCCCTGCAGCAGGAGGGCTCATGGCCTGTTGTCCTCTCACAGGGAACCCTGGCTGTAGAAATGTCTTGAGTGGAACAGCCAGATGGATGGCTGCCAACTATTGCCAGGACAGATGCAGCCTGAACCAGTCCGTGAGCCTCAGGCCTGATGGACAGGGACCAGCCAACACACCGCCCTCCCAGGTTCCACCGGCCACGCACTTTGGGCCACACCAAACCACATCCAAACACACCAGGGAAGATACAGCTACTTGATGCACAAGTGGAAACTCAAAGACTCCCCTTCATGTGACTGTGGTGAGAACAGCCAAGCCACTGAACACAGCAGAACCAGGGCTGGCTCTAGGTTTTTTGCCGCCCCAAGCAAAAAAATCCCTCCCCCCACCTTTTTTTTGCCTTTTACACGTTTGCACTTTGCAATGTTTTTTTGTTTTGCTTTGGTTTTTTTTTTAACTGTTTACAATTTTAAAAAAATGAAAACAGAATTTGTAGTTAGTGAAATAAAACAATTTCCTACTAGTGTACTCATTTAATTTTAGCAAAATCACAATTACAAACAATTTGGGTTCAACTATGCACTGTAATAACCTTAGTGTCTTCTGGTGCACCCAGTTTCTCATAAATTAAAAGTATTTATATGAATTGGATGTTTCTAGGTTTATACTTCCGTCCTTTTAATAATTCAGTGACATCTACGTTTTTCGCAATGGTCCTTTCAACTGAAATTAATCCAAGTCCTGACAGACGATTTTGAGACATAGTGGACTCAAATAATTTTTTAGTAATTTCAGTTTTGAGACACTGCGCTCACCAGAAGCCACTGTTTAAAGAATGTGTAATGCCATAGCAGTGTTTGGAGTGAGGTGCTTGGGGCTGTACATCCCGCCCGTGGGCCCCCAGCCCCACCCCAGCAGAGGGGACAGTAACTGACAGAGTGGCTGGGGGGCGGGTCAGCTGCAGGGAGGGGGCAGACCAGGGGCACCCACCCAGCACCGAGCCGCCCGGGGCAGCGGGTCCCTTATCGGCCAAGGGTCTTGCCCCGATCCCGGGCTCCCCTCCACTTGACTCCAGCTCCTCCACCACTTGTGACACTTGCGGCAGGGATGGGCAGGAAGGGAGAAGCCGCATCGCCCCGCTCCCATGGTGGCGGGGGGCCAGGGCAACCGCCCCCGGGCCAGGACCCCCACACTGAGCCCACCGCCCCACCCCACGCAGGGGCTCCCTGGTTGTCTGAGCGGGGCCGGGGGAAAAAAAAGGATGGCTGGAAGGCCGCCCCTGGAAACATGCCACCCCAAGCCCGTGCTTGCTGTGCTGGTGCCTAGAGCGGATTCAGAGGTGAACTGGACAATATCCACAGTGTCACAGAAGAGGCCTTGAAATGGCTTGTGGACCTACTGCTGCATCTATAGAGCATTGCTCTGCAGAGCTCTGGTCTGTGTCTCCTTTGCTCCATCAGCCCTCAGGCCCCTGCTTTCCGAGCCAGCAGTGGGGCAGCACTGGGAACTGGACTCAGACTCACCAGGGGCCACTGAATAGGGGGCGAGTGGTGACCTACGAGCTTTGGTGCAACTCTGAATCTGGCAAGGTCAGCAGCCCCTGCTCCTACTGCGCAGGGATCCTCAGAGAAGGAAGTCTGGACATTCCGGAAAGAGAAACTAGAGCAGGCTTCAACTTGGAGAACAGCAAGGGAGAAAGCCCAGCCGCTCTGGCATCATTGTTCCCAAGAGGATTGCAGAGCATCATTATCCATGATTAGCAAACACACTGCCAGGTAAGTCAGACCCACGGGGGTGGGGAGAAAAGGGTGGAAAAGAGGAGAGGAGAGCCAGTGCAATGGAGTGGAGCAGGGAGGGGAGGAAAGGGGAAAGAGGCCTAGGCAGAGGTGTGAAATGTCAAATGGCATCTATCACCGAGTTCCCGGGCAATGCTCCTGAGCTGCTCCCTACAAAGTCAGTCAGGACTCTGGGGAAGTCTCCTCTCTGGAAGCAGCCTGTCGGCCGGACACACAGCTCACCCGGCTTCCACCTTCCTGGGTCTGACCTTGGAGCATTCAGCATCCTCTGCCCCTCCGTGCGTTTCCCACAGCAAGTCCGCCCAGGCAGGGTCCTGGGGAAGCCAGAGGGTCCTGCCCCCCAACTCCGCAGTCAGACGGGACTCTCAGCCAGCCAGTAAAACAGAAGGTTTATTAGATGACAGGAACATGGTCTAACACAGAGCTTGTAGGTGCAGAGAACATGACCCCTCAGCCGGGTCCATTTTGGGGGGCGGTGAGCCAGACAACCATGTCTGCACTTCACTCCATGTCCCCAGCTAGCCCCAAACTGAAAACTCTCTCCAGCCCCTCCTCCTCTGGGCTTTGTCCCTTTCCCTGGACGGGAGGTCACCTGATTCCTTTGTTCTCCAACCCTTTAGCTCTCACCTTCCAGGGGGGATGGGCCCAGGCCATCAGTTGCCAGGAAACAGGGTGTTGGCCATTCTCTGTGTCCAGACCCCTGCACACCCCTGCCCTCTAGGGCTCTGCAATGATCATACACCCTTATCCCACCCCCTAGATACTTAAGAACTGCATAGGGGAAACTGAGGCACCCCCCAATATTCAGAGAAAACATTAAGAACAGTCCCACTTCGTCACAGCATCTTAGCACGCAAGGCAGATATCAAAGAACTGAATAACCCCTTTGCTTTAACTTACCCAATTTACCCGCTTTCCTGGGGCAGGCAGGGGAAATTCCCCCTGTCCTGTGGGGTCAGGGCTGAAAGCCAGAGACGGGGCCAAGCCTAGCCCTGAAACACTCAGTCACTGACCATGAGGGGATGTGAGGCTGGAGAAGGGCGTGGGAGAAGGCGTGCTGAGAGCGATAGGCAGGGGGCACCAGGCTGACCCCAGGGAGAGCGAATAGGAGGACCCAGTGCTAAGTGCCAGCCCTGGGGGTGCGCTTCCCTTGCTGCTCTTGGAGGGTGGGTGTGTCTGTCATTGGGGAATCCTCTACCTGGGGTGGAGTCCTCCCAGGGCAGGGGGCTCTGCTGAAGCAGCCCTCCCTGCACCCAGGGCCAGCTGGGGCCCTCCTGTGCAGGCTGCACTGGGGCAGGGCTCCACAGCTCTCCCTGCCTGGGCTCGTCCTGGGCCCTAGGATAGGGTGGGGGTCCTGTGGTGCCTGCCTAGCTGTAACGTATCTGGAAACATAAATAAATGCAGCAGTGTGACGAAGCGGGACTGTTCTTAATGTTTCCTCTGAATAGTGTGGGGGTGTCTCAGTTTCCCCTAGGCAGTTCTGAAGTATCTAGGGGGTGGGGTAAGGGTGTATGATCATTGCAGAGCCCTAGAGAGCAGGTGTGTGCAGGGGTCTGGACACAGAGAATGGCTGAGAGTCACGTCTGACTGCGGAGTTGGGGGGCAGGACCCACTGGCTTCCCCAGGACCCCGCCTGGGTGGACTCGCTGTGGGAAGCGCAGGGAGGGGCAGAGGAGGCTGAATGCTCCGAGGTCAGACCCAGGAAGGTGGAAGTTATGTGAGCTTCTTGCCCTGAAGACAGGCTGCTCCCAGAGAGGAGACTCCCCCAGAGTCCTGCCTGGCTTCGTGGGGAGCAGTTCCAGAGCATCGCCCGGGGACTCCGTGACAAGCAGTCACTGAGTCTGTGCCCTGTCCGGGGATGGGTGTGTGCACCTACACTCTATTATCCAAAGGAGGAGCAGCGCAGTGGCAGAGCAGGGGCTGTAATGCTGGCGGGGGGGCTGGGGACAAAGGAGCACACTCCTAGGAAGGTTTCAGAGTAGCAGCCGTGTTAGTCTGTATTCGCAAAAAGAAAAGGAGGACTTGTGGCACCTTAGAGACTAACACATTTATTTGAGCGTAAGCCACAGCTCACTTCATCGGATGCTTATCATCAGTCCCTGTTGGAGTGGAAAGATCCCTTCGCAGCAGATGCTGCGCTGTGCTCCTCACTCAGGGCTGCCCAGGTGAGGGGTGCTCCCCAGACCCCAACCCATGCTTGGGGGCTGTAAGTTAACACACCTGCCTCTCCAGCCCTTCTGTCCCAGCTCCCAGCCATGGGACCCAGCAGGTTCCTTGTAGAGTGGGACCTGGGATGGGAAGGGGAGGTCTGGACTCCAGGCCACTCTTACTATGGATTCCTGGTCAACACGACTACTCGACCAGCGGTGATAGTGCGCCCAGAACCCAAGGCCCACCTTCACCTAGGGGCTCTCAGTCATGGTCCAACACCCGCCCCCCTGCTCCCTCCCCCGCCCCGTGTCAGTAACCCCATGCTGACAGACAAACAGCTGCAAACCCTTTAGCCAGCATGCAGGAGCCAGCTTTGACACCCCCTCTGGATAGGGTCTCTCCTGTTGTGTGCGTGGCTTGGACTGCGGAGACAAGCTCCTTCATTGCGGGTGTGAACAATTTATGATGCAGACAAGATGTTGGGGGGGGGTGATGGTGGGTGGGTGGGCAGGGGAAACTCTAGCTTCGGCCGTCCCCATTACTGGGACCTTGCACTGGCAACTGAATTGTTAATGGAGGAAGTTGAGACCTATAACCCAGGGCATTGTGGGTAATTATATACAAATCCAGTCTGACTAAAGATCTGCAAGTCATTCAAAGGCTTACGGGCTTCTTCTTCCGCTGACTCAGCCACTTGCAGCTTCCTAGGGATGCAGCAGCCAGACGCTCGCCAGAGTGATCTGAGCTTCAGGCTGGCAGCACCAATGCACCTTGGAACCAGCCAGCAACAGCCCTAACACCAAGCTCCAGGCTACACTGTGACCCTCCAGTGCATCTCCATAGGTGTCATTGGCAAAGACTGGCACTGTGGTGCTGCTGTACACAGGGTACATGCCAGGCTGGGGGAGAGATGGATCTGTGCAAGGGTAGGCTATTACCGGTGGGCCTGGGACAAAGTGCCACCACCGGACATGGCAGATTCTGCTCGCCATTTCAGAGAAGTGGGCTCCCGAAGCAGGAGGCAGAGCAGGAAGTGGAGGGAGGCACTGCAGACACTTTGCTCTAAGGACACCCTGCCCTGGAGGGCTGGGACTAGCCTGTGGAGTCTTTCAGCTTGGGGTTAGGCAGCCAGTTACCACACTCAGCTGATGCCAGATCCTCCCACAAGCCTGTCTCGGCCAGCACGGACCACATTTGGGATCTAGTCAGATTCCAAATACCAACTAGCGTGTCCGTCAAAAGAAGCAACAGCCATGTACTTAGTTAGGACTGAAAGTCCAGACCTGGCCCTCACTTGTGCCCCTACACAGCTGGTCAGCAGGGAGGCCAGTGAGTTAAGTGCACTGCTGAATACCCTTCCAACACAAGGAGCTAGCCAAGAGCTGCATAGTTTTCAGGACACAACCAACATAATCACAAAGTCCTTTGCCATCACCAGATTCAAGAGTAAATCAGATCCCAGCAGGGTTTCCTCACCTTCCTCCTGAGTCCCATGCAGAGAAAATTGCCATAGTCCAAGCCCAGGGCTTCTAGGTCACTGCTCCAAACCACCCTTTTGCAGATGGAAATGGGATGCCCCTGACTGGGGCAGGGCTCTGTCTCACTGGGAAGTCTGTCCTGCCCTATCAGCTAGGAGCCTTGTACCAAGTGAGGAAGAGCTTTGAACAGTGTCTGAAGGAACAACACCACTACCAGGGAGGGAGCAGGGCTCTTAGGAGGGGCACTGGTGCCTCTGGCACAGTCCCATGGGCCCCAACAATGCAGCCCAGGCCAGCAGCACAGTGCACGGCCCTGGGGGTGAAGCAGACTCCAGAGCCTGCCCCCAGCTGGGGACGCAGCAGATTCTGTGAGCTCCAGTGCTCGGGAACACTGCCAAGCGTTTGAGACAGCTGGCAGGGGCCAGTGAAAAGAAAAAGCAGTCTCTGGCTTCCAGAGCGGAGCGGGGCTCATGCTAACGTGGACCCGTGGCCCTGTCTGACAGTGCCTGGATCCCGCATCACCATCTCAGACACAGCAGAACAAATCCAGCACCACTCTGCAATAAGCCCCATCCCCCAGTAACCAGACACATTACCACAACCAGCAGCTGGGGCAGAACCCAGTGCCGTGAGCTGCTAAACCCACCAATGAGGCGGTGTAGGCCTGGCCAGATTGCCGGGCAGGTGCCCCAAAGATATCGACTCGAGCAGCTTTCAGTCACCTTCCTCGTGGGACAAGCAACACACACATCACAGCCTCCGCACACAAGAAGGGGAGCAGGCTCAGCAAACCCTACAGCCCTGCTGACCCCTGTCGTGCCTTGGGCCTTTGAGGATGGAGCCCAGGCAGCCGGCCCCTTCCTACCTTGTTTACCAGCTCCTTGCAGTGGCTGGACCAGCCAGAGGCCCCATGCCCCGGCTCAGCAGCAGTTCTGTGGCCTGCTTTCCTTTCCCCATCCCAGCATCGCTCCCCAGCATGCATCACCTGCGGGGCCAAGCCATCGGTCAGGCTGCTCCTCACCACAGCTCCCATGAAAGGGCACCTCAGCCCACAATAGCTGGGAGGGTCTGCCAGACACATGGCCAGGCTTGGCTCTCCCAGGGCTTTCAAGGAGGTAGACTCACTCAGCCCAGAGCGCCCTGTTCAGCGGGGATGATCCCGCCGGCGTAGCTCAGAGCGGGGTCTGGGCCATGGCAGTGCTACACGCAAAGGCCCTAAGGTGAGGAACCTTCCGGTCCCTGAAGGGCACTGGGGAGCATGCCGAATTCTCTGCCAGGGACATGGCAAGGGCAGGGCAAGCTGAGGGACGAGGGGCAGAGGGCGAGCTGGGATGCACGGACCAGGAGGAAGTACAGGAGCGTCCAGAGCACAGGTTGGGGAGCGGCCCCACCTCAGCAGGTCCCCACAGCTGGCGCCCAGCCAGCTCGTCCACTGACAGCCGCATTCATATCGGTTATTAATTAGGGCTGTCGCAGTGCTTGTCATCCCAGTATTATTTCATTCAGGGCCCATTAGGTTCCCCTGTTTTGCTGCTTGCTGTCTCTGGTGCTGCAGCGGCACTGATCTATGGCTCACGCTGCGATCCCTCCACCAGGCGCTGCCCATCCATCCCCAGGCACCTGCCAGGGAGAAGGATGGGGAGCCACTCACCTGCTCAGCGAGCTCTGAGCAGAGGAAGGGGCTCCCTCGCTCAAGGACAGGAACACAGGGGCCTGCAGGAAGAGGGAGGCTGGGGGATCCCAGAGGGGAGAGACTTGCAGGAGGATGGGTGGGGGGACCCAGGTGGGAGGGGAGGGCGCCCCAGGGGGAAGGGGAGGGACTCACAGGGGATGGGTGGGGGGTCCCAGGTGGGAGGGGTGGACTCACAGGGGATGGGTGGGGGGGTCCCAGAAGGGAAGGGAGACAGATAACAGTTTAGCTGAGCAATGCCCATTCACATCACTGGGAACCTGGCCGCTGCTCTGCTCCCCATGGGCTGCACTAAATGTTTCCCTCGACACATGCTGCTTTGCACAGGCCGTGCTCCAGGAAAGGCCCCGACCCACAGGAACCCCAGAGCTGTCCCCCTGCTTCATCCATGCCTCCCATCCAGAGCACTGCAGCCCCCTCCCACTCCCCAGCACCCTCAGTGTCTCCTCCAGACCCCCCAAAGCACTACACTTAGATCACCTTCCTGAGCTGGCGCTCTGAGCAAGACACCCCTCTCTGCCTGTGCTGCCATGGACACCCTGTATCTACTTCCCCCAGGGCACAGAGCTGGTTCATATGGCCCTAGCTCTTCTCTCCTCTGCCTGCTGCCTGGAAGAACCCAACAGGCTGCTTGTGGCCAGGGCATGGGACTGGGAGCTCAGGCCATTAGCACTGGATTAGTCAACGGTCCATATGCAGTGCCCTGGGTGTTAGAGCAGGGCTGGCCCTTCTCAGCCCCTCGCACCGAGCAGCGATAGCGGTGCCCTGGTCTGCATGCTGCATATGGGCACTCTCTGTGCCAGCCGCTCGCACCGATAGCGGTGCCCTGGTCTGCATGTTGCATATGGGCACTCTCTGTGCCAGCCGCTCGCACCGATAGCGGTGCCCTGGTCTGCATGCTGCATATGGGCACTCTCTGTGCCAGCCGCTCGCACCGATAGCGGTGCCCTGGTCTGCATGCTGCATATGGGCACTCTCTGTGCCAGCCCCTCGCACCGATAGCGGTGCCCTGGTCTGCATGCTGCATATGGGCACTCTCTGTGCCAGCCGCTCGCACCGATAGCGGTGCCCTGGTCTGCATGCTGCATATGGGCACTCTCTGTGCCAGCCGCTCGCACCGATAGCGGTGCCCTGGTCTGCATGCTGCATATGGGCACTCTCTGTGCCAGCCGCTCGCACCGATAGCGGTGCCCTGGTCTGCATGCTGCATATGGGCACTCTCTGTGCCAGCCGCTCGCACCGATAGCGGTGCCCTGGTCTGCATGCTGCATATGGGCACTCTCTGTGCCAGCCCCTCGCACCGATAGCGGTGCCCTGGTCTGCATGCTGCATATGGGCACTCTCTGTGCCAGCCCCTCCCAGCGATAGCGGTGCCCTGGTCTGCATGCTGCATATGGGCACTCTCTGTGCCAGCCCCTCGCACCGAGCAGGCAGTCCTAGCACCACAAACACATTTTAAGATGAAAACACTTCTGGAAAACGAAGGGTTCACAAGCCCAATTTCACATCTGCCTGGGGCAGAGCTGAGGTCCTGACTTGCCAAGAGGGGCAAGTATGTGTGGGTTGTGTGGGTTCAGGTAGAAATGGAGGAGGGCACTGAATTCCAGGCACTGAGCCCACAGGATCTGAGCCAGGAAAAGAAGGAGGTGGGGTGGGGAGAGACAAGTGAGGGCAACAGGTAGGGTGAGCTGGGAGTTTGACAGGGATGAAGTAGGGAGGGGCGTGACGGACAGTGAGCCAGCTATGACAGCCCAGGGGCTGGGCCTGACTTCTGTACTCTATGGTTTGCAGAGAACCCGCTGTGCAA
This sequence comes from Lepidochelys kempii, assembly GCF_965140285.1. Taxonomy (NCBI): domain Eukaryota; kingdom Metazoa; phylum Chordata; order Testudines; family Cheloniidae; genus Lepidochelys; species Lepidochelys kempii. The sequence continues at coordinate 1,428,686 of NC_136393.1, forward strand.
TAAACCGACCACTCCTGCGACGAGCAACTTCACAGACCAAAGAGAGACAGATGGTGATCCAGGTGAGGAAAGAGAAGCCAGAGAGAGCAGGAAATGCATAAGGTACTAGGACAGCAGCAGGCCCATGTGACAGGGGCTAATGCTAACAGAGCAAAACCCAGCTCTAGCGGGAAAGTCTGGGAGCTGGACACCCAGAGAGGCCTGAGATCCGGAGCTGGAGTGATAACACAGCCCCAGCCATCCCTGCCCTTCAGCTCCCGGCCCAGGGCCACACAGTGCTCTGAGCTCAACGTCAGCTTTGTGAGCTGAGCCTGAGGGCTTTGCTGAGCCACGAGACAGACAGACACACCAAGAGATTGCCCCAGGCAGTGAGGAGCTGGACCCCTGGCATCACAGGGCACTGGGCCTCTCTAATAAGCAGGTTGGACTGCACCCAGCATGTCCCTCCCCTGGTGTGAGCGCAGGGGATGCTCCCAGAGGGCAGCTTGGATGGTGATTTTCTGCATTTTCATTAAAAGATATTCTAATTATTAATGGCCCATGGCCCTCATTTAATAAATGAGACAGGAGATTAAGCACATTGCCTGAGACAGAGCTCAGAGAAAGGAAGCCAGTATTTAAAACTGAACAGAGACCCAGCTGGAACTGAGAGCCAACAGCTATCAATTAATCTTACCACTCAGCCAAGAGCAGGACTCCCGGAGGGGCTGGGGGTCATGCCAGGGACAGCAGGGCGATAGAGCCCTGGAGTGCTGGGCAGGTCTGGGCAACACGTGGCTGTCAAGAGGATGCTCAGTGGCATGCCCAACAGCCCACAAGCTCTCGTGCACACTGGCTGTGCCACAGTCGGCATTCACCCATGGCCGGGACTCGAGCTCAGCACTCAAAGCGAGCAGCCGTGTTTGGAAAAGCTGGCTGGGGTGGCTGGAGCAGTCATGCTGGGGCTGAGATGTCCTCACAAGGGGACAAGAAGCCCCTGCAAGACACAGCCCTTTGGGCCCTGCTCACTCGGCATCCTCACTTGGCATCACATAGCACCAGGGCTGCGACAGGAGAGCCATGGGGCACAAGAACCCCTCCTGAGGTGCAGCCTGGTGGTTGGGAAGCCAGCAGCACCTCCGAGGCACTGCTGTGGCTGGTGGGCTGAGACAGCGTCCAGCTCGGGGGAAGCCCCCAGTGCCACAGAGGGGAATAGCTCCCTTGCCCGTCCTCCGCTTCTCCTGGCAGATGGGCGACCTGGCAAGGCCCTTCTGCAGCAAGCCGGTGGCCAGGCGAGCACAGCTATCAGCAGGCGCCATGGAGCATTCACCTGAGAACAACAGGGCCCTGGGCTGGGGGCACAAGGCCAGCCGGGAACAGGGGCCCCGTTCCAAGGAGCAGGCCAATGAGAGGGTGGGGCAGCTTGGGTGAACCCTTGCAGGCACTGAGGGCAGCACGGAAGGGGGCTAGGGCAGGGGGAAAGTTCCACCCACACTGCTGCTTATTGACCAGCCCTCCAGGCTCAGGACAAGTCTCTGCACTTCCCGCCCCACCACCTGAACAAACACAACATGCCCTCCGCTCCCACGCCGGACCCTGCGCCAGCCCCTCCCACCCACAGTGGGTTACCTTCCCCCACCAAGACTGCGACCCCGCTACTGTGGGCAGAGGAGTGCCAGGTGTGGCGTCGCACCCTCCGGAGCTGGGTGTGCAGGGAGGGGAGGAAGGCGAGAACCCCAGTGGCTGGCTAGGAGCACAGCTGGTGGGGTGAGAGGCTGCCATGCACGACCCACACGGTGGCACAAGGATGCCCCTTGTGGGTAGGGCAGCAATGCTTTTATCTGTAGTGCCCATGGCAGCAGTAACCGTGGGCAGGCTGGCAGCACGCTGGGTGTCAAGCTCTGGGAAACACTCTGCCCTGTGTTGGAGGGGAGTACTTTGGGGGCTGGCGAAAGGTCTGTGATGCCCCATGGTGGGATTGGCACTCCCACGCGCAGGCAGGCCCTGTGTAACCCGGCCTGGCTGGCAGGTGGGTGGAATAATAGGAAAAATAAAGAGATCAGTCTTGTTCCCGCAGCTCCCTGAGCCCACTCTCCATTTAGATCCAGGAACAGACCCAGGAGAATGACGAGAGGGCAGCTTCTCCCAAGCACAGCCCCCTGCGCTCACCCCCTGCCAGCTCTCCACTTCCCCCGGAGCACCTCGCTGAGCGGCACTGGGGAGCCTGCGGAGCAGAAGCTGTGCTGCCCTGGAGCTCACAGTCCCACCGCCACCGACTACCCGTTGTCTTCCCTGCATTACATCTGGAGCTGCATGCAGCCCCTGCCCAGACTGCTGCGTGCCAAGGCTGTCTCCCTGCCTCACTCACCGCAAGGCGAGAAGTGGATCTAATCTTTAGCTGATTAAATGTCCCTCATTAACGAGTTTCTTTAATTAATGAAGTTTTGTGTTTGCTCCACTTGCTTTATCCCTGCCACACTCTGCCTCCTCAGCACAATCCAGGGCCATTGCCTTTCCAGGAATGTAGCGCGTGGGGCCGGTTCCTGCCGATGGCGCACTCTGCTGATGATTCCTGTCAGCTTGGGGCTGACAATTCCATTTTAAACCTTTTCTTGTTTTTCAGAAAACACCCTCCACAAGTGGAGAAAGGGCCTGTGCCATTAGCTACATGGCAATGCCCAGAGGAACAAGCGGGCGGCCCACACGGCTGGGCACCTTCGGCGGCTGCTCGGGGCTCATCCCCAGGGATGCAGATTTGGGCCCTTTGAATGGTGCCTCCCATGCATGTCAGCACCTGGTGCTAGGTAGCTCTGCAGATGCTGCCGGGACCTGAAGGGATGAGCAGCCCAATGGGGTGCTGCTCCCTAGCCAGCAGGTGGCACTGAATTAGCCAATCACAGCCCTGTTCCCTAGCTGCTGCAGCCCTCTGACCCAGAGAGACCATGCTGTGCTCCCCAGTGACTGAGGCCCATTTCCAGCTCCGCAGCTAACGAATGGCATCGCGCTTTGGGCTCGGCCCAGTGAAATGCCAACATTGGGCAGTTTTGCTTCCCGGGCAGCGTGCAAGTGCCCCCCTCTCCTTTCTGCCATGCTGACTTAGGGGTGGGGCTCTATGGCTCCCTGGGGCAGGGCACCACTCTGTAAATGAGCCGCTCATTGGAGCGGTGTCCCAGCATTTGGGATCAGACCCCTGCCAGGTCTATCGATTGCTCTAACCTGTCCCATTTCCCGCAGTGAGACCAGAAATGTCATCACCCTCTGTACAGCCTGCTGGGCAAGGCTGGGACTGCTCTGGCTATGAGGACCCACAGCAGCCTGCGTTCCCTTCCCGCCCTAGAGCTGCTCCTTCTGGGCTATGCCCTGTGCTGTTTCCTTTTAGGCTCAGGAGCAGAAATGAGATAGGAGGTTTGGAGAAGGCTATTCTGATGGTTAGGAGCATGATGGATAAAATCTGATTTAAAAAAACTTGCATTTTTTATTTAAACTAAATACAGGTTTATTATTTAAAAATAAATCTATTTAAAATTAAATTTGAAATTGACAACCTATGTTGAGTCCTAAACTTATTATAATCTAGTCAAATGTACATTGTACACAAAGCAGTATTACGCGGTCCATGTTTGCTGCTGACGTTTTAAAGAAAGTCCACCAGTGCTGAACTGGTGGAAGCCACTGGCTAAGAACCTGGAACCTGAGTTTGCTAAAGGGCTAAACCAGTTTATAACAGCAGTAGCCTCTTTTGCAGGTGCTGAGGGAATATTTTCTTCATTTCAGTTTATTTAACTAGATCAGTACAATGAGTAGTTCATTCAAAGTTAAGAAACCAGTTGGGAGTTGAAAGAGCAGGGAGGCTTGTTTTCCTTGTCCAAGCTGTGAATGAAAACTACTGTAGGTGTGAGAGGATGAGCTCTACTAGTTCTAAAATCTTTAAGGACATGGTGACTGGAAACAGTCAGTTCAGTGCACTAACTACAGATGATACTGCCTCTGTTTAATACATCAGCTAGTTTTAGATGCAAAACATGAGTTGATAAACTTTTTTCTTATGTATCCAACACATTTAAGGTAGTTTTATTTAATAAAAATATAAAATATTGTTTTTGTGCATTTCTAATTGAATTTGAATTTCCACCTGTGATAGGACATGCCCCCACACCGCTGATAGACAGACTAACAAGCCTTCCTGCACCAGGAAGTGCAATTAGGCGCACCTGCAGAACATGTGCCACTGGAAAGGGGAGCTTAAAAAGGTGATGCTCGCTACTGCAAGAAGAGGCTGCCAGTGAGCTCTAGTAGCCCAGTCTGGGATAGTGGCTGGTCTTACCTCCCCTGTGCCCTTGTTGTGGGGAAGACTGGCACTACAAGCCAGGCATGGGTAAGGGGCCCTGGCAGGCTGCTCCCCAGGACTAGAGGTAATTGGTCTCAAAAGAGACTCCAGGAATTAACTGAACTTCTGCTAGGAATGCCCAGGTGTGGGGAGTCTCCCGTACAAGACTCAGTGGCAAGCAACTGAAAGAGACTCTGATCAAGCCCAGGATGAGGGTCAGCCGACTACGCTAGCCACACAGAGCTCAACACAAATTGGAAGTAAAAAATTAATCATCCACTAGTAAAAAGTGAAGCTACATAATTCCATAAATAGATGTTATAGATACATTGTATCCTCTGGTTAACAACAAGCACCACATTCAGTGCAAAGGCTGTGTAATTAATTGCAAATCAACGTTTGAATAGCTCCAACCTTTCTTTAGGACAGGGGTTCTCAAACTTCCGTGACCCCCTTCTGACAGCAAAAATTATTGGGCAGGCCGGCAGGCAGGCGGGCTGGGGGTCAAAGCAGAAGCCCAAGGGCTTCAGCCCCAGGCAGAGGGCCTGTAACCTGAGCCCCGCTGCCCAGAGCTAAAGCCCTCAGGCTTCGGGCCCCAGCAAGCCTAACGCCAGCCCTGGCAACCCCATTAAAAAGGGGTTGGGACGCACTTTGGGATCCCGTCCCACATTTTGAGAACCGCTGCTTCAGGAAAATAACTAAAAAGTACAAATGCAAATCAGGATTAAAATCGATCATCTAAATCCAGATTTCCTCCTTAATGACTTACATCATGATTAAAATCAGTGATTTAATGTGCTTTGATTTAGACCTATCTGCTGCGCTCAGGATGAATCTAGAGTGGCTTTACTGGGGTCTCCACTGACCTAGCCCATGGAGCTCCTGCTTGTAAAGGTATGAGTCCTTTACATTAAACCTTAGCACTGTTCTTATCTGATGAGCATTTGAAATACTCTTTGGATCCAGGAGAACAGACAATTGCAGCTTTTTCACCAGAGCCTCACAGAAAACACAACCACGCAGTAAATAAAAACACGATTTAGCCCATGACACTTCCATTTAACAACCCCCTCTGCTTCTAGGTAATGATTCCCCCCAGTCCCTGTGCCGAGGGGGGATGGGGGACGGACACGGGACGAATGGGCAGTTTGGGAAGGGGCATGCAGGAGACGGACGGAAGAGTCGCACCGTGGTACATCATGACTGAGACTAAAGTGAAAAATCAATGTTTAATTGAATGTGTTCTGTGAGCAGCTCCTGCTGCCCCTCATTGCTCACTAATAGAATCTCCTGCCGTGCTCCCCGTCCCCGCACTGATGGAGGTGGATCATCACAAATGTGAAATCACTTCCCACCCCCAGGTTCAGGACAGAAATTAACCTGTTCCTACTCCTCCCCTGGGGTGCTTCCCAGGAGAAGGGCTGCCCTCCCTAGCGCTCATGGGAGCTATTTGGAGGTGGGATGGGTTGGTGTCCTCGAGGGTGAGGTGCCATGGGGTGTTTAGAAGGTCATTGGCAGCAGCACCCAGAGCCACTCCGATCTGTATGTCTCCAGTTAAACGGGATCTCACATTCACTGAGTCAGAGAAAACAGCCCCCATTGCTCAGGTCCCTTCCTTGCAAAGAGGGCTAACCGATGGCAAAGCAAATGGTAAAGGTGTCTCCGTCTGCCTCGAGCCAGCCCTGCCAGCAGCAATTGGTCCTGCAAGGTGGCCTTGCGGTGTGCAGAGCAGGACCCCTTCCCAGGTACTGACTGTGCACAGCAGCTCCCAGTGCAGGAGCCAGAGCAACAGGACAGGAGGCCTCTGCCCAAGCCAGCCATGGGGTGTGACAAACAGAGTCGCTGTGTGCAGGCCTGAAGCCCATGAAACCAGGCAAGAGTTGCCTGCTCTAGCCTATAAATGCCCCAGTCCACAAGTGCTCAGGGGTTCCTGGCTCCCAGGCCTGTGCTCAGGCACCACACTGCACCGCCTCCCTCCCAGCAGAATATCACGAACACCAGCTCTGAACGGAGACGAGGGGGCAGGCAGGGGACCTCAGGAAATCAGCCCTAGAGCTGAGTGTGGGAGAGAGAGGGAGTGGATGGGGTGAATGTGCAGGGAGTCCAAACCCACCACAGCTAAGCCACACACCACAATGACAGGATTATTTGTGATTCATTTCTACTGGTTTTGCTGTGCCCAGGACCTGTTCGCTGCACTGTGATCACATGCCAAATGACGACTGACGGCCAGGCAGGAGCTCCCGGCGGCTCCCAGCGCGTGGCCTGCCAAGGAGATGCAGAGACCTGGGCCAGGGGCACCAGAAGTGCGTTAAATGGTGAACCAAGCAATGCCGAAACCGGCCACCACAGGCTCAACTGCTTGGGCAGTGAAGCCTAAAAATATACAGCGCAGCCAGGGGCAAGCACAGGCACCAGCGGAGCAGATGGACCCCCACACCCACCCTACACGCGCACACGCAGAGCCACGGCCGTAGGGTGGGTGTGGGGTGTAGAACACAGGCTGCACAGACACACACCCTACTATCACTAGCCCCTCCGCAGCAACCGCACCCCCCGCCCCGTAGCAGCAGCGATACGGGCGATAGGAAGAGTGGTGGTGGGACTCTGGAGACCTGGGTTCAATTCCCGGCTCCTCCACAAGCTCCCGATATGTGGCTTAGCAAGTTCCAGATCCCCGTGTGTCTCGGCTCTGCACGTTTACAGAGCTGACCAGCTCCTCCAAGTCCCAGGAGACAAGCTCAGTGTCTGGGAGGTCATCAGATGCTGTGGGGATGGTACCTAGGGAGATGCACACCACACACACATACCCTGCGTGGCTATGGGACACTGCAGGAGAACCTGCTGCAGCCCTTACACAACCAGACACACCAGAGTGCCCGCAGGAGACTTCCCATCACCCAGCTCTGAGAGCCGCAGGCAAGCACCTAGGGGGAATGTGCTGCTCAGGCCTAGCTCTCCTGTGTACTGATATTTTCCTGTGGATAAACACAGGGCACAATGATGAGCACCAAGAGACCCCACTCCAGTTCAGAGGGAAGACAGGTGGCACCACCAGGCACTGATTGTCTCCAAAAGGCTCTAGGGAACATCCCCCCAGAAGAAAGGCATCACTGGTCCTGTGCTCTCCTGCTTCTCACTCCCAGGATCTGAGTGACCCAGGAGTGAGACAAGTCATGCTGGCACAGTGGAGGGATACATTATACTGTAGAGTCCAGGAGGCCAAATGCCATCAGTTGAATTAGTCAGTCTTGGCTAATGAGATCTATTTATTACAGGGGGAAATGAGAGCATGAGAGACTGCAGAGCTCTGAGAACCAGGCCCCTGAGCCCGCAGAGCAGTCACTGAATGTTCCCACAGAATTCCCGACATCTCCTGGACAAAACACCTTCAGCATTTCCACCCTCATCACACATTCCCTAAACATCTGCTACTGCAGCTAGGCTCCTCTCTGCACTGGCCTCCACTCCAGACAGCTTTGTAATAAACACATCCCATGCTGGGGCACCCAGTGTAACCAAGCCCTCAGCAACCATCTCTGATAGCATGGCTCAGGGGCTCTCCCTTGAACATCCCTCTCTGCCCACCCAGGCTACACCACACACCGTTCTGGTTTCCTACAACCAGTCACTTGGCAGCTGCTCTTGGCACCTGCTCTTGTTGGCTTTTATTCACACATGTGGCCAAAACATCTGTAAGGACGAGACTTTAGCCATGCATCTGCCAAGGAAGGATTCATTCTTGAACCAGGTGAGGTAAAGTAACAAATCCAGTGAGCTATTCACATCATCAGTCTCATTCAAGCCCCAGGGCCCCCTTTCATCCTGGAATCTGGGGTTAAACGTCATACCCCAAGACGGGGTTTTTCGGGGCTGTCTGCACCATGGATGTGCTCAGTGCTTTGCTCAGCACTCAAGGGTTCATACTGCAGGAGCAGGGAAAGTTCTCCTGTGACCACTCAGGGCACATCTGCACTGCAAAAACCCTGCGGCAGTGAGTCTCAGAGCCCAGGTGAAGTGAGTCCAGCCTGTGCTATGGGGCTCAGAATAGAAGTGTAGATGTTACTGCTCTGGCTGGAGTCCGGGCTCTGAACCTGGTGTGGGGATGTGTGTGTGTGTCTCAGAGCCCAGGCTCCAGCCCGAGCAAGAGTGTCTACATTGCTATTTTTAGTCCCATCGTGCGAGTCTGACTCAATTATCCCAGGCTCTGAAACTCGTTGCCACGGGTCTGTTTTGCCGCCTAGGTGCACCCTCAGGGGCCTGACAAAAGCCAGCTGCTTAGTGGAGTGGGTCTTCCAGCATGGGGCAGCGCTGCGGGCTAGCTGACTGCCATTTTCCTGGTGGGTTCTATTACCAGTGGCATCCCCCAGGCCCTAGGACGGGAAGATGGTCAGGACGCAGTGGCACCCTCCTTCCCAGCCCCAGGTGCTGCAGGGCTGTGGGCAGAGGTTCTCCCTATTCTTTGCTGACATACTTGGGCACATGCTGGAGAGAGGGGCAGGACACTGCCATTGGCATGGCTGGCTTTAGAGGCACAGGTGGTGACCATGCCCTGCATGCTCTGACTCTAGCCTGCCCCAGACACGTCTATGTTTCCTGCTATGTTTCACCCACCGAATGAAGCCACGTGTGAGGTTTATGTGCCCAACACAAAATCAATTAACCACAGAACTTGGTCCAAAATGTCAGGGACAATTTAAAGTGCGGGGGGGGGGGGGGGGCTGTTGCTTCCCCCACCTGACCCTCCTCGTCCCCACTCAGGTGTCCCACCCAGCAGCTGAAGCCCCTGGCTCATGAGCCCCTCCAGGCACCCTCTCCAAATCGGAGTGAGTGGCATTGCAGGCTGGTGCATGGGGCTGCAGTGCCACTCAGATTTGGGCCATACCTGACTGGCACTGTGACCCCACATGCTAGGTCGCAATGCTACTCACTCAAATTTGGCCCAGCTTCCCCTCTATCGTCATAGAAGGGTGGCTGGGCCAAACCTGAATGGCATCCCAGCCTCACGCTCTGGGTGGCAGCACCACTCACGCAAACTTGGGGCCACTCCTCTGTCAGCGGCTGAGCCGCATCTGAGTGGTGGTGTTGCTATCTGGCGCGTGGGGTAGTGGCCCCACTCAGGTCTGGCCTGGCCTCAAAGGGGTTGGGCCCTGGCCTGGGTGGCTCCCTGGCACTGCCACCGATGCAAAAGGTCAGTTTTCATCCTGACAGGCAGACTGTGCTCAGTTCTCTGCCCTTCTTGGGAAGACGTAATTTGGTATGTGCTGCCTCCCCAGCAAACCTGGGACAAACCAGGAATCTGGAAGCTGCCAGTGGGAATGCAATGAGAGCAATGCCACGTGAGGCAGTGGGCTTCTCTGGGCTCAGCAGGGCAGCCAGCTCAGGAGAGGAGAGAACTACTCCAGCCTTGCCCTTGCCAGAGGGAAGCTGCCTCTTAGCTACAGACGACAGCACCCCCCACAGAAGAGGCCAAGCCGTCTGCTGCCAGGCAACAGCGTTCTGTGCCATCGCGAGTATTACGCGACAGGAACTGACCAGGCTCCTCAGCTGGGGATGGGCAGAAAATAGCAGAGAGCAACTAGATCCCCAGGAAGGCAGGACCGGAGTGTGTCTGATGGCGAGGCCAAGCAGAGACGAGAGCAAGGGTGAGCCAGGAGACAGAGAGACCTGGGAGTGGCACAGAGACACTCATATTATCAAGGCTAAAATCTAGCGCTGGGTCCTAAGCCCCAAGCAGCACAGGAGACAAGAGCATAGAAAATTCCTATACGAGCTGCAAAAGCAGGTGTTGTGCAGGAGGCCCAGGCAGCCGGACACAGGTCACGTGTGTGATGAGCACTGTGTACTCCACCCTGGTGCTGGTTAATTTCTGCTTGCTTGTCAGATGTCGCACTGTGCCCCCATCTCCTGCAGCCAGGTGCTGCTGCATGGACCAGTCGGCCTGGCACCAGCTTCCAGCTAGGAGAAGTGATTCCAAGAGGCTGGTTTGAGCCCAAGTCTCCTCTCCTGGCACCAGGGCAGCCTCTCTTTACTGCAACAGGTTTGCAGTGAGTCAAGGAGGGGAGGGCAGAGCACAGCACTGCCCCACAGGGAATCAGGGAGCGGGCCTGGGGAGGAAACGCCTAGTCCGCCCTCAGGGATACCGGTGTTGCCCAGGGACCTTTGTGGAGAGTCCGGCTGTCAGTGGGACGGCGTTGTTGGGATGGACTCGGAGCTGCCGTATGTACACTGCTGGCCCTCATGTGCGGCTCCTCAGATTCAGCTACAGGGAGGGTACATTCAGTTCTCGGGAGCATGGGTGTAGCTCTGAACGGAACAAAGCCTGTGTGTGTCAGTGAACTCACACCAACCCTCTCCTAACTGCCAGGCACTCCCATATGTGCAGGCCCGCTTGCCCCAGGCTATGCACCCCGCGTCCTGCTGAACTCTCCTGTGGGTGAGGGCTGTGACAAGTGCAATGCCTCCCATTCAACCCAGCCTCTCTCTCATGCTAATGACTGTCAAAGAGAAACAGAGGCCGTGAAGGAGAAGAAAATTACTCCCTACAAAGGAATTGACTGATCCCCACTATTTCTCAAGGAATCACTGGCCTGTGACTATTCCATTACCCACAATGCTGTGCTCCAAGGCCACTGGGAACTTGTGCGAACCACAACCCTGGGATGGGGAGGGGGAGTGTGGCCTCAGGTGGTGGCCATGCCGCAGACTTGCTCATGGGTTGGTGAGCGCCTGGGAAGGACTCTCCAAAATGAGCCAACCCTCACCCCTACCTGTGAGAAAGGGTAGGAGCGGGTTGGAGCTGGGGCACTCACCTGACAAACACACTGCAGAAGGGTTGTCAAAGCAGTTACTGCCAGCCTCGTCTGCCCCAATCCCAGTGGCCAACACCATCAGCCGGGGCCATACAGCACCAGCTGTGAGATCTGTCCACTCTCCTCTCCTCAACTCTCAATGGCCCCATTGTGCCCAGCTCCTGGACATCTAGGCCCCGTGAGGAGCACATTCTCTGCCCCTATCCTGGGATAATTTATCCCCAGGGGAGCATGTTGTCCCTATCTGCCAGGGCAGTCCCATCCTGCATTCCAGCTCTGGGGCAGAGGCCCTGTCAGGCCTGGGCTATTGGAGACAGGAGAGGGAGCAGGCAGCCAGCCTCAGAGTGCTCCCTTGCCCAGGTTCGCTGGACAGCATGGAAGTGTGGCTGCATGGGACTAGCTGAACACTGAGCAGTGACAGCAAAGCTAGAGAGAAAATCCTGCCAGGGGAGCAGGCTGGGCTGCCCAACAGAGCTGGGATCTCTCTGGGCTGCGGAGACTTGCTTAGCCCTGCAGGCAGCAAAGGTTGAAGCTGGTGAGCTACAGGGGCTGGAGCTGGGTGTGGCTGTATTAACATCTTCTCTAAGGATCTGGAAGGGGCAGAGCAGCCCTGCAGAGGATGCTCGACTGGCAGGTACTCCAGAGAGCAGTACCAAGGGGCAGCTCAGAGAAAGGGACCTGGAGGGGCAGGAACAGCAGCAGGAGACTCCGCCTGGAGAAGTGCTGCTCCCCCAGCCCGGGGAGCCAAATCCAAACCCCACTGTCTGCGGGGAGAGGCCTGGAGAACCAGGATAGGCCAGGGGAAGGAAGCAATGTGGCTGGGAGTTTGCCGTGGGTAACGGACCAAAAAGGCCAGTACTTTGGGTGGGGTCTCTCCTGTCTCTACCCAGCCCTGGGGAGAGGCTCCAGTGGGCCCAGCTCTGGGCAGGGTGGGGAGTGTACAGCTCCACAGGGCCCTGGGAGAGAGACCCCTCCTTGACTCTCATGCAAACATTGGGCCCACCTTCCTCTGCAGACTCTGGAAAGGAGGCCACCCAGGGAAGAGCCTCGGGAGAACTGGGGGCTTGAGGGAGAGGTCTGTTGGGGCTGGTGCAGTAATCAAGATGGCAACAACTCACCCCCCACAGCTCCTCCTGGGGAGCAGGGCCACAAATGGGGCCAACAGGCAGAAGGAGGCGTGGGGGGGTGGTGCAGTGAGGAAAGAAAGGAAGCTTTAGCCTCAGGAAGGCTGTCCTGACAGATGCATCGGGGGGGGGGGAGGGGAGGGAGGGAATTGGTCCCTCCAGGGGACAGGCTGGGAACCCCACCACTTCCCACCAGGGGACGGATCTGACCAGGGCTCATCCCAAGGGGAGAGGGTGGGTGGGGGCTGCAGTGCTTGAACCCAGAGGGATAAGACACAACTTTTAATGACCCCTATACGCCCTGCATGGCCTGATACCCCCTATGGCCCTCTGCGCTGCCCCCCACAGACACAGCCCTCTGTGCTGTCCCCCCCATCATGACCCTCTGCGCCACCCCCCCGTAGATACGGCACTCCTCCAGACATAGCCCTCTGTGCCGCCCCCCCATCATGGCCCTCTATGCAGCGCCCCTTTAGACACAGCCCTCTGCACCCCCTTCAGACACAGCCCTCTGCGCCACCCCCCCAAGGACAGAGCCCTCTGTGACGCCCCCCATCGTGGCCCTCTGCGCCGCCCCCCCCCCCCAGATACGACCTGCTGAGCCACGCCCGCAGACACAGCCTTCTGTGCTGCCTTCCTGTTTATGAGCTCCACAGCCTGTGAGCAAGTGACCCTTGGAAATCCCCCTCTGCTGGTGGCTATGTCCTGCACAGCCCCAAGAATCACCATCTCGCTCCAGTTACATGGCATTCTCACTTCACAGTTCTCTGCAATATACATGAAGTTGGCTGAATGCAGATGACATTGCACCGTTTACTGCATAAATATTTCATGCTGCCTCAGCTCCTAGGTTTCCAGCTCATGGAGCCACAAGCCCTGTGCTGGACCCCCTGTTCCCTTCCTGCCCAGAGAACCGACACTGCCAGGTCCCATCCCCTTTGCATCGGGAGCACATGCCCCCAAGTGCAGGCTAGACAGGAGCTCTGCCCAGGGGCCAGCCCAGGGCCTGACCCACCCCTGCTGAGGGAGCTCTGTAGCCTGGGAAATGCCTGTGGGCCAGGATTTTCAGATTTCAGAGTAACAGCCGTGTTAGTCTGTATTCGCAAAAAGAAAAGGAGTACTTGTGGCACCTTAGAGACTAACCAATTTATTAGAGCATAAGCTTTCGTGAGCTCACGAAAGCTTATGCTCTAATAAATTGGTTAGTCTCTAAGGTGCCACAAGTACTCCTTTTCTTTTTGAGGATTTTCAGAGGATCTCACCTCCAGTTAGCCACAAACGAGTGGGCAGATTTTCAGAAAAGCCAGCACTTTGGCTGCAGAGCTCTGTCAAAAATCTTTCCTTCGTGGCAGGTGCTGAGCCCCTGAGTCCTGGATCTTTGCGATCAGCTAGAAAAGGGCTTGTCCTCACTGCAGGGCTTGGTGCTCTTTAGTCAGCCTGGCTCCGCACTCAGCCCCCTGGCGCTGTGTGGAGTATCTGTGAGCAGTACAGCAGAGTTGTGTCCCACTGTGATACTGACCCCATGGGCCAGCTCTCGAGTTTACAGCCCCAGTGAACTACTGCCAGAGACATGTGTGCGGGCAGGAGTCAGGATAAGGGCGACACTTGAGTCATACCCGAGCTAAAACTGCAGTGAAGACAAGCCCTAAGCCTTACTGCTGCTGGGGGAACAACCCCTTCTTCCAGGCACATGCAGGGAGCCATGCCCGGCGCAGCACCTACTGCCCGACACCACAGTGCTCCATGGCCTGTCCCGTGCCCACCAGGAACTGCACCTGCGAGGCACCTCTGCCCCAAGCAACCGGGTGCCATGCCCCGGCCAGCACACTAAAATATCATAGTAGGCAGGCGTATACGCTCTGCTTGTACAGCTGCTAATGCAACAGGGTCCTGGCCCGTGACTGGGGCTCTCAGGCACTGCAGCACCAAGAATAAATACGACTAAGTGGCTGTCCATCCACAGAACCAGGAGCTGCACCGCGAGGGTATGCCTGCACCCGGCTCTAACCCCACGCCTGGCCTGGCCCCGCTGGCTTGGGCTGCAGGGCTGTTTAGTTGCAGTGTAGATGTTCAGGCTCGGGCCAGATCCATGGGTCCCAGAGTCCGTTCCGACACCAGACGTCTACACTGCAATTGAACAGCCCTGGGAGCCCGAGTCATCTGGCACGGGCCAGCTGCAGGAGTCCAACTGCAGCTGAGACATACCCCGAGACATACAGCAAAGTGCAATGGTCAGGCCGGCCTAGCTGCTGCTGACCAGAGCACCCAAGGGGGAAACCAGTGCAGAGAAGCTGGGACTTGGGGGAGGGAGCTGCCACTCTGAAGGCAAGGCTGTGGGCACACTAACTGCCCCAGGGAGGAAAGAGGGTCACTGCGTACATGCCAAGAAGGTAGAAAAGGGCTGTCTAGTCAAGGGAGGGAAGCTCCAGGCCATCCCTGGCTGGGTGTCTGGACACCAGGCTGATAGGCTAGCAGAGGCACTGTAAGGAAACCATCATTTTACATGCTGGTGTCCCCGGGGTGCCAATGCTCCCTTCCCCACTGTGCCAGCCCCAGGCATGCCAGAAACAGAGCCCACCAGGGTGAGTAGGTATGTACAGGCAAGGACTGGGGAAGGACCTCCACTGAGAAACGGGGACTCCCTGTCTTTTACCTCAGCACAGCACCTCTCCCTGGTCAGGGCGGGGTCCCACCAGGGCAGAGTGGTCTCTAAGAAGCCCCTCCGCACTTCCACTGTGAGGACAGGAGAGGTCTATTACTAATGCATGAAGGGACCGCTGGCTTGGGTTTCCAAGAGTGACTGCACAATCAGCACTGGGCTCCCTGCCCCAGTCTCTCAGCTCCGGCCCACTGCCTGAGCGCTGCTCCTGCCAACGACACTGCATGTGGACACCACCAAGCACTTTGCATTGCTCAGGCAGGACTGCCTTCCCTGCACTGACTTCACTCACACCACAGGCCTTGCAGCTCCGGTGGGCTTCAGTCAAATGCATCTGCATGGACAGCAGGGATGAAACTGTTTCTTCCTGCAGCCAGACTGTGACAGCAGGCTGCCGGTGGTGGTGGTTGTGTATCTCCCATTCCTGGCCTGGACCCTTGAGCCCTCCAAGGTGACCCACACGCAAAGGGAAGGAGAGTCTATGCTCTCTCCCAGTGACAGATACTGGCTTCCCACATGACAGTGACAGATCTCTCAGTGACAGATCTCCCAGGGAAGATACTGGCTTCCCACATGCCTCAGCTCTTGGTCCCACTGCCCTTTGGGGGAGGAATGCCGTATTAGAGAGGACAGGAGCCTGTTAACAAGGGCCGGCTGTAGATTGTGTCTTGGGTTATCCTTTTACCTGTAACCTCGTGTTTCCAAACCCTGCCACTAGCGTTTACTGTACTCTCTTGCTCAGGGGTCGGCAACCTTTCAGAAGTGGTGTGCTGAATCTTCATTTATTCACTTTAATTTAAGGTTTCGCGTGCCAGTCATACATTTTAACGTTTTTTAGAAGCTCTCTCTCTCTAAGTCTATATATTATATAACTAAACTATTGTCGTATGTAAAGTAAACAAGGTTTTCAAAATGTTTAAGAAGCTTCATTTAAAATTAAATTAAAATGCTGATCTTACGCCGCCGGCCCACTGAGCCCGCTGCCAGCCTGGGGTTCCGTTCACCTAGGCCACCAGCGGGCTGAGCAGGGCCTGCGGCTGGGACCCCAGCTGGCAAGGGGCTGGCAGCCAGAACCCCAGACCGGCAGCAGGGACCCCAGACCGGCAGTGGGCTGAGTGGCTCAGCCCGCTGCCACTCAGCCCACTGCCGGTCTGGGATTCTGTCCGCCAGCTCCTGCCATCCAGGGTCCTGGCTGCTGGCCCCGCTCAGCCTGCTGCCGGTCTGGGATCTCGGCCCTGCCCACATAGAGGGGGTACCTACCTTCTCCCTAGTTCTAGCCCATTCTCTTCCTCTCTCTCTGCACTGAGCTGAGGGTGGGAGTGCACTGAGCACAGGGCTGGGGGTGAAGGAGCAGGCAGGGGGTTGGAATGTAGGGTCTGGCAGGAGGTAGAATGAGGGAGGGGGCTCAGGGTTGGGGCAGGAGGTTTGGGTGTGGAGTGCTCACCAGGGCAGCTCCCATTTGGTGTGAGGGGTGCAGGTGGGAATGTGGGTGTGTGTGTGTGCACGAGCTCCCATTTGGTGCTCAGGATGGGGGTGGGAATGTGGGGGGTGCAAGAGTCAGGGCATGGGGTGTGGGGGGGCTGGGTATGTGTTGGAGGTGCAGGAGTCAGGGCAGAGGGCTGGGGGCATGTGAGGACGGTGCAGGAGGCAGGGCAGAGGGTGTGGGGGGCCTGGGTATGTGTGGGGGGTGCTGGAGTCAGGGCAGGGGTCTTGGGGGGTGCAGGGGTCAGGGCAGGAGACTGGGGTGTGAGGGGTGCAGGGGTCAGGGCAGAGGGCTGGGGGTGTGTAGCGGGTGCTGGAGTCAGGGCTGGGGTCGTGGGGGGGTCAGGGCAGGAGGCTGGCGTGTGTGAGGGGGTGTAGGGGTCAGGGCAGGGGGTTGGGGGTGTGGGCTAGGGTCGTGGGGGTGCTCCAAGCCCCCTGTCCAGAGTGGCTCACGGCAGGGGGCTGGAGGGGATATGCCCTGATTCCACCCCCCTTCCCCAAGGCCTCCCTGGAGCAGCCAGCGTGCTGCGGCAGGGAGGGAGAGGGAGAGGGGAGGGGCAGGAACTCAGCACGCTGGGGGAAGAGGCAGGGGAGGGGGAACTTGCCTGCTGGGGTCCCGGCCTGGGTTCAGCAGCGGGCTGAGCGGGGCCGGCGGCTGGGGGCCGGCGGCTGGGACCCAGCAGGCAGCAGCGTGCCATTCAAAATCAACTTGCGTGCCGCCTTTGCTTACCGACCCCTGCTCTAGCTCAAGATCTGTTAACTCCACTTCTCTCTGGTTTCACGCCAGACCCGGCTCCGTGCCTGGTACTGAGGAGAGGGCTGCCCTGAGCTGACACCAGCAACCTGGGGTGCACTCCTTCAACGAGGCAGCGAGCGGGTGTCTGTGCACCGAGGGCTTCCACAAGACAGCGGACGGGGCCCGCGAGTGTAACCATGGGGGGTGTCACTGGGTAGCCCGCAGGCGGAAAGAGCGAGCTCGCGGAGCCCAGAGCGGAGCACCCATGCTGCCAGCAGCTGGAGGCTGGGGAGAGCGTCCCCTGGTGGGCACAGACAGGGCTCCCTCCCGCTGTGAACACGGGACAGTGATGCACCCCAGGCAACTCGGGAGCCATGAAAGGCGTCACCCCCCCAACAATAACCTGCCATTGATCACAGCTCTCCCTCTGCCCCATGATAGGCCGCAATAGATCACGGTTCCACCACCCACGATAGCCCACCATGCACAATGGCTCCCCCTCTTCCCCACACACAACAGCCCACCATTGATCACAGCTCTCCCCAAGACAGCCTGCTATAGATTATGGCTCCCCCCGGATCTCAGTTCCTCTCCCCAATAATAGTCCACCAGTGACCACAGCTCCCCCCGCAACAACCTACCACTAATCACAGCTCCCCACCCACGACGGCCTGCCATGGATGACAGCTCCCCCTGGCAAACAACCTACTACTAATCACAGCTCCCCCCCCCCACGACAGCCTGCCGTGGATCACAGCTCCCCTCACAAACAACCTACCACTAATCACAGCTCCCCGCCACGACAGCCTGCCGTGGATCACGGCTCCCCCTGCAACAACCTACCACTAATCACAGCTCCCCGCCACGACAGCCTGCCATGGATCACAGCTCCCCTCACAAACAACCTACCACTAATCACAGCTCCCTGCCCATGACAGCCTGCCGTGGATCACGGCTCCCCCTGCAACAACCTACCACTAATCACAGCTCCCTGCCCATGACAGCCTGCCGTGGATCACGGCTCCCCCCAGTGACAGCCTGCCATGGATCACGCCCCCCCCCCCAACAGCCTAAGTGCACACACATACGCCCAGGAGCGCACACACTCACATGTGCCCAGTCAGCCTTTTTCGTGCCATGGCAGGAAGGGGAGGACTCTTGCTCCTCCACTGCCCTAGTGCTGGGGGCAGTAGATAGCCGGGAACAGCCTGCGAGGCAGAACACTTGAGTGAGAGTATCTGGCATGGTCTGGAGTGGGGGTGGGGGAGAGGGTTGCAGCCTGGAGAGTGAGGAGCTAATGCTTGGGATTAGGGAGCTCTGGTACCCCCGACAGGAGGCGCTCAGTCTGGTGCTTCTCCAGGCACCGCTGCTTATTGCAAGTAATAGGGCAGCCTCAGCAAGAGGGGCTGAGCGTGGCCGCACACTCGCTTCTGGTGCACGAGAAACACCCAGTGGCTCTGCACTGGGCACAAGTCAAGAGTTTAACAGGGCATTGCATTCAAATTCCCAAAGGGCACAGGCACTCAACCCCGCCATCACACGCAGCCTCCCACAGCTCTGCTCCATAGACACCCCCAGCCCCCATACACAGAGCCTGTCCCCTGACTCCATGCACGCACAGCCTGTCCCCCGCCCCCCATAATCTGTCCCCCAGCCCCCCATACCCCCATAGCCTGTCCTCCGCTTCCCATAGTCTGTCCCCCAACCCCCATACACACAGTCCATGCATCCTTCCCCTACAGCCCCCCCACATAGCCTGTCCCCTGCCCACCATATACCCATAGCCTGTTCCCCACCCCGCATACACACAGTCCATGCACCCTCCCACCCACAGGCCCTCTGCACCTCCCCCAGAGCCCCACCCAGCCAATGGCAAGTGCTCACTTGAACATACAGTTGGGTTGGTCAGATAACGGAGCAATTTGCTGGGAGGCTTGAATTGGCCCCATAGAGTAGATACTTGCCACCATGGAACCCCACTGCCTGAACTGGGGCAGCATTTCACCCCCAGATGGCAGAGGGCCCCAGCATGACCTCTCTTGTCCTCTGAGCTGGGGTTGGATTGCTCTGCCTTGGCAGTGCGGCACCCAGACATGTTCCCAGCCTGCTGCAAAGAGCTGGCAATGTGAAAAGAGACAGCCCAAAGGAGGGGCTGGAATACAGCAAACACCAGTGATTGGGGAAAGCAGACAGGGCAGGGCAAGGCCAGGGGTTTATTTTCTAAAACATAGGAACTAGACTCAACTGCCCAGGGACCTGGCAAGTTAGCTCCTGTGCTCTGTCCCACTCTCCTTCTCATGCTCATGCTCCCACTCTCCTTCTCATGCGCATGCTGCTGATGTCCCGAAACCCCAACATCCCACATGCATTATTTCTGTTCTGGGTTCCCCCAGCTCTGGCAGTGTCACTCAATCCTGATCTGCAATTTCCCTGCTGGTCCAGCCCTGGGAATCTCCCGAGCAGAGACTATCATCCTGCTAGACTGTCGCTAGCCATTCATTGTGCAACACTTCTCCACTCAGAGACTACTTCCTCTTGGGAAGCTCATGAAAACCCAGAGAAAGTGAAACCGAGGGAATGGACTGGCTAGCTGGGCTATTAGAACTAGGACTTGACTCACAGAAACCCACTGGGACAATAGGCTCTTCTGCTGTGGCAGAGTCCTATATGAAAGGGACCCAGTAAGAGAGATGAGCAGGTTGCTCCTGGACTGCTGTGCACAGATCAGAGGAAAGACCCCATTGTTTTATCTGCAGGGGGCTGGCACCTTTAACAAGTACACAGCACACAGGCTCATCCCTGCCTCACCAGCCCTTGCACAGTGACTCAGACCCTGAATAGCAGCTGCGCTAGGGAAGTCTCATTGTACTAAGAGCTCATTACTGTACAGACTATATTTGTGACCAGTTGCTAGAATCTGCTATGATGGATCCTCAGTAAATCATTCAAGCTAACCAGCAATGGGCCAAAGAAGAGAATCGGGTCTGTTTTGTGTGGTCTGAACTTTGCTTTAGAGTGTATGGTCCCTTGCCCACTCCTTGCAGAGAGGCCAGCCCATGATCTAGGCCTTGCTTTTGCCCCATGTGGTTCAGCAAGTGCACAGACCTGGAGTGGTGCCCAGGCCCTGCCCAGCACAAGGTGAATTTCCCCTTTGTTCGCTCATCACATTGGGGCTCCCAGTTATTAGTGAGGTTCAGCTGTGTTTGTGACAGGGAGGGTGTAATTTTCCTTGTACCTTGAGGGCAGAGCTCCCAACAGCAAGTGTGGGAAGCTCTGGGTGTGGTACAAGGTGAAGATGTCCGCATTCTCTCCCATGGAATGGAGACCAAGTGCAGAGGCAGGGCTGAAATCCTGTCTTCAGTTAAGTCAATGGCAGTCACAGCCTGCCCCCAGTGCTTCCCCAGACCAAGAGAGGGGAAGGGCACTTGGGAGAAACAAGCTGCTTCTTGTCTCCACTTGATGGTGATTTAAAAAAAAAGCAAATTCCCAAAGATTACCAGTGTGCTCCCATGGCTCTGAACAGTCAGGTTGCAGTTGGAGGGGCCAAATTCTGCTTTCAGTGACAGTGCTGTGAATCCAGTCACTAGCTCCCTTGGAATAGCCCTGGGGATACCCTGGTGCAAAGGAGAGCAGAATGTGATGCAATGTTTGCATTCACATGGGCTGAGAGTTTCAGCTGATGAGGCACTGCTGGGAGGAACCTTTTGGCATCAGCAAGAGCCTTTCCCATATAAATCCTATAAGGAAAAAGAACAATTTATTGGGCTGTTCATTTCCACTTCTAACCTCAGCTCCTGCTGCATTTGTTTGTTAGAAGCTGGTGTCACCTCTGGGTACCAAGTACAAAGGAGGTTTGGAATGGACTTGAAGTTCCTTTTAGTATAGAGGTCCACACATTAATTTCTGATCTGTGTGTTAAAGTGATTTCCATTTTGCAATCACTACACTGTAAATGCATGTGAAAACACACACACATGCACACGTATGCACACACAGGTTACTACATGCATGCTCATACACAGGCAACCATATACACATATGTAATCACGCACAGACAAGCTCTCTCACACACAAACCACCCTAATAGGCAGTCAGGAGCATAATTTTTCCTCTAATTACATATTCAGCACTTCTGAGAAAATGAGATTTTGGTAATTCAATTGGATTGAGAAGCAGGGCTATAATAAAATGAAATTTGCAACAATCACACAGTTAAATTAGTTAAATGGAGAGGAAGGAGCTGTGGAAAATTGACCCCTTGATCTCCTAAAGACTAATCAGACATTTGAACTGAGTTGTGCTAACAAAGCCCTCAGGCTGTTGCAGAAACAGTGTGAATGAGAGCGTGCGGGAGAGAGGTTGGTGGGTCCTGGAGCCCAATGCAGGGCTGAGGAGGGGATTTCACACTGTTTTACGAAAGGGGGAAGTTTCCTTCCATCCTGTCCTTCACTCACTGCTTTATCCAGCCCCCTCTGGCCCAGGGGTGCCCACATTCTGCCCTGGCTGCAGGATTCTCAGTAACTAGGATTAGATCATGCTCCTGAGCCTGGGCAGTGAGCATTGCTAGCCCAAGTGAAGTGACTATGGGGTAAGAAGGGTGAGGTTCAACTGGGGCTGTCTCGGGAGCAGAGGGTAAATGTTGCAGGGACCATTCCAAGAGCACCACTGGGGGAACCAGCATCCACAGCCATTCGGGAAGGATGCTCTTTGCAACACAGCTGAGCTCCGTGGAGCCAGGATCCCCAGCCAGGAGCCAGCCTGTCAGGCAGAGTAGCAGGGACAAGTTGATTGCACAACAGGCCTTTCCTTTAGTCTCTCGCCTGCTTTCTGCCTGCCCAGGCCCCTCAGTTGCCCGAGGCTCCTGGCTCTGGGGGGGCTGGTCCATTTCCTTCGCAGGCTCCCAAACTTTCCGGCATGTCAGCAGTGAGGGGAGGCGCAGGGCTGTGGCTCCCAGAGAAGCAGCTCTGATTCATCACCATGGCAGCTCTGATTGGAACGGAGAGGTGATCAATAAGTAGCGAGAAGGTGTCAGCGTCAGGGATTCTTCCATGTTGGGATTTATGAAGGGAAAGGCGTGGGGTTCGGGGAGAGCGAGCTCTGAAAGTGCTGAGGTTGGAGCTGGCCAATTCACTCTATTAACGTGATCAAATTATAGTGGCAGCAGCCAGACACAGGTGAGCAGGGAGGGGCCAGGCAGGCCACACTCTAGGTGTCCTTGCTCCTGAGGCTGAAAGGGGCTGGGTGAAGGGAGAGACCAATCAGCTTTGGCACGTCCTGACAGACAGCAGACGTTCCCTAAGTCAGGCATGCTAAGGAAGGCACCCTCAAGCATGCAGGTAACACCCCCATCCCCTGTCTATCCTCTGGGCCTGTGCCTGGCCTGTGGGGCATGGCTAGAGGTGCAGGTGACATAAACGAGCTCAGAGAGCCGCATTCCTGCCTACTGTGGCAGGGACCAGTGGGTGTAACTGGGGGACAAGTTGAAGAGACTGTGGGGACAACTATACCCAATGCAAATTGCTAATGCACCCCTGCAACTAGAAACAACCCCAGTCTCAATCACAAACATACAAGCTCACTAACAGTCAGACTCACACTGAAGCACAATTCCAGCCACAGCTGCACAGTCAGACACAACCACACACGCAGTCATACCTATGCACTGATGCTTATTATCACTCTCCAGAGATTCTTTGCCTGAGTTGCAGGGCAGAGAGAGCCAGTAGGAACAGGGGGGCCACCCTGAGAAGAAACCCCTGCTGGTACAAAGGGACCCGCTGATGGCAGTGCAAAGGCCACTGGTATGGGATCAGATACAAATTAATTAGTTTAAATATTTGTCTTGCTATTTTTTTTTAAAAAGAAAGAAAGATGCGAGTTTCTCATTTGCAAGTTAATTAGCTAACTAGCTTTAATTAAGAGCTCCCCATACAATGCAGATCACAAATGAACTGCCACCATGGCCTGCTCCTCCCCATTTTTGGTTTAATACAGAGCCGTACAGACACTGTGGCAGAGAGAAACCAAGAGGGGAGATCACGTCTGAAGGGACCTGCCTGCCGAGCCCCTTAAAGCAGCCCCAGGCGCGCTCAGACCAGCTAGCCACCTGTACAGCCAGAGGCCAGGGTTCCTCATACCCTGGCTGGAAGAGATGCTGACTTCGCCCTTTCCCATTGTTTCCGTTAAACACCGACAGATAAATCCTGTCCTGAGCTTCCAGCTCCTCTCAGCCTGGCTGCTCTACACACAGACTTTGGATTGATTTACTGGTATCAGGTTTGAAACCCTCCTGGCCTGGAGCGGGGTGCAATGTGAGCATAGCACTGCAGGCTTAGCGATGCAAGGGCTTGGCCTCTCTTGCTGAGGCATGGACTCACACAGCGAGGGAGTCTGTAGGGCAGGAAACCAACCCAAGCCAACCCTGTAGGTCAGTCCTCAGGTCCCGGGGAATGAGTGAACAAGAGATGGGCAGGTGGGGAAGGGCTCTCCCCCAACCTGAGCCGGATGGAGAAGCGAGCATGGAGGAAGAGCAGCAATTCCCACACCCCTGAGCTCCAGCAGACCACCTCCCTGCCCACTGCAAATCCATCAACACAGAGGTGGCTCCTCCTCTTTGAGCCATATGCAGTGACTCCCCCCAACAGAAGATGATGGTGGCTTCCTGCTCCAGCCTGGGGGGCTCCCTGCAAGGTTTCTTTGCTTGTATATTCTGAATTAACCCTCTGACTGGAGGCCTCCTGTCACCCATCCCTGGCATTCCCAGGTCAGCCCAGCAGCTGGGAGATACATTAGTGTGGCCACCACCTGTCTGGAAGCAGCCTGCGTACTCCCAACCAGCAGCCAGAGCTCTGCAGCCTATATCCGGGTGCTGTTCTGAGCATCAGTGTCCAGACTGAGAGCTCTGCAGCCAGCGGGGTGGGGGTGGGATGAAGAAAGGCCTGTCAGTAAACCCAGAATTTATTGGTGCCTGAAAGTAGCCGAGCAGCTGGTGACAGATGGAGAAGGACAAACTACCAAAGACCCTTCAGCCCCTTCAGTAAATCACAGCCCGCGAGGGGAGAGTCATGGGGTGCCAACAGCCCCTCCCCATCACAGCTGGGCAGAGGAGCAGGAGGGTGGCAGCAGCCAGGACAGGACTCCCATGCCCTAGACTAGAGCCTGAGCAGAGCTGGGCTTCTTTGATGTCTGGGGTTAAATCCTCTCCACTGGGCCCCCAGAGGCCCTTCCCTGATTTCTGTTCTAACCAATGTTGGTTCGAGCTCCAGTGAGCATCCCCGGGGGAGCACAGGGCTGCGCTGGTTGGGCAAATATTCTTTGGAGTTACTCAGGTTTCACTCTCCTCACCACAAGTGGGGCAGGGGCTTGTGTGGCTGAGGGGGCTGGAGGAGGACCCTGGGTCCCTGGAGGGGATAAGCGCCGCCCTTCAGAACTTCACCCTCACTCCCCTGCTCTTATTCAGGGCTCACATTCCCAAGGCCAGGGCTACAGAGGCTCATGCATGGCCACGCAGGCTCCACGCAAAGCCTCACCCCACGAACATGCCCCCAGCCTCTCACATAGTGTCACACAGACCCTCACGACTGGCAGTACTGTATTTACAAAGCAGGCAGTTGCCTTAGGGGCAGGAAGTGACCCTGGAATGGGTGGCAAGGGCCTGGGTGGGGTAATTTTCCAGTTTGCCTAGGGCAGCCAATTCCCAGCCCTAGGCAGAGTCACAGCTACCCCCGACTGCAGTCACCCCATCTTTGCTCGGTTGCAGAGTAACCGGCCAATCCCCAGCCCCTGTCCACCTTCCACTGTGCAATAAAGGAAACAGATGTTGCATGGTGCTGAGAAACAGCAGCAATCATGTCAGTTTATGTGTCATTTTCTACTTGGGTAATGTGAGGAGTGACGGATCGCTGCTCACAGATGGAGGAAAATCATGACAAAGTGCTGCAAGCCCAGCACTTCAGCAAGGGGGAGATGGAGTGGCCAGGCCCGCTCCCCACCCCGTCCACTGACAAGCCTCCTCCGGGGAGAAAGAAACACCACTAATCAAACCCTGCAGTGAGCCTCCTGCAGGATCCCAGGGCTGTGGGAGGGCAGCTGGGCAGGGGGGTGGCAGCCTGCGAGGGGAAACCTGTCATAGAACTACAGCCGCTACAAGCTCTATGTGGCTCTTGGGCACCCTCTTCCTCTCACCCTCCCAGGACCTTGCCAGAGGCTTGAGGTGATTGTCTTCCATCAGTGAGGAGTGAGAACGAGGGGCCAGCAGCAGGGCAGGAATGGGTCCAAGGCCTGAGCTTCCCCAGGGCAAAGAGGGCAGGTTCCCATCCAGGCACTGGACTCGCCCTTGGAGTCCAAGCCAGGCTCCAGCCCTGGACCATAGGGCTTGGCGTTCTACACAACCAGAGGAGGCAGCCTGGGGTCCATCCCTATTTCTCATTCATTTACTCCTGAGGGCAGCGAGGATGGGAGGCCTCAGAGACATCTGGAGGAGCAGCACATAGGGGCTTCAAAAGGAATCTCTGGGTGGCTGGATGTGACTCAGCATCTCCATGCAGCAGGTTCAACAGGAAACAGGAATATCCTGAAGGCTGCCTCAGGGATGTGGAGGAACCAGCAGGCGGGACGCTCGGCAATGCTAGCAGACAGGATAGGTCCCCAGCCCTCTCCATCTACACCACCCGCGCCTTCTACTGTGTAAAAACTAAACGCACAAGTCAGGCTCTAAAAGCAAAAGCTCTTGCAGCAGCAGCCTGGCGCTGGCGGGGCTGCCAGAGCATCCTGACACTGTCTCTGTGAACTCCTTCCTCAGGCTGGCTCTCATTCCCGCACTTGCCTCACTCTAGTTAATAGGTTCTTGGTGCCAGGGATCGCATTTCAGCAGCGCTGCTTCCACAAAGGCCTGGAGTGAATCCTGCTGATTCTGCGCAAACCCAATTTGTAATGTATGTGCCACTCCAACAGAGTGAAAGGCCCTTTGGGTTGCCAGGCCCTGGCTCTGAGCTGGAAGGGGATCTCCAGAGCTGGCAAATCCAGGAGCCAGATGCGCCAGCCTGGAAGCTACCAGAGAGGCAAAGAACATACAGGCCTGAGGTGGGCAGGGTCCCGGACTGGGCTTTAGGAAATGCCTCCCCACCCCCTGCAGGCAGCCTCAGAAGTAAACACCTGCGGCAGGCTCTAATGCAACCCCTCGCCCTCACTGCGCCTAGTGCTCCCGCTTCTCCGCGGCCAATTTTGTTACTGGGGCCCTGGGCTCAGCTTCATTTTTGGGGCCCCTCCTCAGGACCCAGCCAAGAAAAAGAACATTCGCTCTTATCCCCCCTTTTCCATTCTTTTTTTCTTCATCCTCCTCCTGTAAGTAATAGCAAGTAAATGAAAATAAAGTGCAGGACCTTGATTGCTCTTGTCGTCCCGCTTATTTTTCCACAGACCCATTGAAAATCGCGGGGGGTCTCGGCGGGCCACTTAACGATCTTTCCAAACACTGTTTGTACCGTTAGCGAACGACTGTAAAGCGCATTGGAAAAGAGCCCTTTGTAAAACCTATTGGGGTGCAGGGTCTGGCCAGGAGTTAGGGTGTGGGAGGGGGCTCAGGGCTGGGGGTGCAGGGTCTGGGAGGAAGTTAAGGTGCAGGAGCAGGCTGGGGATTGGGGTGCAGGGTCTAGCCAGGATTTAGGGCGAGGGAGGGGGCTCAGGGCTGGGGGTGCAGGGTCTGGGAGGAAGTTAAGGTGCAGGAACAGGCTGGGGATTGGGGTGCAGGGTCTGGCCAGGAGTTAGGGTGCGGGAGGGGGCTCAAAGCTGGGGCAGTAAGTTGGGGTATGGAGCGCTTACCTGGGGCAGCTCCCATTTAATACAAGGGGTGCAGGTGGGAATGTGTGTGTGGGGGGGTGCAGGAGCTCCCATTTGGTGCTCAGGATGGGCATGTGGGGGGGTGCAGGAGTCAGGGCATGGAGTGTGTGGGGTGCAGGAGTCAGGGCAGGGGGCTGGGGATGTGGGGATGCTGCCTGCCCCACCCCAGCCCCCTGCCCTGAGCAGCTCACTGCAGGGGTTTGGGGGGATATGTGTATGGGGAGTGCAGGGGCCCCGCTTTTGCTCCGCCCTGCCCCGATTCTACCCCCTTCCCCAAGGCCCTGCCCCTGCCTCTTCTCCTCCTCCTCCCCTGAGCGCGCTGCGGCCCCGCTCCTCCCCCTCCCTCCCGGAGCAACCTGAGTGCTGGCAAACAGCTGTCTGGTGGTGGGGGAAGTGCTGGGAGGAGTGGGAACATGGCACACTTGGAGGAGGAGGGGAGGGGGGAGCTTGACCAAGCTTCTGCCCCCACAGCTGCCCGGCCCTGGGTTGGGGGGCCCCTTGCCAGGGTCCCCTGTGTTTTACTGTAAATCCGCCTCTGTCTGTGGCTGTGTTAACTGGAGTTAACTCGAGTGTTGCCCCAAGCTCAAGCCCTGTCCACACACAAACCCCTTAGTGCCGGGGGGGGGGGGGGGCTTCTACCTTGACCTGACTAGGCTCCAGCTCCAGCTGGCTGCTACCACAATCATTCCGAGCAGTAATCCAACCGGTCGGGGTACTCCTGCTGTGTGGCCGCTCTTGCTAGGCTAACTTGAGAGCTCTTAAATCAAGTTCAGACAACTCCAGTAAACTCTGCAGTGAAGACACAGCCTCAGACACTTCCTAGGTGCTCAGAGGCCTCCAAGACCTGAGTCACTTAAAGGGACATTTCAGGTCCCTTGCTGCCCCCTCCTGCCCTTTCCTGCTCACCCTACGTGAGTGGCCTAGGTCTCCAAACCCTGCCGCAGGCCTCATCGTTCCGGATGGGTGGGTGCAGGTGCTGCCTGTGCTCCCCTAGAGCCGTTCCCTTGACAGACCCAACAAGGTGTGGGACTCTCCGCTTGCTCCCCAACATGCCAGTAATCTCTGGCCTGCTTTATGAAACATGGACATGCTGGAATGGCAGCAGGATATGTTCATGGTCCCAGCTGGGACACCCTTCCTCCCTGGAGTCCAGCCCACCCATGTGTCTTGCACCTCTATTAGCATCCCAGACCCACCTCCATGCACTTACCAACCTTCAGCTCTGCCTGCATGTGCCCATCCCCCATCCATGTACTCACCCACTTGCACGTACACACCTTTGCATAGTCTTAGGCACAGACCTGCCTCAGATACATTTCCTAGGCACAGACACGTGTGCTCATCTACACAGCCACCTCCTGTGTACACACCCCCATGCCCAAGTACACCTGTACACCCACAGCTCTTCACACACAAGTTCACATCTAGACCCCATGCTAAAGATGTGCTAAGTGCTGTTATTATTCATGAGCATGCACACGGCTCTGACTGAACGCTAAGGGCGCTATCAGTCTTCCACTTCCTCAGAACACTTCCCGGCCATTCTGGGGCAGAGCAGGCTCATCTCGCCCAGGATCCTGTCTCGGCCAATGACCAGCACCGCACTTGAGAAAAGGCAAGAACCCCACAGTAGCAGAGGTGGTGAAACCTGCACACAGGGAAGTCTCTTCTTAACCACTGTTAGAGACTGGCTGAACCTTGAGCTTTAATATCCCTTCCAAGACTTTCAGCATTAGCTATGCTAACTTGAGATATTCTGGATATCCATATTACTGTCCAATCCCACATTGAATCTTGCTAAATTGCTGGCCTCAACAACATCTTGTGGCAGTGAGTTCCATAGCCTAACTATGTGATATGGAAAAAGTATTTCCTTTTATCAGTTTTGAATCAGCCACCTTCCCTATCACTGAATGTCCCCCTGGTCTTGTGTCATGAGACTGGGAGAGCAGCTCCCGATCCCCCCTCTCTAGACCAGTCCCCCTCCTATACACTTTCATCATGTCCCTCTGTATTCATCTCCTTTCTAAAGGAAACAATCCAAATTGATTATTCTCATCTCCCTTCTCTGAGCCCTCTGCATTGTCCTTTCTGGGAAGGGCTGACCAGCACTTCACACAGTATCCAGATGAGGCTGCACCATTGATTTACGGAAGGGCATTAGGATATTTCCCGGATTACTCCATCCCATTCCTTGTGCATCTGAACATCTTGTTTGCTTTTTGGCTGCAGCTGCACGCTGAGCAGGTCACCACTGAGCTGTCTGCAGTGATGCCCAGGTTCGTCTCCTGAGCTGATCCAGCTACTTTGGGCCCCTGTAAGGTGTTCTTGCACTGCAGGCCATTCTGACCCAGAGGGGAGGCGCACCTCTGATACCTCTCCTTCTCCCTGCAGAGTCTCCTGCTGGCCCTGAAGATGGAGCAGTTCTGTGCGGCTTGGCCTGGATAGCGAGCTGTTATTTGTTTGGCCAAAGGTCCTTAAAGCCCAACAAGCCCTGTGTGCTAAATCACCAAAATCCCATTTACAGCTGTCAGCAGGATTTTTTTTTTTTTGGAGGGGGGGAGGAAGCGGGAGGATTCAGAGACCCCTCATGGAAGAATGAATTAGGAAGCCTCAATGTCCCTGTGGTTTTGGTAACCCCCTGGAGGAGACAAGTATGCTGAGTTTGATACCCCACCTAAACCAACAGACTACGTACTTCTGGGGTGGACCGGGAAGGCTGCTCAGTTCGAGCCGCCAAACCAAACACCCCGGCCCACTCCACCCCCAGAGCCAATGCTGCAAACAAACAGTGTAGCCAAGCAATTTGATAAATAGTTTGTTTCGATACTGCACCTTCTGTTTTTAGCATTGAGTTCTGAGGGAGAGGGTGGGCAGGTGGTGTGTGGCAAGAGTCTGAGTGGGCATGCTGAGTTTGCAATCACAATTACCCTTTCTGCTTTGTTAAAACATATCCCTCCACTGATCAACTAGAATACCGGAGAGAGTTCCGGAGTTACAAAATCTAATCTGGTCACCCAGCACCACAGTATTAAAACACAAGTACACCTATGACAGGGATATTGCCAGGCAGCAGAGGCTGAACATGTCATTGCTGGGGGGAAACTGGTTTTATAAATACTAAAATTAATATAAATATTTTAATAATATTTTTAAAAAATTAACAAATATTTTCTTTGGCTTGAACTTTCCCCGGCTGTGTCTGGAGCGCAAGCTCTGCAGCATCGGGCTAAGGCTTGGAACCAGAAACGTCAACCAAAGAGTCAGCTTTTGGTTTGCAAACCTAAATCAAATAGAAGCAGCAAACAAATGGCACAAAGGCTGGAAAGGCAATGAGATTTAACTAGAAACTATCTAGTGGCTACAATGTTGCTAGTAACAATGGAACACCTGCTCTCTAAAAACACAAGATTTTTAACCTGACAGCAACCCTCTAGGATAGGCAAAAAGAAAAGGAGGACTTGTGGCACCTTAGAGACTAATCAATTTCTTTGAGCATAAGCTTTCGTGAGCTACAGCTCACTTCATCGGATGCATAAGCTCATGCTCAAATAAATTGGTTAGTCTCTAAGGTGCCACAAGTCCTCCTGTTCTTTTTGCGAATACAGACTAACACGGCTGCTACTCTGAAACCTCTAGGATAGGGTTTTCCAAACAGCCTGTAGCAATGGCTGCTCCAGTGACCATCCTGAGCTGATGCCCTGTGTGAGAAGGCAGGTGCCTTCTAATGATTAAACAATCCCTGGGGGTTATTGAGCAGTTGGTTTAGCCCTTCTGTCAATTAACTCCCATTAACCTCTCTAGCCAGCGCAGAGAGGAGTTACTGCACAACATGCCCTGAGCCCAGATTTCCAGAGCTTTCTAACGGTGACTGTGAAGTCAGGAGCCCAGGCTGCACCCCCAGGCCAGCGAGATGGCTGTTCCCTCCATTACTGTTAACTGTTCTTTTATCATGACGTTTAAGATACTTTTTGACAGCGTAACTTGGTAGAACAATCAGAGTCTCTCCCTATAGCGCTCAAGTTCCCACTGAACCAATTATTATAACACAGCCTCACTGGAACTCTTGCTCCTACCTTTCCTCATGCCGCCTGCTCTGGGTGAACTCCTCAGACTTGTGCTCAGCTATTCTGGTTCCTGCACACAATCCTGCAGTCAAACAGGGCCCCCAGCATGCACGCTATCAGTCCCTCTTCTCCCAACTTGATCCTGAAAACCCCACCTTGCCGCAATCTCAACCTAGGGAAGTGTGGTTGAGGACTGTGATCCGGAGCCCAGCTGGTGATTGTTCTACGCAGTGCATCAGATGGATCTGCACCATGCAGAGAGCTGTGTAACAAGGCTACCAGCTGCTGGGAATGAGGAAGGGCAGCACAGCTGCTCCCGAAGAGCTGATCTGAGCGAACCACAAGGAGCATGCAGCTGCCTTTGATGAGCTATTCACAAACACCAAAGACCAAACTGCAGCTGGATTTTCCCTGGCGTTAGTTAATCAAAGTTTTGCAGACAACTTCGTTTTGCGGCTGTCCCATGAAATATTAGCACTAGAAAAAAGATTGGTGCTAAGAAGCCAGAGAAGGGCAGTAGGGCTTCTTTATACCAAAAAAACCAAGGGACAGAGTAGTTTTCTGGCTGATAGCGTACATGTCCCATTCCTAGGGATTTAACCATTGAATGTAGGGCTTAGTTAAAATGACTCGTGGTATGACAGACGTTTACTGTATTTGTGTTTCTGTCTGTGTATAGATAACACACACCTTAATGATCCATGCGCATTATCAACACATCCTAGGAACAGTCACACCCATATGCACAATGACTCTGATTTTCAGAACTGTGGAGCATCTTCAAAATCAAGTAAGTCCTGAAGTCCCATATATCTTCTCTCTCTCTCTTTACACATATACACTATGAGATATACACATATCTGTACATATATAAAAGCAGCAAAGAGTCCTGTGGCACCTTATAGACTAACAGACGTATATAAGGTGCCACAGGACTCTTTGCCACTTTTACAGATCCAGACTAACACGGCTACCCCTCTGATACTGTACATATATATATACACATATATTATAAACATGTTAGATCTATCACAGAAACATTATGAATATCTAAGTTATCTTCACTTTCCATGTCCAGCCTTTTTGCAAAGATACATTTAAAAAAGAAAAAGAAGTTTGAGCTAAATTAATTCCATTGTTTTTGGGTTATGTGCAGGTGAAATATGTCCAGTCTGCCCCGTAAAGCATAGTTCCCTGGCTACGGATGGCATATACACTGGTAGATGGTATTATTATCGTATGTGTGCTTTGTTCATAGGTTTATTGATGTAATTCACATGTAAAATCCATAGTGAATTTCAGAAATAAACTAGTGATGCACAATAAATGAACTACTCTATGGTCAATAACCACAACGTGCCATATACAGTAGATCCACTACTATGGACCCAAGTATGGTACAGCTGCGTGCTATGAATGGGACTGAGGTGACCTCTGGCTCTTTGGTCCCTTTTCACATGCTTCTTGTGCTATTTTTGATGTCTCTTTGCCCGGCTTCTTGTTGCTACGTTTACCAAATAGTCCATCCCCAAACCTGAACACAGAATCTCAGCAACAACCAAACATAAGGGAAGAGGAAAGAGATTTAGGCCTGTATCTCACTCATTATTTGGGTAAAATACCAATGCCAAACCCTCCTTTCTGACCAACATTTCCAAACTGCTGCCAAAGAGCAAGAGGCTTCTGGGAGAGCAAAGAGAGAGAATCCCAATTCAAACAAACAGGGTGATGAAAGGAGCAAGAACTCACTGGGAGCAAATGAGAGCCGCAAATGAGATGAAAGCCTCTCCTTCCCAGACCCTACATTTCACTTTTGTGCGCTCTTCAGTCACTGCCAGGCAGCAAATCCACCCTGCCCAAACCGCCTGCTCCCAGTACTTCCTGCAAGTGCGATGGATGGTAAGAGCCACCCCAGTATCTGGGCAGCCCAGCATAGAGGTCTGCAGACTACACTGTTATAAAATATGAGTGAAAGCAGCAGCGCCTTTCATGAAAGGGAGCGAGGGAAAAAGGAATTACATTTAGAAACTAAACACTCCCATGGCTCTGAATTACCTGAATGAAGTCTCCTGGACCTAAACTGGCTGCAGGTTCAAAGCCTGAGAATCCCCCAGTGTGCTGCCCTCAGACACTCAACAAAGCTCTCCAGTGACTAGTGGGAATTCTGGGACATTTTTTGCTTGATGCCAAATGCCCAAGCTTCACGCCTGGAGAGCAGAGCAGGAAGTCCCATGGAGTCCCCTGAACAAGGAAGGAGAGGTTGAGATTCAAATACAAAGCCCCTCAGGCTTTCCCTAAGCCCTTCTCTTCAGGAAGGCGCTGTCCAGTCTGAAGAGTAGCTCCTGTTGCTTTTTCGCCCTTATGGCTTTCTAGCATGCGCACACAGTCACAGCTCAGAGATTTGACCAAAGCATGTATGCTTGTTTAACCAGCAGTAACCCCACGTTTTTCAGAATTCCCCTTTCCTAATGAATTCTGGAACTAGAAGCCAGGCTCTAATGCTGCTTAACTCTCTAGCCTGGACACACTTTGGTTCCGAGACAACTCAGACCAAGAGTTTTAAAGTCTTTAAAATTTTTTAAAGAAATGAAACAAATGCAGCCTCCCCATACAAGAGCTTAATCCCAACAAATGGAACCCCCAGCCCTCAGGAGCCAGCTGGCAGGTGAGATGCGCAGGCCATGCAGAGAGGGCAGGTAGAATGTTATGAATTTAATTACTCAAAGCACAAATGGAATGGTTAGCCTGGCTGGGAGACAGGGTTTTCGACGCAGCAAAGAGGCTTTTGAACAGAACACTTCCTCTCCCGAGCAGCGTTTCCCCAAGGATCACCAGGTGGGGAACTCGCAGCACCAGGACCAACAGACAAGCCAAGAACAGAACCGAGACACAGGAAACCCCAGTGAGAAGTTAAGGAACTAACTAATGCACAGGGAATGAATTCCCCAGCTCTGAGAGATGGCATCAGGAGCTGCCCAAACTCCTGGCATTCTCCTGAATAAACCAGACCTACTGAAATGCATCTGTGAGTCTCTGTATGAACATCTGAAACACACTGATTTATAGTTAATGTTATTTGTCTCTCATACACACACATATGTGTACGGCATGTGTGTGTAATAGATTTCTCTCTTTCCCTGCTTCTCCCTGTATGTCAGCCACACTATGTAGATCCTGTATTTCTAAAAGTTGAGTGTAAATGATTTCTCCTCATTGCTGATGCTGAATAGCAGCTGCGAGGAAGCGAAAGTGCTGGACTCTGCATTTTTCACTGTGCCAGCAGCTCAGCCCCTGGTCAGGCACAGAACCCCGGCATGGAGCAGAAACCCCAACAGAATAGCTAGAGAACCAAAAAAATGACACTCACAACCAAGGAACAAAGCAGTGTTCCCCCGGTGCCAGCAGGCAGCGTTGATGAGATGGGTATGGCCAATCAGGGGGTGGAAGGAAGAGGTTCAGCTCTGATCTTTAGCTCAGTGGGTGCTGGCCAGAGAGCACGTGCAAGCTTCACAGCAAAAACCCAAGAAGGGGGTCACTTACCTGCTGGAGGAAGAGGAAGGCTGGAGGGCAGGGGAGAGAGTGAGGAAGCATGCCTGAGTTGGAGACAAGGAGGCAGCCCGAGTTAGCCATGGAGCACAGCATGTGTTGACAGGTAGCCGTGGAGCTGCTTGCAGTCAGTTTCGTCCTCTTCTATACACTCTGCTTATTCTCTTTTTTCCCTTTCTCTCTCTCTCCCACTCAGTGCTTTTCCTCCTCCTCTGTCCCCTCCCCTCCCCCTTGTGGTGCTATTTGAGAGGATACATCTGAGGAACGCTTGCCTTGCCCTCTGCTCTTACAATGAAGGAACAATGCTCGGCTATTTACTTTGGTGCCATTAGACACTGGCACTGAATGAATGGTCTGCAAAGGAGGGGGGGCTGAAAGGGAAGGGAGGAGAGAGAGAGGGTGAGGGAATGAAACAGAAAGGGGCGGGAGGTGGAGTAGGAGGGGGAGTCCCCTGTGCATTCAGACATCAGACTGAGCTCTGTATAAAATGAAGAGAATCCATAATGACATGAGAACAGCTGATCCCGCACTTAACTCCTCCGATGCTGCAGCACATTTGCAGACTGTTCTCCCCACCTCCCCCTTATCCTCTTTCACAGCCCTGAGACAAATATGCTGCTGGGCTGGTTTTATGCTTGGCTGGGGAATCAAGTGGAAGGAGCTGGCCTCCTTTCCAGACACCAACTCTGAAGAAAAGAAAGATCTTACCAGGAGTTTCGGTGATGTAATCCAGCCACATACGCCATGGGAAGGCTGCTGCAGCTGGGAAGCCTGCACTTCCAAACTGAGGGCAGCCAGCCCCCCGGAAGAGAAACCTCACTAACATGCCGCACAGCCCTGAGCTTCGGGATTCTCCAGACCAACCCGGGGAGAGAAACACACCCAGATGTGCACACAGCATCACCCCTCGCCCCTGAGATGCACATGTGCAAACACAGTGCCACGCTGATTACACAGACACACACAGATCTGCACGCATGCACATGGCAACATGCATTGTACACACAGAAACTCATCTCCCCACCCAGAGAGACACACCTATCTGCTCCCATGTGCACAAAGACCCAGACAGGCAGCCATGCATCGTGCACACACACAGCCGCACACTCTGGCAGACATGCACGCACACACACCAAGTCGCACACCCACACAGATGGAAGCCAGCCGACCTTGAAATATGAGTTGTGTTTGGCAAGGTCTGTGGTGACCGCATTACTCTCAAGTGCTGGATGGCTTGTCCCAAATAAGTGTAAATAAATCTAAGCTCCCCAGGCAGGGCTAGTTCCCAGCAGTTTGATGTAATGGGCCCTGGCACAGGATCTGCTGCCTCCTGCAGAGCAGGGTCCCTGAGGAACTGGCCAATGCATCGGTGCAATGTAGACAGGGAACTTTACCTTGAGTATTTCGGAAAGGCTCTCATATTTTCCCGTTACATGGCTCTCTCCAAGAAACATTCCTGCTCAAGGGGGGATGGTTCTGGCCTTCAACAAAGGCCCACCCCAGACTGCTCCCAAGACACCATCCTCTCCTCGGCTGTGCAATGAGCTCATGAACCAAGGCGACCAGCAGGGGTCACTGCAGCAGCAGCAGAGGCTCATAAGATTTTGTCATGGCTACTTTTAGCAAAAGTCATGGACAGGATGTGGGCAAGAAACAATAAATCACAGAAAACCAATCCCGCCATCCAGGGCTGACGGCCCAAACCCCGCCGTCCGGGGCTGACGTCGCGATGGTCATGTAAAATCATGGAATCCATGACCTCCGTGAGCAACTCACAGCCTTACTCATGACTTTCAGGTCCACCCCAGCAATGTTCCCACCCCCTCCCAGCCTGGATCAAAACACACAGTTTGAATCTTGTTCTAGTGCACCGTTGGTCCGAGGCACACCACTAGTGAATTACTAATGTGTGAGTCTATCCTACCCCAGTGATAGCCTGTATGTCTGTGTGGGAGAGAGACAGCTACCGTAGGGAGGGACCATGCTTGTGGCTTTGTGACAAAAATTACTTTGGTCCTTCCAGCCCGACAGAACTCCATCCCGTCTTTCCTCAAGCTTCACTGCAGTTACTTCCCTTCCAAGTCCAACCACTGATGTGCTTGTCACTTCTCGCCATGTGGCCCTAGCACTCACGCAGCCATACAAATTCCAGGCCACATTTTCAAAGAGCTTCAGAGCGGGGTGCACACACAGCTGCCTTGTGTGCAGAGCGGGATCTCTGCCTGAGCTGTCCATGCCAATGACAATTCAGTGCCACCAGTGTTGTGTGGCCACGTTTCAGGGGCCTGCTCAACATGGATCTTAGCTTTGGTCACAGCCAGCTACAAAGCAGCCTGGACTGGTTTGTGCTCATATATTTGAGAAACTGAGTCCTGGGTTGGATTCAATTTCCATCTTGGCTGAATAGGATGCCCAAAGGTTTGTTTCTGTTAGCAGCTGCTGATTCCAAGTCTCCTTTGGCACCTCCAGCATATGGACAGCTCCGTTCAGAAGCTGGGATTTTCCATACCCCCCTCACACAGACTGCCATGCTGCCACATCCTGGGCATTTGCAGCGGTTCCAGTTTATGCTGCAGATACCTGGCAGGCAAGGCACAATTCCAAAGCCCTCCCAAAGCTGCTGACCTGAGTCTCATGGGGCTGACAGGTTGTTAAACAGCACCAATAAAAGCAATGACCACGCAGGCCTGTGGCCACTGAGCAAAGGGAAAATCAAAGCACAAGTGGGCTGCATTTCTTCTGGGGGTGAAAGCCACTGAGACAGCCTCAGAAGAGGAATGCTGAACAGCATCTTAGCAAACAGGTCCAATGCCAAGGGGCAGACTGCTTCTGCAAATGGCTAACGCTGGCCCTACCTTGCCCTCTGGGAACTGCAGGGGATCACACAGCAGCACTCATGAAAGGTGCCTCTGTCCACACTCCTGACATGGGGATTTGGCTGCAGGAAACCTCGTCTCCAGGCTGGATGACTGCTACTCCCCCTACCTCAGTACCCAGACAAGGAAACTACCACAGCAGCCTGACCCCGACAGCTGCAGAGATCTTATCACCCCAGTGCTCCACACATGCACTGGCTCCCCTGCACTCCCAGTTCCAAGTCCAGGTGCTGGTGGGACACCTCTCCTATAGGCACTGTCACAACAGCTAAGATCGCAATATATCCTGTGCTTATCAGAGTCCAGATGCAGGCTTGGGGGAGCTGGAGGCCCAGGACTCTCAAAGATCGTTCCAAAGAGGGTGAGGGAGACCCGTTCCCTCATTGTCTTTGGGTTGTGCTGCAAGACTCACCTCTGTCCCCGGGAGCCTGGCAGGAAGTGAATTACGATGGGACATATGCTCTAATGGCCAAAGATTAAACCTATGGTAGGGAGGAGGAGTGACCTGGGCCTTCCACTGGGGACCCACGCACCCCAGAGCTGGAGAGCTACGTGGCACTCAGGGTGCTTAACCCAGATACAGTGGCTTGATGCTATGGTGAGATATGCTTTATCTCACCATATGCAGGCAATTCTTTTGGTGGGTAAAGGGGGAGTTCTCTGAATTCCATACTTGCCTGTACACCCTGCCTCTAAGGCCCCACTGACTTTTGCACGTTCTTCAGTCAGCCAGAGTGGGGACAGTGGAGGGCAATGCCTGGTGCTTCCCACCTGGGAGGCGAGAGACTGAGCTGTAAAATGCTACATACAATGTGTGAGGAAACAAACAGAGGAGACCAGATGGCTCAGGGGTAAGGACGCAGAGCCTTTCCCCTCTGCATCACTGGCTTGATTACGATCCAGGATGGCAATGACTCAAAGACATTCCCATCTGGTGGCCAGTGGGAGCAAGCTAAGGGGACTTCTGCCAGAGTAACAGCCCATGTCACAAAAAGCATCCATACACCAGCTGGCAAGAGAGAAAGGCAAAGTGGGCCCTGGTGACTGAACTGCCCTCTGAGCTGCAGGGTCAAGGCATGGGATGGGGCTGGTCATGGGTGAGCTTACCTGCCCTGTTGTCCTCCATTTTGAGGCTAGGAGCTCCTGGCCTCCAGGGCTCTCAATCCACACCACTTTCACCAGTGTAACATTCACTCACATTTACATTTACACATGGCTAGGTCCCTTCCCCAGCTCAGTTACGAGACGGGAGAAGTAATCATGCAGAATATCAAACCACAGAAGACTCAGGGAGCTGGAGCTCTGAGGTCCCCTCTCTCCCAGCTGGTGCCTGTATTTGGCCTCTTGCAGAGGTGTCTCCATTACGGGAAGGGACCCACAAGCAAACACTGCCCAGGACACGGGTGAGTGAGTCCCCTCTGGCTCCAGGGCTAGTCAGACTCCACGGAGGTGGCTTGACAGGTGGGATCACACTCACCAATGGTCTATAGAGCTCAGTACTCACCTTTTCCCTCCGCTGCTCTCAGCGCCCCTAGCGACAGCAGCACGCAGGGGTGGGACAGGGATGGAATGACAGACCCACCAGGGGAATAACTGCCACTTCAGCTACAATTGCCACAACACAGGCCTCCAGCAGAGGGCACGATCACTCCGAGGAGTTAGCGCCTTCGTTTGGCTTGGCGATGGGGGTGCGTGATAGTGACAATTTACTAAGGCTACGCTACAGTTTAGGTCAGTGTGACTAAGCCACCCACTGAGCGACGTAAATTACACCGACCTGAGTGCTGGTGTGCCCCGCGCTGTGTCGGCAGGAGAGTTTCTCCCACCAATATGGTGGCCATCGCTCTTTGGGGGTGGATCCATGAAGCCAAGGGAAGCGCTCTCTGCCGTTGGCTTAGAGCAGCTCAGCCGTAAGCTCTCTAGTGCAGCTTAAAGTTTGCACTGGGAATGCAGGAGCCTCCGAACACTGGGGCCAGATTGCAAATGGAACCTGGTCTCCAGAACTTCCCAGAGGGACCCTGCTCAGCTCTATGGAGCATGTGCTGCAGCCCCAGCGGAAACCCCGGAAAAAGGAAAATCTCCCTGGAAGGGAAGCTTATTTATCTGTTTAATTAAGATGTGTTCACCCAGCGCACAGATTCTGTTCCATCTGTCTCACTTACAGCCACGTCCCAGGAAAATTAAACATAATAAATATCCGAAGAAGGAAAGCGAAGGGCACATGTGAGCTATGTGATCAAAGGCAGAAGTTGCACAGGGTTGCAATTCTAAGCACATCTTTCTTTCTGCCCTCTGGGGATGGGGTGGCAACGCGCTCACATGCACAGGATGGAGCTGGCGTTCTCTCCGATCAGCACGATTTTATTTTTTAATTTATTTTAAGTAAACTCCCGAGGGTTCCTCAATTTTGTTTCCTGCAATAGGAAGATGTATTCCTCCTGGGGAAAGAAGGAAACTCCTTCACTCACCAATTCCAAGCCTCAGCAAACTGGTGCCCCCAAGGGAGAGTCACTTCCAAGCTGAAGAGGGAACATATGGGCTGACAGCACCGCAGTCCTTCGGGCTCCTAAAAGGCAGTTCTGCTAGCCCATTACACACTTGTGGCAGCCTAGACATTCAGGAGCTGGATTTTCACCATGAAAGTTAATTTACTAATTTTCTTTCTGCAACAATTGGCTCAAAGGCAGCAGAATTCTGCTGGCTTTTGATCCGGGTGCTGAAAGACTTTGAAGTGCCCTTTGTGCTACTGAAAGTTTCACCATTGCCAGGGGAACAGTTGCCCTCCCACCCTTATCAAACATCCAGTCAGTGTTTCAGGTGCTAGCCTGGGACTTGGGAGACCTCTGCCACAGACTCCCCGTCCCATCTGTGTGGGCCTCAGTGCCCACCTATACAATGTAGAATCATAAACCTGGAAGGGACCTCGAGAGGTCATCTAGTCTAGTCCCTGCACTCCAGGCAGGACTAAGTATTATCTAGACCATCCCTGATAGGTGTTTGTCCAATCTGCTCTTAAAAATCCCCAATGATGGAGATTCCACAACCTAGGCAATTTCTTCCAATGCTTAACCACCCTGACAGTCAGAAGTTTTTCCCAGTGTCCAACCTAAACCTCCCTTGCTGCAATTTAAGCCTATTGCTTCTTGTCCTAGCCTCAAAGATTAAGAACAACAATTTTTCTCCCTCCTCCTTGTAACAAGAGACAAATGCCCTGCTCTGCTGCACAGGGGGCTGGGGGACAAATACATTCAAGTTTGTAAGGAGCTCGGCTGCTGTGGTGCTGGGAGCCAGAAATGCACCTTTGATAGAATGTGGAGATGGAATGCACAGCAACAAATGTGATCAGGCTGCAAATGAAAGATTTCACCCAGCTCTCTCCATTGGACAGTCTTATACACCCCGAAACAAGGGCACAACTTGCCGAAATTCTCTACCCAGTAGTTACGGCTGGGAAGTCTGGGCCAAGCTGCATGTGGACCCTGCACAGGATTAGGGTCAGGACTAAGGAACATTGGCAGAGCTAACATGAGGCAGGAATAATCTGAAGACTGTGTGCCCGGTGATGGGCACTCAGTACTCAAAAGAAATCAAAACCCAAAGGCGGAGGCTCCGAAAGAGGGATATGGGGATGGAGCAGGGGCGCTCCCATTAACTTCAGCCCCTGCAGCCTCCAGGCAGCAAAGCACATGCCTCCCCTCCTCCAGGGCCCCGACAGTTACAGCACCCACTAATGACAAGCGCAGCAGCAGGTCGTCACAGATGTGCAGAAGTTCGGCGAAGGCTGGTGAGGGGTCTGCTCTCGCCTCTGAGCTGCCCTGGAAAGAGGGTAGCAGTAATGACTCTACTCAGCCGGGGGGAGGGGAAAGGTTTCTCAGGTCCCTTCGGGCTGGAGTCTGCTGCTCTCCCAACTCAGGGTGCTAACGAGAGTTTCAGGAACTCTCGTTAGGCCTGAGACACCAGCCTGCTCGCCTGGGACACAGCTGTGCAGCTAATGTTCCACAGGGGATGAGGAACCCTCTCTCAGTGCAGGTACATCCACGCTGCAGTTCGAGGTGTGACTGCAGCGTGGGTAGGCAGACCCACCACAGCGTTAGTCTAGCTACTACGGCTCAAAGGAGCAGTGGAAAGGTAATGGCAGAGGCTGTACAAGCCCACCCAGGACTCTGGGTACGTACTCACGTTGCTAGCCCAGACCAGGGTCTGCACGCTGCGTTTTCATTGCTCTCTTACCCGTCCTACCGAGATTAAAGTTAGTGCGCATATGCCTGCCTGAATTGCAATTACGCCTTCGATTGCCACACAGGGACAGCCCAGGTGGAGGGAGTACGAAGGCAGAACAGGGGATGGCACAGCAGGGTCCCCCTCAAACATTACACAC
Source organism: Lepidochelys kempii (assembly GCF_965140285.1). Lineage (NCBI taxonomy): Eukaryota > Metazoa > Chordata > Testudines > Cheloniidae > Lepidochelys > Lepidochelys kempii. Next base: position 1,470,509 of record NC_136393.1, read on the forward strand.
ACAAATAAGCTCCACACGGAAATGCAGGATGTTCTACTCTGACCCAGTCCTAGTTCCCTTTGCTCTGCCCAAGCCTCCTTGGCAGTAGGGGTCTCCCTTGCTCTGCACCAAATCATCACTTTGGGAAATAATGTCCTTTTTGGGCCTGTCTCTCTGCTGTCCTGCCCCGGTACACTCATTCACAGCAGCACAAGTGGGTGTAAGGTCGAATCAGATCCCAGTGGTGCAGGGCGACACAGGCCCAGGCCACCAGACCCTATCTTACAATGAGTTTAAACTCCAGGGATCAGATCCTTCCAAGAGAAGCAAATACACCATCCTCCCAGATGAGCCCCAGAGAGCATGTGTGAGCTGCAGAGCCCGTGCCCATCCTCCTGGGAGTGCAGGACGTGCTGGTCGGGGTCGCTGGGCAGGGTCATTGGCAGAACTGGGTGGGGAGTCCAGGACTCGCAAAGCAGGGGGCCTGCGGGTGAGGTGAAAGGGACTTTGGCAGAGCTGTGTGTGGCAGGACTCGGGGCTGAAATAGCTGGGGATGCGGCAGGGCAGCATTACATAGCAGTGGAAAAGCCTGGGGGGTTGAATCTTGTATAGCATCTGTCTACACTGCCAGGCTCCAGCTAGTGCTATCAGGGTTTCCCCGAGCTAAGCACTATGTCTACAGACACAATGTGGGGAAAGGATCTAGTACGTCCCTCCTGAATGCCTGTGAGAACAGGCTCCATGAGGCTTGGGTGAAGCCAGTTCTGGGCCCACCTTGCCATTTGTTGGCTCCCCCCTTCGGCAGGAGCGCACGCTCTGCACTGACAGCAACGCCACTGAGTTCCACGCTCTCTGAAAGCCTCTCCTGGAGAATGAGCCTCAGGAGACTGAGAGCTTCAGCGGGGGAAGAGAGAAGAAATACCTGCGTGCTAGGAGCTGTAAGTTCCTAACTGGTTCTGGTCTGAAGCCTGAGGGAAAGCCCACTGATGCACATAGCATTGTGAAAAGGAAACCAACAGTGCATGCATTTGAACAACACAGCATGGGTGCTTTATTGCCAGCAGTGGGCAATAGCTTCTTCTTTCTGAGTGAGACAGAGATGGAGCCAGAGGTGCTTAGTTCTAGGCAGCATGTCCAGCAGACGCAAGCTGGTCTTTCCATTACAGCAGGGTTACTCCAGGGGCTTTTGTTCTATTGGAAACACTAGAGGAAAAGGGGACTACTGCAAGGGAATTTGCCTGCTCTCATGGGTCCACCACCACTGACCTTACAGCCTGTCGTGGTAACAGGCTCTCTGTGCTACATAGCACCTTTCATCCCAGTGCCTCCCCAAATAACAAAGAGGAGCAGCAGACTGACAGAGAAATCCAGAAGCAATGAGAATGTTTAAGCAGGGATGGAGAATCACCGAGACAGGAAAATGGGAGAATGTGGGCCACATCCCGGGAGCTGCAGAGGAGATGGCTCTTGCACCCACAATGGCCAATTTTTGGTTTTGGGGGGAAGGGAGCTGCATTCTAGTAAAGTGCCTGAGTACAGGAATATTTGAATGGTGGGGAGAGGGAAGGGATGAAAGCGACATAGTGTCTGGAGACATTGAGCCTTTCAAAGCTGCTGGATAGGGGCAAAGTGTGGGATTCTGCATTCCCTGTTGTGCATGATGCCCCTGTCTCTGCAGGAGCAGGACCATCCTTCCATTCACTATAACTATAGCTCAGTGCTATGGTGGTAAGCCAAGTGCTGATCCTGACTTGAACCGGACAAGCTGGTGGGTACGCTGTTCCCTAGGGGACAGCAGGCCAGGTATTTCTGTGAGGGTTCAGTGGAGATGGGGCTGGGGAATGCTCCAAGGGGGGCGCAGGGACAGGGGTACCCCTATTTTTAATCTGCAAGGAAAAGTAAGGGATGGTAGAACCCTGAGGAAGTTGTTTGGGCAGCTGACAGGTTGGTGGCATCAGGAAGCTGACACCCAGCTAAGCATAAGCAGATCTCCTCCTCATTGGAGGCCAAGGGGGTAACAAGGTGACTCCCAGTCGTGGGTACCCCAAGAACCATCATATGGTTCAAAACCCTCAAATGTTAACCTGGGCTGCCATCCACACCCTGCCCCACTGCAACAGGATCCACTCTCTGCCAGATCCTCGTCACGCAAACCAGCCATGCACAGCAGCAACCCCCACAGGAAACAGCCGTGTGACTTCACCCTCTTGCCTTGGGATAATTAAGTTTTCAGTCATGATATAGGGAACTGCTCTTCCAGCACGGGAACCAATGATCCCAAACAGCCAAAGGCAAAGGCAGAGATCAGACACAGGAGCCTCATGGAATCTGAGATACCCACCTGCCAACACAAGCAACAAATATGCAGACAGATAATGGCTCTCTCCTTCTAATGCATCCACAGCCACAAAACCACCAGCCCCTGCCCCCCTTCAAAGCAAGCCTCCCACCCCAGAGAATGCCTCTCTTCCACCAACACCTGCTTCTCCAGCCAGAGAGCCCTGCTGGGAGTTTCAGCAGTTTGTGCTACGTAGGATCACAGCGCTAGAACTGGCTGCAGGGGGAATTCTGTCTCCTCAGCCCTTTTGGCCCCTGGCCTGACTGCCCTGACGACCAAGTTGGGGACATCTCTGGTAGGATGTGAGCTGGAAACCCGACTGCTGAGCTGGGCTAGAGAGGAGCTAGCAGCCGCCAAGATACGAGAGGTACTGACTCCGTATCCAGACCCAGCAATTTAGTTACTTTGTAATAAGGAAGCGACTCTCCCAAACGCAGCATGTCAAGGGGGAAGAGATTTTGGGCTTCTCCTGCGTGGAGTGTCCAATAGTTAGGAAGGAACCTGGGCCCTGAGAGGGAAGCCAGCCCCTAACTCATGCTGCTGAGGGCTCGGGAGAAAGCAGAACAACCAAGTCTCTTCAAAGCCAATTATTCTGCAGGGGAAGGGTGTGTGTGTGTGTCAAATAACCTACATGCCCTGTAACAGGTCAAGACCTACTGAAGATTCACCATCTTCATCCCACCAATCGCTGCTAGGAATATATGCCACATTCTCACCACAGAATGAGAATCCCCAGTCGCCTGCACTGAGGCCCCAAGAGCCAGGAGCTGGTGAAGGAGATGCTGCATGTGAATCACATGGGTCAAAAACAGGGGGCAATGAGACTCTCTTGGCCCTAGCCCTGGGCTCCTGGCCTCTGCAGAGTGGGCGCTGGGCACTCAGGATCACCCACAGTTTACACTTTTAATTAAGTAGAGCAGGCATGGCCCTGCCCTGGTGCCAGCGAGAATCCCTGGCTTTTCTCCTTCAGTCAATACAATCCTTCCTGAAGCCCCTTCATTCAACACAATATTTGTAGGAAATGACAATTTGACACCGCGGATTTAATGAGATTGAACACACAGGCAGCGGAACCAAGGCAGAACCGATGCTCGGGAATGACTCAGCCTCCCAGCGCCAGGGGAGCAGCACAGGGCAGGGCCTTCCACAGGTGAACAGCTGCAGTGTCACATGGAGCAGTTCCCCAAGCCAGGGCTCTGACACCTCCTGCTCTGGTTCCCCTCTGCCTGGGCTCCAATCTCAGACTCTGCAGAAGTTGTTCTCAACCAGGAGTACGAATACCCTTGGGGGGATGCACAGGTCTTCTGAGGGTACATCAACTCATCCAGCTCTTTGCCCAGTTTTACAACAGGCTACATAAACAGCATTAACGAAGTCAGTACAGACTCAAATTTCATACGGACAATGACTTGCTGATACTGCTCTGTATACGACACACTGAAATGTAAGTACGGTGTTTATGTTCCAATTGATTATTTTATAACTATATGGTAAAAATGAGAACGTCAGCGATTTGTCAGTGATAGTGCACGGTGACACGTTTGTATTTTGATGTCTGATTTTGTAAACAAGTAGTTTTTAAGTGAGGTGTAACTTTGGGGTATGCACGACAACTCAGCCTCCTGAAAGGGGTACCATCATCTGAAAGGTTGAGAGCCGCTGCTCTGCAGTATTTCCTACTGGGAAAAGCCAAGACACCGCTGGTGAAATGTCAGTGCAGAAGCCACAGAAGTGATGGTGAGAAAGTTCAGAGCATCTTTCTGATGGCCCAGCAGGGCACGTGAATGCGCTGGTCACTGGGGCAGATCACACTCTCCTTCCCCCACAGAGCTAAGCATGCAGATAATGAAGCAACTCAGCAATGCACAGTGCCTTCCCTTCTGCCCCAAGCAGCAGCAGGCCCTTCCCAGGCAGCTTAAGGAAATCCAAAGTGCCTCAGCAACACCAGAACAGCAGCATCCCCCACCCTCTTGGTTTCAGTATTATGCCTGACAAGCACCCATGGGAGAAGATGGGAAGGGGCTCTGGAGCTTGTGGGGCTTAATAAAGGGGTGGACTGGACATCACCATACACCAGTGTCATCCATGCATGTCTTCTGCTCCCCTGAAAGAGCTGCTGCCCCCATCCGGCGATCAGCAGTCCAGGAAACCTCCCACAGAGAGACAATCTGGTAACTAGTTCTAGTAAAACCCTAGGGTCCTTCTGCAAGTTCTCTCTGCTGATGCGGGGCATTCAGTGAAGAGGTCAGACAGCAAATGGCAGAATGGAGGGCTCAGGGGGCTGGGATTGGACTATGGAATGTGTCACTCCTCGGCTGTCTATTCAAACCCAGCCCCGCTGGGCGGTGGCCAAACCTCGAGAGTCACTTGGTGCCCACATTGCAAACCCACTGTCACAACTGGCAGTCACAGCAGAGTGCACGGGCCATGGAGTTTGCACTCTCTCTGACCTGGAGATGGGCTCCCAGGGGAGGGACCAGGCTCTTGACAAGGAACTGGAGCTGTCTATACTGCACTCTGTGCCTCTTCCCTCCCCTCGTCACTTGTCTAGTGGTGGCCCCCTCTCTGCATCTCCTCACAATCTCCCTATACCCAGCACCAGAGCTTTCTTGTCTGCAGCTCCTGACACCTGGAACAGCCTCCCTGTCCCTCTCACCCCGGGCAGCTTTTCATCACCACCCCAAAGCTCAGCTGAAGGCATCACTGCTCTCTCTCTGTCTCCCTGTGCTGCTCTTCACCTTTTAACTCTCAAGAGGATTTGGGAGTTTGTATGAAAGTGGCGACACAAACAAAAAATGTCACAAAGAAAAGCACGTGAAAAAAGTTCAAGGCAATAAACATCTGACTCGAGTTTTTCTGGGGAGTTTCTGGACTGATTTTTTTTCAGACTTTAAGGCAGATAATTCCTCTGGTTCTGGGCAAGACACCATGGGCCCTCCTCTACGGCCATGCACCCTGTGAACTTGATTTACATCAGCACCAAGGGAGGTAAAATGCCACTGAATCAGAATGGTGGCATTTTTCATCCACTCCACACACTTTGCACGGGGTGAATGGTGACGCAAGGGACAGGGTAAGGGAGAAGTTGGCTCTAACAGCCAATTTTCTGAAACGCTGAGTCTCCACAACTCCGCCCTGTTGGAGTGCTGTGCGTGCTCAGCTTCTCTGAAAAACAGGCCTCTGGGGTCTCAACTTGGGCTCCAAGGAAAGAAGGTTCCCAAAATCAGGTGCAATTTTTGGAAATTTTAGGCCTGAGTGTTTTCGCATGAGACTCAGTTATCACTCTGGGGCCAAAAAGCCAGGATGGGGGAAGGCTGCTGAGTCAGCAGGAGAGTGAAAAGGGGGCTGGCACATCCCTGCGACTGAGAGATGATGCCAGTCACATGGCTTAGCCCAGGCAGGAAAGCCAATCAGGACAGAAGACAGGTGGCACGTGAAAACACGAGGCAGGAGGTGCTCCAAAAGGCGACACTAAATTCTCATTATAAGGCCTTTTAAATGCACAGACTATAAGCGTTTAAAGAGCTTCTAGGACTCCAGGGCAAACTTTAAAAATCATAATATTTATAGAAACCCTCCTTTCATTCGCCCCCCACGCTCTTTATTTCTCCTGCAATCACTGCTAATTTGAAGACGTTTTGCTTTGGCATCCCAGCCTGTTGTGGTGTCAATTACTGAGCGGCCCGCTGGTAGCTGCCACTGCAGAATTTCCCTGCAGTGCTGCCAACAGTGACCACAACGCCAGCCGCAGGAGGAAACCAAACCCCTACGCTTCCCCCCACAGCAGAGACTGAGAAACTCCTGCCGTGCCCAAGCTGGGGACGACTCTCAAGCTATTACCTCATTGCCCTTGGGAGCTGAGCCCTTGCTGGGCCCTTCTTCTGCACAGCCTGGGGAGACCAATCCTCCCTCCTAGGAGCTGAGGCCCATCTCTCTCCCCAGACTCCCTGGCAGAGCCAGCAGAGAGCTGCCTGTGCTAGGCATTATTGGGAGGACAGAGATCACTGAGCAGGGAGAAAGAGCTGTTTCGTGGTTAGAGTCAGGGGTTAGGAGTCAGGAGAGGCAAGGTGCTACTCCCTGAGCCCCACTCCATAGCCCTGGGGCTGCACACAGGGCTCTGCAAAACTCTAGCTGGGGCCTATGGAGTTGCTGCACAGACACCCACTGCAGCCCTGCCCTGTATCCATGCGGTTGGCTCCCCTAGCTGCACCAAATCTCATCCTAAATCAAGGCCCCTTTATCCCAACCCAGCTAGCCCACAGCTTCCCCTTCAGAAACACATTCTCCAAATGCACTATGCCCCTCCTCGGACAGCCGCACTCAGGAACCTCCCATCCCAGCTGTGGCCCCCCCTGCCTTGACCAGTGTCAGGAATTTGGAGTGGAGACACAAGCTGAGTGCTGGGAACCCCCCCAGTCCTGTGCAGAATTTAAACCCTGGTAGAAAGGGGCTCCTGGGCCCTGCCACGCTCCTGCCTAGCGCAGGAAAGGGGCTGCACAGAGACTTCAGATGGCAAAGCATCTTCAGACCAAAATCTGCTTCCCTGAGAAACCCTAAATTCACACTAGTCCCCTCTCTCCCCTGAGCTCCTTTCCTCCACCTCCTCCCTGCAGCTGCTGGAGTGCCCTCTCTGTAATTCTGGAAGCCTGCAGCAGGCTGGGAGTGGGGAACTCCCCATCTCCAGACTGTGCTTCCAAATGGAGTGAGCCCCCATGCTGGCCTGCCCCATTGAGGGGCTGTGGGTCTCATTTCTTTCTGGGGCTGTGAAAGCAAAAAAGTCGCAGGAAAACACCACAAATGTCTATTAAATGCTTACTCTGTGCCAGAGTGCAGAGCGAAGATGGGCACCCCCTTCACTAGCCACTCAGAGAGCCCCAGAGCCTCAGGCAGCCTTCAGAGGGCTAGAGCAAGGCAGCGGGGAGAGCCCCAGAGCTGCCTGGCCTACGGAAACGGGCAGGTTTAGCTGCTGTGTTTTGCCAGGAGGAAAGGGGCACAAACACTGGTGGGACTGGTTTAGGTCAAGACCCTGTGTCTGTGGCACTGTTACATTGATGGGTAATTCAGTTTACACCCCAGCACAGCCTTGCAGTAGCCGGGGTAAGGCTCAGCACTTTGGCTATCAGGAAAAGACATTCTGTGGTTTTATTTCTTTACTTTCAGAGATATAAAAATGAGCTCGATTGCCTGGGCACAGGAACGACAGCCCATTGACGTGATCCTACCACCTCGTTTATCAGAGTCGCTCCCCAAAACACTAACCAGGCCGGGGGACCCTCCCTGGGAACCGCCTGGTCACTGAAACCAGTGCCCAAATAGCTCACGTATGACATACACAAGTAAGGGAAGAGGCACGTCCTCAGAGCATGTCTACACTGCCGTCAGGAGGTGTGACCGCAGCATTCCTGGACATACAGGGGTACCAGAGCTCAGAGCAGTGAAGCCATGGCTAGTGCCTCCTGCCCGTGATTCTGGGTATGTATTCCAGTGGACCCCATGCTGCTGCTGCTGCCCTTCACTGCTCTTGTTCCTCAAGCCAACACTTCAACTTCCCCTGGGCTGGGACTGGTAGCCAGTGCAGATTATGGGGCAGAGATGGGAGCTGCTGGGAAACCCCGCTGGAGAAGGGATCTGGCACACTGTGCACCATTCCACAAAGGCTGTAACTCAGCACACAGCATTACCGTCATGCCACGTCTTCCTGAAAGGCCTTGGTATCTTTGGCGAGGCTCTGAAGCTGAAAGAAAAGGTTGTAATCTCCTTACTGAGTACAGATGATAAAAAGCTGCACTGGCCATTGCTGCTACCTCAGCATCCAGGAGCAGGCCTTGGGCTGCCTCCCATACAGCAAATGGCAGACATTCACCTGCCTCCAGGGCTGACAGAACCTTCCCTGCAGCCTCTGAGTCTTGTCTGGATTGAACCAGCTAGCCCCCAGCCAGACCCCAACCTGTTAGACCCCAGGTAAGTTGTGCCATTGCTCCAACCAGCTCAGGAGAGGTGGAGACATGCAGTGAGCTGGATTTCCTCTACATATGAAGACACGGCAGCCCATACTTAATTAACCAAGTAGCCCCATACACGCTTTGAGCTGGAGAACAGGGCTCTGTGGAGTCGCCTGTAAGAGTCTTTCGGGCCGATGAGCAGTGGCTCAGTGCTCTGGGCTCTCTTAGAAAGAAAGGAATGGAGCCACTCATGAGCAACCCTTGCCGCAGCCCCACCACAGCGACACACAGCCAATAGTGTGGAGGGCAGCTGGAAGACCTAAGAAAACCACTCTGGAGGAGATCCCGGGGACTGCAGTCAGCCAATCTGGATTACATGGGGAGACCCAGATAAAAAAAAAATGATCACAAACATCTATCTCGGAGCAGGTGAAAACAGCATTCCTGGCCACTGATGCCACCTGTGATTCCAGGCACAGCCAGGATTCCAGAGGCATCCCCAACTGCAAACCGCTTAGACAAAGGATGCGTGCCATCAAAAACAGGGGCAGGAACTACCTGGCCATATGCTCCCCCAATCCACTGGCATCACCTCCATGCTGTTCAGTCTGGGGTCAGACAGCTTTATCTCAGCCAGGCACCTACTGCAGCTTGGCACAAAACCCACAAAGATGCCCCTCCATACGGCTTTGCTGAGACACAGAGCTGGGTATCTTTCACAGACGGATGACAACATCTGGCAATTTCACCAGTGACCTCACATACATGTTCAACAGGAGGGTTGACAAAACAGAACCGTGCAGATGAGCAGCTGGGTCAAACCTTCCCTTCTGCTCCCTCTCAGGCGAACAAACGGAATCATTCCGCAGGACTGCAGGAGATGAACAAACCTTGGAGGCCACTCAACAGTCTTGGAGGCTGTTGGGACACCAGGCCACGGCCCAGTGCTGGCAGCAGAACATCAACCAACAAGAGCAGCACAGTCACTGCACCAGGCCCAAGCTGAAAGAGACAAGGGCTTCTGAGCGGTCCAGATGGTACCAGTCACCTTTGCCACAACCGTCTCTGTAAGTTTCCCCAGGAAGATGGACTCAGAGGCAGGGCAATAACTGGTGAGATTGCCAAGAGACGGTCTCTAGAGCAGCATTATCTGGAGCAGGTTCTGCTCAGTTACACAGGTGCTGCCCTGCACAGTCAAGGAGACCATTTGCATCTATTACCCCATCTCCCCCTTGCTGTGCCATGTGTCTCCGTCTCTCTCTGCCATGGTTTTCTTTTCTCCTCTGTGTTATGTTCTTTAAATCATGTCTTTGCATTTTCCTTACACTCTCTCCCTAAACAGCACCTGAGCCCAGTAACATGAGAGTCTGCACGGAGTGTCTTAGCCCACAAGGGCATGCCTGCCTTTGAGCCGGGGGTGAGTCCCAGCTCCGGGAGACATCTCTGTACTAGCTCTAATGGAACTGGTGGGCCAAAGCCAGGATGCAACCATGGCAGCATGAGTATGGGAGAGGCAGCCGTCCTGAGTATATGTAGCTGTCAAGGAGCCTAGGCCCCAGGGTGGCTGCCTGTCCTGCTCCTTGCGCCACTGCACCTACATTCTGTTTTTGTCGAGCTCACACGAATACGTCTCCTCGAGCTGGGACTCACCCTCAGCTCGATGTGCAAAGCCCCCATTCACAGGATTGAGCTTGAAATGAGATTAAAAGAGTTTGCCACCTACTACTTAAAATGGCTTATATCATCCTGGAGACCAGGTACAATGGCTCACTGCAGCCCATAGATAAGGATGGGCACAAAGGGTGACAGCACCAGGAGCATGGTCAGTGAGCCTGTTTCCAATGCCACCACTATGCAGAGCAGAGAACTGGGACCCTGGCTGTGCCAGGCACTCAGAGAGCTAAATACCCTTTGCAGAGCCCTTGGGCTGGGATGCTGGCTCCTCTAAAGATAATAAGGTGAGGAGTGGGGGTGGGAAAGAAGCACTAACCACAGCCATTTATACCATGTGAAATAAGCAGGAGGTTATGCCCAGAGAGCCAAGAACCCCCTGCCCTCCACCCCCTGCCCACCCTATCTCATGGGAAATCTGAGAGGCAGACTCAGGGCAAGTCTACACGACAGCGCTACGTTGGTGTAGCTGCATTGTCTGGCGAAGACGCGCTATGTTGATGGGAGAGCGCTCTCCTGTCGGCATAATTGCTCCACCTTGGCAAGAAGCGGAAACTGTGTCAGCAGGAGAGTGTCTCCTGCCAACATAGCACCATTGTGGACAGCACAAGACTTGCGTCACTTGGGGGGCAGCTTTTTCATACCCCTGAGCGATGTAAGTAAGATTGACTTAGGCCATAGTGTAAACTTGCCCTGAAAGAGGGAGAAGCCAATGTAAAAAGCCAGGAGGCACCCCACTGAGCTTCCAGAGGCCCCACCCCCCAGGTAAGTTCATGGCACTCCCAGAGAAGGGCGGCCCTGGCAGAGCACAAGAATGCTGTCTGCTGCTCTTGTCTCAAGCCCATTTGCTTCCTCAGCTTGTTACTTCATTCTCTCCTGAATCTGGCCAAACTGCCCTGGCTTTAACCTCTGGCTGTCTGGCCTTAGAAGCTCCCTGTGAAGGTGCTTTCAGGTCAGTTCACATGCTCTTCCAATACCTGCTCCCACTGTTCATATGCCCCTCCTCTGTGCTCTATTGGACAAGCTACATTTAAAGTTTCTTGTCCAAAGCCTTAAGGACAAGGCCAGTCCACGTCCCTGCAGCTGCTCGCTGGGCTGCTGCCTGAATACCACAGACTCATAACTGAGAGGCCTCTTTCCTTATTTCCAGCAGGACTTGCTGCCAGTCAAGCTGAGCTGTTTGAAAGGAGCATGGGAAACTCAGACATGCTGGGTACAGAGACGAAGGAGGAACTTCCCAGAGCCAGGCCAAACAAGCAGCAGCAGATGCCCCTTTCTCCAGGACACTCCCACCTTGGGCCACGTTCTCTAGGGTTCCATCCCTGGGTAAGTACTTTTGGCATTTCACCTACAGCACAAGCCTCTTCTGAGCAAAGCAAACCAAACAACAAAGCAAATTCTCTTGAGCAGCCAAAGATTTGCTGCTTCTGCTAACTATCCTCCACTCCTCTTCCAGAGAGTGATGTGAGGGGAGATTGGGTGGAACAGGTGCAGAAAGATTTCCTAGTGGAGGGATATGCCTCTGAGCAGGACCTCCAGATCCCGTGGCCTGTTACCTGGTGATCTGCAGAGAGCCTAGAGAACAGCTCTGAGTCTAAGAGCCCCCAGGGCTGTGCTATAGAAAGCCCGCAGTGAGCCTGGGGCTCAGAGGGGACAGCTGCAGGAAGAGGCAGAACTTTGGGTCAGGATTTGTTCAGAAAGCTTTCCTAGAGGGGAGGGGTCACCAGGCCTTTCGCTAGTTGAATTCAAACCAGGAAGCCCTGCCCAGCTCCCATGCTGGAGTTGCCCATTCTGGGAGGGGGAAGACAGCTCCCATCTCCTTGCTCCTGGGGGCCTGCCTCCAACAGGCAGACACCTGATCCCCTCTGGCTGTATGGAAGCCAGGAAGCAGAGAGATCCCTGCTGGAAGAAGAAAGCATCTCCCTGGCAGGCATCAGAGCTCCAGAAGCTGGAAGCAAGAATGCTGTGAAACAAACCAGCCCCCAGCTCCCAGTAAAGAAAGGGGAAAATCCTGTGTTTGGTACCTACCCAGAAATACATCATCATGTCGGCAGCGGGGATGTGCAGCACCAGAGAGGAGCAATCAGGTGAGCTGGCCTAGCAGCGCAATGAGAGGGTGTGGGGTTCCCCTTCCACTCCCCGTGCAGCTGGCGGAGGTGACCCGCACTGTGCTCCCTCGCAGTCTCTCTCTTCCCGGGATTTCTCTGGGCTTTGTGCTGGTGGGTGGCTTGGCAGCAGTGCCCTATCGCCTCGGGTCCCTCGCCGGCACAGCGCGGTCACTCGCCACAGGCCGCCATGCACGTCAGAGCTGGCCATCAGTGTCCATCATGCTGGTGCTCAGCTGCTCGTGGTGCGAGGATCGGAGAAAGGATTCCAACTTGGGCAGGGGAAAGGAGCGAGCCCCCAGATCCCAAGCACGAGTCACAGAGCGAGGAAGGGTGGGGGTGAGGGGAGCTGATTCGATATTAAAAACGGGGGGAGGGACCAAAAATAAATCCTCTTGGGTGTCCTTAGGAGAAAAAGGAAGAGAGAAAAAGCGAGCGAGGCTGGACCTGTTCCTCCTGCGGAGGTAGAGTACAGCTGGCTGGGAGTGCAGGGGCTGCTGGACTCAGGCTGGGAGTGTGAGGCCAATCAGCGGCGAGGAGCCAGGCTGAAGGACTGGGGGCCAAGTTGCCAGGTTTGTTGTAAGGGGCTGGATGGGCTGCCGGGGAAGGGAGGGGAACGTGTGGCGGGGAGAGCGAGAGCGTGCATGGCAGGGAGCTGGGAGTGTAGGCTCCTGCTCCGACACTCTGTGCAATGGATGTCCTGCCTCAGCATTTTTCAAGCTACCCTGTCAATAAGGGAATCGGCTGCTCTCACAATTAACCTGCGAGGTGCCAGCCAGCTCTGACTGCGCTTGCTCTCTGGCAGGAGTGATTTTTCCTTTCCTCTTCCTCTCCTGTTCCTGGGTCAGGCTCAGCCAGCATCCAAGGTTGACAGCCTGAGCTAGGCCCAGCTCCTGGCTTCTCATGGGCCAGGATGGATAGTGGCTGCCCCACCCCTGGCCAAGGGAGAGAGGTCATTACAGGAGCCCCCCGCCCTCTCGTTCTAACGGCTACGGCCTCGGTCATTTCTGCACAAACCCCTTCTTCCGAGGCTGCTTAGGGAGTGAAAATTCTTGGAATAATTATTATTGCCTGGATTAGGGCAGCACCTCGAGGCCCCATTGTGCTGGGCGCTGCAGACAGTGAGCGAGTCCTTATCCTGAAGCGCTCACAACCTAACTAGACCAGACAGATGTGGGGTGGGAGGCAGGAAGGAAAAGCAGGAGCAGCCTTGGTAAAGCCTGATCCCGGAGGCTGGGGGACCTGAGATTAGTGAGCCTAAGGAAGGGAAGGGGCAACCCTTGAACAATGCTTTACTCTGTGATCTTAAACAGCAATAACGCCCCTGGGGGAACCGAGGGGCTGAGTTCAAAGGGCTGCCCTCAGCCACAGAGTCCAAGGCAGAGCTGGGAACCCATGCAGAGCAGGCACCTGCCCTGGGTATGTGCTGTGGGCAGCCCAGCCCAGCCGCTCGGACTCCGTCACTGCACCCCGCTCGCTCATTCACCTGCCCCGGGCAGCCCAGCCCAGCCCAGCCCAACGGCCAGTTCTAAGTCCAGGGAATGGCTAGAGCTCAGCAGCTTGGCCCCACCAGTGACTTGTGAGGGCCAGGCACTTGTTAGGCTGGGGGCAGTGCAGGGGCAAAGGGATGGGCTGGCTCTGGCCAGAGGAGTGCAAACAAATGGATCTGGTGGAAGCACTTCAGTTCTCCTTCGGGATGGCTCTAGGGACATTCTGACCTGCTGAGGGACAGAACGACGGGGACTTGACAAGGCCCCTGTGTGGTAGCTTTTCACATTGCACAGGGCCCTCGTGGGATAGGCGGGGGAAGGGCAGAATCGTGACAGTCTAGCTCTGCTGCCAAGGGGCTATTACGATAAAATAACCATCCCGTGCTGTGCTTCCACCACTCCTGCATGCTGCTCTGCCCCGACCACGCCTGCAACGCCTCCTCCAGCCTGAGATGGGGCCTGGATCCCCAGGAATGCCCTGCTGCTCCAATGAGAGGCTCTGGGGAATTACCACATGCCTGCCTGAGCCCTGCTGCTGCCCTGGCAAGTTCCCTGTTTCTCTGGAGGAGCCTGGCCTTGGGGCAAAGCCCTGTTATGGATCACGCTCCATCCCGCAGAGGAAAGTAGCAGAATCCTCAGGGTAAGATAAACAATCCCTGCACGGAGCAGGCCCTTGAGCCAAGGCGACGGGTACAGCAGCTCTGCAGGCAGGGCAGCATGTCTCTCAGACACTAAATCTCCCGTCCTCCAAGGGACCCACTGTGCCGCGGAGAGAGGGGACCATGCGCGCTGAGCCACTTGCAGGAGCAGGCAAATAAATAAGAGCAAGGGAAGGCGAAGGCGTGCAAGGGCGGGAAGATAGTTCTGTGGGGCCCAGCTGCCGCTGACAGCCCCCCCCCGCAGCACATAATCACATTCAAAGCGGGGCTGGTGTGAGGCAGTTCTCCTCCAGCACAGCAATAAAAGAAAACAACACACTTAATAATTCAGCACCAGGAGAGGGTGATCAAGCAAAAGAACCACCACGGCAGGCAGGGGAAGAGAGCCCAGGTTTTCACTCATTCCTACCTTGGTGTCCAAGGCCTCCCCCCGCATCCTCCCAGAGCCCTGCAAGCACAGCTGCACCCCTCACCTCGGGGAGCGAGTCCCCACTGCTGCTCCCCCCCCACAAAAATTGAGGAGGGCCTGGTGGTGAAGACCTAGAGTGAGTCAAGGGGAAACTGGGTGCAACATCCTCACATGGGCTCCTGGGTAAGTTCCCTCCCCCTCTGTAAGAGGGGGCCAGGAACCCTTCCCTGCCACAGGGACACAAGCCTAAAGCCCTCAGTGTCTGTGAGAGGGACCATAGGACAGCCTAGAAATAAACCTTTCTCCCCTTAACAAGACTCCCCAGGTCAGAAAGGGGAGCCCATGCAGCAGAGGGAGATTTTGCGCTGTCTGCTGGGGAGAAGAGGCTAAGAGACAGGCAGGTCACTGTTTGGCTGTGGGTTTTTTTTCTTCTCCTAGCTATTCCATGGCCAGCATTACCAGCAGGGATTTGACTCCCTCTACTTCTGCTTCCTCCCTTCCCATCTAAACCGTGTGGTGTTGAACAGGGAGGTGGCTGGCTCTCAGTGGGCATTAGAAGGGATCCCTGGGTATGACCTTACGTCACTACTTTGGGACCCTTTGACACAAATCACCATAATACACTTGACCACAAAACCACGGTTAGTTCCTGTTTGACAGTGTTTACCTTGCTGTTCCCAACTCGGTTTGTGCCTTGCCTGGCCCAGGCTCTCCTGCTGCTCCCTCTGTCCGAGGCAGGGCATTACGGAGCCGTGGAGTCGATGGCAATCTCCCCAACCCACCATCCTGACTTCTCTACAGGAAGAAACAGGCCAGATGCCTTGTGCTGGGACCCGAGCACATCTCAGCAGGTAGGGGCTAGACCTGTGCTTGGATGCAAGACCTCCTGGGGATGAGGCCTTGGTAATTGAATAGGTAGTGCTTGTCACATGTGAGCCAGTCCTGGACCTGTAGCCCAGAACAGCCCCAGAGGGACACTGAGCAGCAAAATATAGTATCGCTGGCTGAGACAGAGACCAGACTGGCACTTACTAAGAGTCACGTATTCTACAAAGGAGACCCACGGGTGCACGCCACAATGCATGCCTATCTTTGTGGGACAAGCCTGTATAGACAGACAGGAATTGGGTATATGCATATGCAAATATCTGAGTAAGCATCTAAAACCTGATTTGGGTGTACAATTCCATTTTTTTAAAGTTTTTTTTGCAACTCTTTAAAAATCTACCCCTAAATATCTCTCGGCAATTTTTGCTAGTGTTATGGACTCTAAAGTCCCAAGCAAACATCCTGCCTTCCTTCAATTCCCTCTGCTGCATTTGTTGTTTTGAAATATTGTTGTTGCAGAAATGGCTGGTACATTCCACCCCAGAGATAGCTACATTTGAGGGATGAGGGGAGAGATTGCTGAGTATACTGCTTGCACAGTTTAGGGTCCCTTAGTACAAAGGGCACTATATCAAGGTAGATGAGTGTTACTTATAGACACAGCTGAGTTTGGTTAAGAATCCATCCAGTACGGGATATCGGAGGAGGTGGGACAATCACACACAAGGTCAGTGGGTTTTAGCCACCAGCCTACAAGACCTGAAAGTTGGCTTTCAAATGGGAGCTCTTTTAGAAATGCACTTCTGCAAAAGGTCCAGCCACTGAAGCCATTCCCTGAGTGACTGTGCAGGAGCTCCTTATCGCATCAGGCTCTTAGCAGATTTGGGAACTGTCCTTGCAGGGCAGCGGGGGACTGATTGCTCAAGAGGCTGGGAATGGGAGTGGGAGCCAGGTCTCTGGTTCCGAACTGCCCCAGGCCAGGATGGCCAAACGGTGTTCGTCTCTGATGCACGTGACACCACTTGGGGTGAGAACATTCTTCCCATGGGGCACCCGTCTACTTCACAAAACTGTCACTGAGCAAAGAATGGGCTGGAGAGGCTGAGCGGTGGGGAGGTCTAGGTGCTCTGCCTGCTTGGGGGTATATAAAGGGGCCTGAACCCTTTGGGGCTGCCAGTCTAGATGTTAATGAGCTGGGGCCTTGACCCTGCCTGTTAGCACTACTAAGCCCTTCTTCCAGCCCTGCCTTTATTAGAAATCGTGCCTGTGACTGGAGCCAACGTCCGCTCTCTTTGCCTCACTCTTGTTTCTTTTTTTGAACCTGGTTATACTTTTGGCCTTCACAGCATCCCCTGGCAACAAGTTCCACAGGTTGACTGTGTTGTATGAAGAAGTACTTTCTTATGATCATTTTAAACCTGCTGCCTATTAATTTAATCAGGTGACCCCTAGTTCTTGTGTTATGTGAAGGAGTAAACAACAGGTCCTTATTCACTTTCTCCACACCAGTCACGATTTTATGATCTCTGTCGTATCCCCCCTTAGTCGTAGAATCCTAGAATCTCAGGGTGGGAAGGGACCTCAGGAGGTCACCTAGTCCCACCCTCTGCTCAAAGCAGGACCAATCCCCAATTAAATCAAAAAGTTGCCTCTTTTTCAAACTGAACAAGTCTCCGTTTTTAAAATCTCTCCTCCTGTGGAAGCTGTTCCAGACCCCTGATCATTGTTGTTGCCCCTCTCTGGACCTTTTCCAATTCCAACAGATCTTTTTTGAGATGGGCGATCACATCTGCACGTGGTTTTCAAGCTGTGGGCGTACCCTGGATTTATATAGAAGCAATAGGATATTTTCTGTCTTATTATTTATTCCTTTCTTAATGATTCCCAACATTCTGTTCGCTTCTTTGCTGGCCGCTGCCCATTGAGTGGATGTTTCCAGAGAACTCTCCACGGTGACGCCAAGATCTCTCTCTTGAGTGGTAACAGCTAATTTAGCCCCTCCTCATTTTGTATGTATAGTTGGGATTATATTTGCCAATATGCATTGCTTTGTATTTATCAACATTGAATTTCACTGGCATGCACCATTTTGTTGCCCAGTCACCCAGTTTAGTGTGATCCCTTTGTAACTCTTGCAGTGAGTCTGCTTTGGACTTAACTATCTTAAGTAATTTTGTACCATTTGTACCAGACTTTGCCACCTCACTGTTTAACCCTTTTTCCAGATCATTTATGAAAATGTTGAATAGCACTGGTCCCAGTACAGATCCTTGAGGACACCACTAGCTACTTCTCTCCATTCTGAAAACTGACCATTTGTTCCTACCTTTTGTTTCCTGTCTTATAACCAGTTACTGATGCATGAGAGGACCTTCCCTCTTATCTCCATGACTGTCTACTTTGCTTAAGAGCCTTTGCTGAGGGACCTTGTCAAAGGCTTTCTGAAATTCCAAGTACACTATATCCACTGGATCACCTTTGTCCACATGCCTGTTGACTCCCTCAAAGAATTCTAATAGATTGGTGAGGCAGGATTTCACTGTACAAAAGCCACATTGACTCTTCATGTGGAACCCAAATCGTGTTCATCTATGTGTCTGATAATTTTATTCTTTACTATAGTTTCAACCAATTTGCCTAGTACTGAAATTAGCTGACTGGCCTGTAATTGCCAGGATCGCCCCTGGAGCCTTTTTTAACAATTAGCATCACATTAGCTATCTGCCCTCACCTAGTACAGAAGCTGATTTAAGTGATAGATTACATACCACTGGGTACAGAAAGCAGGGGCCTCCCTGAAAAGCGGAAGTTGCCCCAGCACTGCGCTTGATGAAGATATACGATACCCCCACTTCCCCAGCGCTCTCAACAAATCCCTGCACAGCTCATTCTTGATAGCTGTATACAGCACGAAGAGTCAGCAATGTCAGCACGCACAAAGCAACTCATGGGCACAACATCCCTAACCCATGCCAGCTGCCAAGCCTCCTCTCCAGAGACCCATCCCCCAGTTAGCTCCCTGCACTTGCATGCACCATTCCAGAAAGTCTCAGCCTCCTGCCACTGGTTGGAGCTATGAAAAGCTACTTGTCTACATCCAGCAGCAGTGGCAGACAAAAGGGAACCAAGCAGGCCATCCACCTCGCTTTCTCCAGCTAGCAGCTCCCCAGTCCACATGTGTGATCCAGCTGCTTAACCCATAACCTGTGGAGCAACAGGGTGGATTGTGCCAGTAAGGCAGAGACACAGCAGCTGGTATCAGCCCAGCACAGCAGGCCTGGAGATCAGAGCGCACTGGCACATGCTGCACAGATGAGTAAATGGGGACCCCAGACGTAGCTGCCGGAGACACAAAAAACACATTCTTATCTCTCAATATCTATTCAGAAAAGGAAAGTGTCTTTGTACCTTTTATTCAGCAAAGTTTCCCCTGTGGTGCGCACACTGGACTCTCTAAGAAAAGAAAAAGAAAGAAAGAAAGAAGAAGAATTAAAATCAATGATCATTATCGCTAACTTGCTTACAGTCAATGCCATTTGCTCACTGACTGGCAAAATTTTTGAATACGAAGTATTATCTCCCTAGGAGTTCCGGGAAACCTGCCCTGGTTAAACGCTTGCTGCTCTCCACGTTTCAAAGGGTGAACGAGACATTTTAGTTTTTTCTAAAGAACACCAAGGAACCAGCAGTCAGGCTGCTCAGGTTCATTCCTGGGCGGACTGAAGTCCATGCCATACAGGCACATTCCACGTCGTATATTTCACTACCAGAAGCAGCATCTTCTAGATCTAGTTTTTGGTGGATTTTCGCACTCAAGCAGTGAAGAGCTGAAAGGACTATGTGGAGCCAGACATGATGCAGGTTGGTGCCGCACGTCTCCCATGTGTCAACGCACTTCCAGCATGGTCTGTGAGTCCAGTCTATGCTATCAATACACCTCAATCCTGACTTGCAGCACCTGCACCTACCGTGTTCTATTCTGGCCTTCCCATAGCTCTGCAAGTGCACATCAGTCTCTACCCGCAGCCCTGTCTCTCCCCATACTAGTTCTGTACAGTACTGTCTGCTGTTTTAAAAGTTAAAAGATGTGCATAAGAATGGCCCTACTGGGTCAGACAATGGTCCATTAGCCAGTATCCCATCTTCTGACAGTGGCCAATGCCAGGTGCCCCAGAGGGAATGAACAGAACAGGGAATCATCAAGTGGTCCATCCCCCATTGCCCATTCCCAGCTTCTGGCAAACAGAGGCTAGGGACACCATCCCTGCCCTTCCTGGCTAATAGCCATTGATGGACCTATCCTCCTTGAATTTATCTAGTTCTTTTTTGAACCCTGTTATGGTCTTGGCCCTCACAACATCCTCTGGCAAAGAGTTCCACAGGTTGACTGTGTGTTGTATGAAGAAATACTTCCTTTTGTTTGTTTTAAACTGCTGCCTGTTACTTTCATGTGGTGACCCCTAGTTCTTGTGTTATGAGAAGGAGTAAATAACACTTCCTTATTTACTTTCTCCACACCAGTCTACCATATCCCATACTGGGTCCCAACACAGCTCTGCCAATGCCCCTCAGCCTGGACCCACAGCACCCCCTGCCCCTCCACTGCTCTGTACTGGGTCCCAACACAGCTCTGCCAATGCCCCTCAGTCCCATCCCACCCAAATCATGAGATTTTAAAAATAAAAAAGTTGGGGTCTTTCTGTGTCTTCTGGCTTTTGAGCCCTTAGGGGTCACATTTTGCAGCTTGCTAGAAAACCAAAGCTGCAGTTCTCACATAAACACCTGACTCCAGAAGCGGGAGCTTTGAGAAGAATACCTACATTGTGAGACTGGCAATACAATCACAAGATCAGCCACATGGCACTTCAAGCTACAGAGAGGGGAAGGGCTGCGAGCAGGGAGAGGAGGCCAGAGGAGAAAGGAACTGGATTCAGGTGGAGGCATGCCTGACAGCTGCCATCTTGTTGAACATCGAGGACTGAACTGGCGACCTGCAGAGCAGAAACCATGGCTTGAGAAAGGATCCAAGTTCACTAGCCAGTGACCATAGGAGACTCCCATCCTCTATGAGTTGGGTGCAGAGGGTGCCACATGACACTGGCCAGTGAGTTACACATGCAGAGCCAAGGGCTGAAACACTGTGCTTGCTTACGCTGGGATCACTGCAGGACTTTGTGCTGCCCCAGGGATGACTACTTAGATCCACTCGAGAACTTTGGCCCCACCGATGCTGCTGCGATTGTGCATACGCCCTATACAGAGCATGCGGAGGGCTCCCCTGTTGTGCTGGAGGAATGGAAGTGATTCCCAGGCACTTCTGTTAGCAAACAGGGCTTTCAGCCACGCAGCAGGATAATCAATTATGGTAATTCCTGCCTCAATGAATCAGATTCATGGAGGAACACAGCTCATTAGGCTGGGGAGGACTTCCATTAGCACTCTTAGGATAAAAACCCTCCAGATAGCTCTAACCCAGCCAGACACATTCACCAGCCTGAAACGGCTTCCTCTTCCCCAGCCTGGCCTGCCAGTAACATGACAAACTCAGGAAAGCCACGTGGGCAAAGCATGTTTTCCAGAAACTGTAATTCCCAGTGGGGACAAGATAATCCCCTACTCTGCAGGGCCTCACGCAAGGGACTTGGCTGTTGAGCCCCCTCGAGCTGCTGTGTCACTGAAATCTCAAAGCTCCCACTGACCTCCTGATCCAGCCCATTCTCACTCTGCTCCTCCAAACTCCTTCCTGCTTCTCTGAGCTCACAGACACCTCCTGCAGGCTGTGCCCAGTTTCACCAGTAAACTGGTCACTGGAGACTACTGGAACAGGGGTGAAGAGAAACCTCCAGTCCGTGGCCATCATCCTGAGAGCTGGGGCTTGGATTCGCTGGGCACTCAGATAGTGTGTTTGAAGATGTATCACTGAAAGCTGCTTGTTCTCCTGTGGGAAGTGCAGTGATGGGTAAAATCTCATTTCCCAAACAAGTCTCAGTCAAGGAAGAAGCCAGCTGAGTCTGCGCCTGCTCAGAACCCCTCACAACTAGACCTGAGGCCACGGCGCTCAGGAAACAGTGGACGGGCAGGCAACTCACTGGGGGACTGGGTCAGCCTGAGAGACTGTGACCTGCCACCCCTGCAGTATCTGCTGGGGCAGGAGCAGGAAGGCCAAGGCACAGCATTAACTCCGGGCAAAGAGCGGCCCGCAGGAGATGCGAGTGCTGCTTTGCAGTTCAAAAGCTGCTGCCCAAGAGCTGCTCTCTGTGCTTAGTACCAATGTAAATGGGCTCCCTCAATCTGCTGCAGGGAGGCAATTAAAGGTGACAGGCACAGCCAGACTTCCAGCAGTGTGGCACATCCCCACTTCCCACCCAGTCAGGTTCTCCACTCTCTTTGGGAGAAGGGGAGTCTCTGCTTTCACTCCCCTGAAAAAACAGCCAGTGATGGAAGATGCCAGGCTGCAGCAGAGAGGTTTTGGGCTGCCCACCTTAGGGCACACTCCAACCCCACTCCCTTGCAGAGGTGCCCAGGAGATCTCACCCCAGGCATGCTCTGGGAAGCAGTGTGTACAGGGGATGTGCTCAGGGCAGGGGTGAATGCGCTTCTGCAAGCCTCAATGGATCCTGAGAGTCCCAGGGGGACAAAAAGAACCATGGAGGTTTATGCAGTTGAGGAGGGAGACAGCTAGTTTTGAGCAGCTGCATTCGCGCCAGCTTGGGCTGCCTGTCCAGGTGCTACGGGGTGACAGGAGCTTGCTTTGGGCCTTTACTTGGACATGAAACGATCCTTGGGAGGCTCAGAAATAGCGAGCTGCTCATTATGAACTCAGAAGAGTCAGTCCTGGTGACACTGGTTAAAACAGCTCCCCCTGGCAGAGCCATGGAAACTACCCTCCGAGCTCCATGCAGGGGGAGGCAGAAGGGAGCTCTCTGGGCATCTCCCTAGGACTGCCCAACATGTGTGCAGCCTGACAGAGGTGGAATCTCCCCCGTGGTAGAATGGGGCGACCCTGCTGGCTCCTCACTGGGGGAAGGCTCCCATTCAGCCTTGCTGGGAAATTTACCAGCAGCGTGCTAAGTGATGTTTTAAAGCCACCCCCCGCCCCCCCAAATCCTAAATTAATTTTGCTTTTAATTAAATTCATTAGCAAAGATTATCTGGCTAAGGAAAAATAATAACTTGACCCTACCCGCAGCAAACCTCTCTATTTATATCCTCTCTATATATAAGCAGTGGCGAATATTTCTTTATGGGCCATTAAAGTTTTAATGTTTAATTTATAACTGCGTTCTCTGGCGGGCGGGATGGCCAGGCACAATGTCAACACTTTTAATTAAATGAGAAGGGTTTTCTTTTTAAACAAAGAAAGATAAAAAAGCCACATTCCCAGCAGCTAATCAAGGTGGCAGAGGCTCAGCAAGTACAGGGTGCTGGCAGAGGAGCGGGCAGGCCTTTGCTTCAGCTGAGCTGGCAGAATGGCACTGCCCAAGGTGTGTGAGAAAGCAGAAGGCTGCCAGGGGGAGAGAGCTCACCTGTTTCCTTCACCCACAGGCATTGAGATTCCCACCTCCCCTGCTTCCAAACAGGGAGACTCTTCCTTGCCAGAGGGCCTAGCAAGATGAGTCAGGGTTTACTGAGTGCCCTGCACCACTCTTTCTGAGTGTCAGTCCTAGAAAGGCAGAAGTGCAAGCTGCTTTACCCTAGGCTTGTTCCCCGAGGATCATGGTGAAGGCCTCTATTCAGAACCCATCAGCAGGCCTCCCCAAGTCCCTGACTTGCACTGCTTAATGAGAAAATTCAGCCTGTGCCTCCCACAAATCCCAGCCAAGCTTGGGACAAACCCCACAAGTGCCTCAAGAAGCCCCAAGTTTGTTCATCCCTCCCACTGCTCAGAGCTCCTTACTATTCCTGGGGGAATTCTGTGCTACTGCACGATGCAGAATTTTGCAGAAATTAATGAGCTCACAGAATTTCCTTTCCCCCACAGAAATAGGCTGCACTGCTGCTGGCCGCCACTAGGGGCCACTGGACCTGGCAGAGCCCAGCTCCCACACAGAAGACACTGCTGCGGGGAGGGAGGGAACTAGAGGGATCCTGGCAGCTGCAGTTCCCAGCACACTCCAAGGAAGCAGACGGAAACGCCATGCAAGCCTGGGACCCAGCATCTGGCTGTTTCTCCCTCTGCATCCCTGGACTCTGTGGGGGAGGGAGGCAGGTGTCTGGGCTGGTGGGCCACAGCTGGGCTCTTGGGGAAGGGGTGTGGGTATCTGGGCTGGGGGTGGGGAGCAGCTGGGCTCTGTGGGGGGGAAGTGTTGTGGGTGCCTGGCCCCCTGGCTGGGCTTGGGAGGGGGGAGGGGAAAGGGGCAGAGAAACAGGAGCTGGGTTGTCATAGGGGTTTCTTCAACTCTCTACTACTGGGGGAATTTGTGTGTCTGTGTATTGTTACAGACGTACTAGCTGACAGGTATTTTGAAATAAATTACCAAAATAATTGAAACTGGCATGATTATGTAGTGTTATTTTGACAAACAAAACTTGCCGAATTTGTAATTTTTTGGTGCCGAATGCCCCCAGGAGTGTCCCTACACAGTCTGCTTGGAAAATGGCCACTGCTCTGGCCATCACCACAGAGGGGCCTTCAGCTGTAGCCTCGCTAGCCAGGACCATATCAGAGCTCACAAAGTAAGAAGGGCCAGGTCCCTATTTGGATGGGATGCCCCCTAAGGAAATCCAGGGTGGGGCAGGAAATGTAGACTCAACAGGTAATGCTCTTCCTTAATAGTCCTTACAGAGCCCAGGTCCCAGCCTGGTGCCAGGGCACAGTAAGGTGCTTAAGGCGCCATCTATCAGATCCGCTATAAAGCCTACAGCATTCAAACTCAAGAGTTGTGGATGTTAAATCCAGTGTCCCAACTAAATTCCAACTCGGGCAATTGCTATGTGTCCTGCTACCTACAGTCTCCCTGGCATTCCAATTGGTTACTGTAGCCTTCACTATTTGTCCTAAGATGCTGTGTAGCGCTGCTATGGGCTTTTAAGCCGCTACTGCCTTTCCCCTTGGAAGTGGCTGCACTTCGGCGGTGGAAGATGGGATTGCCAAATGTACAGTCTGTGAAATAGGTTAGGAAATTGGTGTGGGATCCGCTTGTATCGCAGGGTCAATAATGATGTGAAACTGACATTGAGTGCACATGTCGCTATCCACCCCTAGTTCACAGACCTGACATTCCAACATCACACCAAAGCAATGCTCTCTGCCCTTGGAGCTGGGCTTGGACTGTGTCTTCAAATTATTTATTACAGCAACTCTAAGACCCCACCTTGGTCAGGGCACCATAATGGGCCCTGCCTAGAGAGTACCAAAGGCAGTCCTGCCTTCTTTGCCTCTTCCCTGAGGTGACACCCTCAGTTCTGTTTGGAACAGAACGAAAGAGGGGAGAAAGGTGGTTCCCATTCATGGGGTATTTTATCTCCTGGCAGAGGTTAAATCTCTGTACAAAGAAGTGGGAAAGAGATGAGTTAGTTGCAGGGGGGCGGGGGGCTGGGTGTGCGATTCAGCCATAAGCACTTGGCTTAGCAAGGCTGGTTTAGGGCCTCACACGCCCGCAGCCATGCTTTTCCCTCAGAGCTGACAGTTTCAGCAGCTGACACCAGGTTGGTGACCCCATCTTCCCTGCCCCCACACACGTGAGATGGGGAAGCAGGGTGGGGTGGTGGTAACTGGCCAAACACCATACATTGAGCCAATGAGACCAGGGGCTTGACCCTAGACCCTGACTGTCCAGGTTTGAGGACTATATAGAGCTAGCAGAGTCCTAGCCACCTCCTCTCCCATTCTGCCAGGCATCAAGGCAACATCAGTGATTCATGCCAGCATGTAGTCTGTTTCCTCCTTGGAAACTCATCTTTCAGAGGGCACTGCTGGCACTCCAGGAATCAGCTGGCAGAAGGTACCGCCCAGCACTGCAGCCGTCCAATCCCCATCACTCCTAGGGAGTCTGCTCCCTGACATGCCAGAGGACTGTGAAAGGAGTGCTCCTGACCTTGCTTCTCAACCCAGCATCTCCCATAAGGCAGTGCAGAGCTCTCCCCACAGCCCGGTCACCCCTCAGCCATCTGTGCTGCCCAGACCTACAGCTTCGTGTCGTATCTCTGTCCTGTTGTGCAGGAGGGACACCCCCTCGGGCACCCCAGGCCTGCATTCCCATAAATGGGGCTCTCATTTCTAACATGGAGCCACTTTAATTACAAACCCCCCAAAACAAGCAGGAAATATTTAAAAAATGTAAAAACCACATACAAAGCAAGTTTGCTTGAGCCGGCCATTGCTTCCGTGAGCCAGGGAACAGAGTGGTGATGGCACCGTGCCGCTCACTAAAAGCATGAGTGTCACTAAATCAATAATTCATTTACTTTAATGAGATAAGTACTTTGAAAACTAATTGCAGACCTGCTCCATTTACTCCAACCCGTTATAGCCCTTAATGTAAATGGCAGAAGTGCTGCTGGAGAAAGGGGAAAGGTTTTAGGCGGAAGATAGTGTGTCATCTTTCTCCCTTCGAAGAAAGAGAAATATCAGCCATAAACAAGAACAAAGGAAGCCTAAGTAACCAGCTCCGTCAATCAAGGAATGTGTTATGCCACATGCTTGTACAACACCTTGCACATGCCCCACCCCACCCAGGAATGCATCATCACATCTCGGAGAAACGATGAGCACCAAAGGACATGCTAACATGGTAGAAACACCCCACCAAGAAATACCTATCAACCGGAGTGTATCGAACGACCATCTGGGAACGGATGTGGATCGTAAGTGCTACACAACACAGCCAGGCACCTGGGAGTGCCTGAGAGAACTACAGTACATTACATGAGGGAAGGCAGAGCCATTGGATTTGCTGTGTGAATCTGCTTCAGAATACTCCGTACAATGCACAAGCAGATGGAGATTCAAAACAGAGACAGAAACTAAAAGCAGGAAATGCACAGAAATAAAGGGATCTCCAACAGGAATTTGCAGATGCCCAAACTATATCCTGTGCAAATGACTGAGGGCCAGAAGATAAACTCTGCACCAGAAAAGACTGGCAAGAGGTCCAGTCAGGTGCCATGGGAACGGACTGCTGTAAGTTAACTGGACCCAGGCCAGGACTAGCTCTGTGTATAATTAGCGGAGCGGATGGGCCACCAGACAGGAATCCAGTGAAAGAGAAATCAAACTTGCTGTGATAACCTGAGCTACAGCACGGGACTTCTTCCCTAGCCCTTTGCCGCTGCATTGGCCGGAATAATAAAAAGAGCTCAAAGTTCTATCACGCCTTTTGTTAAAAGGACCACACCATGCTGTGCCTTTTGTCTTATCACCAGTTCTCACTGATGCGGCACTGGCTGCATTTTACATCATTTAATGGAAGGCAAAACAGTCTGCCCCCTCAAAACAAGAGAATACCTGCAGGGGTCTCTGCACTGACAACAGAATACAGCTACCTCTCCTGTGTGGGATGCGGCAGCTGGCTGACAGGACTAATAGCTCACTGCACTAAGCAAGGAGCTAGAAGAGCCCAAAGTGAAGAATCCCATGCTCAGCTGGCACTGCAGCTGGATTTGTAGAAAGAACATATGCAGCCAGATTGTACTCTGGTCAGGACCAGGGGTTTAAAATCCCTGCCCCTTGTGAAAAGCACCGCGGGATCTTTAACGACCACAGATGGTCACTACTTTGGTTTTGACCTCATTCAAAAAAATGACACCAGCAGCAGCAGAGCATCCCCTAGCACAGGGGTGGGCAAACTACGGCCCATGGGCCGAATCCAGCCTGACAGCCGTTTTAATCTGGCCCTCGAGCTCGCACTGGGGAGTGGGCTCTGGGGCTTCCCCTGCTCCGGCACTGTAGCCGGGGAGCAGGGTCTAGGGGCAGCCAGAGGCCTCTTCTCTGCATGTTGCCCCTGCCCCAAGCACTGCCCCTGCAGCTCCCATTGACCGGGAACCACAACCAATGGGAGCTGCAGGGATGGTGCCTGCAGACGGGGCAACGTGCAGAGCCTCCTGGCCACACCACCACATAGGAGCTGGAGAAGGGACATGCCGCTGCCTATTGGAGCCACTTGAGGTAAGTGCCACCGAGATCCTGCACCTCTGAGCCTCTCCCCGTGCCCCAACCCCCTGCCCCAGCCCTGATCCCCCTCCCGCCCTCCGAACCCCTCAATCCCAGCCCAGAGCACCCTCCTCCACCCCAACCCCCTCATCCCCAGCCCCACCCCAGAGCCCGCACCCCCAGCCAGAGCCCTCACCCCCACACCGCACCCCCCTCCCACACCCTGAACTCCTCATTTCTGGCCCCACCCGAGCCTGCATCTGCAACCAGAGCCCTCACCCCCTTCTGAACTCCAACCCCTATTTTGTGAGCATTCATGGCCCACCATACAATTTCTATTCCCAGATGTGGCCCTCGGGTCAAAAAGTTTGCCCACCCCTGCCCTAGCAGTAGAGTGACAAACGAGTTCAGGACCAAGTCAGAGGGAGATGGGCCCATTACCAACCCGCCAGCACCACAACCTGCAGCAGCCAGAGGTCTCCACCCAAGTCCTGCTGAGATTTGATGGGTGCACAGCCCCGAGCTTGTCTGCTTCCACATGTCACAGGGGAGTTGGGGAGTTGGTGGGCAGGAATGCTAGTTAACTAACGACTTTCACAGGCAGAGGTGCACAGGGCGGGAAGGCGCTTCATCCCAGACCTTGGGGATGTTTCCAAAAAGGAGCTAGTAACTCTCAGCAGTGATGCTGACAGGCTTCCTGAGTGAGAGCGTGGCCACCAAGCCCTTTTCCTTTTCGCTTGCTGGACCAAATGGCAGGCCATAAAAAGAGAAAATGTTCCAAGTCCACCAGGACCAGTCCAGGGTGACTCACCTGCTCAGCAATTTGCTTCCAAACCCTTTCCAGTGCTCCACTCTGGCACAGGGAAGACATTCTGGAAATGGTGTATAAGGCCCCTTGGACCTTCCCCGGGGCCTTATCGCTCACTAGCATGGCCCAAACTCCCATTGGCCATGAAGTCTCCCATTCATATTCCAAGAGACAGCCTTCCATGCCCAGTGCTCTGGAGCAGCTGAACAAGCAGCTTGAGATTCTGTGACTATCAGCTGAGGAGCATGATGGACACTTTGCAGCTATGCTAGTGGCCTGAACAGAGCCAGCAGGCTGCCAACAGCTCGGCCAGCCTTTGCTCCAGGATGGAGAGAGAGGGTGACATGGACTCTGCCTGGAGCACAGATGCAGCACAGATCAACATGAGAGGGAGGAGCTGAGGGCATTTTGCTATGACATAGCCAGGCTGGCTTTTCACAGCTCCAGACTTGTGGAGAGAAAGGTGGGGCTGGGGCGGAGCAGGGGCCACAGGGAAGAGCCGAAGCAGGGGATGGAGCAGCATGCAGCTGAGCAGGGCACCAGGAAATTTCGTGCCCCAAATTTCTTGGGGCCCTATGCAGCTGCGTACTTTGCGTATGGGTAGGGACGGCCTTGCCTGGGAGGCATTTCAATCCTGACCTGCAGCCTGCCTGCTATTCCAGTCCTGGGGCCCAGACAGCTTTGGTGATGGCCCTCAATCCTGAGCCACAACGACCCCTCTTATATTTCCGTATTGGGCCACACCTCCCGTCCTATCTCTGGGGATGCACCCTGGGTCTCTTGAGCTATCAATTATGCCTCTGTGGCAGTTCCAGGACATACATGCAGGAGGCTTGAGCTGTGATCCGAACACGGGTGCCCTGAAGTGAGCGGATAGTGCCCTTTCCACGGATACTGACTGGGCACTGCACAAACAGAACAACAGAGTCCCTGGCCCACGGAACTCTCAGTCCAATAAAGCCAGGACTCAACAGGTGTGCAGGCGCAATGAACAGGAGGGACGTGACAGGCAGGCTTGGGGACAGCAATTGGGGGATGCAGCCACTAGGTGGTTGGAGGGGTCTGACTCAGCCCTTTTTATAAGCTATAGTTGTTTGAACCCTTTCCAATTGCTCTTTATTTTCCTAATATTTGCCCAATTCATTTAACATCTGCCTAGTCCCAAATTTTCAGCAAAAATAATTAGAAATAGATGTTTTTAAAATCCTGCCCATTTCCCTTTTTAAAGGATCTACTGTGGATCCTCAGTTGTTCCCTGTCCAGGCCAGAAATGACCTTGGAGACACCCTGCTTGGTGCGACTTGGGAGAGAACATAAAGACTCCTACAAAGGTGACTTGCTGGATCACCTGCGTGTGTGACCTCTCAAGTGCCACAGACCTCACTGCTGCCAAGGAGTGCGATTGCTTGAGAGGTAGCAAGGGGGCTGCCCTGGTCCTGGAGGAACTCTGGATCCACCTGAACTCAGAGCAGGGAATGGTTCATGCCAGGAAAGGAAGACAGAAAGGGGAAAAACAGCAAGAGCAAGAGCTTCCAGCCTGACCATCCTGCTCTGAGGGCACGGATACCAGAAAAGCAGCTGTGACGGCCAGCCAGGAGAGAGAGATGGATCCCAGCAGCGGGGGAGAGGTGAATCTCTTCTGCACTGAGGGGATGAAGCGCGGGGAGGGGAAACATCGTTCTTTGGATGGACACACTTCTTCAGCCCCTTCGAAAGCTTGGCTGCTTTTGGAACAAGCCCACCAGAGAACCCTAAGGGACTCAGCCAGAGACCCTCCTGGAGTCCCATTTTCCTCAGGATGGGAGAGGTACCTGGCTCCAGCAATGCGGCTGGCCAACTACCGGGGACAGAGGGGAGAAGGCCACGTCATTAGACCCTTCAACACAAGAGGCTTTTCTTTAGCTTTGCCGGGGGAAAAGGAAACTGAAGGGCTGTTTTACTGATGAGAGTGCTGGCTCTCCCAGCACACAACTTTTCCTGTATAGCTATCAGCAGAGAAGGAGGGATACCAAGTAGCAAACCTTGAGAGCTCTGTGGGGTTCTGCACAGCCACAGCCGTCCCACTCCTGTGAGGGTCACATGAATATCCCGCAATCCCTAGAAAGCTCTGACAGAGACACATGCCTCCTAGGACTTGGGGGGTTGTGTGGGGGAGAGGGGGACAGTCCCAGGAAGCCCTCTCCTAGGGAGCAGCATGGACAGACGACCAGGAAAAATGGAGTGAGCTGGCCTGCCCGCAAGTTCTCCAGCATGCAGGGATCCGAATCTGATGGGCATGTTCGTGCAGACCCACTGAATGCAGTCAAAATCCATCACAATCTGTGGATGCCGCCTCCTGCAGGTGAAGGAGCTAGGCAGAGGGCAGCACACATCATGCTGCCTGAGCACTTGCACTCACCATCAAGCACCCTTGCATCCACGGGGGCTGCATGCTGCCACATCTATATTCTGACCCCCAAGGTACAGAGGCTGTCTAGTGCAGGCTGTGGTGCTCTCTCGTGTGTCATATGACTGACCCACATGCAGGTGCACGTAGACTGTTGCGGGCTACTACTGCCAGCCTTCCTAGAATGGGTGGGAAGGCAAGGCCATAGCCCCAGCCTTCACTCCCATGCCCACAGGGGAGCGTATGCTGTACCCTCTATCAGTTCTGGGAGGCACTGTTCATCCTGGAGACCAACAGCCCCCAGCACACCTGCTAGGACAGCATGGCTCCCCACTGCTCCCAACACAGAGCCCTGCCAATGGCCACGAGTTAGCTCCATGTCTTCCCCTAGCTCAGTGATACTCAGACCTCAGTGATTCAGGAGCCAAACTAGAAACCACATTACCCAAAAGAGCCACAGGAGTGTGAATTCATTGCTTCATTTACCATAGAGCAGTGTACTCCTATTTAAACAGCACGCCAGGGAACTAGTTAGATTTTGTATTACATATATTATTCTCACAGCAAAGTGACTGACCAAGCATTATTATTTTATCAATTACAATTGGTTAATAACACAGTAAAAGCCTCCTGATTGGTTCATAAGGAAACCACACAGTGTTTTAATATCATGGGCTGCAAAGAGCCGCAGGAGACACATTAAAGAGCCACTGGAGGCTCGCGAGCCTCAGCCTGAGTGTCGCTGCCCTAGCACTCGCCACCCCGTGTTCTCTTAGGCTAGGAGTACATGGCACCCCTGGGGGAGTGGGGGTATGTTAAGCCACCACAAGAGACCTTGTGCCAGTTTCTTCTGGCCCTACGGCATTTTGGGTGCTTGCACTGCTGTTCCTAGTGTGCTAGCCCTCTCTGCACATGCCTTGGCGACTAGCTGGGCTCTCCACCCCACTGGATTTTTATCTAGCATCCAGCATTCTGCAAACACAGGGGTGAGATGAAGCATGGAAGCAAAGCCATCATAGTAACCTCAAGCAACTGGCTAAGCAGGCAGCAGAGAGGAACTATTCCTCTCCTTGGCAGCAAGACTCAGTCTGGCTCAGCATCTCCCAGCTCCACAGACAAACCTGGGGATCTCTCTGCAGGCGTCTCTGCGAATCCCACCTTAGCTGCTCCTGTCTCACGGAAAATCAATGCAAAGCATCTCAATTAATCATGCAGGGGGCAAACTGATTAGAATCCTAAATAAGGTCAACATGGCTGTCTGCTTATAGGGTAAGACCCCTTAATCATCATTTCATCGGCAGGAGGCTGTGGAACCTCCACTCACGCTGTTTCTGGGAGTGCGGGGGGATTTTTTTACTCATTATCCCTTGCAATTGCTAGAGCCAGCAGCACAGAAGCTCTTTGTGCTCTAAACAAGCTAAATTCTACCAGAGAGAAACCACCCAGCGGCATGCAACTGTGAGGCCTAACTCAGACCCATGACCACCTAGCCTGGAAGCCTCCCCTGTTTCACAGAGAGGAGAAACCCCTCAATAACACACCTGGCCAACGATGTGATGCTGCCCCGGGGACAGAACGTTCCTTCCTGACGCCTTCCTGAAAGCCCTATGGCCCATAGCCTGAGATTTGATTAGCCCCGTCTTTATTTAAATTGCATACCTGCAAATATCATTAGTGGTCACAATGGTATTGAACTCTTTGAGAAATGCAGCCACAGTATTGGTCTCCCCTGCCCTTGGCAGCAGGGAATCCCACAGGCTGCCCATATGTTACATAAAGCTCCATGTTCTTTTATTGATTGGAAATGTGCTGTCCTTTAATTTCACAAGGGCCCTTTTCCCTGGTGTTCTATGGGACACAAGTGCTGGTCAGATTTCATGGTCTGAGCCTTTCCTCTCTTTTATTGCACTGGGGAGATGTTCTATATCATCCCAATTTCCCTGGCCTGGAGTTGGAGCATGTGCTGCACTCCCCCGTGAATCTGGGGCTGGGAGCCCTCAGTGCAGCTACACCAGGAAGGAATTTGGTCTATTTCCCCTAGCTTTGGTTTAAATCCTGCCTGGAGTCCTGACCACCTTCTTTGCCCTTCTCTGCTGGATTTCTCAAGAGAGGTATCAGCCCTGGGCACGCTGCTGTAGATTGGGATGCACCATAGTGCAATAGGATCTCCCAGGGGAGTTTCCCTAGTCTTGTCTATCCTCTGCCTCTTCCATGGCTGGTGCGGGTTGGGCAAGCAGACGCCTCCAGGCAACGTTTCTTCAGAGCTTTGCCACTGGGCATTACTTTTCACTTACCAGCTGCACCCCACTGCCTGAACCATTTGCCCCTTGCATAGCCTCTGGGCTGTGTTAGTGCATTGGAAGGAGGCTTATTCTACCCTGACACACTGTTTTCCTCCTAATTTTAAACAGTGCCCTATCCGGGGCCAGATCCATGGCAGGGAGCGAGCCTTGACTTCGCTGAGAACAAGGAGTACGTTTTCAAAGCACCCAAGTGCCTTACGAGCACAAACCCCACTGGAAACCTAACCCTTGACTCTCACTGGGGCTTGTGCTCTGAAAGCATGGAGATGCTTTGAAAATCCCCTGCTAGATCTGGTCCTTTAAGTGCACTGTCCACTTATTAACCCCTGGAGAATCAACATCTGAAGCCACATCAGACTTCATGGTGCAGAGAGCCCGCTCCTCGCACCCACGTCTAGGACTGACTCAGGCCTGTACAGAAGTCAGGTTGTTCCTCTTCCAGCCCCACAACAAACGACTGGAAAAACCAGCTATTGGTCTCAGTAATAAATTGGGCCTCAATGTATCACCCAGCCAGTGAATAGAGGGGGAGCTCAAGTCAAGATTTTGCACCAGCAGGTTTGGCAATTCCCTGTTTTCTTTTCATGCATTTGGCTCACCTGAGCTGGGGTCTATCAGACACGACAATCTCCCTGTAACCAAATAGAGGCAACTAGCCCTGGGGCCTCCATCAGTGCTCTGCTGCCCAGCTGGCCTGTATCTCTGGGACAGGGGAGGGATTGCAGGATTCCTCTTTGGAAGCACACCCTCTCCTGTGGAAGGGCGAGGGAGGGTCTGGGTCTGTCCGGGCGGTTTGGCTCCAGGGCTCCTGTGGGCTGCCCCAGGGCAGGTTATCTCAGTAACACTGGAATTAAAGTACCTGCAGCACAGGGGGATTGTCACTTTATTTCTTGATGACATGTCATGGAACTCAAGCTCAAGAGCTAATTGATTCTTTCCTCTGCCAGATAATGAGCAACTGGGACATAAAATGGAGAGGGGTGACAAGAGCTAGCACTGATTCCCTCCTGGAGACACAGGGGAAGCCACTGCCTGATACCACACTTAGCCAAATTCGGAGAAGCCACGTCAGGGTCTCCATTTCCCACTGAGATATGTGTGAAAGTCCCCTCAGTGCAGCTGCTCGGGCACTAGCTATGGGGGAGTGCTGCCCTGACCAAGGCCAGATGCCACAGTGGTGACAGTGCTGATGGTCTGTCTAGACCAGCACTCTTGCCCTGAGGGGACTGCACTGCAGCTGGGAGGTGGGATTCCCAGTACCTCTGCTCAAGCTAGTGCACTAAAACTAGCAGTGTGGATGCTGTGG
Organism: Lepidochelys kempii; assembly: GCF_965140285.1. Lineage (NCBI taxonomy): Eukaryota > Metazoa > Chordata > Testudines > Cheloniidae > Lepidochelys > Lepidochelys kempii. Next base: position 1,504,824 of record NC_136393.1, read on the forward strand.
CAGCGGCCCACGTCCAAGGCTGCCTGAGCTCCTGGGTCCAGTGCAGGTGGCTAGTCCAAGCCACCGCCCATGCCTCAATGTCTAGACTGCTATTTTTAGCAGGCTGGCTCCAGCAGAGCTAGCATGAGTCTGTCTCCCCATGCTAGGAAGCGCACCTCCCATTCGCTGTGCAGACATGCCCACTGTCACCCTTGGTACCAGACATGTCAGGGAGCCTGTGGTTACCTCTCAAAGCCTGCTGTGCAGCTACTGCAGAATTTGCCCTGGCTCACACATGTTATCTTCCACTGTGGGTTATTTCACAGACATCTCTATGTTCTCACGCCAGCATGGCACTTCCGAACCCTGAACATGTGCAGAGAACAGGGAAACACTGAAGAGCCTCACTCACCCTGAGAAGTCCCTGCCCCAAGTCTCTTGCCTGGCTCCCCTGCGTACATGGCACAGTGCCAGCTCAAGGTGGATGTTTCCAATGTAGTTTTAATTATTCATCCTCTAATTACAGAGCTGGTCTTGCGCTTTGTCAAGCACTCATTGAGCTGTCCCTAACTCCTCAGGAGCTCTCCCACATCACTGGCCTCAGCACATTCTCCTCTGCCCATCTGCAAACACAGCTCCAAGGGGCAGACTTCCACTCACCGTGGTCACACTCTTTCTATTGTGATTACACTCCCATCACCATCAGGTCCTGGAAGCCAGCCTTTGCCACGTGGGCCCAAGTAACTTCAGGCTGGCTGGGGCACAGTGCAGTGTGAGACATCACATCAGGGTTGGCTGAGGCCAGGCAGATGAACACAGGCTGCAGAGGAGTGGCATGGGTTTGGAATGGTGCTGGGGGCCTCAGTACTGGCCCAGTCTGGGCTGTGCTAGGCAATTTTGAAATGCAGGTAAGGGCTGTGCTCCCATGCCTGGGACCAGTCTTCCCTGCAGGAACAGAGCACAGAGCAGGACCCTGCTGCGCAAAGCAGAGCAGTTTTATTCCTAGGCCTTGTTTAACCTTTCTGGCAGCGTACAGAGACCACACTAAGCCCCAGGGCTCTGGGAGTCTCTCTTGAGCACCCCAGCTGCACAATGCTTGAAGTGCCAGCATGGGCTACAGGTCTAAGAGGGAGGAAAGAGGGAGACGTGGGGCTCTGGAGGGCAAGGCTAGAGAAGGAAGGCAAACTGGGGAGAGGAAAACAGCCCTTAGCCCAGAATTCCTGCTCCTCTCGCCCTACAGGGGGCTGGATACCATGGAAGGGTGGCTGGGATCCACAGCCCCTGGAGCAACGTCCGTATAAGAGCAGGATGCACAAACAGCTCATTTTGCTTTTTTATTCTGATGACACAAGGCCCAGCACAGGGCTGGTGTCCCTAGCCTCTGTTTGCCAGAAGCTGGGAATGGGTGACGGGGGATGGATCACTGGATGATTCCCTGTTCTGTTCATTCCCTTTGGGGCACCTGGCATTGGCCACTGTCAAATAAATTGGTTCGTCTCTAAGGTGCCATTAGTACTCCTTTTCTGTCAGCAGACAGGATTCTGGGCTAGATGGACCTTTGGTCTGACCCAGTGTGGCCGTTCTTATGAGTGTGTGCTGGGGGAAGCGTGACTGGTTAACACAGCCTAGCACGCAGGAGTGCAGCCCCCGATGTGTTCTCTGGAGGAGCCCGTCTTTCAGCTCATTTCAGGCTGATAACACAGTTTGCTTTGCCAATAGACTTTCCAACTGTAAGTGAAATCAATTCAATTGGGTATTTTACTCAATTGGGACTCCTGCTAGCACAGCTGATTCCGCTGCCCATCTCCCCTGAGCTGCTGTGATGGGAGCCAGAGCACAGATTGCAGTCAGTCAGCCCTTTTGCAGGAATCCAGGGTTTTATCTATTCTCTTGTAAAGCATCCAAGGAGCGAGATTTCCTCCTCCCTGCTCTGCAAAGTCCTCCCCCCTCGCTGGGACACAAGCACAAACACAGGCAGGCAAAGGCACTGGCAGCCTTGGGAGGACAGGAATGGGACAGTGGACATTTTCTGTGGTGTTTTTATGAATGAGACGCATGGCAGTGACATACGTGACTAAGGATGCTCCGGAGTGGGTGCAAAAGGGTTAAAACCTGCTCTTTGAGCAGAGCTGGAGACATGAGGTGTGTGTGTTACAACTGTCTGGGTGGAAGCAATGTGTCACTACAGAGCCAAGGAGGGGAGGGAAATAATCATAAGAAGTTAACACATATTCTTCACCTTGAATGGTCTCTTGAAATATGTGTTAGCTACTTATGCTAAACAATCTGTACAAGTCTTGTATTTAGCAGTGACACCCTGAGGGCCTTTCCCAGACCTAGAGAAGAGCTCTGTGTGGCTTGAATGCTTCTCTCTCTCACCACCAGGAGTTGGTCCCATAAAAGATATGACCTCCCCCACCTTGTCCCTCTCATATCCTGGGACAGACTTGGCTACAACAACACTGAGTCATTAAAGGTCAGGCCATATCAATGGAAGATCCAAGGATGGAACTGACACCTAGCCAGGGAAAGTCCAACAGATGAAACATGTGAACTCAGCATGGGTCTGCAGGAGGACAACAGACGAAGGTGACAGGAGGTAGGATAAGAGCTGGCCTTTGGAGAGACAAGAGGGCTCATCTGGGACTGAAAGAAAAAGGAACAGAGACAGAGAGGGGAAACCAACATGGTTCCATCAACAGCATAGCTCAGGGAGCCACAGCTTGGCCAGCATGGATCATGACTTAACCTTTGCTTTTCTGTGCTAACCTAAGGACTTCCCAATGCTCTGTTCCAGTTCCCACTCTGTTTGGAAAGAGGATGGCTGATGCTACTGCAAATTCTTGGTGATGTGCATGGATTTCTGAAGAGGGCAAGAAGTTTCTGAACAGAAGTCTAGCTCAGCTGGATCCACTGGGCAGAGCTCAAAGCGTGAAACAGGAGAGCAGGAGCCCAGAGACTCAGTCTCAGAGGGATTGTGGTCGCACGGCCAGCCCTCAAGGAAATGTGAGACCTCTTGGGGCTCTGGCACACTGAAGAGGCTGTTTATAAACTCAGATCCTGGGCATCCATCACAAAGAACAGCAGGGGTAAATTGCTAATCCACTGAGAGCGCAGACTGGAAATGAGAAATGCATTCGGCTGTGCTTGCTACGAGTCAAGGGACCCCCACAACCACTCCTGGGTCTGTGGGGTCAGCACTCCGGGCAATGGAGCTACACGAGCTCTGCTCCCATGACGCCCACAGTGCTATCCATGGTGTGCAATTCTGCTAGGAAAAGCGCAGAGTGCTGGGAGTAAGAGGGGAGTGCTTAGACAGGCTTGCCTGCTCTATCACTAAGCCCACTCTCAAAAGCATCTGCCATCAGTTTGCAGCCTTGGTAGCACAGACAGACAGCTTGCTGGGGCTAGAAACTCCTCCTGAGCTGCTAGAAACTAGTGGGGTCTGATCAAACTCCTAGCAAAGAGCTCCACTGTGTCCCGGGGGGTCTGCTCCCTATTCTCTCTCCTAGCACTTGCTTCTACTGCAGATTCTTTACTCCTCTCGGTGGGCAGGGAGAACCTCTTCCATTCGTGATCATGGCAGACAATTCTTTGGACAAAACAGATCATAAAAGGATGACACTGGTGCGTGGGTGGAAAACACAACAAATGTCCCTTTCTTCTGCTCATCTAAGACGTGCTTCCCACTTCTCTTTCCATCTCACCAGCCGTTTCCATATGTTCTCTCCCTCTCCTTTGCCTGCATGCCAACCTGTCTCACCTGGGCTTGGGCTGCCATTCCCAGATATTGTGCAGTTGGGCCCCTGCCTCTACAACCTGGCTGTTTCATTTTGTGGTAAATACAGTTATAAATATTACAATTTGGTTTAATATTTAATATAGTCAGGTTAAATAACCATTCCCGGCGCCATAAATAATCATTAACCGATGGTTCTAATTGTGCTATTGGGATCCTGCTTCATGACTTATTTAAAGGGCAGACATTATTCCCAGCCTCATCTCCCTTGTACACCATAAATTAACCTGCAGCTCAACCTCTTTAGTAAGAACCTGATGGGACATGACCAAATGGGATGATTCCATTTCAAGGGGTCTGCCAACACCAACCCACTGACTCGGTCGATTACCAAGTAGGGGGAGGAAGGAACATGACAGCAAGTGAGTTAGGATGAGACAAAACCTACTGTGCAAAAGGGGTTGGGGATGTGGGAGGAGCCCAGAGCAACACAGTGGTGAGGACAAGCCAGAAATTGGCTGCTACTCCAGAGAACCTAACACTCACTTTGTCAAGCCCGTATGGGTAAGGGGGAGCAAACTTTGCTCAGCAACCGTCGATGGGCACAGCTTGCACACCTAGAATCTCATGTAAACTCAGCACAAGAACCTCTCCCTACATGCTCTGCACCCACAGCCTGGGGAGTCACACACAGATGTGTGACTCTCTATCCCGCTCTCTCTGTGCAGCATTCAGGGGTCTGCACTAGAGGGGTGCAGAACAGACCCCCAGAAAGGAGAACGGGTGCTCTCACTTGCCTTTGACTGAAAATGGATGAAAGATCACTGAACCAGATGGCATTCTGTGACCTCCACTGACTAGTGGTGTAAACCCACTAGGGGCAGCAAACCAGGTGGGGAAGGAGCCGCGGAATACTTGGAAGCTGATCAACGTTTCCATCCCTGAGCGTCATTCTTCAGCGAGTTGATCTGCACGCTCGGGCTGGGTGAGGCTCTGTAGTGGCTGGGGGTGGTGGCGAGACAGGGCAGGAAGTGCTGGGGCAGTTGCTGTGGCACCCAGGATCAGGCCAAGGATCAGGGAGGAATCGGTGCAATCAGGCCGAGTCTCAGTAGCTGAGTGGCTCCCCTCGCTCCCCAGAGCGCCCACCCGCTCCCCCTCCTATCCAAGACACCACAACTCCCCCTTCTCCGGATATCCTGACTTCCTCCCATTTTCTGACTCGCCCACTCCCCATGCTTAATACGATGCTTGGTACATTCAGGGGTCACTGTGTGCCTCTGCCCCTCATTCAAAGTGACTGTCCAGCGCCTCTGAAACCCCCAATAGTCTGGGGGGGTGAGAGAGAGGAGGAAGCCGTTGTGGGGTGAGGGAGCGATTCTTTTTCTTGGCCTGTGGAAGCGCCTTTCCGCTCGCTCTCTCTTTCCAACCATCTGTGACAACATAAAGCCCAAAGGGCTCCAGTGTTCCCACGGGGCTCTAGGGCCCACCCTTATTAGCACCGGCCAAGGCCGTGCCCATTCCTGCTCTCTGCCTTGGAGCAGGCAGGACAGCAAACAGACAAGAACTTCTAAAGCATGAGTGCCACGTGCTGGACATACATGGACCCCTCGGATGCATCCCAATAGGATGGAATCCTACAAACTCTGCTCTCATGTACAGTGACCTACAGCAAGTGCACACGTCACACTGTTTCCCCTTTGGTTCAGAGCACACAGTAGCACCAGGCCCCAATAGTAAGCATGCAATATACTGCTGCAATGAAAGGGACACTGAGCAGAGGCTCCTCCGTGATGGCTGTGTCTGCATAACCTGTATCTCCACTAACAGCTTCTACAGCAGCCTTTACAAGAAGTAGAAAGTGGCCCCTGCAGAATGGGCCTGATCACAGACTCTGAGTAGTCAGTCCTGAAAAGCATTTCTACAGTAAGTCAGGGAGCCCCCTCCTTTCCAGAGCAGGCCTGTTCCCACAGCATGTACTGTACTGTACCCCGCCTCGTCCTAGGCAGGAAGTGTGCTAGGTACACACCCTACATCCCTATGGGACAGGGTGCAGAATCCTGTGAGAAACTGCATTTTTCACACCCTTTGACAGTCTTCCCTTCACTCTGCCCATCCATCCATCATACACATGCTTCTCCCTACCCTGGGACTTACCCCAAGATTTCAGCCCCGGAACAGATTCAAACAGCCACCACTAAAACAAACCCATTGCAAACAAACCTAAAAAGTAATCAGCTACAGACACAGTTCCTTCTTTCCTTCCAAAACATGGGAGCTCCCCACAAGACAACATGGACAAAGGCATTTGATAGCAATATTTAGCCCTGACCCAGTGACAGCTTGAAGGTCTGAGAGCTCATGCCATTCAGAGCTAGAAATGGGAGCATGAAGCCACTAGAGATGGGAAATCCTAGCAGGTCACAGAGCAGATTCTCCCAGGAAAGTCCCAGGAACTGGATTTTAAAGCCATGGCATTATTGTGTACAGAACATCTCGCTCAGCTTAGTTTTAAAGGTCTCTAACATTGTATTAGTGCTAGTTTTTCTCCAAGCCCTGGGCAGTTGAATTCGTGATGCTCAGGATGACTGGCTTTGCAGGGAGAGAGAAGTCAGCATTTTCCGACACACACATGCCGCACGCCCCCCACACGGAATCACTCAGAGCTTTCCACATCTGTGACTTGCAAGAAGGCAACAGAACTACTATCCTGTGCTCACTCCCCGCCTGCCCTGAGATTTCCACCCTGCACTGGAGCAGTACATGAGAGAGCAAGGCCATAGTGTTTTCTTCCTCTTCTCATTTGTTCCCTGAGCTGGTATTAAAAGGGGACTTTCAGCCTATAACTGACACAGAACGTGATGGAGAGAGCAGGGAAAGGGGAGGGCTTTTATCATAAATACAAGTCTTCTGTAAGTCTGATTGGAAACAACAGTAAAAAATAGGGAATTGGCCAGGGGCGAGAATTTTGAAAGTGCAGGGGACCTGAAACATGGAGGATAACTGAAGTGCAAGAAAACTTCCATGTAGAAATATTTTCCCCCCAAGGGATTTGCTGATGCATTACTTTAAAAAAAGGTTTGGTTTTTTTCCCTTTCTGTAGCTTAATTTCATCTTGAAATGAAAAACTACAAAAGTGAATTTAGCAGCACTCTTCAGCCAGTCTGAGCCACTGCCTCGCAATGTTTGGTTTGCTTAGCTGAAAATGCAACACCTCTCTCCTTGCCTCTGAAGGACCGTTACCTTTTCAGTTCCAGGGGGAAGTCTCTGCGTGTTCATCTATGGAGAGACACACTACAGCAGGTCTGAGGGGATGTGCACATGAGTGGCTTCTCCATTCCCTGAACCCTTCCCCAGCCTGGGGTGGAAACACAGAGATGCTCGATACCCAAACTGAGGAAAATGAGCTCTATATAACATCATCCAGCACTCCAATTTAGTTTCCTAGGATAACCCTGACTTGTATAGACTGGGACTGAAGTGAGCTGTAGCTCACGAAAGCTTATGCTCAAATAAATTGATCTTTAAATATTCATGGTAAATAGGCCTAATGGCCTGTGGTGGGATGTTAGATGGGGTGGGATCTGAGTTACCCAGGAAAGAATTTTCTGTAGTATCTGGCTGGTGAATCTTGCCCATATGCTCAGGGTTTAGCCCATCGCCATATTTGGGGTCGGGAAGGAATTTTCCTCCAGGGCAGATTGGAAGAGGCCCTGGAGGTTTTTCGCCTTCCTCTGTAGCATGGGGCACGGGTCACTTGCTGGAGGATTCTCTGCTCCTTGAAGTCTTTAAACCACGATTTGAGGACTTCAACAGCACAGACATAGGTGAGGTTTTTTGCAGGACTGGGTGGGTGAGATTCTGTGGCCTGCGTTGTGCAGGAGGTCAGACTAGATGATCATAATGGTTCCTTCTGACCTTAGTATCTATGAATAAATTGGTTAGTCTCTAAGGTGCCACAAATCCTCCTTTTCTTTTTGCAGATACAGACTAACAAGGCTGCTACTCTGAAACCATTCCCCAGAGTCACTCCTTATTTAAGGGCAGGACTCAGGACCACATTCTGGGTGCACAGTTTCCCAACTTACATTACATATAGGCCAACGGACAGCAGCTATTTCTTGCTCCCTCTCATGCCTGGTCATGCAGTGGCCACTGTGTGACACTGTCAGATGTGGCCTGGGCTCCGTGGCACAGAATGCATTTGCAGGAGGCTAGTTGCATTGGGGTGGGGATATGTGTGTGTATGGACAAGTGACATTTCTCCAGGGAGGATATCCCTGAATAGCAATATTTCCAATATGCCTCTGGAACTGTGCAGTGAGGGGAGGAACTGGATTAGCATCGATCCCTCCTCCCTGGGATTAGGTTTCTATCGAGTGAGGGGGCTAGGGCAGGGGAGCTGTGCTGGAAGGAAGTGTGGAGTTTGCATTTCATTTCAGCACAAGCTTCTCCTGCTCTTCTCAAAGCGTTAATCAAAGAGATTGGCCAAAACCAGAGTTAAAGAACAGGCAGCTGAGACAATGCCCTGAGGAGGAGGGGGACTGTAACCATGGCACCAGGGCATGAGTGACAATACCGAATGAAGCGGACAAAGAGCTGGGAGGTCTCAAGCAGGAGACCCAACAGCAAGGAGAGCATGGAGGCAGTGCCAACCTAAAGCAGCGACGTGTGGGCTATGATGGCTCATTGGCATGAGCAAATGTCACAGTTGGGGACTAGCTAATGAAGACACCAGTCCATGCCCTGTTGGATCAGCCCTGGAGACCAAAACCCAAAGCTCCCCCAGTCATAGAGCAGGTGGTGATGGACAACCCCTGAGATTTAAGACGCTACAGATAATAACCTGAACCCAGCAATGCATTGGCAGAGCCCGGCACACTGCTAACCACTGCCCACCACATTCCAGGAGCTGAACTCCGACTGAGCTCCGAGGGCAGCTCGAAGGGGACAGCTTTGCAGCAACAGTGGCAAGCAGTGGCCATGGAAGAAGCAAACACCAGTGACTATCAGGACCCACTGTTTGGCTTTGCTGTCACTGGCACATCACAGAGATGGTTCTGAATATCACCTGCGAAAGGTGGGGGGTTGCGGGCTGGGCTCTCCTGGGGCTGGGGCGTCTGAGAGCAAGGAGAGCACTGCTGAGAATGCCAGCAGAGCTAATCCCAGCCTGCTTCTGCCACATCAACCCTCGCCCACCTCACTAGGCTTCTATCCCTGATCTGCTGTGGCTCCTTTCAGGCTCCGAGGCCCTGGATGCTGGTGCATGAGTGGCTCTCACTAGGTTCACACGGGGAGACTTGCTCTGCTGAATTTGTTCCAGAGGGAGAGGGAAGTTGCCTGAGTCACCAATGACAATAATATCTCCAGGAAGCTTCCTCAGCCACAGAGAGGGAGGCAGCAGAAAGGAGGTGGCTTCACCATTGTTGGGTGAAAACCACCAGCCTAATCAAACTGGTTTTCCAATCTGTCTGTAGCATGTATCAGTGTTTACTCCAGGCCCTCCCCTCATCCATGCCACGCAGAGCCGTGTAGCCTTTATACTGGACTCAGTCCCCCCAGATATTTAATCATGCACATACAACTTGGCATGGGGCAGAGCCAGCCCCTCTCGGAGTCTGGGCTGGAGCACGACAGAAAGTGGCATATTTTACCTTGATGTGTCAGGATTTATATAAAAGGGGACAGTTCAGCTCTAAATGTAATGAGTTGGAAGAATAGCCCTCCAGTGGCTTCCTCCGGCTAGCACTGCATCAATAACATCGATTGCTAAAACTAACTAATAACCCAGGACTGGCATGGCTGAGGACTGCTCCGAGTAGGATAATAAAAACCAGCCCCACATGGACATACGCAGTTACTGCAAACAGGTGAGCTGAGTGAGCGCAGAATGCCAGGACTAACAGGGCTGCACAAATGAGAAGCCTCAACTCGTGCAAGGGTAGCTATTTCAGGAGCCAAGGCAGGCAGTGTGCTGCAATCTTCTTTGTGCATGAAGACTGGGATGGGCACAGAAGCACAAAGCATGGGGTGAAAAGATTTCAGCTAGTTTCCTAAGGGCAGCCAGGTGGCCACGCCCTGTTGAAATCCTGGATGGGATGGATGAAGGAAGTTAGGAGAATGTGACAAAAAGAAAAGGAAGATTTTAGATCCCTGGAAAAGGCACAAAAATCAACATCAGCAAAGGTGATCTTGGAGACGGTTTTGGCACAAAGGGTCACTGGAAGGGGATGCTGTGAAAGTTCTGGATTCATGAAGCACTGGGGTACTGACCTTCTGGAGTAAGGCCCGTGCGCAGGAGAGGGAACACACTTTCCCATTCACTCAGAAAATCTGACATGTGTTTCCAGTTGTTTCGTTTAGAGCCTTTCTATCCAGGTCTCCTGGCCCCACTACAATATCTTAACCACCCACCATCCTTCCTCTTTCTCTGAATGATAAAGTCGGTGATGACGCTCTAACAGAAGATGGCCAGTGTGAGCATTAATGTTTACAAGTGTCTGCACACTGGTACAAGGCACATGAGTCTGCTGGGCAGTAGAATGGTCTCCCAAGGGGAGTAGTGAAAACCCATCATTCAAGATATGTAAAGGTGAACGGCCTGGAAGACAGAAAGTAAGACACAATCCTGCCTTGGGAAAGGACTAGATGGGCACTGGCATGGCTTTTCCAGCTCTGATTTTTCTAATTCTCCTTCTCGAATTATAACACGTTTTCTAAAAAAGGACACACCTCTGCTTTCTTCCCAAGAGATGCAGTGAGAGCTGTCCATCCCTGTGATACATCAGGAATTAACCAGACAGACAACTCCCTCGCAACACAGTACTTCTGACCGCAGCTCAGCCTGACTGATCTCAGCAAATGCTCCTGATGCCAAGTATCCCAGCCCCTGAGAAGTCTCATGGAGTGAGGCCTATCCATGATCATTACTAAAGGCAGGTATTGCTTCATGTTTTACGGTTAAGGCCACCAACACTTTCCATTGTGACCCTTAGTTTTCAGTCACTTACAGACGTCAGTTTTGAACTCTATGGAGAAACACTCAAAGACCCTAGCCCAGATCAGGGCCCCGTTGGACTGGGCATGGCTCCTGCCCTGAAGAACTCAGTCTTGGCACCAAACTCCAGCCAAGACATTCCCGACGGGCTGTTTCTAAGCAGACATTTCCCTTCCAAATGAGGGGCTAACAGCAGGGACTAGTGTCTGGCACAGTGTACAGCCCCACACAGGAGAGAAAAGGCCACACCCATCCCATGGGGACTTCACTCAGTCCACACCAGGGATGAATTTAGCCCGGAGAGTTAAGGGAACACAACACACACTCAAAAGAGAGATGGCAGCTGGTGCCAGTGAGGCACAGAACGTTTGGCTCTCCATGGGCCCCCAGAGTGCTCCTCACTCCACGGTGGACATAGCACAGACACGGAACCCCTCAGTATAGAAGTACAGACCTCTGTGCATGGGGAGAGACCCTGGGGAGCACAGTGTTCCTAGCCTCTCCCACACCTTTTCTGGACCTACTGCAGAGAGAAAACACAGTTACTCACTTTCTCGTAACTGTTGTTCTTTGAGAGGTGTTGTTCGTGTCTATTCTAAGCAGGTGTGTGTGGGCCGCGTGCACGCCAGTCGGAAGATTTTTTCCCTAGCAGCGTCCGTAGGGTCAGCCTGGGTGCCCCCTGGGGTGGCGCCTTCATGGCGCCCAATATCGGGCCCTGCCGACCCCCCACCCCCTCAGTTCCTTCTTGCCGACCATTCTGACAGAGGGGTAGGAGGGTGGGTATTGGAATGGACACGAAAAACACATCTCGAAGAACAGCAGTTACGAGAAAGTGAATAACCATTTTTTCTTCTTCGAGTGATTGTTGATGTCCATTCCAAGCAGGTGATTCACAAGCTAGAGCTCAGGAGGTGAGGTCGGAGTTATCCACAGAAAGGAGCACGGCTTGCCTAAAAGCCGCATCGTCCCTGGACTGTTGTTGTGTAATTGCACAGTGCGATGTAAATGTATCTATCGAGGACCACGTGGCTGCCCTGCAGATTTCCTGAATGGGGACTTGTGCCAGGAACGCCGCAGAGGAGGCCTGGGCGGTTCTCTGCGGAGTGAGCGGTTATCTGCAGAGCAGGCTCCTTTGCCAGGGTATAGTACTCCCTAATGCAGGACGATATCCTTGACGATATATGTTGAGATGATACCGGAAGGCCCTTCATTCTGTCTGCCATGGCTACGAAGAGTTGGACGGATTTCTGTAACGACTTAGTTCTCTCTATGTAGAGGGCTAAGGCCCTACGCACGTCCAGTGAGTGCAGCCTGCGCTCCCTATTGGAGGAGCGTTGCTTGGGACAAAGCACTGGGAGGAAGATGTCCTGGGTCATGTGAAAATGGGAGACAACCTTTGGGAGAAAAGCCGGATGAGGCCTCAGCTGAACCTTATCCTTATGAAAAACTGTGCAAGGGGGCTCAGACGTGAGGGCCCTGAGCGCCGAGACCCATCGAGCCGAGGTAATTGCCACAAGGAACGCAACCTTGAACGAGAGATATAGCAGGGAGCAGGTGGCCAGAGGTTCAAATGGTGGGCCTGTAAGCCTGGAGAGGACTAAATTGAGGTCCCAGGCAGGGACAGCTGACGCCTGTGTGGGAAGAGCCTGACCAAACCCTTGAGAAAACGACTGACCATAGGGTTTGCAAAGACCGAGAGACCGTCTGAACCCGGGTGGAAGGCGGAGATAGTGGCCAAGTGGACCCTTACTGATGACCGGCACAAGTTCTGGTGCTTTAGGTGAAGGAGGTAGTCCAGTATAAATGGTATGGGGGCGAGGAACGGCAGCTGACTATGTTACTCCGCCCAAATGGAGAACCTTTTCCACTTAGCCAGGTAAGTAGCCCTGGTGGAGGGCTTTCTATTACCCAGGAGGACTTGTCTGACCTAGTCCGAACAAGAGAGCTCTGTGGCACTTAGCCATGGAGCAACCAGGCTATAAGGTGGACCGACTCCAGATTTGGGTGCCGGAGTCGCCCCTGGTCCTGTGCGATCAGGTCGGGAACCAGCGGTAAGGTGAGTGGGGCCGCTATGGACATTTCCAGGAGCGAGGTGAACTAGTGCTGACACGGCCACCCTGCGCTGTTAGTAGGACTTGAGCCCGGTCCCTGTAGATCTTGAGGAGCGCCCTGTGGACTAGGGGGATGGGTGGGAAAGCATATAGCAGGCAGCCCTCCCATGAGAGAAGGAACGCGTCCCCGATGGACCACAAGCCATCCCGAGAGAACAGAATGTCTGACATTTCCTGTTGCCTGGAGTGGCAAACAGGTCTATCTGGGGAGAGCTCCAGAACTGGAAGATTGAGCTCACCATATCTGGCTGAAGGGACCACTTGTGGCTGTTGAAGGTCTGGTTGAGGCTGTCCACCAGTGTGTTTCGCACCCCTGCAGGTGGATCGAGTGCTCTATGCAGAAATCCCACAGCACAAGGGCTTCCCGGCACAGGGGAGAGGAGCTTGCACCCCCCTATTTGTTGATATAAAACATCGCCAAGGTGTTGTCTGTGAGGATTGAAACACATCTGCCCATTATGTGCGTTTTGAAAGTGTCATATGCCAGACACACTGCCCTCAGCTCTTTGACATTGGTGTGAAGAGTGAGGTCCACCGGAGACGAGAGGCCTTGGGACTTGAGGTCCCCTACGTGAGCCCCCCAACCCAGATCCAAGCCGTCTGAAACCAAGATGAGCGAGGGCTGGCAAAAGGTACCCCTGAGCAAACCATTCGAGGGTTGAGCCACCATAGGAGGGAGCCCAGTACCAGGCAGGGCAGGGTTACGACCCTGTCCAAAGCATCTCGGGCTGGTCGGTACACCGACGCCAGCCAAGACTGGAGTGGGCGCAGCCTGAGCCTGGAATGCTGCACCACGTAAGTGCATGAGGCCATGTGTCCCAGCAGCTTTAGATAGTTTCTTGCCGACATCGTGGGGAACTGTCTGAGGCCTTGTATGATGTCCTGAAGTGAGTGAAACCTGGTCTCCGGGAGGTACGCTCTGTCTTGAGTAGAGTCCAGGACCGCGCCTATGAACTCAATCCTCTGCACCAGGGACAGAGTGAATTTCTCCTCGTTCAGGAGGAGACCTAAGTCGAGGAAGGTCCTCTTTATAAACTCGACCTGAGCCTCCACCTGGGCCCTCGAGCAACCCTTGATCAGCCAGTCGTTGAGGTATGGAAAAACCTGTATCTGGCTCTTGCGCAGGAACGCCGCAACGACTGCCATGCATTTTGTGAATACTCGCGGGGCAGTCGACAGTCCGAACGGGAGGACAGCAAACCGGTAGTTGCCTGTGTTCCCCACGAATCTGAGGTAGCATCTGTGGATGTGGGACTATTGCGATATCATAGAATATCAGGGTTGGAAGGGACCTCAGGAGGTCATCTAGTCCAACCCCCTGCTGAAAGCAGGACCAATCCCCAACTAAATCATCCCCTCATATGAAAATACGTGTCCTTCAAGTCGAGGGCGGCGTACCAATATCCTGGATCCAGTGAGGGATAATGGAGGTTAGCGAGACCATGCGAAACTTGAGTTTCTTTACATACTTGTTGAGCTGTCACAGGTCCAGTATGGGTCTGAGGCCCCCCTTGGCCTTCGGTATTAGGAAGTACCAGGAGTAAAAACCCTTGCCCCTTAGCTCCTGAGGAACCTCCTCCACTGCCCCTACCGAGAGGAGGAACTGCACCTCTTGACACAGAAGTTGCTCGTGAGAGGGGTCCCTGAAGAGGGATGGGGAAGGGGGTTGGGGGGGCAAGAGGGTACAGAATTGGATGGAATATCTCCTCTCTACTGTGCGGAGCACCCAACAATCCGAAGTAATATGAGACTAGGCATGGTAGAAAGGGGATAGACAGGACGAGAAAATAAGATGGGAAGGATCCAAAGGTCGAACTGGCAAGCTGTCCTCAACCATACCCTCAAAAGGGTGGTCTAGAGCCCTGTGGGGCCCTAGGCTGGCCCGAGTTTTGCCCAGAGGGAGGACGTTGCCTCCCCCAAGTGCTCCTGTTCCGCCTTTGTGGAGCGTCCTGGCGGTTCTGGTGTTCATAAGGACAAGGAGCAGGTTGAGGCCTAAACTGTCTGCGCTGGGTAGCAGGCATTTGAAGCCCCAGTGAACAAAGGGTAGCCCTCGAGTCCTTCAAGCTGTGAAGTCTCTTATCCATCTTCTCGGAGAACAGAGCTACACCTTCGAAGGGAAGGTCTTGAATGGTCTGTTGGACCTCAGGGGAAGACCAGAGACCTGTAGCCAGGAGTCTCTCCTCATAACCACCCCTGTGGTCAAAGTGCGAGAGGCCGCATCCGCCTCATCCAGGGCCGCTTGTAAAGAAGCTCAGGAGACCAACTTCTCCTCCTCCTCCTCCACGAGCGCAGAGAACTCCTCCCAAGCTTCCTGGGTCAGAAGCTCTGTAAATTTTGCCATGGATGAGCAGGTGTTATGTCCATAGCAGCTTACTATGGCCTGTTGGTTGGCTATACGAAGCTGTAGACCTGCTGTGGAGTAGACCTTCCGGCCAAACAGGTCCAGTTTCTTGGCATCCCTGTTTTTAGGGGTGGAGCCTTGAAATCCCTGACGTTCTCTCTGACTGGCTGCATCGACCACCAAAAAGTCTGGCGGAGGGCGGGTATAAAGGTGTTCATACCCTTTAGAGGGAACAAAGTAGCAGCGCTCAGATTTCTTGGCCGTAGGTGCCAGAGAAGCAGGGGTTTGCCACAAGTTCTTAGACGTTTCAGTTATTGACTTGATAAATGGCAATGCAACCCTGGATGGGCCAGAGGGAGCCAGGATGTCTATGACCGGGTCTAAGTCCTCTTCTACCTCCTCTGCCTGAATCCCCAGGCTTTGGGCGACCCGCCTCAAAAGCTGTTGAAGAACCCGGTTGTCCTCCAAAGCTGTGGCCGTCAAAGTCCCCGCGACCGCTTCGTCGCGTGAAGATGAGGAAGAGAGAACCAGAGGTGGACCCAGTTCACTGCCTTCAGCCCCCCCGGGGTCCCTCGGCACGCGGTACTTGGTCTGTGGAACTGGAACCGATGAAGAACTCTGCATCGCAGCTGGTGCTGGGGCAGGTAAAACCGGTGGGGCCGAAACTGTTGAGGTCGGTAGGGACGGAGCTGAGGCTTCCACCGGTGCCGTCAGTAGAGGAGCCAGTGCCGGGGCTGGCTGAGGCATAGGTGCCGAAACCATGCGAGTCAGCGGGGCCATTCCGGGTGAGGGCGGTGCCGTCATTGGCAGTGCCGGTGCTGACTGTGGCACAAACGAGGCCGAGGACACCGACGCCGTTCTGGAGCCCGGACCATGGACTTGACCCTGGCTCTGACGGTACGTCCAGGGTGTTCAGAAGGGCCATTGAGCAGGTGGTTGCCACTGTTGTTGCCACGGTGCTGGGTATGGTTGGTGACTGCACCGGGACCGGGATCTTCTGCTGCGCGATCTGCTCGATCAAGCCCAGTCTACCTCTGACTCCGAGGTCTCTGAATAAGACCACCGCGGAGGAGCAGTCCCCTGGGTCGCCAACGAACGACGACTCGACTCCCAGGAGCGGCGCGCTTCCTGCGTCTATGCAGGCGATGCCAGAGATGGAGACCAACAAGCCATCATGATTGGCTTGCCCCTGGAGTGAAACAGGGGCCATGCGGTCGCCAGAGACTTGTCCCTCCTTTTGTGGGAGGACAGCACCGGGAGGAGCATCAGGTCCGTTGCCGTCTCGAATGCTTCTGGCGTCGATGGTGGTTGTACGTCCACCAGATGGTCGGGGGACCGAGGAGCGTTCGGACTCAACTGGACCCTGGCCGGGGCAGGAGTCGACGAGACCCTGGGTGGAAGCGAGGTGGACGTGGTCTGTGCTGAGCCACTCGCAGACGGCACCAGTCCCTTAGGCTTCAGGGGTGGTGATCGGTCCCGCGCTGGCCTCTTCTTCTTTACTGGCACCAGGGATGGAGAATGGTGCCGAACGGATGCCGATGCCCTATGTCCCAAATAGTGGCGGTGCCGGTGGGCTTTAGAGTCCTTAGTCTGGCCCGATTTGCGTGCCGTTGGCACCGGAGCGCTGCACACGGAAGCGGATGTGTTCGGTGCCGGGTCGTTGGGTCCTGGGTCGGACTGCGGTCTCAGAGCAACCTCCATGAGCAGGAGTTTCAGTCTCTGGTCTCTATCCTTAAGGGATCTTGGGCCCTTGGGCCCTTGCAAATGCGGCACTTGTCCTTTTGGTGAGTTTCACCAAGGCACCGCAGGCAGGATGAGTGAGGATCACTCTTGGGTATAAACTTGCCGCAGGACACTCAGAGTTTAAACCCCGGAAACCCGGGCATACCCCCGGAGGAGAAACTATCTACCAAACACTACTAACTAACTATAGAGAAAAACTATTTACACTAAGAACAAAGACACTGCTAAGGCGCTTGCTGCAAGAGCGAGCAAAGTTCCAGCTAGCCGTCACGGGCAGTAAGAAAGAACTGAGGGGGTGGGGGGGTCAGCTGAGCCCGATATTTATCCCCAGGGGGCACCCAGGCTGACCCTATGGATGCTCCTAGGGGAAAAAGCAGCGTGCACACATCTGCTTGGAATGGACATGAACAATCACTCGAAGAAGAACAGGGTGGTTACTGTGTGGCAGGCACCATCCTGCTCCGATCACTCCTGGATTGACAGCTGGATGCTGCAGGCCGGTCACTCTGGTCAGTTTCCCCCAGACTCACTGCAATCAGCTTTCTAGCACCCCGCCTCACCTCCTCTGCCCTGTCAACATTCACAGAAAGAGAAAGAGGGGAAAAAACCCAACGAGAAAGTACCAACCAGCACTTAGAGGGAAAGTGATTTAGTCTGTTGGAAATAAGTAACTGAACAGAGAAGAAATAAAATGCTTTAAAGTTAATGACCTAAATGTCAGCCCTGATGGCTGGGGTATTAAGCTAGTTATTGGAGTACTCCTACAAAGTTAGTTTCTTTCACATGTCCTCAGAGGCAGAGCAAAGAGAGCAAGCGCTCTGCTCTGTGACTCAAACCTGCCCAATCTTTCTGGGCACTTGTGACTGAACGCAGAGGCTGTGTGGCACATTCAGCCACCAGCTCACTGCACCTTGACTGCCAGAGCTCTGGGAGGCAGCTCCCCTCCTTACGCCAAGGAAACAGTTTCTTTAGGAGCCATTCCCCATCGTGGGGATAATCTCAGAAGTTTCCCAACTCCATGGCATTGGAATGCAAGCAGCACTGGGAGGGACAGGCACCTGTGGCAGGGCAGCCGTTCTCCTGGCTTCTCTCCATTTGCCTCAAGCATCTGGAGGTAGAGGAAGGTGAAAGCCCCCTCAGGAAGGGGAAATGACGCTGTATCTCCGCCTGCTCCAGGGCACATTTTGAAGACACAGCTCTGGGCACAGAAAGTCCGCTCTCCCTGTAAGGGAACGAATCTTCCCAGAGCAGCATGACAGCATGGGCACGTCTGTAGCAAACACAGAAACAACTTATTGCTTTACCTCTGTCATTTTGTAACTAGAAGCCTTTGGCTGGTAAAGGGGAGTGAATGCCAAGTGCATGCCTGGCTGGGGGCACTGTGTGGCTGTTTCAGATTGAAGAGAAATGGGTCCCCAGCCCCTGCAAACCAAAAATGCTGACAGTGCCTAACTGCCGCCCTGAACTTGTCCAACAGCTAGATGGTTAACGGGGCACCAGCAACTTGAAGATCACCAGGGGCTCTGAAAAGGTGCCCCCTCCATGGTCCCACATACTCTAAGGCAAGGGGAAGAGGAAATAATGTCTCTCTCTCTCTCTCTCCAGTTCAGCCCACTATGCAGAGTTGCCCTCATGGCTTCCCCTGGAGGCTCAGCCTCTCCCTTGCTGAAAAGACCCTTATAAACATCCTCAGTGAGCCCCAAACACACACTGTGCCTTTAAACATAATCAACAAAATGGAACTTGGCCCTGCGATTCTGAAACTGCCATTGAAAACCAATGAGTTAGCGGACTGGGGTCACTGCACTCAGCACTGAGATCACTCTTCTGCCCCAAGGAGAGCCCCCACTGGGTGTGTGTCTCATAAGTCAAGAACATTTCTCAAAGGACCATGTAGGAATTGGTCTGATGTCTCCGAGTCCCCCACATGCTGACTGAGTGTGTGTATAGGAGAGAAAGAACCTGCCCATGTGACTGGGAACACTTGTGGCTGGGAGGAGGAAGCAGGGCAAGTGGGAGATTGCAGTTATTTGTAAATAATCCTTAATTAATGAGATTCTCAATAATAGCTGTTTTGGCGTTAGGCCGGGCAGGGATGACGGCAATCTCCATTCTTCCACTCTTCAATTACATCTTCGGGGATGGAGGCAGAACTAGGCAGGGTGAATTAGAGAGACTTTTGTCATGCTTAATATCAATTCATTTTGCAGACTGCTGACACAGCAGGATTTCACATCTCAGAATTTATGGTTCTCTCAAGAGCGCATGAGCAAAAAAAGGAGAAAAATGTTCTGCAATCAGCACAAAAATATCAACAATCCTGGAAAGGAGAGGCAGCCCCTAGGGAGAGCCCAGCAGGAGCAGTGCCCTACTGTGGAGATAAGCAGGGCTGGGGCACTGAGTCAGGGACCATTCCCTAGGCTGAATTCGCTTCAGAGGGAACAGACCAAGCATCCCCTCCCAGCAAGCACAGAGGTGCCAATCTGCATGGACAGAATGTGGTCAGGCCCACAGGCAGGTAGGGTGCCCTCTGCATTCCCAGCCCCTTCTTGCCATTAGTTCATCAGACAGCCCAGCCCCCTAGGAGAGGGGAGGACACACTCACATGTGATTTGTTCACTGTGCCTATGCTAGTCTTCCCTGTATCACATGGAGAGTCACCCTAAGGTTCCCGTCCCTCCCCTCAGCCTCTGCTTTTAGCAGGTAGGCACTTCTGCCTCAGGCCACATGTTAGGGAGCTCATGGGCTTCCCTTGCCCTGAGCAGCCTCATCCCAAAGTATTGGATGGTGGCAGCATGTTATTCAGAACCCCCTTGGAGCAGCCTGGCCACACTCAGGGGCTTGATCTGGCCATGGTTTCAGTGGGAGCATCTCTGCTGAAACTGATGGAGTTGCACCTGTTCACACCAGCCCTGAATACCATCTGTCCTTAACATGGTCCCCACTCCCAGGGTGTGAGCAAGGGGCTGATATAAATGCTGCAGGGCTCCTGCCCAACAGCCGTGTGTCTCAACCCACATGTTTGCCCTGCTTCTGGCTTTCACACCGTTATCCTATCATTGCTTGGCCTATTTCTGCTCTCTCAATAGAGAGGATAGCCCAGAGGTTATGGTCCAGGACTGGTAGGCCAGTCCCCCTCTCTGTGCCACTAACTCACTAGCTAACTTCAGACAAGCCGCTCCCCCTCGCTGCGCCTTGATTTCTCTACCTCCTGGGCTAGGGAGGGTAGCTTCCTGGATGATTACAGCAGGTGCTAATGGCGAGGCTGTTACTTAGCCCTGGATGGGAGAGTCTGGCAGTTCACATGCGGCCCCATGGTTTCCTAAATGGCTTTAAAATACATACTCCTATAGAGCTCCCCCAATCCACTCCCCCTGGAGCCCCATCAAGAGCCAGAAACTTGCTTTGCAGAAGTATAAATGAGACAGGTTTGGGGCTGGCCAGAGACTTTATAGGATATTAACTGGGAATGTGGCCTGGGGGGAATTTGAAACGACACCAGTTCTCACTGGCAGCAGATTCACAGCTGAAGGGGAGTTGGACACAATGATCCCTTATGGGGCTCACCATCACAGGAACAGAATCCACACTCCCCTAATACACCACCATGGCTAATGGGGCAAACACCACATGCCCTACAGGGCACTGAATATGTATGCGGCAGTCTGGGCTAGCCTGGAGCATGCTGGAGTTGGTAGGGTGGGGTCTTGGGAGATCAAAGCTCGTTTAGTATCAGGGGGTAGCTATGTTAGTCTGTATCCACAAAAACAACAAGGAGTCCGGTGGCACCTTAAAGACTAACAGATTTATTTGGGCATAAGCTTTCGTGGGTAAAAACAGATGGAGTGGGGTTTCATCTGAAGGAGTGGGGTTTTTACCCATGAAAGCTTATACTCAAATAAATGTCAGGTTTCATAGTAGCAGCCGTATTAGTCTGTATTCGCAAAAAGAAAAGGAGTACTTGTGGCACCTTAGAAACTAACCAATTTATTTGAGCATGAGCTTTCATGAGATACAGCTCATGCAGTGGAAAAACTGAATGCATCCGATGAAGTGAGCTATAGCCCATGAAAGCTTATGCTCAAATAAATTGGTTAGTCTCTAAGGTGCCACTAGTACTCCTTTTCTTTTTTCAAATAAATGTGTTAGTCTTTAAAGCTCATTTAAGCTCTTGATATACATGGGTAGGTGGGGCTTGGCTGCCATTGGCTCAGAAGCCATCACTCAGGCTGTGGCTTTGCAGGGACATTCTAGGGGGTATGTCTACACTGCATGGAAGCATGCCTCCCAGCCCAGGTAGACAGACTTGCACTAGCTCTGCTCGAAGGAGCATGCCAAAAATAGCAGTGTGGGCACTGGTGGCAGCTCACGCTAGCTGCTGGAGTCCAAGCCTGCCCAGCCCTTCAGATCTGAGCTTGGGTGGTCAGACTGAGCTACGACCCTTGCCACAACGTCCTCACTGCTATTTGTAACATGCTAGCTGGGAAGCAGACTCCCGGCTGCAGTGTAGACATACTCCAGAGCGCCAGAAGTGTAGCCGATCAGTTTTTTTTCACACTGAGCAGGGTGCCACATTCATGGCCAGCACAAGCTGCAGCAAGGAGTGACAGATACCTGCTGCCTGCAGGGTGTGAGTCTGAGTGACACACACATGTACAAACGGGCTGACGGGTGCATGCCTCCAGCAGAATGCTTGACTCTCTCACCAATCAAAGCTATTACCTCCTGCACCTTGTCTTTCTAATACCCTGGGAACAACAAGGCATCCATCAGAAGAGACATCTCTCTGTAACACGGCAATGGCTCTGATTAGGTGGTTAAGATTTTGCTAGTGAGTTCCAACTTCAAGTAGCTAACGCCACTCAGCTCAGAGGCAGTCAGTCTGCTCAAGCTCTCCTTCAGTGCCAGACATTGGGTCCAATCTGCAGACCCCCAGCAATGTGCAAATGAAGACCGTCAGCTGGAGAGTGCCAGCACTTTGATGGATCTGAAGTTTCCTCTGGGTGTTTGCTCTCTGTCCTGTGCAGTACTCAGAGCTCCTGGAAATGTACAGAGCTGCAGGGCCCTGCCAAAGCAGACTGTCTCCCGCTGCTTCCAATAGATGACTCAATCAGTGGAAGATGCAGGCAGCTTTTGCTCCGTGTGCTTTCTCTTCATGGGACACAACTGCAGGAGGACTCCAGGAAGGCTCTCCATGCCCCCTGGGCCTAAAGGTGCTGCACCCTGAGCGGCAGAGGGGAAAGATGCTCCTAGGGATGGCAGCTGGCATTCAGCACATGCAAGCTCCATTCCACAGGTGTTTACAAAGGACAGCTGATTCAGATTTCCTCCCTGGCAGGGCCAGAAGCTGCATGCTCGGCATTTCTTTCCCCTTGCCCAGGTGTCAAACCCCCCTATCTGAGCCCTCTTTTCCCCTCTCCCAGGCCTTGTCCTCTGTTAGCTGGCAGAGAGCTCAGGGGTCAGAGACTGGAAATGGTCTAGGGAAGACTACTGTACTACAAATACAGGACTGGTTTAAACTATAGCTCCTGGAAAAGCCTCACCTTACCTCCGGCTTCTACCCACAAACAAGTGGAAACTGGGGTTCGAACTGCGGGCAAAGTCCTCACCTGCCCTGCCTTCAGCAGGGCTCAGATTCAGTGCTTCTGTCACAGTCTCTCCGTGGACTTAGAAGCATCAGAGAGCTTGGGGGACTGAAGACTGGAAGGGCAGGGAGGCTAGTGGTCGGGAGTGAGGAGCAGCATGTAAACATGCCTGGGAAAGGAGTCTGATCAGCATTTGGCTGCATTTGTTTAGCTCTGGCCAGACATCCCCTCATTTGCAGGCACCAAAATTCATCTCCACAATTACAAAGAGCCCTAGAAAAGGCAGAGGCTAATGGGGAAGGGAGGCAGAGCATGAAAGCCCCCTAGAAACTAACTTCTAGTCTCATTTCCTTCTTCCCCTAGTTGGCCCATAAGAGAGCTCATTAAAACAGGCAACGCTGAAGCCCCTGTAGCATCTGGCTCAACAGCAGGGGCTGGGAAGCCGCAGAGCTAACCTGCAGGGAATTACTGCTCTCAGTAAAGTCTGCTCTCAGTAAAACCAGAAAGAGCTTTGCATCCCCAGTCCAGCTTCTGTCCCCTCCATCACCTGACAAACTCAGCCCACTTGTTGCAGTGTCCTCACTGATCTTGCCCTGAGTGTTCTTCTGACAGGATGTTTCCAGCATCCTCTGGCTGAGAAGTGGTAACTCAACAGCTCTGAATGGCCAAGTTCCCTGCAGGAGAATATGTTAGTGTACACAGGGCAGTGCAGAGACTTTCACAGGCACTGAACAGGTCGATCTCTTGGGCTTTAACTCCACCAGCCTTGCCCATGCTAATGGCCAGGGGCCTTGTCTACATTAGACGATTAGAACATGTGCTAACATAACCCCTCAAGTCTGAGTGTAGACAAGGCCCTGGATGGCTGGCTTGGAAGGAAGCTGGGTCTGGATTTCATGGTATGAACTTGGTGCTCATGAAAGCAAAGGTACTTTTTTTGGCCTCCCCACAACCCAGCTCTGCTGATGCCCATCTGACATCAAATCAAAGGCAATCTGGCCTATCTGGGTGCTGGGTTTAGAAAGGCTGCAAGGCAGATTGCTCCTTCAGAGCAGGTTGGGATCAGGCTGCAAGTTGCTGAAGGCTGCTTAGCACAGATGGTTTAATGTCCTCTGGTACCTCGTCACCCTCCATCCTTCTCCCCTGCCAGCCAAGCCAAGGAGGAGGCAACAGACCAAAGCTAACCAATCCATCCTGTGCCTGGCCCCGTGGACAGGCAGTTGGTTATTTTTGGAGGAGATAAGGGAGATCCCCGATCTGTCCACCTGGGAATCAATCACTCGCAGTCAGTCCCCAGGCCTCTCCAGAAAGATTTTCCTTTATAGCAGCCCAAATTCAGTGTGGCATCTGGTGCAATAAAGGGAAACAGCCAAGGGCATTAATAGGCTCAGGCCATCGCTGGGGAGTGGAATGAAAATCCTGCCTAAAGTACAAGGCCCAAGTGTAATACAGGTATTCAAGACGGACCTAAATATAGGCTACTGCCCGCCCCGCTCCCGAGGGGAACTGAGTGGAGCCCTAGGGCTCCTGCATGTTGCGCCCTGCGCTGCTCTGACAGCTCCTCATTACCTGCTCTCAAGCAGAGGAGACGGTAATAAAGGAGCAGTTATTATACAGTGTTATTTGACCCCAAGGGGGTTTTATGCAAAATGACACACAATATAAATGACTGTTGTAAACAGAGAGTTTAATAAAGGGCTGTGTGCGAATTTACAGCCTCCCCAAGGATAATTAAAATTATTTATCTACTTACCTAGCTAGCCGTCTAAGCAGTCTATTAATTATTATCTATTATACACAGCCTGCTTTGCATGCTGCCAGAGGATTGGCTAATAACACTCTTCAGTACAGATATGCTGCAGCAAAGGGAAGGCTCAGGACAATTTCGGCCAAGCCCTGAGAGAAGTATGTCTACACTGCACACTAAGCCTGGGCTCTGACTCAAGTTTGAGCCCAAACCCTGCTTCCATCCACACACAAATCCACCAAGTGTTCAGGAGCCAGGTCCTAGGACCCTCCTTGGGGGAATGGGTCAGAGCCTGAGTCCTGCTGTGACTCAGGTCCAAGCACTGTAATTTTGCAGCGTTGATGCAGCTCAAGCCGCTGAGCCAAGTCAGAAGGTCTGAGCGGGGCAGTATGGACGTTAGCTCGGCTGGGAGACCTGGGTCTAGCACTTGTAAACCCAGGTTTACTATGAAGTGTGGACACTCGAGCTGGGAAACAGTGTAGGTAGGTAACTATGAGCAACATCACATGTGTAAATACTGGAACAATGGATTTCTAAAGACCCCTCTGCTTTCCTGATCCTCCAACTTTTTGCAAACTGGCCTGGGACAGCCTGGAGTTCTGGCTCCATTGTGTCATTTTCCGACTCATTCTGCTGCTGAGAGAACCTCATAGCATAATGTGTGTGGGAGGGGTGGGGGGGAGAAGAGAATGACCCTCTGCTACACCTACATTTCCACTCCAGGCAGGAACTGCCTCCCTCCTTGCAGCAGGTGCGTCCCAAAGCGTTTTACAAATTGGTGATGCAAAACTACACATAGGCATCACTTTTCTTACCAGCCGGAAAAGTAGCCTCACTGGGGCAGAAGGCAACAGCTTATGCTAGCAGTTCAGAACCCCCTATTCACGCCAGACTGCAGGGGACCTCGGCCCAGCCAGATGCCATTCCCTAGGCTGGAATCTGGGCAGCAAACAGCGTCACTAACCCCCACAGCTGGATAACACACCAGGGTTCCCTGTGGGCCAAGCAACCTCAGCGGGGCTCCTCTCCGTGCTTGGGGAGAACTCCCCAAGACTTGACAGTATGTGCCATTACAGCGCATGTTCCCACCCACTCTCTGGGGCAGTCAGAAAAGGCCCAGCCTGGGGCAGCCAGTGCTGCCACTCCTCCTCCCCATGCCAAGCAGATAGCAGCAAGCGGCTGCTGGGTGCCTGGCTTCACAAGGCTCATCACACTCCCATCGACTCTCGGAGGGCAGTGCCAGGAGAACAAAGGGGGTCTGCTCCTGAACTCACCCAGCGAAGCAGAGGACACTGAGCAGGGGGCTGCCGTGACAAGACCCAGGAATACCACCTATTCCCAAGAGATTTATGGACCAAAGCAATGGAGATTAATAGCCAGAGAAGGCTCCAGGGCTGGGGTAATTGACTTAATAGTGACTCATTGAAGAAGGGAGGAGAGAGGAAGAGGCCTGTGGAGCAGCTCCTGGTGTGCCAGGGTGCGGGCTGCTGCTGTGTGTCTCCCCGCCCAGCCCCTTTGCTTGGCAAGGCACTGTGTTAGGGGCCCGGGGGAGGGAGGCAGCGGCTCTCCTGCAGCCTGTCGCAGAGCTACCTGTTCCTCTCTATTTATTAGCATTACAAAACAATCATCAGTTCAGAGGCGTAAGGCTCCTCTCCGCACATAAAGAGACGTCAGGGGGCTCCAGCAAGTGGATACTTAACATTGTTTTATCAGCTTAATAAACCTGGCAGCTGCTGCCAGAACCTCCTCGCTGGCCTCAAGCCCTCCCCATTTGGGAAAGTAGCTGGGACAGGGAGAACGACAGGGCTGGAGCTGCCCTCACAGCTACTAGCCAGCACAAGGGCTGGTACCTCATGGACAGGGAGAGTCAGCGCAGGGGCTTTTGTGCTGGCACAAGACTTCAACGCTGGAAGTTGTTCTGGCAGAAGCCTGTCAAACAGCTGGTCAGGAGAATCCAGCTGCCTGTATCTACTGCAGGCAAAGCGAGGTGCCAGCCCACGAACCTACCCAATAATCACCCTTGGGTTTGCTGCCCCTGCCCTGCTCCTCTGCCAAGGTGGACTCCCAGTGCCGCTGCTGTTCTCAGCAGCCATGTACTCCAAGGCTAATGCCAAGCAGTTCTGCTGCTCTCCTGTGCGGGGTAGGCAGTGCAACGACATTTGGCAATGCCAACAGGCTAGGCCCATGGCTCTGGAGCTACTGAGATTCCTGTTCAAACCCACATTCCCCAGTGCCTGTTACGCGCCAAAGCCAAAGAGCAGGATCCACTGCCAAACAGGCCCACCCCAGCCAACTACACAGCACTGACACATAGTGCAAACCCCAGGTGAGCCACAGTAACTCTAGAGACGTACCCAGACTCTGTGCAGATCTCTGCAGAGGCGTGTCCAGATGCCCTGCCAAAGGGTCCTGTATGAGAGAACCCAGCCATACTGACAGTCCCGCATTGGGTGCTGCTCTTGGCATAGCCAGATGACAAATACTGATGAAAGAGATTCAACAAACTGGCACGCACCACAGGAACTGCCTTTCTTGAAATCCTGCCTCCTCCCCAGACAGACATATCCCGGCCTCCCCACACCCACATGGGTACTCCTCTCCTGCATCTCTCCCCACACCCAGGCATTCCTGACCTCCTCACCTGTGCCCCAGTCCTGATAACCCTGACCCCTGCACTTCCACCCGCTCCACTGAAACACACTCCCCCTCTGCCACCTGAGCTTCTCCTGGGCACCCCTGACTTCTGTGCCTGTGCCCCAGCCACAATAACCCTGACTCTGGCACCTACCCAGTGCTGTCCTCTGCACCTCCAATGCCACCCATGTCACTGCCTAGATCTCTCTACCACTACCTTCCGCACACAGAGACCTGACAGTGACACACCTCTCGCTGGCTCAGCCCCCTGTGGCTATTGTCAGTCCCTGGGGCCTGTTCCCGGGCAATGGACATGTCTGCCCTGCAATCAGCGTGACTGCAACTTGTTTAGACACACCCGAGCGACATCAAAGCTAGCCTGAGTAACAGCAGCAGCTGGAAGCACAGGCAAGCATCCCAAGGACAATCCTGCCCAGAACCCTGGGTACACACGTGATCAAGCTGTGAGCCCATGGCACCACCCCTGCCACCGCAGCTACCCTGCTCTTGGTACTTAAGAGAGCTTTGATCTAGCTAGATGGAAGGTAGCTGGGGCATGCCTACATGTGCTGCAATCACACCACCTGATTGCAGTGCAGACATACCCAGTAGCCCCAAGAACTCACTGCTGCAGCCACAGCCTCTCACTGAAAGCAGTTCTGTGCAGCTGTGACAGCAGGAGCCATCAGGCCAGCTAACCCCCTTGTCAACGTGCCCAGCACATGCACAGCCAGGCTGACAGCTGGATTCAGCAAGGAGAGAGTCAGCATCAGTGAAAGGACCCGACGAGGCACCCCAGTGGCACAGGAAGGCCAGGCAGTGCCAGAGGAGGAAGTCTGAGTGCAGGTGACAGTGTGCAGAGCTCTAGGTCTCACAGGTGGAATCAAAGCTGCCAGAGATGGGAATGGAATCTTCCCCCAAAGCTCCCTGCAGGATTGTTCCCTAGGGCATATTTATCTTTAAACGGCTCCAGTGAGAAGGAGCTTTCCCTGCTTCCCCTGGAGACTAGAACATGCTTGAACAGACTGAGCACTGGAACATGGTTCAGCCTAGATGCTCTTTAGCAAACGATTATCAGAATGTCAGCAGGCACAGGGTCTGCAAAGAGCACCATGGATCTACCAACCATACGGGCACTGGGAGGGGCACATATCCATGGCAAAGTGGGCTCTGCCCATGGAACGGGGAGGCTCTCCCAGGATGGGAAGGATCACCTGTACAGCAGAGGCTGGATTTCTTCCACAGTGTGGAGGCAGCTGGGCTGCTTTCGCAGCATGTGCCTGTTCATGTGAGAGCAGCACCATAATTAGGACCTCAATTCCTTTAACAGGATGCTGGGTTGTTTTAATTTGCTGGGGCGCCTGGCAGTGAGAGCCATTCTCCCCTCCAGCCCTGTGGTTCTCAGCACATGCCAGAGCCTGCCTTGCTTTGATTCCATACACTTACACTTCTAGTATTACAAGCTAATAAAAGCTGCTTGATCAAATTCCAGGTCCACTGCCGGCAGCAAGAGCTTCAAACCAATTAAAGCAACCTAGCGTTTCTGCAGCTGCCCGCTGCCTGCCACATGAGGGTCTCAGTGGGCCCAGGCCTGCAATGAGCAAAATGCAGAGTGTTAATAGAGGCACTTAAATGCCATGCCAGAGGGACTCTTGTAAATAAGGCCACTCGGCAGAGGTGGGTACAGCCTCTGGAGCTTGCCCTGGAGGCAGCGCCAATAAAAAGGAGATTGAATTGAATACAGCTTGCTTGGCACCAGGAACATCAGAACGGCCACACTGGGTCAGACCAATGGTCCGTCTAGCCCAGCAGCCAGTCTTTCTAAGACCAGTGCCAGGTGCTTCAGAGGAAGTGAACAGAACTGGGCAATTTATTCATTGATCCATCCCCTGTCATCTAGTCCCAGCTTCTGGCAGTCAGAGGTTTAGTGGGGGGATCCTTGGAGGAAAGCTCTGATATTTCCTATTAGCGCCCCTTGCTGCCTGCCAGGGCAAACGGTAGGCCCCATTTCCCACTTGGGGCTATTGCAGAGATTTCTGTGCAGGCCAGGTTGGCAGCAGGAATGTGCCATCTACCATTTCTTCATGGGAGACCAGAGGGGACAATTAACCCAAATAAAACAGAATGGGATTGCTGCAGAAAAAATCATACCAAGATTGGCTGGGGAAGGTGCAGCTTAGCACTTGGGCCATTCACCTCCAGAACCCAGAAATGTGCTGGAAAGCCAAAACTCTAGGGAAGGGAGGTGACGGGGCAAACTCCATCCCCAGGGAAGGCTGGGATTAGATGCTCTTACAGGCTGCTGGCCAGGCTGAAGAATGAAATCCTCTGGCCCATGGCTCGAGCCCCATGGAGAGGAATCTGTGCCCTGACTCTAGGCCAAGGAGGATCTGAACCTGATGAGCCCCTGCCCTCATCCCCTGGTCTCTACAGACTCAGACAAGTGTCAGATATTAACTACCAAGTACAATAACTATAACAAAGCTGCTATTAACTCCTGCGTGGGAGTCGATAAAGATACCTAACAACACAGCTGGGTTTCACATTTTGCCTGCACCACCACCGTCAGCATCAATACTGCAGCACGTGTCCGCAGGCTTCTCCCTAGCGGGGACCAGCCAGGGGGAACAAGGCCCTCTGGCATCCCATAGAGAGCAGGAGCCAAAGAGAGCGGGGAACCATCAAACTCCAAGAGACACCAAAACACACGCAAAGAGGGAAAAGCAAGGGCTGAAGAGACTGTGGAGAGGTGCCTGTAACCAGCCCCAAAGCCAGAGCACCTTTAACACCTTAAACCAATAACAAGCAGAGGCTGAAGCTGCCGAGAGAAAGACTGCTGTAATGGAGACTTGACGCGCACACTTTATTTTCAAACTCTGCCTCCCTGGGTTCTCTGTGTCCTGAGGCTGCAGCAGAGCAATGACTTGGAATTCTGGTGACTGTTTGCTTGATGAGGTGTCAGAGAACAATTCTGCCAGGCATAGAAAGTTGTTGGATCTGAGTTACTGTGAAGGCAGATCAGCACAAAGGAATTTGTTTCGTTAGGGACAATGGGCTGCTGGGTAACTTGCTGCACACACAGCCCCTCGCTTTGCGTGTTGGGAAAGGTACTATGAGATCTTCTGGGGAGCAAGCAGGAAGATGTAGGAAGGAAGAGAAAGGGTGGGGATGGAAGAGAGAGGGAGAACATGAATCCTCTTCTAGCTTCTCATTCCAAACCTGTTCTGACCCCAGACGGGTCCATGAGCAGCTCCAATGGAGCTGCAAAAGGTAGTGTTCCAGGGAAGGAGACAGCAAGCTGCCCTTAGCTTGTCTCCCTACATTTCCCTGCAGCTTCAAGTGGATTTGGAACTTTCCTGCACTTCCTGTCTTAGACAGCTGTGCTGCGTCCCATGGGAACATTTCAGTGGTAGGTGCTGCCATTGCTTGAATTAGGCCGTGAAGCACTTTTGGAGTGTGAGAGGTTACAATTCACAAGCTCTTCTCAACTCCTGGCCTGTTTTCCGCACCAGCAGGTACTGAGAAGTCTTCTGCTCTCCTTTGTGCTGGCTTTGCAGAGAAGCTGTTAAGTTTTGCACCTTGTGCCATGCTCAATCTGCCTGCTGCTTGCGAGAGGTGTGGGGTAGCACAAACGCGGGGCAGTTCCAGCAACTCATTAAAATGCAAATGAAAGAACTTTTTAATCGGTGACCAGAGAGATGTCATACCCGGCTGCTCCACTGCAGAGCTGGGGAGGGGAGAACTCTGCATCCACACGGTTAAATCTGTTTGCAGTCCTTCAGGTTCCCATTGAGAAGCAGCAGCAGCTTGCCCAATCCTACCCACCACAGGTGCAGGGATGGGAAAGAACTTGCTAAGGAGAACTGAGGCATGGAGCATGACAGCCTCCAAGGCCAGGAGAACACACCATGAGGCATGAGACTACAGCACCTCTCAGCAGCAAAAGGCAGGAGAGCAGCTGAGATTGGCTGCCTTGCACTCCAAATGCTGAGAGCACACGTTACCCCAAGAGCAGCACAGCACAAAGCGGGGCTGGGAGGAAAAGAAGCTAACAACACAGGAAACAAACAGCCAGTAAGTGGCACTGAGTGACCTGGACTGTGCATTGTAACATTCTCTCTGCCAGGAGGGTGCATGCCATACAGCAGAGCGTTTCCATGTGCCAACCAATCAGCCATGGGCCAGTGGCAGCCCTGATGTTAGCTGACATCTGGCAAATGAGTTGAGGGGTGCAGTTTTAGCCTTCAAAACGCACACTTTGTACCAGTAGCACTGATAAGAGGGGCAGACTGAATCCTGTGATGGAAACTCTGGTTTTATGGGTTAGTGTGAGAGGCAGGCTGGTTCCTGGGCTGGAAAAGGTAATTAAAACACACTGCTTTGCTCACAGCCTGGTTAGGAGCAGCCTCTTGGGCTCCAGCTGACAGCAGTACAAGGTGCCTGATATCTGCCTCCTGTCTCTGCCTCTCCAACTAAACTTCCCCCTCAAACTCAGCCCGGGCAAGATGCGGGTTAGCAGGGGCAAGGAAGGAGACCAGCCCCCCAGCTCAAGGATGCAGAGAGTAATCCATCAGTTCTCTCACCTTGGCTGTCAGGAACGTGGGAGAGGGGATGGAGAGATGAGACACTGAAACACTGTCCACTCCTCAAGACATGCCCAGGGCCCTCCCTGACCTGATTACTCACCTCCTCCTCTCTGGGAAGGCTACTCTGACCCTTACTGCTACTGCTGGCACTGGCTGAAATCACTGTACCAAGCTGAAGCAGCCCCTTGGAATGGCACTGCATTGATTCCCACAGCGATGCCATGCTGGAGCCATCGGGGACCTGCCACACTAGGTCTGCTCTTGTGCCACAGGAGTATCCTGAGGGCCCACTCTTACAGGACCACCATGCTACTACTTTGAGCTACCACCACCCTGGTGACCCAGTGCAGACTCTCAGGGGATGGCAGGACCAAACCTCCATACAGCTCAGCATTTCAGCCCAGGCTAATGCTGCATCCCCAGGGGCTCAGGGAAAATGGCAAGCGGAAGGATCCTTCGAAAGATCCCTCAGTCTCCCCTAGTCCAGACCCTGCTCCCACACACCCAGTGAGCTGCCCAAGCCCTGGTTAAGTAGCCACCCACACTGGTCTGTGTAAGTACAGCTACAGGCCTGGCTCCCTCCCTCTCATGCTGGCTGCTTCCAGCACCAACCTCAGGATATTTATTGTCCGTTCTCTCCTAAATCACTGCTGACGGTTGGGCTGCTTGCACTCCATTACAGAAAGAGCTTGCATGGAGTCGCAGTTCCGTTTAGCTTGCAGAAAAAGAAGCCTCAGAGGAGAAACCCACCCAGGAGCTGTACAGTGCTGGACTCTGGAATGATGGACGATTATGGACCATCTGCACTTTCGGAAGGGGATAGATTTATGAGCAGCACAGACAGCTAGAAGAGTGTCCATTATTATAACTCACTGCCCTCTTCAGAGAGATTCTAATCAGGCCTCTTCTCCTGCTGCTGCTGCGAAGTCCAGCTTAAGCACTAGCAGCAAGGAAAATCAATTGTTTTTTTAAGACGCTGTTGGCAGTGGGGTCAGGAGGAGGTGGGACAGAACTTGACCCACAACACATGCTGACCAGAGGCACCTCTCCTCCCTGTAGCTAAGCACTGCTGGACATCACAGCCTTAGTGGAGCACGGCATGGGGCGAGAAGCTTTCGGAACCTCCTTGCCCCCTCCAACCTTTCCTCAGCTTCAGCCAAAAGGACATCAAGCTCTAGCTCTGAGCGCGTCAGAAGCAGAATGATCTAGAAGGCAGTGTGTGGATGTAGGAGTCAGGAGACCTGGGTCCTATTAGTGCTTCTGCCACTGTCTGGTTATGATACCTTGAGGCAAGTTGCTTCCCCACTCCGTGCCTCAGTTTCTCCATCTATAACATAGGGATAATGGTGCTGACTGCCTCCGTGAGAGCGCTTTGGCTGAAGAGTGCTATGTGAAAGCCAGTCTGCTCTCTGTGTCTGGAAAGGGTTGTTAATGGACACCATGGCAGGAGTGGATCATTGCAAAGGGCCAGTGCAGTGCACAGAAGTGCTTTCATGTTATTTAAGGACTCAAGTTTGGGGTAAGGGGTAAGAGCTTGGGATGGACACACGTTCAGAGCATGCTCTCTGGGACGGTCTCGCCACCAGAGCTGGTGGTGGGGAGAGGACAGAAATCCTAAGTGGGGGATGCAGATCAGTGCACTGTCAGCTGTGTTGGGAGCCCAGGACCAGACTAGCAAGGGGGCCAGGGGCCAGGACGGAGATGCGTTGTCACATACACCGTACTGCAGTATTTCTAACAGACCCCATTGCAGAGAAATCTCTCCCAGTACTAACCCCAGCTCTGACTTTCCCACCCTCCTCTGAACCATCACGTGAGGATGGAGAAGTTATACATGACTTTTATTTCCAGCCCAGCACCGCCTTGGTCTCTCAGACTCCAAGCCCCTTCCCCTCCCTGCTTTATTAGCATCATCTTTATTCATGCGACAGCATCTAGGATTCATTATGAGCACCTGGGAGGCTCTATAACTTCCCCTGGCTGCAGCCTGGTCCAGCCAAAGGGTGGAAGGAGCAGAATCAACGCTTTGATCTTCCAGCCCCTTCTCCCACACTGAAAATTACTGCCAATGATATTACATAGCCAACCCATAAACTCACATCACCTCTGTGGAGGTCTTCCTTCATTAAATCCTCCACTCCATAATCCAGCAATAACTGGGATCCCCCTTCCCTGACCTAAGTTCTTTGAAAACCAAATCACTGCTGTAAAGGGTGCAAACAGGAGAGGGAGAGGAGTGCACAGATTCCTTCTAACAGTTCATGCAGTGGCTGGCACCTTGCGAGACTACATGGAATGCCCTGCTGTGCTGTGAGGAGGACAAGGGTGATCCAGTGGATAGAGCGTACTTGGATTTTTAGAAAGCCTTTAACAAGGTCCCTCACTAAAGGCTCTTATGAAAACTAAGCCATCATGGAATAAGAGGGAAGATCCTTTCATGGATCAGTAACTGGTTAAAAGAGAAGAACAAAAGGGAGGAATAAATGGCCAGTTTTCACAACAGAGAGAGGTAAAGAATGGGGTCCCCCAAGGATCCATACTGGGACCAGTCCTGTTCAACATATTATAGTCATAAATGATCTGGAAAAAGGGGTAAATACTGAGGTGGCAAAGTTTGCAGATGATACAAAATTACTTAAGATATTCAAGTCCAAAGCAGACTGCGAAGAGTTGCAAAGGGGTCTCACTAAATTGGGTGACTGGGCAACAAAATGGCAGATGAAATTCAACACTGATAAGTACAAAGTAATGTACATTGGAAAAAATAATCCCAACTACACATATGTAACGATGAATTCTAAATTAGCTGTTACCACTTAAGAAAGAGATCTTGGAGTCACCATGGATAGTTCTCTGAAAACTTCACCTCAATGCACAGAAGTGGTCAAAAAGACTAACAATATGTTAGGAACTATTAGGAAAAGGATAGAAAATAAGACAGAAACTACCATAATGACACTAAATAAATCCACAGTGTGCCCATACCTTGAATAGTGTGTCCAGTTCTGGTCGCCCCATCTCAAAAAGGATATAGTGGAGCTGGAAAAGGTTCAGAGACAGGCAGCAAAGATGATCAAGAGTATGGAATGGCTTCCATGGGGGAGAGACTAAAGATTAGGTTGTTCATCTCAGAAAAGAGACAACAAAGGAGGGGATATGACAGGTCTATAAAATCATGAATGGTGTGAACAAAGTGAATAGAGAAGTGTTATTTACTCTTTCCCACAATACAAAAACCAGGGGTCACCTGATTAAATTAATAGGCAGCAGGTTTAAAAAAAAAACCCATAAGGAAGTATTTCTTCACACAACACACAGTCAGTCTATGGAACTCTTTGCCAGGAGATGTTGTTAAGGCTAAAAGCATAACTGGGTTCCAAAAAGAACTAGATAAGTTCATGGAGGACAGGTCCATCGATGGCTAAGATGGTTGGGAATGTAATCCCATGCCTGCGATGTCTCTAAACCCTGACTGCCAGAAGCCAGGACAGGAAGATGGGGTGGATCACTCCTGCCCTGTTCTGTTCACTCCCCCAGAAGCATCTGGCACCAGCCACTGTCAGAGACAGGACACTGGGCTACATGGACCATTGGTCTGACCCAGAGTGGCCGTTCTTATGCTCTCACACTCCTGGGATCCCAGAAAGCTAGTCCATGGAAATTCAGCAATGTAGGTTCAGCAAGGATTGAGTTGCTAGCTATGTCTAGGGGCAGTGGGGACGGGGAGGTTGCAGCACACGTGTGCCACTGGCTGGAGGGGTTGGGCAGGCTTAGCCCATTCCTCCCCACTGGCTTTTGAGACATGGCTCTTTGTGTGCATTCCTTACACATCGACAACCTGGCCAAAGGGTTTTTCTTAGACCCTTTCTCTCACCTATGTGTGGTATTGATTTGGCCTCGTGCTATCATGCCCACACATCTTCCGGCAACTAGCAGAAGCTACTAGATCGCAGGCCCGGGTTCTCATGGGAGACTTCAATCACCCTGATATCTGCTGGGAGAGCAATGCAGTGGTGCACAGACAGACCAGGAAGTTTTTGGAACTGTAGGGGACAATTTCCTGGTGCAAGTGCTGGAGGAACCAACTAGGGGCAGAGCTCTTCTTGACCTGCTGCTCACAAACCGGGAAGAATTAGTAGGGGAAGCTAAAGTGGATGGGAACCTGGGAGGCATTGACCATGAGATGGTCGAGTTCAGGATCCTGACACAAGGAGGAAAGGAAAGCAGCAGAATATGGACCCTGGACTTCAGAAAAGCAGGCTTTGACTCCCTCAGGGAACTGATGGGCAAGATCCCCTGGGAGAATAACTTGAGGGGGAAAGGAGTCCAGGAGAGCTGGCTGTATTTTAAAGAATCCTTATTGAGGTTACAGGGACAAACCATCCCGATGTGTAGAAAGAATAGTAAATATGGCAGGCGACCAGCTTGGCTTAACAGTGAAATCCTTGCTGATCTTAAACACAAAAAAGAAGCTTACAAGAAGTGGAAGATTGGACAAATGACCAGGGATGAGTATAAAAATATTGCTCAGGCATGCAGGAGTGAAATCAGGAAGGCCAAATCACATCTGGAGTTGCAGCTAGCAAGAGATGTTAAGAGTAACAAGAAGGGTTTCTTCAGGTATATTGGCAACAAGAAGAAAGCCAAGGAAAGTGTGGGCCTCTTACTGAATGAGGGAGGCAACCTAGTGACAGAGAATGTGGAAAAAACTAATGTATTCAATACTTTTTTTGCCTCCGTCTTCACGAACAAGGTCAGCTCCCAGACTACTGCACTGGGCAATACAGCATGGGGAGGAGGTGACCAGCCCTCTGTGGAAAAAGAAGTGGTTCGGGACTATTTAGAAAAGCTGGACATGCACAAGTCCATAGGGCCGGATGCGCTGCATCCAAGAGTGCTAAAAGAGTTGGCGGATGTGATTGCAGAGCCATTGTCCATTATCTTTGAATACTCATGGCGATCCGGGGAAGTCCCGGACGACTGGAAAAAGGCTAATGTAATGCCCATCTTTAAAAAAGGGAAGGAGGAGGATCCTGAGAACTACAGGCCAGTCAGCCTCACCTCAGTCCCTGGAAAAATCATGGAGCAGGTCCTCAAGGAATCAATTCTGAAGCACTTAGAGGAGAGGAAAGTGATCAGGAACAGTCAGCATGGATTCACCAAGGGCAAGTCATGCCTCACTAATCTAATTGCCTTCTATGACGAGATAACTGGCTCTGTGGATGAAGGGAAAGCGGTGGACGTGTTGTTCCTTGACTTTAGCAAAACTTTTGACACTGTCTCCCACAGTATTCTTGTCAGCAAGTTAAAGAAGTATGGGCTGGATGAATGCACTATAAGGTGGGAAGAAAGTTGGCTAGATTGTCGAGCTCAATGGGTAGTGATCAATGGTTCCATGTCTAGTTGGCAGCCAGTATCAAGCGGAGTGCCCCAAGGGTCGGTCCTCGGGCCGGTTTTGTTCAGTATCTTCATAAATGATCTGGAGGATGGTGTGGATCGCACCCTCAGCAAGTTTGCAGATGACAGTAAACTGGGAGGAGTCGTAGATATGCTGGAGGGTAGGGATAGGATACAGAGGGACCTAGACAAATTGGAGGATTGGGCCAAAAGAAATCTGATGAGGTTCAACAAGGGCAAGTGCAGAGTCCTGCACTTAGGACGGAAGAATCCCATGCACCGCTACAGACTAGGGACCGAATGGCTCGGCAGCAGTTCTGCAGAAAAGGACCTAGGGGTGACAGCGGACGAGAAGCTGGATATGAGTCAATAGTGTGCCCTTGTTGCCAAGAAGGCCAATGGCATTTTGGGATGTATAAGTAGGGGCATTGCCAGCAGATCGAGGGACGTGATCGTTCCCCTCTATTCGACACTGGTGAGGCCTCATCTGGAGTACTGTGTCCAGTTTTGGGCCCCACACTACAAGAAGGATGTGGAAAAATTGGAGAGAGTCCAGCGGAGGGCAACAAAAATGATTAGGGGACTGGAACACATGACTTATGAGGAGAGGCTGAGGGAACTGGGATTGTTTAGTCTGCAGAAGAGAAGAATGAGGGGGGATTTGATAGCTGCTTTCAACTACCTGAAAGGGGGTTCCAAAGTGGATGGATCTAGACTATTCTCAGTAGCAGCGGATGACAGGACAAGGAGTAATGGTCTCAAGTTGCAGTGCGGGAGGTTTAGGTTGGATATTAGGAAAAGCTTTTTCACTAGGAGGGTGGTGAAACACTGGAATGCGTTACCTAGGGAGGTGGTGGAATCTCCTTCCTTAGAAGTTTT
The DNA here is from genome assembly GCF_965140285.1 of Lepidochelys kempii. Classification (NCBI taxonomy): domain Eukaryota; kingdom Metazoa; phylum Chordata; order Testudines; family Cheloniidae; genus Lepidochelys; species Lepidochelys kempii. The sequence continues at coordinate 1,542,559 of NC_136393.1, forward strand.
TAAGGTCAGGCTTGACAAAGCCCTGGCTGGGATGATTTAATTGGGGATCGGTCCTGCTTTGAGCAGGGGGTTGGACTAGATGACCTCCTGAGGTCCCTTCCAACCCTGATATTCTATGATCAGGGCATCCCAGTGCCTGAGGGTTACCAAGCCATCTGTCCCTTGGCAGGAGGGTCCATCTTTTCAGGACCATACCCCTAAGTGACGCCCGTGAGCTGTCTCTGTCCCTTGTGCTGCACATGGTGGCTGGGGCGCCCAACTCACCACCCTCCTGTCTCAGGGGACAGGGCCTAATTTCCCTCCACCTCTTGCTTTGTTTGCCATAAATGGCAATTTTGTCCTGACAGCAGTGGGAGCAAGCTGTGGGCCTCACTGCAATGGCCAGGTCTCAGTAAAGTTGGGGACTTTCTCCTCAGTGCCTTTGCCCTTTGATTGCCTCCCCTCCCCTTTTGGCAGGTGGACTGCATGCTCTTCCTTAGCACTACCTACCCACCCTAATTCCACAAGGAGCTAAGTGGTGGAGTGACCTGGGCCTCTCTGGACATATACAGAACATGGCTGGGGAAATCACAGCCCTGTAGTGGGTGTGTTTTGGCTGTTGGGAAGAGAGAGATGTGGGCAGAGACAATCCAGACACAATCTACAGTGATCATCCCTAATGATGCTTCATGCTGCTCACCAAAAGATCTCAGTGGTAGCCAGGCCTCCTGACTGCCCCTTCAGTATTCTAACCACTGGACAACATTGTCTTTTACTTGAAGTGCAGACAGCTGCTGTGTGAACTTCCCCAATACAGCTCTACCAATGCCCATCAAACGCAGCACTTCCCATGAGTCTCCATCCTGGTCTGCAGTCCCCTCACAGCCATGCCCAGGGGGATGCGGCCATTTTTCCTTTCTTTATGGACACACTGAGGGTGGGGGGTATAACTTTTGCTGTTGTAACATGGAGTTGTGGTAGGGAAAAGATTCACAGCGACAGCACTAGTCCCACACACTCCCTTGGACTTTTGCAAGGGATTCATCTACAAACTGATCACAAGGGCACAGAGAAGCCTCGAGTCATATCAATGGCTGCAAAGCACATGCAGGCTGCAGGAACAGGCAGGGCCCTGGTGCGCCATGCATGTGGGCAAGCACCAATGTTGCGTTCCCACTGCCTAACCTGGAGTGTTGGGCAAAGAAGCCACGTTTATCATTTTGATTTTATTTTCTGTTTGTGGCTCAGCAGTGCAGAGACTGGCCCATTGACAGCTACCTGCAAGGAGTTTGGTGATAAATCAATGCGCTTTGAGGGGGGTGGGGAAGTCAAGAGGGACAAAGGAGATAAAAGCCAGTTACAGGGGGTCAATTTGTGCAGTTGAGTCAATCAGTCAGGGGGGCAAAAGGGCCAGAGGGAGTAAATAAACTACAACCACATCAGGGAGGCTGAGTCCCCAGAGAGGCTTCACAATGGCAGACAGCAGATGGGAGACAGCAGATCATGGCTGCAGCCATAATTAGGCTTGTCCATCACCTGCACCGGAGAAGGGGCTGAAAAGCTCTTTACAGAGATTGATGTCACCTGGCACGCAGTGCCCGGCGAGGCTGGGGTTCGCCTCCACAGCTCTTACCCAGCACGCCACCTTCGCTCTCATTGTTCCCGAGATGGAGCGCTGCTTAATTCACGCTCTCCAATCAATACACCCTGTCATGTCAGCCAGGGCCATTAGTTTTACCCAAGAGAGAAAAGCAAAATAAAAAAGACAAATCATTACTTAAGAAAGTGTGAGTGAGAATCGCTCAGAGACACAGCCGAGCCCAGCGCTCCTCAACAGGCTGAATCTGCTACACGCAGGCTTCCCTGGAAAAGCAGCTGGGGCACGTGGGGTGGGCAATGGACAGCACAATGCATTTGGCTGGGGCCCTGAAGCCCATGGAGAGGACTCCTGTAGCCTGCACTGAGGCCAGATAGGAGGAAGGCTCCTTAAGGCTGGGATTTGTCTTTAACTCCCAACTAGATTCAGACAGGCAGAGGGCATCGCCAGACAGTCCATCTGGTGGCTAATGCCAGGTAGACTCAGGGAACTCTCAGACTGTGCTTTCCATTTCTTCTCAAAGCACCAAATCCTGATGTGAATGCACATGCATGTATTTGCAAATATGCCTCTGCATGAGAACATGCATCTGAGGACACCATGTGCATGGACACAAAGATTCTACGGGTCACATAAGAAAGGATTTGCAATATCTTCATTCCCCATCAAAGCTATTGCTGGAGTGGGCCTGGGCAGTGTCCCTTCCCAGAACTCCTTTCTGTCAGTAGCTACAGGTGGCCAACTGGTGGGAGACTCCAGCTAGCTCTAGCACATGTTGCTTTCACCTTCTGCTCCAAAGTCATGGTGAGGAAAGGCAGAAGCCTTAGGTACTGAGATGTGCACTGATGGAGATGTCTCCATCTCTTAGGCTGACAGTGGTCAGGATGCCTTCTCTAAAGAGGAGGAAAGCTGTGTACAATACCACCCTGCAAGAGACCTAGATTAGGAAGCAACCCCAGAATTTCTGTTTGCTGACTTGTTGGTGAGCAGGCATTTTGTGCAGGTGACACAACCAGGAGGAAGGTGCTAAGGCGTTAATGAAGGAAGGAGATTGCATTGTCAGGCTGGGAGGGAGGAACATGTCCCAGCTATAGCAGCGAAGACAGGAAAAGAGCAGCAAATTTAACTCTCCAAGGCAGAAGCCAGATTTCCATGTACAAAGCTCCTCACCCGTGTCCTTGGGAATTCTGCAGGCCAGACCCTAGGCCTTGTGTCTCGGAAACACTCCTCCAGCGGAGGCCACGTAGGCAGTCTGGCTAGTAATGCAGATGGAAATATTCCCCCAGAATACCCACACATCTCCCTGGGCTGGAGGGACAAAGTAGTCCAGGCATATACGCATTTTCAGAAGTGAGAGACTGCATCTCCCTTGCTATCAAATTACGAAACTGGTATCAGTGGGAAAGGATGGAGAATTCAGCCTGCTCCAGGCTTGCTCTGCACTGCCTCCACAGCTCCCACCGCGAGGGGCTCTTTACTGGAGAGACTGGTGAATCCAGGCAGCGTACACACAGTCCAGTTCCAGCAGCCTTCCCAAAGGAGGATTGTATCTGGGTGAGTGACAGAGCCTAGGGTGGTGAGCAGGTGGGGGAAGATACATATTGAACAACACTGGTGAATTCTCCTGAGGGTTCGTGTTTGTAACGGTTGATTAGACTATCAGGCGGCAATTACATGGTGCAGTAAAAAGATAAGTGCTCACATTGCAAGGCTCCTGCCTGTGCACTGCAGACATTCCGCCTCAGCTGCCTGTGTGATCTACCCTTGTTTCCAGGTGAAAAGGGAAAGACCTTTTCACAGGGAAGTTTGCTCACAGTTTACAAAGAATTCGCCAAGCCCGGGATTACAGAGTGGAAACCTGCTGCAGCCTGTGAATGGGCTGGCTGTGAATGAGTTGCTTCTTGCATTGTTCATGCTCTGCTGTTCAGAGACATGGAGGGCCCTTTAAAGATGTGCCCTGCAGTTCTTTCCCAAGGAGCCTTCTTTTTATTTCTCTTGAATTGGATGAAGAGGAAACACGAATGTTCAGGAAAGTTAAAGGCAGATAAAATGACGGGAGCCTGGCACTGTGCAAGTGCTGTGTGAACCTCACGCACACAGCAGGCGTGCTGCCAAGCAGGCGGATCCAGACCTGCCGCCTACAGCTGTGGTGCTCTGTCCCTCTTCCACAGCTCTACCAATGCAAGCCGCACTATTCCGCCCTGGGTACGACCCTCTGGAGAGCTCCGCTAACGCACCTCGGTTGTAATGTGTCCCTAGGCCTCCTCAAACACTGTGCTTGGGCTAACTGTGCCTTACTTCATTAGGTGTATTCTAGGAACAGCCTAGCTGGGAGGTAAACCTGTGGCCAGACCAGGGCTGCCATGACTCACCCTTCCAACAGAGCCTGCAGGGACTCATCACTCAGGCATGCTGCTGCAGCCGTCTATCCCTGATGACCCCCCGGCACAGGTATTTCTCTGACACCCCACCCCATCCTGCAAGTTAGGCTGTGCACCAGCGCTACTCAGCCAGGAACCCTTCCACTGCTGCTCCGTGTAACAGACTCCCTAGGCTTCCAGCCTACCATTGATCTGGTTCCTGCCCCTGTCCCAGCCTTGCCTTAGTCTTGTTCCAGCCTGGTCTGTGCCCTATTCCAACCATGCTTCAGTCCTGTTATTGACCGTCTCCAGTCCTGCATCCATCTCCTGACCCCAGACCTCTGAGCTGACTCCAAACTGGCTTCAATTGTTGGCCTGCATCTGGATTCTGACAACAATACTGAGTTGGCTTGTCTACGGGTTCTGACCACAGTTCTCACCCACAGCCTGTCCCTCAACTCCAGTTTCAGCACTCCCTTCAGCCCAGCCTTGACCCTCTGGCTGGCTTCAACCATTGCACCAACCACCAGGACTACTGCCAGGAAGCAGAGCCTGACACTAGCTGTGCCCAGACACAGAGAAGACATTCCTGGCACCCCAAAGTTTACAGTGTAAATTGACATGACAGACAAAGGTCGGGAGGAGGGGTTACCATCCCCATTTTACTGATGTGCAAGGGAGGTGCCGAGAGGTTAAATGCCTTGCCCAGGCTCAAGCAGAGTCTGCAGCACAGAAAGGAATGGAACCCAGAACTACTGACCCCCCCCCCCCCAGGGCCTTAACCACAAGAGCATCCTTCCTGCTGAAATAGATCTGCTGAGGGCTAGACAGTCTGTGGACACCTCATTTCACAGCCTGGGGAACACTATAACTGAGAGGAAATGCAGCTTTGCTCAGATCAGCTTTCCTCTTGCTCTAGCACTTTCAGGAAAGTCTATATAGTTGGGTTCTGTCTCTTCCAAGTCCCATTTGCAATTGGAAACCATGTCTCCAAGGAGTGGTTCATTAACCTCCCTTCCCCCTGGGCTGAATCCCTTCCACTCCAACCACTCTGCCATATCCATGGAAAATTCCTACTCCTCCCATAGTGGCTTCTGTTCTCTGCATCTGGAAGCAAACCTCAGTGTCCCTTCTCAGAATATTTTTTAGCATCACCTCTGTCTTTGGCCATTAACTCCACACAGGCATTTGAAGGAGGGGGGTGTACCTAGGAGTTAATGCTGTTTACGCAGAGCCAGAGATTCTTCACACACAAATTCATAAAGAGACCAGGCACTTGTTTTTGCTCTTTCCAGTTATTGCATGTAATGATGGGAGCAATGAGTGTGATTGTGGGGTGTGTAACTGACCATGGTGCTGCACCAAGCGGTGAATATTTATTAGGCAGGGAAAGGTTTGTGACACTTCTATTACTGGATTTTGTGGAATTTCAGAGAGTTTGTGCGGAGATGAAGTAATGATTCTGTGAAATGGCATTTCCAGAACTGCATTAAAATCTATCAAAATGCCTCTCTCTCATACACCACTTGTTATCAGGTCAGAGTTTTATTTATTAAACATTTACTCTCTATTTAGATTGTGTTTTTGCAGACTTTAACAGAATCCCACCCCCTGCCACAGATGTACTAGTCACCAAAAGTAACATCACCAGTCCCAAGGCACATAACAAGGGGCCACCAACCAGTTGTGCAAGATTCTGCAGGCTATTTACATTCTTATTCTCACACTGGGGGAAAGGGGAGGAGACGGAGGGGAAAGGAGCAATGTTCCTCCCTTCCCCACAAGGACTGTGGTGGGAAGCATTTATCCTGCTGCTGGTCAGGTGGGACATGGTGTGAGAACAGGTAGAGAAAACACTCTAGAGTAGGCTACCATGGGCTGCAGCACAAGTTCAGTGGAAACAGAAGCCCTAGATGGACACAGCTTCACAGGGTGGTAAAATCCACACCCAGTTGTGAAATGAATTTGATTCTGCTGCCAAAGGTGAAGTTTGACTTGCTGTGTATGACCTTGTGTCTTTGGCCAAACTGCTTCCCCCTTTAAGTCGTTGCACTTGTCTCACTTTGTGAGACTCTACATTAGATCCTCAGACACAAACAGCACTATGAAAAGGAACAAACCAACACCCACCTGTGCAGCAAGGGCTGTGACTATTACTATCTCATTGTCTCCTGGTACTCCCCCATCTGTCAGTATTCACCTGTTGTCTTGTCTTACACCTAGACTGGAAGCTCTTTGGGCAGGGACGGTCTTCATTCTACATTCATTCAGCACATAGCACAATGGGGTCCTGGTCCATGACTATGGAATGCAGTGGACATAACATACCTGGACTTCAGCGAGGCTTTAGACACAGTCCCACAAGACATTCCGATAAGTAACTTGGAGAAATGCAGGCTCAAGAGAACTACCATTAAGTGGATACATAATTGGTTAAGCAACCGCAAACAAAGAGTAACTATTAATATAATGATGCCAGATTGGAGGGAGGTCTGAAGTGGGGTTCCACAGGGATCTGTTCTGGGTCCAGTGTTGTTTAACATCTTTATTAATGACTTGGATGTAGGAATAGGGAGCATACTGATCCAATTAGCAGATGACACAAAGCTGGCGGGAGAAGGGGTTATCAATGCTTTGGAGAATAGAACTAAAATTCAAAGGGATCTTGATAAATTGGAGAACTGGGCTATAGACAACAAAATGAATTCAACAAAGACAAATGTCACTTCAGGAAGAAAAACCAAATGCACAAATACGGAATGGGGGATAACTGGCTTGGCAACAATACTGCTGAGAAGGATCTGGGAGTTATGGTGAATCACAACCTCAACATGAGTCACCCATACGATGCTGTTGCAAAAACCCAACCAAACAAAAAAAAGACAAAAAAAACCCAACAACCGGCAAATGCAATTTTAGGTTCCATTAACAGAGACAGGGCATGCAAATCACGGGAGATGATAGTACCGCTCTACTCAGCGCTGGTTAGGCCTCAGCAAGAGTACGGCGTTCAGTTTTGGTCACCAATGTATAGAAAGAATGTAGAGAAACTGGAAAGGATCCACAGGCGAGTGACAAAGATGATCATAGGGATGGAATGCCGCCATGTGAGCAAGCTGAAGGAACTGGGTATGTTTAGTTTGGAAAAGAGGAAATTAAGGGGGAGATATGATAGCGGACTTCAAATACTTGAAAGGCTGCCATAAAAGAAGATGGAGAAAAGTTATTCTCTCTTGCCACTGAGGGCTTGCCACTGGGTTCAAACTGCAGCACAGCAGATTTAGATTAAATCTCTGGAAAAACTCCCTAACTGTAAGAACAGGGGGACAATGGAACAGGCTGCCTAGGGAAGTCGTGGAAGCTCCTTTGCTGGAGGATTTCAAAAGGAGGCTGGATAGCCATCTGTCTTGAGTGGATTGGACATAACAAACCCTGCATCTTGGCAGGGGGTTAGACTAGATGGCCTTTGTGGTCCCTTCTAACTTTAGGGTTCTACGATTCTATGACTAGGTCTCCTAGGTGTTATGGTAATACAATAAATAAATACTACTCTCCTCCTCCAGATGTTGCCTGGCCCAGAGCTGACCTACCACACACAATCATGACAAGCAAGGGCTTATGGTATTTTATGATGGCCTGGATGCCTGAATGAACAATAAGTCAGATGAGAACATCTGTATTAAACAACCACCATGCATATCAGTGAGGAATGGGCTTGCAAAGGGCAGATTTCATTAACTGAATACTGCCCCAGAGAGCATCATACCCTGGGCATAGCCTCTCATCACACTCCCAGCCTCTGGCTTCTGGCAGCTGTTTCCAAAACAATATCTGAGGAGGTTTGTCTACAAAAAGCAAAAGCAGAAAGATCCTTTTATTCAGGGATCAGCCTGCACCCCCTCTTCCAGGCTGCCAGTAGCTTCCCCCCATGTTCCCCTCCTCAGATGCTTGAAGCACCCTAACACTCCCACTGACTGACACAGGCTTGCAGAGTTGTAACTGAAGGGAGAATTTGACCTTATACATGCTTCTCAGATTTGTTCCAAGCTGATTCACAGCACAGCAGCATCACAGCCTTGGAAACAAACAACTTTTACTGCTCCCAGCAACAAAGCTGTCCCTCAGGGGGAACTATGAGACTGTGGATAGTTGAGAGATCACCGAAAGAATTAATGCACAATGCACTCACATGTGCAGACACATACATATACCTCCGACCTACAACCAAAGCGATAAAGATGCAGAGAACAGAGTGCAGCCAAACAGGGTTTTGAGCGCATGCCTACACCATACACACCCCAGCCTGGAGATCTGCTGAGGTAACATGGCACTCCAGGAGTTATGAAAGCTAGGGTTTTATGCCATCATAAAAGACACTGGTGCTGTTGTTATGGTACCCAAAGGGCCACTAGCATTCTGCCCCATGGAATCAGAGACACAAACTGCATCTGCATTCCCTTAGCTCCTCCGTCTGCTTTTCCCCGATACTGCGACACCGCTGCTAAACCCGCTTCAACTGACACCAAAAGCTCTTTCAAAGGCCTCTTGGTCCCCTTCCCCTCCACCCTTAGGACATGGGCAAGGACTGTGCTGGCCTGGGACTCAAGGGATCTGGGCTCATTTCCCTGCACTCTCAGTGCCACCTGTATAATGGGGTTCATATTTCCCTGCCTGATACTAAGGGCAAAAGAGTCAGAGAAGAACCTAGGTAAAGTATCACCCATTTGCTTCAATGGGAGTAACTTGTATCCAGCTGGGGGTAGAATCAGGCCCTCAGCTGAATTGACACGTAGGCACATGAGGGATTAAGGGCCAGATCAATATGTGAGTCTAAGGCCTTGTCTTCATCGCATAGCTAAACCGCGTTATAACTCGAGTGTTGCCCTTAACTCAAGTCCCGTCCACACATAACAGCCTGAACTCAAGCCTGGTGCTGCTTTTAAGTGGAGCTGGCAGGCCCCTCAAGGACTCTAAGCTGAGTTCTAGGCCAGCACATCACTGTGTGTACCTCATGTTCTTTCGCAGTGGGGCAGTTCTGACTGCAGCTAGGCAAACTTAGAGGAGTTAACAAGTGCAGCCACTCCATTTAACCTGGCAGTGAAGAGACAGCCTAGAAGGTGTAATTTACACCTCTCTAGCTTCTTCAGCATGTACGTTACGCCAGCTTAGGCATAGGTCCCTTCTCTGTGTGGATAGCTGGGGGAGTCGTTTACATGCCAAAGGCCAAGATGTAAGCAGGCCACTCATTTGGCATTCCACCGGACACTCCTGCCGTCCCTGGATTTGTCCCCCATTTGGACGTGGTTTTGTCTGGTGTCAGAGAGAGGATGCCATTTTGAAGAGCACGCGGCTTCACCCCTCTTGGCGTGACCTTGCATGCAAAGTCAGGCTGGTGGGAGCAAAGTGGCAAGATCCTCAAAATGGTGCCCCCCCCCATATGGAGGGGCGCCATTTTTAAGAGCGTGCCACCCTGCCCCCATGTGGCAGGTACAAAGTCACACCAGCGGCGGCAGGACGGCACGCTCTTATAAATGGCACCTCTCTATGCAGTGCAACTTGGCATACTCTGTGTGTCCGAGGTCACGCTGGCAGGAGCAGGCCCATGCCATTCCTGAAGTACTGGAATCTCCGGTATTTTGGGAATGCATGAGTGCCCACCCTACCTGGATGGGAAGTTGTCACTGGAGAACAACTAACAGGCAAGCAGATCACCCCTTTGGGGTGCTCACTGCACAGAAAGAGGCAGGTCATGTGGTGGGGGCTTTAACCAGGCTGCAATTTTATTAGTCAAATTACATCCTCGTTTTCCATCAGGGGACAGTCCAGCGCAGTCACTCACAGCCCATTTTGCCAATTCTTGGGGGCTCCCATGCAGGCAAAGCCAACCAACCAGGGGGGAGGGGAGGGTGTCTATGGACACCACATTTATTAGCTAGGATCCCTCCTCTTTTGGGGGGTTGAGGCGAGGGGGGACCTCAACCCCCTGCCAGCTCTGCCATTAAGTGCATTGATAGGGTGGATCCCCCAGAGTAGTGTCACAACCCTGGTTGGCATATACCCCCAACTTGTAAGGAGATGCTCTTGGGATGCCCTCTATGTTACCATTTTTGATCTGGAGCCCAAATCAGCGAGTTCCTACACTGGGCACCTGCGAAAAGTAGACACAACTAAATGACTTTCACCTAGGTCCAAACTGTGCCGCCAGAAAGAAGAGAACCCCAGCCTGCCTGTTGCCCAAAACCCAGTCCCTAGATTTCGCTGCGAAGGTGGTGAAAAACCCAAGCAGTCTCAGCCAGTCTGGCGGTATGGGGAAAAATTCCTTCCCAGCACCAAAGCAGTGACTAGCATAGCCCGCTGCAAGGCTGGGGGGAGAATGGGTTAACTGCTGGAAACCAGCACACAGAAGTGGGTATCCCTGAGCACAGGGCTACTATCATGGCTCCAAATCTTGTTGCAAATCCCGAGAGACTTTATGGCTCCAAATCCTGCAAGATCTCCAGCCTACCCTGGAAGTCCGACGGGGGGATGGAAATCTCACAGGACCTTATCCATCCTGTTCTTTTGTCCTCTCCCATTGTGGGAGCCTCCAACACTTACCCCTCGCTAGGCTCAGGGCCCTCAGTGCACAGGCCACACCAACACAAACCTTCGTCAGTGCCTCTGCTGGGCTACTTCAGAGGTGATGCAGAACAGGAGGTACCTAGGTGGCTGTGAGTGTAACGGAGGCTCCCTGAATCCAAGTTCATGTTACTGCCAAATGACAGGACGGGGGGTGGAAATTATACTGGCCCAGGAATCATAGAATATCAGAGTTGGAAGGGACCTCAGGAGGTCATCTAGTCCAACCCCCTGCTGAAAGCAGGACCAATCCCCAATTTTTGCTCCAGATCCCTACATGGCCCCTTCAAGGATTGAACTCACAACCCTGGGTTTAGCAGGCCAATGCTCAAACCACTGAGCTATCCCTCCCCAGGTTTGCTCCCCAACTTGCATGCTAAGCAGCCAACGAGCCTGCCACATGGGCAGGTCTCTGACTGAGCCCTGACATAGAAAATTATGTCTCAGACTGAAGCTAAGAGGCCAAAGGAATCGGTAATCCACCTACTCTGTTAAATGGGGATCTCTCTACAAACTGACGGGCAGGGCCCCATCTGCTCACTGAACCTGGGCAGCCACATTTGGGATGTACAGTCCACTCCTTTTATAAGAACCACATCCAGGACTAGCTCTAGGCACCAGCAAAGCGAACACGTGCTTGGGGGGGCACAATTCCAGGGGCGGCATTCCGGCCACCCTTTTGCTCGGGCAATTGCGCTCTCGGAGCTTGGGGTGGCAAAAATCCTAGAGCCAGCCCTGACCACATCCATGCTGGATTATTTGATTCGATTCTTACAAGCAGAGTATAGGTCAGGTATAGAAATGATTTTGTCCCAGTAGCTTGATCACTATATACGGTTCTATCAGTGATTCTTATAACCGGCGTGCATTGTATTGACACCTAGAACTGTACACAGGCAAACCTGCAGCACTGAAACAGTGCAGTGGAATGCTACATGCATAGTAACTCCCACTCCCGCGCCTTTCATTAGGGGGATGGAAAATGTCTCTGGGGCTGACTTCCCCTCTCTCAGTTCTCCTCTGTACTTGCCAGCCTGTCATGCAGGATTAGCTGTAATGAAAACCATGTGCTTTCCTAACCTCATTGTGCATCTCTCGTGTTTAGGGGCCTTGCTTTATCAGTTTTATCCTGTGTAATATTCATCACACCAGGTTATTTATGGTCCCCTCTTCAGGAAGGTATTTTTCAGGCCTGGTGAATAAAACATAAGCCTTTGCTGCTTGTCAGAGCAAATGCGGCTCCTCTGATGTCGGCCTGACGAATGGCCCTTGGTTTTCTCCAACGACTGCACTTTGAGAGAAATGTATTTGTATTTGGGTTTACTTTGGGCGGGGAGACATGAATTTTTTCTCTTTGCAATAAAAGAAACATTCACTTTATGATAAACGGTATAAAGCAAAAGTAGGAAGCCAGGTTAAAACCATCAACAGCACACACTGCGTTAAGCCATAGGCAGAGCATGGCGGTGGGGAGGGTGTGACCCATGTAGACTGCCCTAGTCATGGGGGTTTTGAATGTAGCCATAGGCTCATTCCTATCCCACCTCATGAATCTCCTTCCAGCAACAATTCCCCTCTCTGAGCAGAAAGGTGTGGGAGAGGCAGAGGGAAGAACGGAGGAGGCAAAGAGCAGGGCAGGGCAGGGCAGGGCAAGACACTACGCTAGAAAACGGACTAGATTGGAAAACCTGACCAGGGTCAGCCCAGCTCAGTGCCACTTTTGCAGCTCCTGTCATAGGCTTCATGTTTACTGCAAAATGTTCCCTTTCCCAAAAGCCTTTGAAAGCAAAATCAAAAGGTGCAGGTTGGCCTTTCCAGAGGGAAGTGTCTCCATGCTGCACAGCTGGTAATTAATGCCAGCAGGGAGCGCTCCATCCCCTTTAACTAGGAGGTTCCTTCCCTGCCACCCGCCAGCCCTCAGAAAACAATGGGACAGTGAGGGTTATATGACTGCAGTGCCCTCACTGTCATGTTAGGATTAGTCAGTAGTTGTATTTCAACAGCACGAAGGGGCCTCAAGCCAGACCAGGGTCCCCTTCAGGCGGGCACAGCCCAAACCATGGGAAGACATGATCCCTGCCCAGAGAACTTAGCATCTAAAGGATTCTAGTGTACTTTAACGTACTTACCATCTACGAGTAATAATGAATAATTAATGGCCTGATTCTGCTTCCCCTTGAGCTTCCACAGCTACACCACTGCACAGGGGCTGAGCTGGGGCTGACGACAGGAGTGTGCCCTTGCCTGAAGCCTGCAATGAGAAGGCACAGAGGTGATTCAGACTGTGCCAGTTGGGCTAGCTGGCCTTGGCTCTGCCGGTGCTGCCTTAACGGCTTCAAGGAGGAGCCGTAACTATTTCATTCATGTCATCCGAGTGTTGACTCTTGACCATGACCTGATCTTGGAAGGTTTATGCTGATGTTTAAACTACAATCTCAATGACAAGGAAAGCTAAGATGTTAAAGATGAGAATATTAAAGCTGAAATGCAAGCAGGGAAGAATAAAGTGCATCAATATTGGAAATAGGCTTTGCAGCAAGTCTGGGGACTAACAGAGCCTAGCAGTTAGCATAAAGCCTAACCAGCATATGGCTTATGTAGTCAGCATAAGTGCTTGACCTAAGCTTATACGATTTAGCAGCACGTATCTTGTGATCAACCAGCAAACTGCAAAAGAACTGTTTATGCTTGAAATTACAGAGATTAGGGGCCTTTTTCTCTTTGGTATTGTAATCATGGAGCAAAACCACAGTCAGGTACCAAAACAACTGAGAGATGTGTTGACACAAACAGTTTATGATAACAGACAGAATCCTAATGAGGGTCTCCCAGAATAACAAAGTATATTGTATTTTGCTCTCAGCAAAAGGCTGAGACCAACTCACAGATGGCCCGGAATACTAGTGGGGGGTAAGGACAATAAGGTTATAAAAGATGGTCAAGACCTATCCTTAGCAGGGGAGATTGAGATGACAGGATGCTGGAAACTAGGTCGTCAAACACACTTATGGTGCCTTCTCCACTTACTGGTTTTCTATCCTAACTTCTAACAATCTCCATAGAATTGTAAGTATGCATGATTCAGTGAGAGTTACTTTGCAGTTGGTTGCTTTGCTACATTTATTCTTATATGTGTTTTTTTATTCATTTTTCTCTAATTGCAATTACGCTCATTTGTATCTTGGCTCTAAATAATGTCTTCAAATCTCTATGGATATGACTCACTCAAATGTATATAATAAATTAATGTAGGCACCTGAGCAAAAACACCTGTGGTTAGTGACTTGTGGCTTTCAATCCAAAGGTTACAATGGGGTGCATGTGGTTCACAGAAGCAAGCAGAGGCCTGTCCCCTCCTTTCCCAGGTTTAAAGACAGCTAAATTATAAATTACAATGTGCACTACTGAATAGCTAGACTGGTCTTGGGACTATAATAAAAACATGTGTTCTCTATAATTGATATCTTTATCAGATTATGATGAAAAGGTTTCAATGTTTGCTATCCTCAGGAACCTTCAATCAGAACATTTTTCAGGAAGGCAGCTCTTCTAAAAAGCATGTTATGGAGATATCAAGAAGGAGCAAGAACTCAGGATAAACTCTTGTAACAAGTGCCCCCTAAAGCACGGTGAGGAATTTGAGTGCAACACTGAGAAACGCTTGATTTCTGGTCTCAGCAACAGCAAAGGAAATATACTATGCAGGGTGTGGTGGCCAGAGCAAAGGACTAGAAGACCAAGCAACTGTTTTGCTTTTGACCTAGGGGAGTCATCGGTCTTCTGTTTCAGGCAAACTGATTCCTACACCTGGGTAAAAATAGCAAGCTAGCTCACTGGAAAGCAGAGGTTGGGGGTTACTCCCCGAACTCTCAGGACTGCAATAGCTCCTCAAACTCTTGTTCTCCCCAGCCCTGTATACAGGAGGACAGAGAATGCACCAGCCCTGACCTTCCCTCGGCCTTGCCCCCTGTATCTCCCGTTGGTGCAGGTGGAAGGAGCCATCATGAAGCTGGGCTTCACAGTGTCCTGTGTCTTCTGCAGAGTGGGCTTGTTCTGGTTTTCCTGTCTCAGGGGGTGCTGTGTACCTGCAGGGAAATGGAGGCAGCGCATACAAGTAGAATGGTTTGGGGAACTAAGGTATTTGTACAGTAGTTTCATTTCTGCAAAACATTCATTGTAATAAAATGCCTGGCTCACAGTGTCACACGCAGAAATAACAGTGAGCCCCCAAGGAAACAGGATGGATGAGGATGACAACTTGCAGCTCAGCTCTGCGCAGGCTCCTGCCACGTGTTCCAGTGACTGCAGCAGGGACACTTCCTGGGACCTACTTCACTGCCTCACTTGTTATTTCAATAACTGTTTGTTCAGAGTTACAAGGATTATTTTCTGAACTAAATAGTAGTAGCTGGTGCTCAGTCAGTGCTGGCTTAAGACTGGGGGGAATGTCCTTTCAAATGGAGTAATGTGTAGAAGCTATAACACGGCTAGCATGATTGATCGCAGATTACCCCGTATTCTCACATTGCTGTGAATTCACAGCTGAATATGTCCAGCAGTTGATAGGTTCCTCGGCCTGGTAGTCTCCTACCACATGCCTTCCGAGGGCATGGACTTCCAATTCCATTCGCATTTGGCAGTCTCTTACGCTCCCTTTGCCCAGGTGCAAAAGGAACACAAGGAGACTCAAGCCCATTGATCACCATCTCACAATATAATGGATGGCTCATGGTGAGTAACGAACTCCTTCTCTGTCAGGACACTTAGGCCAGTCAGTGTTGTTTTGGTCTCACTCCTGAATCAAAGTTGATGAAAGGGGGTTACACAGAAAAGGCCAGGAGGAGTTGATGGGAGAAACTTATTTGAATCCACCAAGAGTAAGGGAGCAGAATCCCTCCACTTGAGGAAGAATCAGCAAAATCCAGAGCACAGTATAATTAACCCATCCACCTTCTGAGCATCCCCATCGTGGGAGCCCCCGAACTCCCATCACGCTGCCCAGCTAAAGCCTGCTCTGCTGCTGTGCTGGGATCTCCAACCCCATCCGCCTCCTACAGAACAGCCATTTTCTAAAGAACCGACCCATGCCAAGACTTAATGACTGTATGCCGTCCCATCAATATTCTATTCTGCAGGGCATTGGTCATGCTACTTGCATCTATCCCTCACCCTACACAGACAACCTCCCGCTCCTTAGCCACACAGTGCCCCCATTGAACAGCCAGACCCTGAAATACACTCACACACCACCAAGGGACAATCTCATACACACAACTACAAACCACAAACAGCTGAAAAGCCACCACTCACACATGCCCATACATGACCACATATACAATATCTCCCAGACACCAGCTCATGTGCAATTCAGTTTTACACAAACGCTGAATTGGGGCAAATTCTCTCTCTTGCCAATTAAGAAATTCCTTGTTTTGACCCAAAAACTCTACCATCAAATCAAACCATAAAAACAAAAGTAAGAAGCCAGTAGATTTCCCTCCACCATCTGCCAATTTACAGGGTTATTGGTGTCAGCAGTTTAGAAGCAGTGAGATTATACAAGAGAACCACTAAAAACTCCACAGTGCAAGCTTTAAAATACAATCACACATTTTAATTGAGAAAACTTGCTTAGAATCAAACTAATTGATTTTTATTTGTTCTTTTTTGGTAAACTCTTTTGGAAAGAAGGAGAAACAGCAATTGGTGTTTTAAATTGGGTGTGATAAAGCTAAGGTAGGATTATAAACCTATGTGTGTATGGTCAGGAACCATGGGTGGCAGTCAATTTGTGTATTATTTCAAGCTGGCTGTGGGTGGAGCCCTGAAATACCTGGATTTGAAATACCACAGGGCCCATCTGCATGGCAAAATGGATTTCTGTTACATGCGGTGGAGAGCAAGAGTGCAGCTCCAGACCAGCCCAATCTATCAACGGGCATGGCTGTGTCTGCCTGATGCGTAAATCTCTCCAGCTGTTCATCTCGTCATCAACACATCTGCATTGTGGGTCATTTCTCTCTTTTTGCTTCTTTGCTCAACAAGCTACTACTAAGTCATCTCTTCCCATAGCCACACAGTCAATGGGCTATGTGGCCACTCATCTGACAATACAGTATTCTAGATCTTTGATCAATATGTCTCATCCAACTATATAGCCAATAAGCCTTTCTGTCTAACACAGAGGCTTCTTTCAGAGTAGCAGCCGTGTTAGTCTGTATTCGCAAAAAGAAAAGGAGGACTTGTGGCACCTTAGAGACTAACCAATTTATTTGAGCATAAGCTTTCGTGAGCTGTAGCTCACGTTAGTCTCTAAGGTGCCACAAGTCCTCCTTTTCTTTTTATAGAGGCTTCTGTATCCCTTAGATTTTGAGAACATCTCTCTGACCATCCACACGATAAACATAGTGTGCTGGCAGAAACGACCCTTCACCAACAGGCACCACTGACACAGTGGCAAGAATAACGATGCTTTGTACTTCTATATCTCATAGGGCTTGTCTCCACTACTGGCTAAACTGATGCAGCGGTGCCGATTTAGCAGATCTGGTGAAGACACAAGAAATCAATGGCAGAGTGCTCTCCTGTCGACTTCAGTACTCCACCTCCCTGCAAGACAGAAACTATGTCGACAGGAGAGCGTCTCCTATAGACAGAGCCCAGCACAGATACCACTCTATGTCTATCTAAGCTTTGTCAACTTAAGTAGCGTAACTGAGCCCTGGTCTACACTGGGGTGGTGGGGGGGATCGATCTAAGTTACGCAACTTCAGCTACGTAGCTGAATGTCGATGTACTTAGATCAACTTACCGCGGTGTCTTCACCGCAGTGAGTCAACTGCTGCCACTCTGCCTGTGCCTCTCGCGGCACTGGAGTACAGGAGTCGACAGGAGAGTGCTCGGGGATTGATTTATAGACTAGACGTGATAAATCGATCCCCGCTGGATGGACTGCTGCCCGCTGATCTGGTGGGTAGTGAAGACATACTCTTAGACTGATTTATCTTCTTACTGGAGACCAGGCCTGAGTCAGAGGATCCTGAAGCACTTTACAAACATTACACTTTTTTTGACAAGATGACTAGTATGGTTAATAAAGGTAACAGTATCGATGTAATATACTTCGACTTCTGTAAGGCATTTGACTTGGTGCCACACAACATTTTAATGAAAAAACTAGAACAATATAACATTAATATGCCACACATTAAATGGATAAAAAACTGGCCAGCTGATGCATCTCAAAATATAACTGTAAGCAGGGAATCGTCACCGAGCAAGTCTGTTTCCAGTGGGGTCCCATAGGAACTGGTTCTTAGCCCTACTCTATTTAACATTTTTATCAATGACTTGGAAGAAAACAAAATCATTAGTGATAAAGTTTGCAGATGACACAAAAATTGGGCAAGTGGTGAATAATGAAGAGAACAGATCACTGATTCAGAGTGATCTAGATTGCTCAGTAAACTGGGTGCAAGCAAACAATTTGCATTTGAATATGGCTGAATGTAAAATGTATACATCTAGTAACAAAGAATATAAGCCATATTTACAGGTTGGGGGACTCCAAGATTTGGGGATGATGATGGATAATCAGCTGAACATGAGCTCCCAAACTCACACTGTGGCCAAAAGAGCTAATGAAGTCCTGGGATGCATAAAGAGGAATCTCAAGTAGGAGCAGAGAGGTTGTTTTACCTCTGTACTTAGCACTGGTTTGACCGCTCCTGGAATACTGTGTCCAGTTCTGGTTCCCGCAATTCAAGAAAGATGTTGATAAATTTGGGATGGTTCATAGAAGAGCTGCAAGAATGATTAAAGGATTATAAATCATGCCTTATAGGAGCTCAACCTATTTAGCTTAAAAAAGAGAAGATACAGGGTGACTTGATTACAGTCAGTAAGTACCTACACGGGCAACAAATATTTAATAATGGACTCTTCAATCGAGCTGAAAAAGCTACAAAACATACTCAAATGGCTGGAAGTTGAAGCTAGACAAATTTACACTGGAAATAAGGCATACATTTTTAATAGTGAGAGCAATTAGCCATTGGAACAACTTATCAAGGATCATGGTGGATTCTCCATCACTGACCATTTTAAAATCAAGATTGGATGTTTTTCCAAAAGATTTACTCTAAGTCTGTGGTATACAGGACATTAGACTAGATGATCACGACGGTCCTTTCTGGCCTTGGAATCTATGAACATCACACCCTTGGGTGATAGGCAAATATCCCTATTTCACAGACAGGGAAAACTCAGGACACATAGAAGAGAAGGACTTGTGGCACCTTAGAGACCTACAAATTTATCTGAGCATAAGCTTCTGTGAGCTACAGATCACTTCATCTGATTGAAGCCAACATTTGGAAACTCAGTATTTAGGTGCCTAAATACAGATTTATGCAGCTAAACGTAGCCCAAGTTTGAACATTTTGGCCTAAAGACTTATTCAAGGTCACACCACCAATCAGCAGCACAGTCTTCTAATTCTCCACTCTGCACTTTTTCATCAATTTATTCATAGATTCCAAGGCCAGAAGGGACCACTGTGATCATCTAGTCAGACCTCCTGCATAGCACAGGGCACAAAACTTCGCCAAAACAATTCCTACAGCAGTTCTTTTAGAAAAACATCCAATCTTGATTTAAAAATGGCCAGTGATGGAGAATTCACCATGATACTTGGTTCACTGTTCTCACTGTTGAAAATGTATGTCTTATTTCCAGCCAGAATTTGTCAAATATCGACTTTCAGCCACTGTATCCTTTTATACCTTTCTCTGCTAGATTGACAAGTCCATTATTAAATATTTCACCATTAGGCCACAGTCTCTCCCTAGAGTCATCTCTACTCCTTCCCATACAGGCACCACCAGTACAGCCATCTTTGTGTTAACTATACGGCACCTGTTTGTGCATTTAGACTGCTGGGGAAGGGGCCTTGTTTGCTGGTTTATCTATATTTTTTTTTAACTGTAAAGTGTCATGTGCACCTGTGGCACTAAAAATGTATTAAAATCATTATCTTCTCCAATAGGCAGCACTGGTGTAACCATCTCTGCCTTTACAGGCACCATTGCTACGTCAACCAGCCTTTCATATCTTTATGATGGAGGTGGCAGGCTTCTCGGACGGATCTGTGTTTTGCACCATCTATTATATCTTTGGACTGACATCTAATATACCAACAGAGATGGTGGTCAATCCACCTGCTTTTTCCTAACCCATTGCTCCATCTCATCAGCTCCTTTGCTGACTGTACATTCAGTCTCTTTCCATGGTTCATAACTGGGAGGCTCTGAGTTTCTAAGGACATATGGAAATATTGAACCTTTGCCCTACAGGACACACTGTGTCTAGCTCCCATTCACTTTCTGGGTTAAAGTCCATGCTCTGGCTTTTCTTCCTTTCTCAGCTTCCTGGTACATTTCCAATGTCTCTTTTAAAATCCCTCTCAGCACAGCTCCCAGGGGAAAGCAAGGGAAGCCTTCCTGAATTCAAAGGGAAACAAGCAATGGGGACTGTGGAGCTCTCAGTAGATGGGAAGCCTCATGACTCCATTTCTTTCACTTCTTTCCTTTGTTTTTCTCTCTTTCTGCCATATTATGTTTATCTATCTAACTGGAAAGGAAGGAATGTCGAGGTTTCATACTGTTTCATCTTGATTTAGTCACTTTTATATCTCACAAATGCATATGCAGATTTCTCTGCTTCTTTGTTTATTAAGGCTTCTATAAAAATGTTAATTTTTTTATTGTTAATTGCAATTTCTCTTTTAATATGCAAGTTGGCCTGGCTCTCCTCAGAGACTCCCCAAGCCCCTCTGCAAATAATACAGCCGCCTGGCTCCAATGTGAGCTGCCTACTGTGTATTTACTGCCATCAAAGCACAAAGAAGGTTGATAGCAGAACAGCCTCTTCGAGGTAGGCTGCTCCTCCATCCCCAAACCTCAGCATGTGGCTGTCAGCGATCGCAGCTTTGGGAGTTCACACTACATTGTGGAATCCCAGTCCAAGCTGGGAAGTGTAGAAGAACATTCAGAAAAGTCCCCAGAATGCAGAGACCCCCTTCAATAACCAGAACCCTTCTTGATTTCATTTACTTAGCCACCATCCACCGGGCCATGCACCCAGAGGGTACTCCGAAAGACGCCCGCCCCAGGATCCACCAGAACGTAGGGCTGACGGGGTACTGGTACTTGCCCCTCAGCTGAATGCATGACTCCACCGCAGACTCTGATGACGAGTCAGCCTGCGGGGACCATGAAGGAGCAGTACCCATCAATTCCACAGGCCAGTGCTGAGGGTCCAGGAAATGGCGACGCAGCAGGGAAACCTTAGCCAACCTCAGCAGGGTCAGTTTCCCTCTGGACAGTACCAGAAGACCCGGTACTGAATAGGAGCTTGGGGCAACATGCTCCCTTCTGCTTGTCTTTACCACTGGTGCCGGTGGTACCAAGACTGCCAGTAAGTCCCTGGCTGCAACAAGTGCCTCTGGGGTTAATGGCACCGCAATGTCCCCCTGCTGCTGGCAGTTGATCCTGCACCAGACTCAACAGTACATGCAAGCAGGGAGGAGTCAATGGTGCAACCTGCAGAGTGGGGTCGGGGAGTGGACCGACAAAGGTCACACCCTGCCGCACTCCCTCAGGTTGGGGAACGTCCCCTCTCAGACTGCTGCTTTTTGTGCTTCTTTCTCCGCATCGTGAAGGGGAGAGGTGTCGAGAGTCCCATGCCACAGGAGGAGCGCTCCGTACCAACGCCGAGGTACTCAGTACGGAGTCCAACCAGCTTGTCGCCAACATTGGTCTGAGTGCAGCTTCCATTAGGATGGACTTTAACCTAGCCTCCCTGTCCTCCTTCGTACGAGGCTTGAACTGGCGGCAGATCTGGCAACACTCTCGTAGGTGAGTCTCTTCCAGACACTTCAGACAGCTGGAGTGTGGGTCACTCACTAGCATGGGCTTGCCACAGGATGCACAGGGTTTGAAACCTGGAGCATGCCCAGCTCCAGGAACAGAGAACGCCCCGCTAGACAGATGAGAGAGAATAACTATTTACAGTGACTACTAAGAAGATAAACTGAAGACAACAACTCTTAGGAAAAAGAAAAGAGGGATGGAGGAAAAACAGCAAGAACCACTGCGAATCGCCTTGCCAAAGCAAGAGAAGCTGTTCCAGCAACCATTACAGCGGTAAGAAGGAACTGAGGGTGCAGGGCTGGCTGGGCCCCTTATACTGGCGCATGAGCGCGCAGCACCAGAGGGCGCTAGAGCCAGCTCAACGGATACCACTGAGGAAAAACCACGGTGCATGTGGCACACACCCCTAGCGTGGAACAGACACAAGCAAGCACTCAAAGAACCACCCAGCCTTTCAGGTATCTTTGAGGTTTATGGGGGCGTTGTACCAACCAATCCATTACTACTACAAGTTGGACAGAATGGCCCACTTCCATGAGCTGCTCACATTAAGCCTAGACCAGCTGACAGGAGGATGGGGAGATTTGGAGCCAGTAGCCCTCCGTGCCCGCAGCCATTCTGCATGTTGCAAAGCAACTCAAATACAGGAGCTTCCCAGCATTCACTGCTCAGAAGGCTGAGAGAAGAGAGCCCCTTCTGAGCACAGGCTAATCTTAAGCTCATTGCTGCCAAAGTCTGGCTGGCAGCACTCTGTGTCACAGGAGAAACACCGAACAGTATTGCAGTTTTCTCAGCTGCCTGTTTTCTGGATGTTTGCCCATAGTCCTGCCACTGCACAATTCAGCACAATTCCCAGCCTGTGTCCTGGAGAGGTCCAAGACTGATGGAGCAAGTGGGGCTGTAGGGCTGTAGCTCATGACTCGGGGCATTAGCAGAGCCGGATGTGGGAGGAGTTTGCACAATGACAGCTTTGGCCAGTACTTTTAGAGCTTTGCTTTTAGGAAACCTGAAATTCACCAACTTCACTGGAAATGGAAACACAAAATTACCAAAAAATGTTGAAAGAAAAACCAGTATCACCTTGTCAGGGTGAGCCTCTCTTCTTACACTTTTTGCAAGCCTGCTCTTCTTCATTCTCGTTTCTCTCCCTTTTTTCTGATTTCTTTCAACTCAGGTACAACCTACAAAAAAGCACCCTAAGGGGAGGAGCAGGATAACACACCCTTTATGGTTAAGTAACACAACAGCCTCTTTGTGCTAAAACCAAAAGAAACAGGAAGGGGCCTGGGCATCAAACACAGCAAAACGAAACGGTTAAAGAATCAAACTCATTAAATGGCTGTGATAACACTTTATTGTAATGGTACATTTAATTCACACTTAAGTCCAATGGCGCTCCAAGAGACGCTCCTATGGCATCCACATGAACAGCAGATAAATGGATTATGTTTAGTGCTGAGACAATGAACTCTCAATGGATACTGGACAATGGCACATGAAAAATGTGTTAACAGAATATATTTTCTGTACATGAATCTCCACTTGTTTGATAACATGCCCCAAAGAAAACAAACTGAAGGGACAGATAGATTATCTGTATACTGACAACAGGGACTAAACAGGTATGCTCAGGAGTCTGTATCTACAATTTTTCTAATGGATTTCATGCCTGTGAAATTCACAAGGTGCAAGGAGAACTGAATAATCAGTAACCTGAACAGATCACAAATAGCTACACTGGAACCAACACCCACAGCTAAAGAACAGAACAGCCTCAACACTTCCCAATCCAATGTTAATGGTAAGTGAATAGCACAGAGTGCAAGAACTATAGCACCAGCAATGGGAATAACAGAGGATTTCCGCAGCGGGAAGGAGTTCGGGAGAGCAGAAAAGACTAAATACAGTACTTCATTCATGCACACTTCAACCAGAGATAAACAGTGGAAAGCAAGCAAGCACAGGCTAGGGCTATCTAAGGAGCAGCATCACCTGAATCACGACACTCAGGCTATGGCTACGCTGCGGACCTTAGAGCGGCGGAGCTGCCCCGCTGCAGCTGTGTCACTGTAAGGGCTCCTGTGGACCCGTGCTGTGCCGGCAGGAGAGCGCTCCCCCATTGGCATCATTAAACCACCCCCAACGAGCGGCGGTAGCTGTGTCGGCCGGAGAGGGCCTCCCACAGACACAGTACTGGCCACACCCGCGCGTCTGTCAGGGAAACGTCGGTCGCTCAGGGGCTTGCTGTGCAGGAACGCACTGTGTAGAAATAGCAGCACAACTAAAATTCACTAACAATAGCAACGCGAGCACAAACTCCCTAGCAAGAGAGAAACTAGGTAACAGATAGTCAGCAGCATAACTAACAAGAGTGGAAAGTCAAACTCTTGGAGTAAAAGCAACTCCTACCAGCACTGCTGCAGTCTAAGCAGCCAAGAGACACAGTGAACCCAGCATTACTGTAACATAAACTAAATAACCCACTTCCTTCCCTGACGAACTGAGGGATGCACCCCACCCACGTGCTTATTCTCTACACAGCTACTGACTTGGACTCTTCATCCATTCCATGGGTGGCGTACCTGAGCCTACTTATCCACTGACGTTTGAAAAACTCCCACACCCCCATCTGGATCTATGCCGGTTATGTGACATGTATGTACCTCGGGAACCTTGGAACCGATACTTGCAATCCCCCATAACCCAAGCCCGACCCCAGATGTACAGCACCTTCCCTCTTAACTTGTGTAAATTTGATTTTAAAACATTAACATCAACAGTCTACCAGCCACCAGTAAAACTAACTTTCTGGCTGCTAAATCTGGTTGACTGAACTGTATGAGGCTTAGGGTTTCTTTACTCCACCAATTTTACTTTAAAAAAAAAACAAAAACAAAAAAAAAAACACCTGAAGAAAATATCGGGCTCTTGTGGCAAACGTCTGGTTTGGAAGCAAGCTGCTCTTGTATATTATGTTGTTCTGGTACTGCATCACAACCTATCAAAGTCGAAGTCCCCAGAGCAAGAGAAATCAAAACATCATGAATAAAGTGCAACTTCAAAACTCCAGTAGTCTGACAGTGTTAGAGTCAGCCTCCTAATATGCAGTGTTTTATTGATGCTTTCCTCTAATAAAGTCAATGCTGGCCTAGCTTCACTGCCTACAGCGCATTTTCTCAATTAGAGGAGAACAAATAAGGCAACAAGCCAACATGGTCAAGGTAAACACTGTACAAAGCTAGCAAGGGCTGCTGTGTCCAAACCAGAGACAGCTGCAGCTTCTAGCTTTGCACGTTTTTCCTTTCCCCCTAAGTTCTCTTCCCTCCCTCATTTCTACAGCCAGGCAAATACAAACCTCCTACCACCCAGAGGAGAACCTCAATTCCCAGGGCACTCATCTGCCATCCCAATTATCCAGGCAAGATGTACAGAACCTTTAGTGATGCATGCCCTGCACCTCCCCGGCAAATCAACCCACTGGCATCGGCGCTAGGTGCTGCTGCTTAGAGCACCACCCTCAGGAACAGAATCATAGAAGATTAGGGTTGGAAGAGACCTCAAGAGGTCATCTAGTTAAACCCCCCGCTCAAAGCAGGACCAACACCAACTAAATCATCCCAGCCAAGGCTTTGTCAAGCTGGGCCTTAAAAACCTCTAAGGATGGAGATTCCACCACCTCCCTACGTAACCCATTCCAGTGCTTCACCACCCTCCTAGTGAAATAGTGTTTCCTCATATCCAACCGAGACCTCCCCCACCGCAATTTGAGACCACTGCTTCTTGTTCTGTCATCTGCCACCACTGAGAACAGCGTGGCTCTATCCTCTTTAAACCCCCCCTTCAGGTAATTGAAGGGTGCTGTCAAATCCCCCCTCACTCTTCTCTTCTGCAGACTAAATAACCCCATTTCCCTCAGGTTCTCCTCGTAAATCATGTGCCCCAGCCCCCTAATCATTTTCATTGCCCTCTGCTGGACTCTCTCCAATTTATCCACATCTCTTCTGTAGTGGGGGGACCAAAACGTCTTAGCAACAAGGGCACACTACAGACTCATATCCAGCTTCTCATCCACTATAATCCCCAGGTCCTTTTCTGCAGAACTGCTGCTTAGCCTGTCAGTCCCCAGCCTGTAGCGGTGCATAGGATTCTTCCTTCCTAAACGCAGGACTCTGCACTTGTCCTTGTTGAACCTCATCAGATTTCTTTTGGCCCAATCCCCCAATTTGTCTAGGTCACTCTGGACCCTATCCCCACCCTCCAGCGTATCTACCTCTCCCCCCAGTTTAGTGTCATAAGCGAACTTGCTGAGGGTGCAATTAATCCCATCATCCAGATCATTGATAAAGATGTGGAACAAAACTGGTCCCAGGACTGATCCTTGAGTCACTCCGCTTGATACGGGCTGCCAACTAGACATTGAGCCGTTGATCACTACCTGTTGAGCCTGACAATCTAGCCAGCTTTCTATCCATTTTATAGTCCATTCATCCAATCCATACTTTTTTAACTAGCTGGCAAGAATACTGTGGGAGACCGTCTCAGAAGCTTTGCTAAAGATATATCACATCCACCGCTTTCCCCATATTCACAGAGCCAGTTATCTCATCATAGAAGGTAATCCGGTTGGTCAGGCATGACTTGCCCTTCATGAATCCATGTTGACTGTTCCTGATCACCTTCCACTTCTCCAAGTGCTTCAAAATGGATTCCTTGAGGACCTGCTCCATGATTGTGCCAGGGACTGAAGTGAGGCGGACTGGTCTGTAGTTCCCCGGCTTCTCTTTGTTCCCTTCTTTAAATTTGGGTAGTATATTTGCCTTTTTCCAATCATCTGGGACCTCTCCCGATCACCTCGAATTTTCAAAGATAATGGCCAATGGCTCTGCAATCGTATCAGCCAACTCCCTCAGCACCCTTGGATGCATTAGATCTGGACCCATGGACTTGTGAAGGTCCAGCTTTTCTAAATATTTGAGGGAAGGTACGATCCACAAACCTCTTAATGCCAACTGACAAGGGGATACAGAGAGGTACAGGTATATCCTGACTCTGGTTCACCAAAGGAGGTCATGTGAGATCTCAAACGAAAGCTGGTCTCAAACTGGCTATTGACATCATTATGATATGCATGTACTGACGCTATGTTATGGAGTTATGGAGATATGCTGGAAATGTGTCCTTAGATTCTGTATCAAGGTGTTAGTCACCAGCAGAGGAGACTAACAGTTTTTCTGTGAGACAAGAGAGGTTTATTCACCTCACTCTGCGTCAGGATGTACATTAAGCATTGTAAACTAACACAATGAATACCCATTTATATACATAGTCAATTGTTAATGAAGGGATGTGAAATCAACAGCACACAGGAAAAACAAGCCGCTGGTGACTACCCTGTCTGTGAGCAAGGACAATGAACTTTGGGGGTATGGCTGGATGGCAAAGACAACACCCCTCACGCTGCACCTAGGAAGTAAACAGACAGCGTGTTTGCATTCATGAAAAGAGGATCAAAACCAGTCTTGGCTGAAAACACCGCAGAAGACTTTGGGTGAGATAATACTTCTTTAGACAGGGGGTTAACCTGTTAGTTAAGTTTAATCTCCAGAAAAGTGTGTTATTATTTTGTTTTACATGTAACCATTTGTTTCCAATATCCTTACTCACTATCACTTGAATATTTGATAATAAACATATTCTTGTTTTCATTATAAATATATTTAAGTGCTGTGATATTAAGCAAAGTGCAGATCCTGAGCTGCCCAGGGAGATTGTGGAATCTCTGTCATTGGAGATTTTTAAGAGCAGGTTAGAGAAACACTGTCAGGGATGGTCTAGATAATACTTAGTCCTGCCTTGAGTGCAGGGGATAGAAGTCCTATGATTCTAAGCTGGTGTGTGCTGTTCCTTGTAACAGTGTCAGGGACTTGATCTCACAGGAAATGCTTCAAAAGGGACTTTGGAACTAGGGTGGACCTACTGTCAAACTGCAAGGCAAACAAAGGGCTGGCATAACCCTGAGGAGAATATTTGAATGGTTGACAGACTGGTAGGGATGGAGAGCTGACACCCAGCTATGCACAAGCGAGACTCTCTCATGCTGGAGGCAGGGGATAACAACGTGACTCTCAGTCCTGGGTACCCTGAGAACCATCACAGAAAGCTCTTGTGAGAGAGATTAAAGTGAAGTAGCTCCTGGTTCCTGGAAATTTTTCCCTTAGTGGTATCCACTGGGTCGGCTCCAGCACCCTTTTGTGCCATGCTCTCATAGCACCAGTATAAAGGGCCCCATCAACTCCGCACCCCTTCAGTTTCTTTTTACCAGCTGACTCCAATAAGGGGGGACAGAGGAAAGGTCTTGGAATGGACATGTGCAATACATCTCAAAGAACAACAGTTACAGAAAGGTTACTAACCGTTTTTTCTTCTTCAAGTGTTGCACATGTCCATTCCAAGGTAGGTGACTCACAAGCAGTTGCACAGTGGGCTTAGAGTTCAAGGACAAGCTGACTGCAAGACTGCACGGCTGAAGTTGGCATCATCTCTGGCCTGTTGGATAATGGCATAGTGCGCTGAGAACATCTGTGCCAAGGACCAGATTGCTGCCATGCAGATATCTTGCATAGGGGCTTGAGCTAGGAAAGCAGCCGAAGAGGCCTGAGATCTTGTGGAATGAACACTCAGGTTAGCCACAGGAGGGACTCCTGCAAGTTTGTAACATGCCTGGATACATGAGGTAAGCCAAGACTAAATCCTCTGGGCAGAGATGGGGAGCCTCTTCATTCTCTCAGCTATTGCTATGAACAGCTGAGTCGATCTGCAAAATGGTTTGGCCCTTTGAATATAAACGCCAGGACCCGTCTAACATCTAAGGAGCACAGACACAGCTCCTCCCTATTTGCATGCGGTTTAGGGTAGAATATAGGTAGAAAAATTGCTTGGCTGCGGTGCAATTGTGAGACCACTTTCAGGAGGAATTTTGGATGCGGGCGCAGCTGTACTTTATCTTTGAAGCAGATGGTTTATGGGGTTTACGATGTGAGGACTTGGATCTCCGAAACCCTCCTGGCTGAAGTGAAGGCTACTTTCCAGGAGGGGGCAACAGCGATCATGTCACTAGGGGCTCAAAGGGTAGGCCTATCAACTTTGACAGGACAAGGTTCAGGCTCCAAGGAGGGATTGGTTCCTTTATCTGAGGGTTCACCCTCCCCAGGCCTTTGAGAAAACGGATTACCATTTCGTGCCAAAAGATCAACCTGTTGACGACCTTAGGATGGAAGGCTGAAATGGCCACCAGGTAGACCTTAATTGAAGAAAAGGCCAGACCTTGCTGCTTCAAGGTCAGAAGGTACTCCAAAATAAGTTTCAATGAGAACTGTGCAGGTGGGACATCATGCTGGGAAGATCAGGTGGAGAACTGTTTCCACTTTGCCAGGTGAGTTGCCTTGGTGGAGGGTTTTCTATTCTCTACTAGGATTCTATGGATCTGCTCTGAAGCAAGCATGCTCTTCAGGTAGTTCCAGGCCATCAAACGAAGAGAGCTGCGGTTACAGAAGAGCAGCTAACCATGGTCTTGGGAGATCAGGTCTAAGCATAGCAGAAGCCGGATTGGGGTCTCCACCAAAAGGCTTGACAGGGTGGTGAACCAGTGCTGTCTGGGCCATGCTAGGGCTATGAGGATGACCCATACTCAGTCCTGCTTGATCTTCGTCAGAACCTTGTGTATTAATGGAACGGGGGGAAAAGCATAATACAGGTGAGCTGTCCATGCTAACAGGAAGGCGTCCGTAAGAGACCCCAGGCTGTGGCCCCACAGGGAACACAAAGGATGGCATTTTCTGTTGTCACAGGTAGCAAACAGGCCAATCAGGGGAGTCCTCCACCACTGGAAGATGTTCCGTTGCAGGGGCCACTCGTGGTGAGTGGAAAGGGACCGGCTAAGGTGATTCACGAGTTGGTTCTGTGTACCTGGCAGGTAAGATGCTTCTAGATAAATTGTGTGTGTGTGATGCAGAACTCCCACAGCAAGATTGCCTCCAGACATGCGGGGGAAGAATGTGCTATGCCCTGCCTGTTGATGTAGCGCATGGCAGTTGTATTGTCCGTGAGAACCAAAACCATAATGTCCAGTAGGAATGCTTGGCAGGCTAGGCAGGCCCCCCGAGCTCCCTGATATTGATATGAAAAGAGAGCTCTTCTTGGGACCACAGACCTTGAGTCCTGAGGTGCCCTAGGTGGGTTGCCCAACCCAGCACCGAGGCATTGGACCAGGGACACTGACAATTGGAGGTTCGAAAAAGGTACTCTTGCACAGACCTTGTGTTGGTTCAGCCACCAAATCAGTGAATTGAGGCTCTGTGGTGGGATGGCGAGTACCATGTCCAGGTGTTGATGCAAAGGTGAATATACCGTGGCCAGCGAGGTCTGGAGATGTCTGAGATGTAACCTTGTGTGTTTCAGCACATATAATACCATGTGGCCCAGTAGGCTCAAACATGTCCAGACTGCGGTGACTAGATACGTCTGAAGGGAACTTATCAGGGTCAAGGTTGAGTGAAAACGATTCTCCAGAAGTAAGGCCTTCGCCCATACAGAGTTGAGAACTGCCACTATGAACTCTATTCTTTGTATAGGATAAGGGTGGATTTCTGAACATTTATTAGTAGGCCTAAGGCCCGGAAGGTCAATCAGATGAGAGGGATGTCAGATTCCATCTGAGCTCTGGACCAGCTTTTGGCTTTTAGAATTAGTAAATGATGGGAATAAAACCCCTCTCCTCTTAAATGGTGTGGAACCCCTTCCACAGCTCCAACCTGAAGGAAGGATTTGGACTTCTTGTTCCAATATTTGCTTGTGAGAAGGGTCCCTGAAGAGGATGGGAAGACAGAGTGGATAAAAATTGGAGCGTATAACCTAATTCTATTGTGCTTAGAACCCAACAGTCTGCAGTAATGTGGGTCCGGCATTGAGGAAGCAGGAGAGTCAGATGGAAAATAAAGGGGTAACTGGATCCAGAACTGAGGGGATTGAGATATCGTCCTTTAGCGTCTTGTTAAAACAAGTGCTTTGAGCTGCCTGAGTGTCTAGGGGCAAATTGCATTGGCTCTGAGGAGGAGGTCGGTGGAGAGAGTCTATGCTTGAACTCTTTGTTCTTCCTCCTCCGCTGGTCTTGCCTGGCAGACTGCGCAAAATAGCGTCCAGTCCGTTGAGGCCTGTAGCGTTTTCTGGATACTGCCGGCATATACAGACCCAAAGATGTAAAGTTTGCCTTAGAGTCCTTAACTCCATAGAGTGTGGCATCTGTTTACTCTGAAAAGAGCAAGGGCCCTTCGAATGGGAGATCCTGGAGGGTTTGCTGTACCTCCTGAGGAAAACCCAAGGACTATAACCACAAGCTTCTGAGAATGGTAACAGTCGTGGCCATCAATCTCGCCACAGAATCGGCGGCATCCAAGGCTCTTCTCCAGCCTCTTAAGGGAGCCTGTCTTTAAATTTTTGCATCGCCTCCCACATACTGAAATCATAGCAGCTTAGCAAAGCTTGCTGGTTTGCTATTTGGAGTTGTAGTCCACCTGCTGAGAAGGCTTTTCGGTCAAACAATCCAGCTTCTTAGGGTACAGAGTAACAGCTGTGTTAGTCTGTATTCGCAAAAAGAAAAGGCGTACTTGTGGCACCTTAGAGACCAACCAATTTATTTGAGCATAAGCTTTCATGAGCTACAGCTCACTTCATCGGATGCATGCAGTGGAAAAACTGAATGCATCCGATGAAGTGAGCTGTAGCTCACGCAAGCTCATGCTCAAATAAATTGGTTAGTCTCTAAGGTGCCACAAGTACTCCTTTTCTTCTTAGGGTACTTTGCATTTGGTGTGGGGACCGCTTGACCTTGATGGTCCTTCTCATTGGTGACCACCACTAGGGACCTGGAGGGGCTGTGAAAACAGAAATTCATACCAGTTGGCCATTACGAAGTATTTGCGCTCTGTCTTTTTGGCTGTAGGAGGGAGGGAAGTGGAGGTCTTCCAGAGCACTCTAATCAGGTCCATGATCGCCTTATTAAAGGATAGAGCCACTCTTTAGTGACCCGCAGATGACAAAATATCTAGTAACGCATGTGTCATCTCTTTTACAATTTCAGCTTGGATACCCAAGTTCAAAGCCACCCACTTTAATAGGTCCTGGTGGGCCTTCTGGTCATCTTGAAGTGGGGACACACTGCCTCATCTGGGGAAGAGGAAAAAGATGCTACGGCTGGTTAAGGGGTCTCTACCACTTCCTCTGTCTCGACTGAGACCTGTGGGACCTTCTCTTGAGGTTTGGCACTGGGCTCAGCACTGGAGCCTGGGTTGGGGATCTCGCAGTGAGATACCAGAGGTGCCCTACTTTCTGAGGACACAGAATATGAATGCCTCAAAACAGTGCCCTGGAACCCTCACAGGTTCCAAAAAGGCCATTGCACAGGTGCCAATCCCCCTGGTCCCGGAGGCCCAACATTGAGGGGCACCAAAAAGCCTGAGGCCAGAGCACGGTAGTAATAGCGTGGGGAGTAGTGTGGGCGGGCCTGACGGTGGGGAGAGTAGGACCCCACTTCAGACTCTGATGAGGAAGACGAGCTGCAGTGAGGAGACTAAGGCAGTGCTGACCCTCTCAGAGCTGGCAAACGGCATCATGGAGAAATGTGAGCCGAGGCTCCCCAAGGGGTTTTTCCCCTAGAGGGTGGCCATGGTGCTGCACGAAAGCTGGGGAATGGCTTTCTGCCACTCAGTGGTACCAGTGGTGCAGAGTCCCGAATATCCGGGGACTCTGGGAGAGGGAGCAGGCCTCTAGCAGCCACCAATGCCTCTGGGGTTGACGGTACTGAAAACTGATCAGTACAGTGTCTGCTGGAGGATGGCACTTCCCGTACCAGAGTTAGCAGAGCTTGCGGGGTACCAAGGTTGGCGGAGGTGGCTGCTGCAGTTCCGGAGAGGGACAGCAGCCTGACACAAGTCTCGCTCTATCCAGATCCCTTGCCTGTTTCCTTTCAGCACTGGGGAACAACTCTTCTCCTGGTGCTTATGGTGCTGCTTCTTAGGCACCGGGGAGAAAGATCGGTGCCGTGACTCTCGACTGGCAGGAGGAGCACTCTGCACTGAAGCTGAGGTGCTTGGTGCCAAGTCCAAGTGCAGCTCCGGCACTGGTCTGAGGGCTGCCTCTATAAGAAGGAATTCCAACCTCACCTGCTGGTCTTTCTTGGTGCGGGGTCTGAGGTCTCTGCAGATCTGGCAATGATTTTTCTGATGAGCTTCCCCTCAGCACTTGAGACAGCTTGAGTGCAGGTCGCTCAAAGGAACCGACTTGCCACATGAAACGCAGGGCTTGAAGCCCAGTGACCGAGGCATGCCCCAGCACTGGGGAGCTTACAAGCCTCTCCAACTCCAACCAAGTGCAGAGGCGTCCAAAACTCATTAACTAGTAAAACTACTACTAACAAACAAAGTAAACTACAGTAACTATCCACAGCCTCAGAAACAAGTCTGACATAATCAAAACGGCTGACAAAGGAGGTGCTGTCGTCATCATGAATAGGTGGGAATATGAACGAGAGGCTGCTAGGCAGCTCTCCAACACCACATTCTACAAGCCATTACCCTCTGATCCCACCAAGGGTTACCAAAAGAAACTACACCATCTGCTCAAGAAACTCTCTGAAAAGCACAAGAACAAATCTGCACAGA
This sequence comes from Lepidochelys kempii, assembly GCF_965140285.1. Classification (NCBI taxonomy): domain Eukaryota; kingdom Metazoa; phylum Chordata; order Testudines; family Cheloniidae; genus Lepidochelys; species Lepidochelys kempii. Next base: position 1,575,758 of record NC_136393.1, read on the forward strand.
CACACCCCTAGAACCCCAACCAGGGGTATTCTATCTGCTACCCAAGATCCATAAATCTGGAAATCCTAGAAACCCCATCATCTCAGGCATTGGCACCCTGACAGAAGGACTGTCTGGCTATGTAGACTCCCTCCTCAGGCCCTATGCTACCAGCACTCCCAGCTATCTTCAAGACACCACGACTTCCTGAGGAAACTACAGTCCATCAGTGATCTTCCTGAAAACGCCATCCTAGCCACTGTGGATGTAGAAGCCCTCTACACCAACATTCCACACAAAGATGGACTACAAGCCATCAGGAACAGTTTCCTTGATAATGTCACGGCAAACCTGGTGGCTGAACTTTGTGACTTTGTCCTCACCAATAACTATTTCACATTTGGGGACAATGTATACCTTCAGATCAGCGGCACTGCTATGGGTACCCGCATGGCCCCACAGTATGCCAACATTTTTATGGCTGACTTAGAACCACGCTTCCTCAGCTCTCGTCCCCTAACGCCCCTACTCTACCTGCGCTATATTGATGACATCTTCATCATCTGGACCCATGGAAAAGAAGCCCTTGAGGAATTCCACCATGATTTCAACAATTTCCATCCCACCATCAACCTCAGCCTGGACCAGTCCACACAAGAGATCCACTTCCCGGACACTAGGGTGCTAATAAGCGATGGTCACATAAACACCACCCTCTACCAGAAACCTACTGATCGCTATTCCTACCTACATGCCTCCAGCTTTCATCCAGACCACACCACACGAGCCATTGTCTACAGCCAAGCTCTACGATACAACCGCATTTGCTCCAACCCCTCAGACAGAGACAAACACCTACAAGATCTCTATCAAGCATTCTTACAACTACAATCCCCACCTGCTGAAGTGAAGAAACAGATTGACAGAGCCAGAAGAGTACCCAGAAGTCACCTACTACAGGACAGGCCCAACAAAGAAAATAACAGAACGCCACTAGCCGTCACCTTCAGCCCCCAACTAAAACCTCTCCAACGCATCATCAAGGATCTACAACCTATCCTAAAGGATGACCCATCACTCTCACAGATCTTGGGACAAAGGCCAGTCCTTGCTTACAGATAGCCCCCCAACCTGAAGCAAATACCAGCAACCACACACCACACAACAAAAACACTAACCTAGGAACCTATCCTTGCAACAAAGCCCGTTGCCAACTGTGTCCACATATCTATTCAGGGGACACCATCATAGGTTCTAATCACATCAGCCACACTATCAGAGGCTCGTTCACCTGCACATCTACCAATGTGATATATGCCATCATGTGCCAGCAATGCCCCTCTGTCATGTACATTGGCCAAATAGGACAGTCTCTATGTAAAAGAATAAATGGACACAAATCAGACGTCAAGAATTATAACATTCAAAACCCAGTCGGAACACACTTCAATCTCCATCGTCACTCGATTACAGACCTAAAAGTCACAATACTACAACAAAAAAACTTTAAAAACAGACTCCAACGAGAAACTGCTGAATTGAAATTAATTTGCAAACTGGACACCATTAAATTAGGCTTGAATAGAGACTGGGAGTGGATGGGTCATTACACAAAGTAAATCTATTTCCCCATGCTTATTTTTTCCCCCTACTGTTACTCACAACTTTTTTTCAACTGTTGGAAATGGGCTGCCCTGATTATCACTACAAAAGGTTTTTTTTCTCCTGCTGACAATAACTCACCTTAACTGATCACTCTCGTTATAGTGGGTATGGCAACACCCATTTTTTCATCTTCTGTGTGTGTGTGTGTGTGTGTGTGTGTGTGTATCTCTTCCTACTGTATTTTCCACTGCATGCATCCAATGAAGTGGGTTTTAGCCCATGAAAGCTTATGCTCAAATAAATGTTAGTCTCTAAGGTGCCACAAGTCCTCCTTGTTCTTTTTACAATAACTATATACATGAGAAAGAGAAGAAAAAAACACTGAGAAAAATTGCCTGAGCAATGAGGGAAGTTCCAACAATCATCACAATTGATAAGAAGGAACTGAAGGGGTGTGCGGGGTTGACAGAGCCCTTTATATGGGTGCTATGAGCGCATGGAACCAGAGAGCGCTGGAGCTGACTCGACAGACACCACTAAGGGAAAAATTCCAGCAACTGTACTCGGGGCATGCACACGCCTACATTGGAATTAACACGTGCACGCACTCAGAGGACTGTTTGCTCTTAGGGAGGCTATGAGACATAGGAATGACCCTGAGCTTGAATGGGTCATTAAAAAAAGACTGTCCAAGGCCCACCCCACATCAACAGAGACAAGGGCAAATCCAATCACCAGGGCACTGACACCTAGCAATCGACACCTCAGAAGGAAATGGAGTTTTCCACCTCTCTGCAGGAAAGCTGAGCAACATCCCCCAGCTCGAGAACAAAGGACTGCAAAGGTGTGAGATGGTGGATAAGAGTTGGCAACTGGAAAGAGTCTGAGGTCTCACCTGGGAAATGACCATGGAGGTCAGACCAAGCGAGTCAGAGCCTGAACGCGAGTTCACTACAACTTGGCTGGGCTCTGGGCTAACCAGAATGGACTTGGATGATGCTTTCACCTTTCTCTATGCTAACCGAGGGATTTCCTATGCTCTGTGCCTGTTGACTAACAAACCTGACTGTTTTGACAGCAGTGTTTAAGTGTCACTGCAAATCTTTGGTGAGGTGCATTAATCCCTGAAGCATGCACATGTCTCCTTCAGGAATCACTGAACACAGCTCACGGTGTTGAAGCAGGAGTGCTGGAGCTCCAGAGGTTCAGACTCAGGAGGCAGTGAGGCCACATGGCCTACCCCGAAGGAAGAGACCCCTTGGAGGTCTGGCCCACTGAAAAAGTCCCTCCTAGAAACTGTTCCAATGCTTGGGGCATAGCACCGATCCTGTGGATCCGTGACAAGCCCTCTTACCCCTGGGAAGTAGAACAATCCACATGTTGGGCAACCAGTGAGAGCTGAAGCCACTGGAATTACCCAGGAGTAACTAGGAGCAGGATTACATCCAGTACCAACCTGGCAAAACAGGGTGAGGTAAGGCAGGAAGAGGAAGAAGGAAGGATTCTCGCACCTGGGTTCTCTATTCTATTCTGTTCAAATTCTTAACCTGTCCTCATCACGTAGTGTCTGAGCATCTTCCAGTAGTGCACTAAGACAGTGGTTCTCCACCTGTGCCCACGGACCCCTGGGGGGCTGCAGATATGTCTAAGATCTCCAAAGGGGTCTATGCCTCCATCTGAAACTTTTTAGGGGTCCACAAATGAAAAAAGGTTGAAAACCCTGGCACTAAGCTGCGCGATTAACATCTATCACTCTCTCCCACATCTTCTCCTGAGGAGGAGAACTGCGTGCACAGTGGAGTGTTTTGTCTGTGCCACAGAAGGCGGCCTGGTATGCATGATCAGAACGGATTCCAGTGAGCAGCAAGATGCTGTTCCCTGCCCTGCCACGAGATGAGAAGCCTGAGTTCCTGCCAGGTGTTCATTCGCATTAATGGCCCTTCAATGGACAGTGAAATTGCTCAGTCCAGTCCATCTCCTCTTCAAGCAGCTCCACCCGGTCCGGCAGGTAGAACAGCAATAGAAATGGAGTCTTCTTATGGCTCCACACAGTCTAAGAGGAATTAAATCAGAGCAGCCTCAACCCCCTGGTGCCAAGAACTCCAAGCATTAGTGCCAAGATTGAGGGAAGGGCACAGGTACAATGAGCTGGTACAGCGCAGGGCCCATCTCTAGTACGGCAGCATGATTTGCTAATGGCCGAGAACTTGTTAACTCAACCAGCTAATTAGCTGTCTGAGAAACTAGAGACAGCAAAGAAAATGGGAGAGTTTTGTTTGTGTTGAGGTTTGTTGAATTTTAAAGAGAATCTGGAAAAATGAGAGAATTCATCCCCTAGCCAAAAAGTCTCCTGCCCAGCTCTGCCGATGCCTCAATCCTGACCTCCTGCATCCCCTGCTATTTCAGCCCTGCAGCCATCCATCCAGCTCTGCTGACACCCCTCAATCCTGACCTGCAGTGCTGCCTGCTAGTCTAGTCCCACACCCATACAGATATGCTGCAGCCTGGATAGAGAGGCACTACTAACTATGCTAAGTTGTGTCAAATTGCAGTGGTTTTGTGATGTAGACTATGAACTGCAAACTCCATTTAACTGTGACCTTTGTTGCTATGGGTGAAAATGGAGTGAAAATCCAACTGCAGTAAACAGACGCCTTTGGATTTTCTCTTTAAGCCCCTAACCCTTTGCAGGGCCTTTTTTCGCTCTGACTACAGGTTAAATTAAAACATTTCTCTCGCTTTTTAAAATAGCATCACATCCCACTGTCCTCCTGCTCTCACTGCTAGCTCTGAAACCGCAGCCCCCATGGTGGGATTTTAGCCTGCAATCCCACCTCCCCTTGTTTGTGCAGCAGAGAGATTACTGCTCCAGCAATAATCCTCTGCCCTCACCAACACAGTGAGGAGCAGGAGCTTGTGGGGAGCCCTGCTTTGGGCACTGCAGCTTCTCCCATCTCCCTGCACCAGTAGGGAGCTGCAGTCTTGCAGGAGGCCTCGCATGCCTGGGATAAATCAGCTTGTGGCCCCCGCGCTAAACCAACTGTTTAGTCAAATTCCTCTCAAAATATTGCCAGAGAGGTAACATTCCCCTGCGAACAAAATGACTCCACTAAATTAAGCCTGGCCTCTTTGTCCCCTGCTCAATTATTTCCCCCCAGCTGAGGGATGGAGAGGAAAGGATGGTGCTGCTGCTGAAGTCCATTGCCCATTTAGAGACAGAAAGAAGTGAAGCATCATGTGGCAGGTTGCCAGGCAAGGCACAGAACACAGTTGGGCCTCTTCCTTCATTGGGGTTTTCCTTCTGCACTGGGAACAGAGTGAGCAGTGTCCAGCCTCCAAATGGCTGTGCCTTTCCGAGGCACCTCCTCTGCTGCCCAGCTTACAGTTTCAGCTGGAATTCCACTCTCTAACCACGGCAGGCAGTTTCCATGTTCCCTCGGACCTTGCCTCCTCAGCCCCCACCTCCAGCCATCAGGGGCTACTTGGTCTTGACAGGAGAGTCCCATGGAACACCTGTACCCTGCGGACATCCCTGTCCAAACAGATTCTGTCTGCACTGTGTCACTACGCAAGCAGCAAAAACAGGGTCAGTTCTCAAAGGTTTCTACCCTTGGTCTCCAATGGGATGTGTACAGGGATAAAAAAAAACAAAAACAAAAAAAACACAAAAACCAGCTGACCCATGTCAGCTGACTTGGGCTATTGGGACTCAGGCTCTGGGGCTGAAAAATCACTGTGTAGACATTCGGGCTTGGGCTAGGGCCCAAGCTCTGGGATCCCGTGAGAGTGGAGGATCCTAGAGCTCAAGGCCAAACATCGACACAAGTGATTTCTAGCCCCACAGCCCGAGTCTGGTGTCAGCTGATCCAGGCCAGCAACGGCCACGCTGCAGGTCTTTTATCCCTGTGTGTAGACATATCCCAAGTGCAACTGTTGCAGTGTCTCTGGCCTCCTGCCTTGACTGGGCTATGGTGACGGGGCATGGCTCAGATTGCAGGCTAAAACAATAACATGTAGGGAGAGGTCCTTTGCTGCTGCCCTTTGAGGGGCACCAGGTCAGCTGTCTTGTGAAATCCATACTCGTCATCACCCAGAGCCAGGTCTGGGCCTTCAAGGCAGCCATCCCTGGGCAATTTAAAATCCAAGAGCCCTTCCACCATGGTTATTATTAGCAGAGTCCCCAAAAGGAGGAAATGAGGAGTGAAGAAAATGGAGTCACACCATGTGAGTGGGTCTGTTTGCCATTTTGAGGCCGGTTTAAAGGCTTCCCTATAGCAGACAGCTGTGCTGGAAACCATCAAGGCTGGGATGAGGGGAGACCAGGGCAGCTAAAATTTGAAGAATAGTTTAGGAGACAGAATGGAGGCCGGGCTGCCTTGCACTCCCCCAGCATGTTACACTAATTCAATTATTTTATACAATTATAACACGTATGTCAAAGTCAGCATTAATTGGTAAGATTTGCTAATGACAGCAAATGGATTCTGGCAATGGCCTCTGCACAGGACTCGCTCAGGTTAACCCTTTCATTGCGCACAGCACCAAGCTAATGACACCGGAATGTGGCCATGCCCCCCAGGCAGAGCAGGCTCTCTGCAACCCCAGAAAAATTGCCCTCTCATGCCTCCTTGTGCAATGACTCCCATTCTCTCCCACACCGTCTCTCTATCCCATTCTCAGTCCCATTATTCCTTCAGTTTCCTTCCAGCTGCTCTTTCCCTGTGCCTTCCCCTCTTTGACAGCCTTTCCATCCCCCTCTCCGCACCACTCAGCTTTTTTCCATCCTTTAAAGCTCCCTCTCCCCTTCTGCCAAGCCATCTCTATTGCTGGGAATGAGCAGGGCAGCAATACAGCAGAAGGATTTAATTGCATGTCAAAATTAAATCTCTTTTGATGAAGAACAATTCAACTACGGCTCTGCCTAATCAAATTAACAAAGTCTTTTTTGATTTTCAATTATCTTCTTCACTGGAACACTTTATCCAGAGCTCCTGTGATGCAGCTGACAAGCCCTGACTAACAATTAAGGTGCTTCCCGCACTTAACCAAGGCATGCTGACCACCAGTCCCCTTCTCTTCTTGCTTCCCATTTATTTTCCTCTTGCTCATTAGAGCGCAAAATGACTGGAGCAGAGATGCAAAATGAAATAAATATGGAAGCCTCCCCATGGTGGCATCACCTCTGAGCTGCGTTTAGGGCTCTTGCATCTCCCTTCCAGGAGGCCGGTCTCTCCACGGCTCACAGTTGGACGGGCGCCTCTGCACGAGAAACTTCCTGCAGCATGCTCTCTGTATCAGCCACAAAACCGAGACAGAGACTAAAGCACCTGTGGTGGGAGTTGCCCCACCATTCCCTCAAAGACCCTACCCCCTAGTCCCCAGAGTCGGCACTGGAGACAACTTCCAGGAGGTTTGTGGGGCACAAATAGCCTGACAATCGCACTGCCCCTAAAGCCCCGAGTAGGGCCAGGAGAACAAAGGGGAGTGAGCCAGAGAGAACAGCCTCTCTGCCAGCATGCCTCTGACAGACCCTCAGAGTCAGCCTCTCCCTTGACAGGGAGCAGAGAAACACCTCCCCAAAAACTGGTTTCAGAGTAGCAGCCGTGTTAGTCTGTATTCGCAAAAAGAAAAGGAGTACTTGTGGCACCTTAGAGACTAACAAATTTATTTAAGCATAAGCTTTTGTGAGCTACAGCTCACTTCATCGGATGCATTCAGTGGAAAATACAGTGGGGAGATTTATATACATAGAGAACATGAAACAATGGGTGTTACCGTACACACTGTAACCAGAGTGATCACTTTTAAGGTGAGCTATTACCAGCAGGAGAGAGAGACAGAGTGTGTGTGTGGGGGGGGGGGGGGGGGCGGGCGGGGGGGATAAACACGAGGAAATAGTTTTACTTTGTGTAATGACCCATCCACTCCCAGTCTCTATTCAAGCCTAAGTTAATTGTATCCAGTTTGCAAATGAATTCCAATTCAGCAGTCTCTCCTTGGAGTCTGTTTTTGAAGTTTTTTTGCTGAAGTATTGCCACTTTTAGGTGACCAGAGAGATTGAAGTGTTCTCCGACTAGTTTATCTTGTGTGGAATGTTGGTGCAGAGGGCTTCTACAGCCATAGTGGCCAAGATGGTGTTTTCAGGAAGATCACCGATGGTAGTTTCCTCAGAAAGTCAGTGGTGTCTCGAAGATAGCTAGGAGTGCTGATAGCGTAGGGCCTGAGGAGGGAGTCTACATAGCCAGACAATCCTGCTGTCAGGGTGCCAATGCCTGAGATGATGGGGCGCCCAGGATTTCCAGCTTATTGCTGGGGGAAAGCGGTAGACGTGGTATATCTTGACTTTAGTAAAGCTTTTGATACGGTCTCACATGACCTTCTCATAAACAAACTAGGGAAATGCAACCTAGATGGAGCTACTACTATAAGGTGGGTGCATAGCTGGTTGGTTGAAAAACCGTTCCCAGAAAGTAATCATCAGTGGTTCACAGTCATGCTGGAAGGACATAACGAGTGGGGATCCACAGTGTTCAGTTCTGGGTCCAGTTCTGTTCAATATCTTCATCACTGATTTAGATAATGGCATAGATAACACACTTATAAAGTTTGTGGACAATACCAAGCTGGGAGGGGTTGCAAGTGCTTTGGAGGATAGAATTATAATTCAAAATGATCTGGACAAACTGGAGAAATGGTCTGAAGTAAATGGGATGAAATTCAATAAGGACAAATGCAAAGTACTCCACTTAGGAAGGAACCATCAGTTGCACACATACAAAAGGGGAAATGACTGTCTAAGAAGGAGTACTGCAGAAAGGGATCTGGGGATCAGAGTGGACCACAAGCTAAATCTGAGTCAACAGTGTAACACTATTGCAAAAAAAGAGAACATCATTCTGTGATGTATTAGCAGGAGTGTGGTAAGCAAGACACAAGAAGTAATTCTTCCGCTCTACGCCGCGCTGATTAGACCTCAACTGGAGTATTATGTCCAGTTCTGGGCGCCATATTTCAAGAAAGATGTGGACAAATTGGAGAAAGTCCAGGGAAGAGCAACAAAAATGATTAAAGGTCAAGAAAACATGTCCTATGAGGGAAGTTTGAAAAAATTGGGTTTGTTTAGTCTGGAAAAGAGAAGACTGAGAGGAGAGATGATAACAGTTTTCAAGTACATAAAAGTTGTTACAAAGAGGAGGGAGAAAAATTGTTTGTTCTTAACTTCTGAGGCTAGGACAAGAAGCAATAGGCTTAAATTGCAGCAAGGGCGGTTTAAGATGGACATTAGGAAAAACTTCCTGACTGTCAGGATGGTTAAGCACTGGAATAAATTGCCTAGGGAGGTTGTGGAATCTCCATCACTGGAGATTTTTACAAGCAGGTTAGACAAACACCTGTCAAGGATGGTCTAGATCAGGGGCGGGCAATCCTTTTGGACTGAGGGCCACGTCGGGTTTCCAAAATTGTATGGAGGGCCAGTTAGGAGAGGCTGTGTCTCCCCAAACAGCCAGGCATCAACTGGCCCCTGCCTCCTATCCGACCCCCCTGCTTCTCTCCCCATGACAGCTCCCCTGGGACTCCTGCCCCATCCAACCCCCCCTGTTCCCTGATGGCCCGCCAGGACTCCTGTCCCATCCACCACCCCCTGCTCCCTGTCCCGACCACCCCCGGACCCTCCACCCCTGACGTCCCCCTGCCACCCCATCCAACCCCTCTTCATTCCTGATTGCCCCCCAGGACTCCTGTCCCATCCAACTCCCCTGTTCCCCACCCCCTGAGGGCCCCGACCACACCCCCTGACCGCCTCGACCTCACCCCCGAACTCCCCTGCTCTCTATCCAACCCCTCCTGCCCCCTTACCGTGCTGTCTGGAGCACCGGTGGCTGGCGGCCCAACAGCCACGCCGCCCTGAGTACTGGGTCAGGCTGCAGCTCTGCAACTGTGCTGCCCGGCCGCCCAGAGCATTGTGCCAGTGGCGCGCTGAGGCTGCAGGGAAGGGGCTGGGGACTAGCCTCCCGGGCCAGGAGCTCAGGGGCCGGGCAGGAGGGTTCCGCGGGCCGTAGTTTGCCCACCTCTGGTCTAGATAATACTTAGTCCTGCCACAAGTGCAGGAGGCTGGACTAGACGACCTCTTGAGGTTCCTTCCAGTCCTATGATTCTTCGTGGAGGTGGTGTTACTGTGCTGACAGAAAAACGCCTTCTGTTGGCATAAGCTGTATCTACACCAGGAGGCTCTGCCAGCACTGCTATGCCACCAAAACACCGGTAGCACAGTCTCCTGGGGCAGCAAGCAATTCATGGAGAACAGGAGGAAACGAGCAGGAGACAGAAAGAAAGCAGGCTCCTCCAGGGGCCTTGTGGAAATAACCCAGTGGCTGCAGTGCCAGGGCCATCTTTACACTCTGGGCAGACCAAATTAGAGAGCCCATCAGGACGGGGAGGACACCTCAGTCTGGTCAAGGACCCTGCATTCACAATTGGACAGTTATCCCTCTCACATTGCACTTAAGAGAAGGTTACTCACCTTGTGCAGTAACTGAGCTTCTTCAAGTGCTGTCCCAGTAGGTGCTCCACTTCAGGTGTCGGTGCGTCCTGGCGCCGTTGATGGGAGATTTTCGTTAGCAGTGTCTGGTCAGGGGGCGCATGTGCAGTAGCCGTCTCACGGAGCCACTGGTGCCTCAGGTAGCATGTGCATGCCCCAATCCCTTCAGTTCCTTCTCTACTGTGGAGTGTTTACCTCGTACTCCAAAGTAGAGGGGAGGAGGATGGGTAGTGAAGCACCCACAGGGACACACATCTCGAAGAATCTCATTTACTGCACAAGGTGAGTAACCTTCTCTTCTTCTTTGAGTGCTGTCCCTGGGGGTACTCCACTTTAGGTGAATGTAGAGCAGTGCCCTCATGAGGAGGGAAGGGACTTCAGAGTTGTGTTCATTGCTGAGGCTAGTACAGTGAGGCCTAGTCTTGTGTCTGATCTTGAATTGCCTGGAGGGGCTTCAGTGTTGTGTAGTGAATAGCACATATGTATACAACTAGATATCCATTTAGTTAATCTTTGCGTAGATATGGCAGATCCCAAGCCCAGAGGAGGAGGCACGGAGTCCCCGGGCGATGCTCTGGAACTGCTCCCCATGAAGCCAGGCAGGACTCTGGGGAAGTCTCCTTTCTGGGAGCAGCCTGTCTTCAGGACACAAAGCTCACACAGCTTCCACCTTCCTGGGTCTGACCTTGGAGCATTCAGCATCCTCTGCCCCTCCCTGCGCTTCCCACAGCGAGTCCGCCCAGGCGGGGTCTTGGGGAAGCCAGAGGGTCCTGCCCCCCAACTCTGCAGTCAGATGGGACTCTCAGCCAGCCAGTAAAACAGAAGGTTTATTAGACAACAGGAACATGGACTAACACAGAGCTTGCAGGTGCAGAGAACAGGACCCCTCAGCTGGGTCCATTCTGGGGGGCAGGGAGCCAGACAACCATGTCTGCCCTTCACTCCATGTGCCAGCCAGCCCCAAAACTGAAACTCCCTCCAGCCCCTCCTCCTCTGGGCTTTCCCCTTTTCCGGGCCAGGAGGTCACCTGATTCCTTTATTCTCCAACCCTTTAGCTCTCACCTCGCAGGGGGAAGGGCCAGGCCATCAGTTGCCAGGAAACAGGGTGTCGGCCATTCTCTGTGTCCAGACCCCTGCACACACTTGCCCTCTAGGGCTCTGCAACGACCACACACCTTTATCCAACCACCTCGAGACTTAAGAACTGCACAGGGGAAACTGAGGCACCCCCACACTATTCAGAGGAAACATTAAGAACAGTCCCACTTCGTCACAAGTGAGGCCTAGTCTTGTGTCTGATCTTGAATTGCCTGGAGGGGCTTCTGTGATGTGTAGTGAATAGCACATATGTATACAGCTAGATATCCATTTAGTTAATCTTTGTGTAGATATGGGAGATCCCTTTGATCGTTCTGTTGTTGATACAAATAGTCTGGAGGATTTTCAGAAGGGCTTCGTTCTGTCCAGATAAAAGGTCAAGGCACGGCACACATCTAGTGTATGCAAGACCGCCTCTTGGGCATTATTATGAGGGTTAGGATGAAATGTAGGCAAGTGAATTAGCTGGTTGAGATTTATACTTAGAACATGCCCAAAATTTATGCCCAAAGTGTCACTTTATCCTTCAAGAACATTGTGTATGAGGAGTGAACCATGAGAGCCCCTATCTCGCTGACCCTTCGTGCCCATGTAATGGCGACCAGGAATGCCATTTTCATAGATAAGTGAAGTAATGAGCAGGTGGCTAAAGGCTCAAATGGTGCTCTGGTTAGACTTTTGAGCACAAGATTTAAATCCCATGCTGGTGTTGGTTCACAGATGTCCGGGTACATATTCTGTATGACCATAAAAATCGCTTAATAATCGGATGAGCGAATATTGAGGTCCCATCCACCTGTTGATGGAAGGCTGTTATGTGCATGAGATGAACCTTCAGCGAGCTCGTAGCGATCCCCGAGTTCTTTAGGGATAGTAGATATTCCAGAATTAGTGGGAGTGGTGCCTGGCTTCCAGATATTTATTTGTTCTGGCACCATACAAAGAATCTTTTCAATTTTTGGTGGTAAGTAGTATGCGTACTATGTTTCCTGCTGTTTATTAACATGTATTTTACTTGTTCTGAGCAGGCTAGTTCATAGTGTTGAAACCATGAAGGAGCCATGCCTTCAGGTGAAGTTTCCAGATGGGTCCGGATGGAGAACCTGATTGTTGTCCTGTGAGAGAAAAATTCGGTAGGCGAGGGAGAGTGAACGGTGTGCATATCGCCATGCGTATCAGGTAAGGAAACCAAGTCTGTCTGGGCCATGTTGGTACTATGAGTATTATTTTGGCCCTATCGGTTCATATTTTGTGTACTACTGTTGAGATTAGAGATATCAGTGGGAACGCATATAGAAAAGGAGCATTCCATTTGATGAGGAAAGTGTCCCCTAGGGATCGTGTTCCTCGTCTTACTCATGAGCAGAACTTTGGGCATTTCTTGTTTGCTGGCATCGCAAACAGGTCCATGTGTGGGGATCCCCACCTGTGAAAAATATGATGTGTTATTTCATCATTCAGTTCCCATTCATGCTCTTGGGAAAAACGTCTGCTTAATGTGTCCGCCATTATATTCAGTCGACCCGGGAGGTAAGATGCTGTAATAGCGATGTTCTGCTTTATGCACCAGTTCCATAGTTTTAAGTCCTCTGTGCATAAGGAGTGGGAATGTGCTCCACCCTGGCGGTTGATAAAAAACATACATGCAATAGTGTCTGTCAGGATCCTTATTGTTTTATCTCATATAAGAGGGAGGAAGTGGAGGCATGCTTTTCAGACTGGGCATAATTCGAGCAGGTTTATGTATAGATGTGTTTCTGTGGGGGACAATTTGCCCTGGGTGGTGCGCTGATTGAAGTGAGTCCCCCCGTTGATCAGCGAGACGTCTGTTGTGATTTGTATGGATGGTGCATCCTGTTGAAATGGGATGCCAGAGCAGACGTTTGTTGGGTTTGTCCATCATTGTAGTCAATGTAGAACCTCTGGGGTTGGTGTGATTCTTTGGTTTAGGCTGTGTTTTCGTAGGACATATACCAAACTCAGCCATCTCTGAAGGCATTGCATGCATAGCCTGGCATGTTTGACAACGAAAGTGGTGGCCACCATGCGTCTCAACAGTTGTAGGCAGGTGTGTGCAGATGCTCCCGGGCTATCTGAGACCCCGATATGAGGGAGGTCATTGCTGTGAATCGGGTCATCGGTAGCGATGCTTTGGCCACAACTGAGTCCAGGTGTGCTCCTATGAAATCTAACTGCTTTACTGGAGTTAGGGTAGATTTCTTTTCGTTGTTTTGAAGCCCCAGGAGTGAAAAAGAGAGATGGTTTGATGGCTGTTTCATGCAGTCTCTGTCAATGTGGTGCCTTTTATTATGGGAGGATCAAGGTTCCCTGTCTGCGTAAATGAGCCACTACTACTCCTAGTGTTTTGGTGAAGACTCATGGAGCTGTTGATAGCCCGAATGGTAGTACTCTGTGTTGGAAACGTTCTTGTCCCACTGTGAATCGTAGGAAATGTCTGAGAGCGAGATCAATGGTAATGTGGAAATGAACATCTTGTAGGTCGAGGGCTGAGAACCAGTCTCCCTCTTCCAGCGCTGTGATTATCAAGTTCAGGGCGATCATTTTGAATCTGTGGGTACAGATGAATTTGTTGAGTTTTCTGAGATCTAGTATGAGTCTCCACCCCCCGTTTTTCTTTTGAGTCAGGAAATAATGTGAATAAAATCCCTCCCCTCTGTATTGTGGTTGAACTTGTTCCATGGCCCCTATTTGCAGAAGATGATGTACTTCTTGTCTCAGTAGGTACTTGTGAGAAGGGTCCCTGAAGAAGGATGGGGAAAGGGGGTGGGTAGGTGGGCAAGAGATAAAGGGGATGGTATAACCCATTCAGATGATCTCTAAAATCCAGTGGTCTGTATGGTAAAATGGCCTGAGTTGAGGACCAACAATTTGGGTTCTGTCCATTGGCACTGGTGGTCAGGGGAGGTCAATCAGACCCTCGACCAACTTTTCAAAATTGCAGCTTATTTGGTGGAGGTAGGGACGTCAGGTAGGTAGTCTGAGATTGGTTATGGTGACTTCTCTATGGTCTGTTTATTTGTCCATCATATGGTCTCTGTTGGCTCTGTGACATGTTGTCTCTGTTCTGACTGTATGGTTGCCATCTCTGTCTCCTGTTGCGGGGTTTGTATATCCCGAGGTTCCTAGTGTTGCTCTAGAGCCCTTCATGGAATGGAGGACTTTGTCCATCTTAGCAAAAAAGAGCTTGCCCCTGTCAAAGGGAAGGTCTTCAACCTTGTGTTGTAGTTCTCTGGGCATGTCCGATGAATGAAGCCATGATGCTCTGTGCATGACGATGGCTGTTGCCTTCATGCGCGCTGCTTTGTTTGCCACATCAAGGGTTGCCTGGAGCGCTGTCCTAGCAATAAGTTGTCCCTTGTTGACAATGGCCCCAAATTGTTCTCTTTGTTCCTCAGGAACATCCTGTATGAAATCTGTCCATTTGGTATAATTGTCATGGTCATAATTTAAGAGCAATGCTGTACAGTTAGCCGTATAGAGGAACCGGAGAATCGCTGAAGTGTAAACTTTGTGCCCTAGGAGGTCCAATCTCTTCCACTCCTTATCTAGGGGTGTGGATTTGAATTGAGATTGTTTGCCCCGTTTGCTAACCACTCCACAAAGGAGTTTGGTTGTGGGTGTGAGAGCAGGAAATCCATTCCTTTATTTGTCATTTGGTATTTCCTGTCCATACATTTATTGGTTGGGGGAATGGTGGCAGGAGTTTGCCACACCGTGTCTGCAGGTTCCAGCAAGGCGGCAGGTTAGCAGGTTTAAAACAAATAAAAGGAAGTTCAACAGGGCTGTTCACATGGGCAGGTTTGCTAAGGTGGGCCCTAGGGAAGCAGCTCAGGCATCTGCAGCTGGAGGAAACATTAAGCCCCACAGCACAACAAAATGAATTAAAAGGAACTAATTTAATTAAAAGAACAATGTTCCAACTGCTAATTGCATAGGTGAACAAACCCACCCAGGTAGAGTAGAGCCAGCAGCACTAAGATGTGTAGAGAGACAGTGCTGTCCAGTGGCTAGGCCCTTGGCTGGGAGTCAGAAGACCTGGATTCTCCTCTTGGCTCTGCCACTGAGGGTAAGTTACCTCCCCTCCCTGGATCTCTGTTTCCCCTTCCACCCTTTGTTGGGCCTGTCTGTTGAGTTTCCAGGCTCACTGGTGCAGGGGCTGGGTTTTTATTTGTATCTTGTACCCACTGTCTACACTTAAACAACCACCCAAGTTCTCGACAATCACAGACAACAAGGATGCGCTATAGTCACCTTCTCTTTCTCTCTCTCTCTGTTGGGAATGGGAATGGAGGAGTCAGTTTTATGTTTGCTCCTCCTTGGTTTCCAGCCAATTTCATTTGCTAGTTCCCAGGCTCTAGCTCCATATGGCTGGGTCACAAACACTGCAGGGGAAGCTTTTATTTGTTTGCTTGTTGTTTTTTGTTCAGTTGGTTCCATTGGAAATTTCTACTGCTCTTTGGTATAGTGCAAGTTAATTTTTCCAAACCTGGAGTGGCCAGTGGGCCCAGCATCCCTGTCAGCCCAACCCCTCCTCCCCCGAGACGTCCTATATGCTGCATTAAAGGGACTGGGAGGGCTCCCGGAGAGTTCTCCTGTATACTCCTACTGTTCCCACAGAGGGAATTACTGCTGCACTCCAGCACACAGGCTGGGGCGGGTAGAGGGGGAAAGTAAGCGTAACCATTTATTTAAAGACAGGTTTCAGAGTAGCAGCTGTGTTAGTCTGCAAAAAGAAAAGGCGTACTTGTGGCACCTTAGAGACTAACCAATTTATTTGAGCATAAGCTTTCGTGAGCTACAGCTCACTTCATCGGATGCATGCAGTGGAAAAACTTCAGCATCCGATGAAGTGAGCTGTAGCTCACGAAAGCTTATGCTCAAATAAATTGGTTAGTCTCTAAGGTGCCACAAGTACTCCTTTTCCATTTATTTAAACAGTGTGTTGGCTCTGGCTTTCTCCATGGTGCTGCAGCACATCCTAGTGGCTAAAGGGCCTTGTCCTCAGCACTCAGGGCAGCAAGCCACCACAGTGCAGTGGACAGGAGGGGAACAGGATCTGCTAGGGTTGGCCAACCCTTTTTGTACCGTGCTCAGGGCAGAGTGGTCCTTCCCAAGAGCTGTACCTTGGCCTTTCAGCCAGATGATCTCTACAAGGCACAGAGCAGCAGGGCTCAGAGCTGTGCTAACCATGACTACTTGGACCTCCTGCATTTTGGAGGGAGGATGGAAGAGGTGCATTTTGCTTACAAAAAATGAATGTTATTGTGAGCATATGGAAGGTGTCCACCACCACTGCCTCCAGGCTGCACTGCACCAGGTTAGGTTCAACAGCAAACACAGCCCAGAAGAGAACATAAAGCCCACAACCCACTTAGCCAGAGACAATGCGTAACTGTTGGTGGGGGGGACACACAATTTTAAGGTTCTGGTTGTATGCAGTGGGGTTCAGGGCAGGGCATATAAATGATCGAAGAAATCTGGGGGGTGCATGACCCCACACACCCCCGCTCCCCCCCAGCACACACAGCCTCTGCATGCAGCACTGAGCTGGCTAAGCTGAGAGGGAGGAAACCCAGCCAGTGCATGCTACACACAGTTTGAGAGAGGCCTGGACAAAGACAGGTACCTCACACCTTTCTCTGAATTAGGCCCTGCTCCCTTTTTGACGGGTGTCACGCCCTGCTCCTGTGAATGCCCTACCCCAGCATCCTTCAGAGGGGTGCTGGGCTTGTGCTCAGCCACTTCACTGGGCAGCTCATTCCCATCCTTGTTAAGTTTCAAGCTGCTGCCGTCTCCCTCCTTCACTCCCTTTTCCTCAGGCTCTCCTCACAGCCAGCCCCCTGCGCCGTCTGCAGCTCTCCCGGTGCAGGCAGGGGAGCAAGGCTGGTGATGGGACTGTCCCTTCCTTTGCCTGACACACAGGTACAGCCCAGCTTGCAAGAGCCTTTGCTGCGGCTGCGCTGCCAGCTTCGGCTGATCTGCTACTCGCTATCGCCCCCTAAGCCTTTTCTGCACCTAAGCAGGGTCCCGAGACCCGCAGAGCATTCTGCACAGACAACTGCTGCCATCTACTGGCCACAAAGGACTACTGACTGGGAAAAACCTCCCTGGACTCCTCCTATCTTCCCATCACTGAGACATACTGAAGAAAGGCGAGACTTTGCGTTTCTGCTCCAACTTACACCTTCCAACAGTCTCTCTGTTATTCTCCAAACTGTGATCCAAGAGACCAGGAGAGAATGCTGGCCCAGACCAGTGGCCTTAGGGGAAGTCTTTATAAGAAGTAAAATAACCATTGGCCACTGAGAGACAAGGTCTTCCTCAGGTCTGTGCAGCTCAAAATCTGGTCTCTTTCACCAACAGAAGCTGGTCCAATATAATATACTTCACTATCCATGCCATGTCTCTCTAATATATCCTGGGACCAATGAGGATACACCACCACCACACTGAATCACCTTTTCAGTTCCCAACATGCTCTTAAAATTCTCCCTCTCCTTCGTGTAAACACAAGTCCCGTTCTCTGCTCCCCTCCAAATTCATCTCACCCCTGATCCCGACTGCCCTGCCCACGCTTATTCCAGACATAAAATGAGAAAGTCCATGCAGATCACAGCATTTAGAGTATCTTCACTTAACAGAGACGTCAAAGCAGTTAGTACTTTAACTCAGCCAGAAGGGAGGGCCCCCTAGACTCCTGATGATCAGCATCAAAGCCTGGGAATCCCACCACATGCACATGCTGCTCTTTTGTGCTTTACACAACAAAAATAATATGAAGGAAGCACATGGCACTGGTGGGACCCAAGTTTAACTGTGTTTATTCATCTACATAGACATACCATGTTACACAACTGCTGCTCTGATTTGAGTCAGGCAGCTTCTTCAACACAAAACAGCAAGTGCCACACTACAGGGCTTATAGGTGCTACCCTACTTCCTATCGACTGCAATGTACATACCCCTACTGAGAATGGTATAGAGGTTCTCAGCTCCCATTTCAAAACTAATGGGAAGGGATTTTTAACAGGAACCCTCGGCTTCCCAAGGTTTTCATGTTAACACCCCTTCCTCCCACCTCTGCCTAGCACCCTGGGTGAAGAGGTGCCTCTGCAGCTGAGACTCCATGTAACGTGGCAGCAAAGGCAGAACATGTGTGATGAAGTTTTGCTATTATCAGTAAATTTAGAAGTAATCAGGGAAAGAGAACGGTGCCACACCATGGGTAGGGCAAGATAAGAAGGAGCCTTGCCATTACCACTTACAGGGGGCAGATAGCTACCTGGCATCTCTTCTACAAGCCCAAAGAGTCCCATGGTATATTATTATCCTGTTGCAAATATAATGGGTGGGAGACTGGCCTGGCTTGGTGCAAGCAGCTGGAAAAAAGTTCTTAGATACCTGAACTGTGCCCTGCCTCTCAGCCTCTGCTTGGGTGAGGTATTGCAGGAAGCCTGTCTGCAAACTACCAGAGGCAACAAGTGAAAGGGACTGAGAACCTGGCACCCTGTAGCCCCAGTTCATTCCTCACCCCGCACTGCCATCTAGGGGACTGAGGCTGCACGGTACAGCACCCAGGCAGAAGGTTAACAAATAAAAGGCACTGGAATTCAGAGGCACCCAAGGCCTCTGAACCCCAGAGGCACCCAAGGCCTCTGAACCCATCACAAAAAAACTAGAGAGGCCCCAGTGCCAGTGGGGCAATGTGCCTATAAATGGCTACAAGCCAGTAACCTCCCACTGGCCGCTCAGTGACCAGATACAAATGACTACACTACTTGCCATTAAGGCCACAGCGCAATCAGTGGAAGCTACTGGCCTTCAGGCTGCATTGGCAGCTCCTTAACACCACTATTTTGAAAGTGGAGGGACAGCAGAACAGTGCATGCACTACCAGCCAGAACCTCCGGCCTGCTGCTGGGCCAGTCTCTGTTCATGGCAGCTGAATGGAGCAGGGACAGACTTTGACTGCTGAGAGCCAGCATGGCCAGTGGGAGGAGCACAACACTAAGAGCCAGAAGCTCCCCAGTTCTGATCCCAGTTCTCCCTCTGACTGCTGCAGCTAGCGGCAAGTTGCTTCCCCTCTGTACCTACAATACAGAAGCACCTGGGGGGAGGGTGTCACCAGAAGCTGATGATCGTATGGAGCACTTTGGAAACAAATCACTACATGAACAGCGCGCATCTGGGGGGAGGTTTTGAAACACACAAGGTAGCCGAAGAAAAGTGAGCATGCCTGTGTATGTGTTTGCCCCAGGGACAGCTGGGTGAGCAAAGAGGTGGGGATGTTATTTCAAGGTGTATGACGTCCCAGTTACACACTTCCTACAATGCTGATTCAAACCGGAGCCTGCATGATCAGGGTGTCTACCATACAGCCTCCTCCCATCTGGGGGGCTCAGCACAACCAGCAGGTGGCTAGCCTGCTCACACAAACACATCCCCTGCTACCCCACAGCCTGAAGGAGTGTGTGTGTGTGGAAAGGTGGTTGGGGCTATTCCTACTCAGTCATTTTGCTCCCTTAAGTACAAAATTGTTTTGCTCACTGGCATGGTTTCCACTGGCCCAAGAACTCCCATTCCCCTTCCCTTCCTACACTGCTAGCAATTCCCCTACCTGCGAACACTTCACTGCATACAACATGCAGGACTGGTTAGGGGATCTGCACCTAAACTCTGCCCAATGGTGGATGGGGCAGAAACTGCACCTCTAGGGTTATATAGCACTCTGAACTCCCTGTAGTTTGTTTTGCATGCATCTGAAACTGGGATTATGGCTTGAGGTTCAGAAGCCAGAGGCACCAGCCAGGGAGGAAGCCCTATTTGCTTGTGCCACTAGAGAACTCCTCTCCAACTTGCAGGTGAAACTGGGTTCCTGGAAAGGAGACCACCGAGTGCTTCCCATCACACAGACCTCACACACTGGCTCTCCGCCTCCCAGGTCCCTTGGTAGAAACATTCCAGCCAACTCAACAATTAGAACAGCTGGAAGCTGGGGCATGGCCTGATTTCCCCCACAGCCACAGTTCAGAATGGGACCCCCTTCCCACCACACTCTGTTAGGCTCTGGTGTGGGATTCACCTCAGAACAGGGTTATTAGGAGGAGAGAGCAGATGATGGGATGGCATGGAGCACTCTGCTCTGTAACCCACCAGACAGGATCGCCACTGCTGGTAAAGCCGCCGCACTCTGATCCCATCCTGAATTCTTTCTGCCACTGCATGAGCAGCAGCTACAGTGAGGGGCTGGTGAGAAGCACAGGAGCCGTTTCTCCAACACGAGTTGCTACAAACTACTTGACTTCATCTTTGCAGATAAAGGGAGTGTCTCCCTCCCCCAGGTTTCTCCAGCTCCGCTCCCCTTTTATATGTTTCTCAAGGAGGGGACGATCACATCTGGGCAGATGCTGGGAGCAGATGCCTAACAGAA
Source organism: Lepidochelys kempii (assembly GCF_965140285.1). NCBI lineage: Eukaryota > Metazoa > Chordata > Testudines > Cheloniidae > Lepidochelys > Lepidochelys kempii. The sequence continues at coordinate 1,596,430 of NC_136393.1, forward strand.
GCCATCTGCCACTTTTTTCAGGGAAAAATAATTCAACGCACTAGGACTTTAGTTTAATTAGCTGGAACTGGGTTTCGGAGTGCAGGCCTGAAGAGGAATCTGTGAGGCAGGAGGAGAGTATTTCACCTCCATTCATCACAAGTGCATAATGCACACTGCAAAAGCGGTGTGTTCACCAGCAACCCTCACCAGTGTAATGAGGAGACCCTCTGGACCTCTCAAACACTCTGCCACCTACTGGAGGGTGCTTAGCAATGTCACACATGAAAGTAACTCATCAGCAATGTGCAGAGAAGACATTGCAGAGATGCCAGGCCAAACGGGGTTTTGGTTTCAAGTGGTGAGCACTTGATCACATCAAATAGTCTTTGTTAGGCTGTACAAAACTGGGAACCACTCTGACTGATGGGCAGTGTCTGCTCCGGAGAGGCTCACCACTGAAATAGCAGGCATCAGAGCTGTAAGGGGAGCCCAGGTCTGGACCAGCAGGGGCTGGGGCACTCTTGGGACTGATATGCTTTGCGAGAGTTATGTGCCGGGGAAAGACACACAGCATCTGCCTGCACTATGCTTGGCTCTAAACAGCACTGTCAGTTCTTCATTAACCCAACTCCTCGCCCATCTCTGAAGAAAATGCATCACACAGACTTCGGCTCAAATTCAGGGGATGCAAAACAATTCAAACCCAACATGCAGAAACCAGAGCCCTGCCAGGAAATGAACCCTTCTCTGCAGGGATATTCACCAGAGTAAGACACAATCACACAGTTTTTCTAGTAGTCATCCACTGCAGAGCTTTTCTCATCACCCCATAGCAAGTAAGAAGGTGCAAACACTGCAGCCTCTGGCACCTGGAAGAAGGGACAGCAAGAGAGACAAGCACAGGGAAAGAAAGGGCTTTATTCACTGCCACCCTGGTTTCTATTCTAATCCTGTTAGAATAGAAACTCTTCAGCAAAGTGTTAGCTGTCAGGTAACCCCTTGATATTTTTATTAAATTGTCCTGAAAATGCTCAGTCATTTCCCATTTGCTGCTAGAATTATCAGAGCAAAGTGGTAGAAGTAGAGCGTCTCCCCTAGAACTATTAACTGGTATCAAAAAGTTTGGGAAATTTCCGATACTAGAAAAATTAACTCATCAAGTCAGTTCTACTGGGTAGGAGGAAAAAAGATTACTTCGAAATCTGGCAGAACTTTTTGGAGTTTACTGGAAGAGGGTCATTGCCACCAAACCTCATAGTTTGAGAGCTTTTTTTGAATAATAAGGAGGGGAGAAACCCCTTCAACCATATGCAAAATTAAGATATTAAAATAAAGAAAACAGATAGGCGGAAAAAGGAGAAAAGCTTATCACATAGAGTTGCGATAGGACAACTAACAAACAGGTTAGGCATCTAAATGTAAGAAAAAACAGAAGTCTGGACCTAAATGTGAGAGAATCAAAGACTTTAATCAACACTATCAATTGACCAGACAGAAGAAGAAGAGCAGAAGATCATCACAATATGTGATCAAGATCAAGACCACAAAAGCTGAAGAAAGCGACTGGTAACCGGCCTCATCAATATAGCTTTAGGGAGTTCCTTATCTAGTAGAAAGAGAGAGCCTGAGACATGAAGCCTGAGCTAAAGTAGTAGTCAGCCCTGCTAATATAAAGCAAAGTTAGCAAGTCAGGCTGTGAGCAGAGGTCAGGCTCTGTCTGTAGGCAGGCTCACAGACCCAGCAAGAACAGGGCTGGTATTGCAAAAACACACACGTTCCTGAGAAGTACGAGGCACAGGACACTCATGAAAGCATATTCCAGAAGGGTGGTAGCAGAACACCCCGATACCCAGTATGGTACAAGCACACTCCCCAAAGATAACAGGAACACGTTCACCTCTCTTAAAGATAAGGTCAGGATGATACGGTGATGGAGAGAGATGTTTTGATCGAACCAACAAGGTAAAGGGTGGTAACTAACCACATCAGAGGGGCAATATGTAACTTGTTTGTATTGGTGTATAAAGAAGGGTCTCAGAAGGGGTGTCTTTGTCTATCCTAGGGGAGAATGGAATCCCCCACCATTCACTGAGCTAGTCCATTGTAACGGGCATACAATGTTAGTGGTCCTGTAGAGTCTACGGGATACTAGGACGGTGCTTCATTGACAATAAACCTGGCCAGGTGCTTTCGCTGCTAACCCAAGCCATGTGGTCTTATTGGAAAGTTCGATCGAGGTCTGCTGCGTCAGCTATCTGCGCAGAGCTGGGACAGCATACACCAGAAACACACACAGCCAACAACTGACTATATCTTCATCAATTTATAATTGTGTACATACCAAATTTATCTTGAAGTTATAAAACATGTTTTATAAGATTTCTGTTATAAGAGAGTGGATCTGTTAATAAATATGATTTTTTAAAAACAAGAATAAAAACTCTTCAGTGGCACCAAAGGGTTGGCATCACCGATGCTCCTGATGTGCGTAGCCCCCATCCAAGATTACATGGCAATGTATCTAGCAAAGAAAGGAGGATTTGAAAAACTGTTGCTTTAAGAAACATGCACATATTGATCTGTGTGTATCTAATCTGATTGTTCGCATGCGTGCATGTACAAAAACACTACACTGAGAGAACATGAAGGTGACAAATGTAAGCACTGAAGAGTCAAGAATCTTAACTCTGCCCTCTACCATGAACACAGTGCAATGAATACTTAGATTAAATGACCACACAAACTCAAAGAATACAATATCACACCAGTATCTCTCCAGCATTAGAGTATGTCCACACTTGAATTCTAAGTAATCTTTTATCATGTATTACACTTCCACAATTGAAAATTCTAGCGTAAGCTCCACACAATTGTTTGTTTCATGACATAAACCATTGTTGCTTGTCAACATTTGTGCCTTGTCTATGCTAGACTTCACAATCATGTGAGTTAACACACAACTAACAACAAGTGTAGGTGCATCCTAACTCACAGGTCTAGCACCTCAATGTCTTTTCGATTCTACCTTCATTGCCATAATGGTAATGGTCCAATCCATCTTTATTGACTTTTTCCATGATAAATTATTCTCCCTTCAGTATGCATTTTAATAATTTAGACAGAAGCCAGGTATTAGACACATTTTAATTTCAACCATCAGCTAAACATTCCTTAGGTGCAGCTCAGGGGATGAGGCAGTTAACTATGAAGCTATCTTATCTGTACAGGTTGGTGCCGTACAGAAGCCAGCAGATTTTCGCTATCACTCTATGTTGTTACACTTCCAGGGTATTCTGTCAGAAGGGTTTACTGAGCACTTCTGCACAGGACTTTCCTGGATGCTGCCTGACCTACACCCAGTAGCACACAGCCCATGCATGGGGAGGCTTTGTATTACAGGGGAGACAGAACCGACTCCTAAATTTAGCTTGCCCAAAACTTTTTATCACAAAAGATTCTTGTGACCTTTTTTGTGCAAGTCTCCATTCTTTAAAAAAAGAAAAGGAGGACTTGTGGCACCTTAGAGACTAACCAATTTATTAGAGCATAAGCTTTCGTGAGCTACAGCTCACTTCTTCAGATGCTCACGAAAGCTTATGCTCTAATAAATTGGTTAGTCTCTAAGGTGCCACAAGTCCTCCTTTTCTTTTTGCGAATACAGACTAACACGGCTGTTACTCTGAAATCTCCATTCTTTGCAACTGCCCTTTGAAATGTGGCCAGGACAAAGCTCTGAGACCAGATGTGCCTGTCACTTGTCCCTTTCCATTCAGGTTTAACTGAGTTATAGTACTGGGAAAGCCTGGGAGCCATCAGAGTAGCTATAGCAGCTGTGAGGGAGAGAAGAGAACCAGGCCAGGGGCACCATATGAGGCAGGAGAACCCAACCTCCTGGGCTGGAAGTGGGAGGGGGAAAGAATAGAGACACCCAGGCCAGGCCAGGTTCCTCTCAACTACCCTTGGACCCAACACATGGCACTAGTAGCCCATTCCCTATCTTACCCCGATATCAGCAAATATATTTAGTAGTTGAACGTTCAGGGGCCAAGTCCTGATGTTGCATGAGATGGGACATGCTGTTACAGTTGCCCATACAGTAACCGATTTTCTGTAACCTTCTCTCTTTTTAACAACCCCAGGAAATGACATACAATGTCTCTAGTGGTTAGAGTAGAGGGCTGGGAGTCAGCCCCAGTTCCCTCCTGATGCACTGGGTGCCTTTGGGCAGGTCACTCACCTTCTGTGCCTCAGGATTGAGAATACTGAGCCACTTGTGCAAAGCACTGAGCTTCACAGCTCAGAGTCAGGACTCACTTCTCCACACTTCAGACAGACGTAGCTGTGCCAGCAGAAGTGTGTACTGTAGACATAGCCTGGGTTATCTGGAACCCCACGGTGAAGCTACGATGGAAGCGAACAGGGAGGAAGGGATGAAAAGGGAGTGGGATCGACTTGTTAGCTGCTCACATTTAGTTTGCACCTACTTTGCCACTCTGGAAAGAAACAAACGACCTGAGAAGGGAATGGAATGCAATGATTCATTATTCCTGATGTGTGATGATGGCTTAATTATTTTTCTAACTGGGAAGAGACGCTTTCTGGCAGCAGGTGCAAATTAATTCTCCGCTGTTTTGAGGAGCGATCGGCCCAGGACAAGCGGAAAACTGGAAAACCTAATTAAATCGGGAGCCGAGTGGAATAAATGGAGCGAGGCGTTTGTTTGCACGATGCTGATGGATATTAACAATTCCGGGTGAAGACACCAGGGCTCCCAGCGGGAGACTAGAGCCGCCTCAGTGCGTTCATCCCCCCCATTGGGCCTTGACAATCGTGCAGGAAGTGTTGCAACAGTAACTAAGTGCAACTACTGTGCATACACAAAGCCAGGATTCTTTCCAGAAGAAGCATCATCCACAGCCCTACATGGGCTGAAGGAAGGAGGAAACAATTAACAGGCTGCAAAGCCAGATACGCAGGCTCCAGGAATCTTACTGGGGGTTCCTGGTCTTGTGCTCAGAACTGATGCCCCCTAAGCGAGACAAGAAAGTATCATCTAATTATTGGGAGCTGTCTGCAGATTGTCCAGTCCACTGAGCAGTGGAATCCAACAAAAAAAATCTGCCCCCCCTCTGTTACCCTGGAAAGAGGGTTTTGTCTGGTTTCAGGACCCCTCTCTGGCTTCTGGATCTCCCGTCCCCATGGTCTCCTTCATGGTACTGACTGTATTTAATTAGGCTCTCTTATTTCATATGCAGATGCAGTATTCAGTTTAAATACGATAGAACAAGGTCTATATATACACACACTTTTCAAGAGATTGTCACAGCACCTACTATACAGAACCATAAGACATACCCAACACCTAAGGGTTTTCCCAAGAGGGGGTGGGGGAAGCAGCCTGAGGCTGATTCTGAATCTTGTTAGCTCAATGATCAGAAAAGGGAGCTTATGTTGAACAGTTGCCATAGAAACAGTGGACTGTATCTACACTTTCCTAGAGTGATATGGGGGTTCAGTTCTTTTGCCTGCCCTGGCAGTCCAACGAGGCCCCATGCTGATTCCCTTGTCCACCCCATAGATTCCTCAGTGTCCAATCCCAGTGTCAGAGGCACCCATCTCTGCTGGCTGTGTGTTCCCTTCGGGTCTCACACAGCTCCCTGCCCTCCAGGAGCTCTGCTCTTAGACCATTATTCACAATCAAACAGCTGCACTATATATAATGATTTCAATCGAGTCCAGCTAACGGCCACATCTTAGGGCATCTGGAAATAGACAGCAAAGGGCTCTCCCTCGGCAGTCGCTCCCCCATTGCTCGTGGTTAGCTGTGCTTTATAGAACATTTGCAAATTACATGCCAAAGACAAATAAATGACTCCATCCCCTCACCTCCACAGCATCCCTCTTCATCCCCCTCCCCCCATTACAATGCCCTGACTGTCTCCTGACACACTCCATGCATCCCCTCTTCTCCTGATTCCCCACCCCAGAGTCCCCTTTCAAGACCAGGGAGCACTGTTCCATGCCATCCGTTCCACTGCATGCTCAGCAGACTCTTTCTCAGACTCTTCCTCCCCCCACATTTTGGACCCCCAATTCCATACCTGGAGTCGGTAGCAGATTATAATAAACTTTTACACGCAATTGGAAGTTTGCTCTGTATCCGTGGGCGACAGCTCTGCGAGTGCTGGCTCGACCACAGCCATAGGGAACAGGAAAAGAAAAAAAGAAAGCAAAGCCTGCCTGCCTGCTGTCCATAACCCCTCTCTCCCAGGATGTTTGGAGATCTCTGCCATTTCCCCGGTTGTACTCTTCACTCCCACTGAAAGGCCCTTCTCCTCAGCCAATGCAACAAACCAAACCAAACATGGTGTTTCTAGGCCTGCCCATTCTAGGATATCATGAAGGGCTGCCCAGAGCAGGGGCAAAAGGTGCAGTTTGGCCCAGCTCCCCCCAGATTGAGTGGTGTTGTAACCCTGCACACAGGGCTGCCGTGCCACTCAGATTTTGCCCAGGCCCCCCAAAACCTTTATGTAGCAATTTATTTATTTATTTAGCATGTGCACAGTCATCTAGCCAAGCGATGGCACCTTCAGTGGCGTGACGCAGTTCTTCTAGGCCACCACTGAACCTAGGCAGCAGGCATTCATTGACAACATGTCATCGGCTGTGCTGTGCTGCAGCTGCACAAACGGGCATCACGAAGGCCCCAGCGATACTGGCTGGTTGCACAGAGACCTTGCCCAGTCCGGAATGTGCTCAACAGCGACCACTGGCGATGGGGCAGGTCAAAACCAGGTGGGCAAATTGTGGGGTCGGCAACAAGAGACTGGCTGCGGATTATAACAGATATCCGTTCCTCTTGCCAGAGTGTTTCTGCCCTAACATCCTGGCATGGCGGATGGGCGATGTGACGGCAAACGTGGTTTAAAAAGGTCATTGTACAGCAGCAAGTGCATTGAGTTGGCGCGAACTTCTCAACTAACTTGCCAGTGGCAACCTCTCATCTGATATAAGGAGGAGCAATATTGCTCAGAAATGGAAGCCATGGGAGTGGAGTCAGACGCAGGGTGCCAGAGATGATGCACATGGTGGCATGTAACTGTTGTGACAAAGCTCTGTCCTTGCCTCCATGGGTCCCGCGTTTCCTGGAGGATTTTGCTAGACTCAGAGGCTGTGACCCTCCACGTAACCCTTCTCTCTCTAGAGACAAGGGTTACAGTCTACTGAGCCATTTCATCATAAGCCAGCGAGGGAGGTGAGGAGAAGCAGTGGATGTATTGTATCTTGACTTTAGCAAAGCTTTTGACACGGTCTCCCACAGTATTCTTGTCAGCAAGTTAAGGAAGTATGGGCTGGATGAATGCACTATAAGATGGGTAGAAAGTTGGCTAGATTGTCGGGCTCAACGGATAGTGATCAATGGCTCTATGTCTAGTTGGCAGCCGGTGTCAAGTGGAGTGCCCCAGGGGTCGGTCCTGGGGCCGGTTTTGTTCAATATCTTCATAAGTGATCTGGAGGATGGTGTGGATTGCACTCTCAGCAAATTTGCGGATGATACTAAACTGGGAGGAGTGGTAGATACGCTGGAGGGCAGGGATAGGATACAGAGGGACCTAGACAAATTGGAGGATTGGGCCAAAAGAAATCTGATGAGGTTCAACAAGGGCAAGTGCAGAGTCCTGCCCTTAGGACGGAAGAATACAATGCACCGCTACAGACTAGGGACCAAATGGCTAGGCAGCAGTTCTGCGGAAAAGGACCTAGGGGTGACAGTGGACGAGAAGCTGGATATGAGCCAGCACTGTGCCCTTGTTGCCAAGAAGGCCAATGGCATTTTGGGATGTATAAGTTGGGGCATAGCGAGCAGATCGAGAGACGCGATCGTCCCCCTCTATTCGACATTGGTGAGGCCTCATCTGGAGTACTGTGTCCAGTTTTGGGCTCCACACTACAAGAAGGATGTGGATAAACTGGAGAGAGTCCAGCGAAGGGCAACAAAAATGATTAGGGGTCTGGAACACATGACTTATGAGGAGAGGCTGAGGGAACTGGGATTGTTTAGTCTGCAGAAGAGAAGAATGAGGGGGGATTTGATAGCTGCTTTCAACTACCTCAGAAGTAGTTCCAGAGAGGATGGTTCTAGACTATTCTCAGTGGTGGAAGAGGACAGGACAAGGAGTAATGGTCTCATGTTGCAGTGGGGGAGGTTTAGGTTGGATATTAGGAAAAACTTTTTCACTAGGAGGGTGGTGAAACACTGGAATGCGTTGCCTAGGGAGGTGGTGGAATCTTCTTCCTTAGAAGTTTTTAAGGTCAGGCTTGACAAAGCCCTGGCTGGGATGATTTAATTGGGGATCGGTCCTGCTTTTGAGCAGGGGGTTGGACTAGATGACCTCCTGAGGTCCCTTCCAACCCTGATATTCTATGATAAGTTATCCTTCCTTGCACAGTCTCTGTTGTCTCCCAGTCTCAGTGATTAACCAGGGGGCAAAGGGGGGCGGGGGGGCTGGGCCCACCCTCTACTCCGGGCTCCAGCCCAGGGTCCCTAATAGTATCAGCTATGGTAGCTGACCTTTTAGAAACATGACATGTACAATTCCCTGGGCTACTTCCCCCACAGCAGCCCTCACTTCCGCCTTACCTCAGGGCCTCCTTCCTTGTGCCTGATATGGTGTATACTACTCAGCCTCTCCAACAGCACAGCTTCCTCCCACAGCTCCTGACATGCACCCCCATCTGACTGACTGGGAGGCTTTTAACTAGTTTCAGCCAGCCCCTGACTGGCTTCAGGTGTCCCAATCAACCTAGCCTTCTCCCTGCCTTCTGGAAAGTTCTTAATTGGCCCCAGGTGTCTTAAGTGACCTGGGGCAGCTGCCATTTCACTTATCCTGGTACCAGGGATTTGTTTAGCCTGGAGCTAATATATCTATCTCCCACTACTTTTCTATAGCCATCTGGCCTTGCCCCGTCACACTGTGTATCCACCAGTTTGGTGTGTGATGATCAACTCCAAACTGGCGTGCAGTACTCCGCCACTGAATATAAGGTGGCAAGAGCTGATGTCCGCAGAGTTGGAGCACGAGCACCCCATGATGAACCTGCCTGTTTGCTAAGAAGATTGTTGCGTGTCTTAATTTTAGTTGCTGTCTTCTTCAGATGGGCATGGTAACTCAGTGTGTGGTCTAAGGTCACACCTAGATAGACCAGTTCTACTTCATGCTTCACCTTCTGACCATTCAGTTCTCGGGTTGCGCTGGTGTGATGAAGATGGAACAAACTGGACACTGTTTTTATGATGTTTGGCTGGAGGTGCCAAGTCTTACAGTAGCCAGCTAACTTTACCATGTCCCAGTTTAAGGTGGCATCAAGCTCATGGAACGACAGGGCCTGGGTACTGCAACAGTCGTCTGTGTAAATGAATTTTTGTGACTCTGTGGTTGGCAAGTCACTGATATAAAGGTTGAAGAGGGTTGGAGAAAGCACAGAGCCCTGGGGTAACCCATTGCTCTGTTGTCTCCAAGCACTCGTCTTCTCCCCCATATGGACTCTGAATTGCCTGTCGCGGAGGAACAGTTCACTGATTTCATGAGCCAAATAGAATGTGAAAATCTTTCCACAACAGCTTTCAGGGAAACATTCAGAGCAGCGGCACTTTACACCCCCTTCCTTCATTTTTAACAAACTCCCAAAAAAAACTTGCCCTGGGAGGAAATGCAGAATTTCAAGGAGATCTGTTATCTGTTTCTTTTGGCAGCGGGGAGGGTGTGATGAGGTGTGGTGAGAAATTAAAGAAAAAACAGACCTATAATGGGAAACTGGCTCCAACTTTCACCAGACAGCAGCTACCCCATCTCATAACTACTCGACCAGGGGAGAGGCGTTGCTCCGAAAGACAGGTGGTGGCTAGGTTTCAGCTCATGCCTACGGTGCCACTGGGGTGACGCTCTTGTAATTACATGGCTACAAATGTTGAGCCTAGTTCATTTGGCACAGGGATTCAACTCTAGGGCAGCTCTGGGGAGCAGATTTTTCTCAGCATTTGTGGTCCTGGATTAGGAAAAACCCTGGTTCTCTCAGAGGCCCAGAGAGAGCACCCAGAGCTTGGGATGCTGATTAAAGTCTCTGCAGCATCCTGCTCAGGCTGGCAAATGAAGTTCTGTGGTGCATAAGCAGCTTGGAGGCGCTTGCTGTCCGTCACTCTGATGAGCTCTTGTGCTAGCACATCCCTGGCTGCCCCATGCTATTGCTTAGCAGACCTTAAAGCCATAGAGAATATTCAGCATTCTACATTCACAGAGAGTTGCATGAAGAGAGCCAGGCAAGGCCACAGCTCATCTCGGCCACACACATCTATCACTGTGGCACTGGGAAAAGGTGACTAGATAGCTGCTTCCAAGCCCAGAAGATGCAGAACTAAAAATGTGGGGAAATCAGCTGTAGGAGGTTAAATGGGGTCGCCCCTGCAATTCTGCTTGGTCTTTCCTCTACCCAGGAATAGTTCCACCAAATGAGCTAGACATTTATAGGTTTCAGAGTAGCAGCCGTGTTAGTCTGTATTCGCAAAAAGAAAAGGAGGACTTGTGGCACCTTAGAGACTAACACATTTATTTGAGCGTAAGCTTTCGTAAGCTACAGCTCACTTCCACTGCATGCATCCGATGAAGTGAGCTGTCGCTCACGAAAGCTTATGCTCAAATAAATGCGTTAGTCTCTAAGGTGCCACAAGTCCTCCTTTTCTTTTTGTAGACATTTATACTAGCCCCTGGCAGACCCAAGAACCTTTTGCGGATATTTAGTCCCACTCTCTTCCTGCTGCTGCTAGTGTGTAATAGCCCGGGCTGCTATCCTAGCAATGGGTACCCACCCAGAGTTCTCCTGCCATCCCCCAGGTGCCAACACAGAGTTACCCTCCCAGCCTTCCCTTCCCTAATTTCTGAACTGCACCTGTGTAGCTGTTCCTCTGTTTCTCACCCCTTCTCTCTCCAATTTGGAAGTGGCAGCAATGCTGGGAGAAAAAGCCTGAATGCCTTTTTGTTTTTCTGTTTCTCCCATCATTAAATCCCCTCCTCATCCCTAGGAGTTTGGAATTACATACAAGTTATATGTTTCTGGTTTTACCCAAACACAGCTACTTAACAAACAAGTACCCTCAATTCCGTTTAATGCCTACACATGTAATACAGTTGCTGCAATTACCTGCTTCCCAAAGCCATTACAAATCACAGAAAATCAGCTGTAGCAGGTGATAAGAACATTCTTTTATAGATTCACAAAATAAGCTGATCACAGGACAGTCAGATCCTTGCCCTGCAGTCCACAGCATGCCCGGCATTCACAAGGGGTCAAGATCCTTCATCTTGCAGCCAATTTACTCCTCTTAAAGACGAGATGGGAAATATCTGTTGGGAAAACTCTGGGTTTATCCTGCTGTGTGGCTTAAACTCAAGTTCTGACTCACCAGAAAACTGGGCTCATTGTTCAAGCTCACACATCCTGCGCAGTCAACAAGAAACTAAGCCTGTAATTAGAATGAAACCCACTAAAGCAACAAGGTGAGCACCAGAAGTGAGCTGTAGCTCACGAAAGCTTATGCTCAAATAACTTGGTTAGTCTCTAAGGTGCCACAAGTACTCCTTTTCTTTTAGAGATTAGTGGAACACTGTCTCTGACGGGCAGGGTTCCCAAGTACCTTGGCCACGTGCTGTATAAGCAGAACAGATAACTGGTGTTGGCCCACATATACATGGAGACCATGTGTCACGGAGTCCCTGGGCAATGCTCTGGAACTGCTCCCCATGAAGCCAGGCAGGACTCTGGGGAAGTCTCCTTTCTGGGAGCAGCCGGTCTGCAGGACACACGGCTCACACAGCTTCCACCTTCCTGGGTCTGACCTCGGAGCATTCAGCATCCTCTGCCACTCCGTGCACTTCCCCCAGCGAGTCCGCCCAGGCGGGGTCTCGGGGAAGCCAGAGGGTCCTGTCCCTCAACTCCGCAGTCAGACGTGTCTCTCAGCCAGCCAGTAAAACAGAGGTTTATTAGACAACAGGAACATGGTCTAACACAGAGCTTGCAGGTACAGTGAACAGGACCCCTCAGCTGGGTCCATTTTGGGGGGCAGGGAGCCAGACAACCACGTCTGCACTTCACTCCATGTCTCCAGCCAGCCCCAAACAAACTCCCAGCCCCTCCTCCTCTGGGCTTCCTCCCTTTCCCGGGCCAGGAGCTCACCCAATTCCTTTGTTCTCCAACCCTTTAGCTCTCACCTTGCAGGGGGGGAAGGGCCCAGGCCATCAGTTGCCAGGAAACAGGGTGTTGGCCATTCTCTGTGTCCAGACCCCTGCACACCCCTGCCCTCTAGGGCTCTGCAATGATCATACACCCTTACCCCACCCCCTAGATACTTAAGAACTGCATAGGGGAAACTGAGGCACCCCCACACTATTCAGAGGAAACATTAAGAACTGTCCCACTTCGTCACACCATGACAAACCTGCTACACCCAAGACTCCTCCAGCTGAGCACATGCCAGAGGCATGCAGGGCAGAAATACATGGGGGCACACTAGGGTTGCCAACTTTCTAATCGCACAAAACCAAACACACTGCCCTGCCCCCTACGCCAAGGCCCTGTCCCTTCTCTGAGGCCCCGCCCCTGCTCCATCCCCCTCCCTCCATCGCTCGCTTTCACTGGGCTGGGGCAGGGGTGGGGGAGGGGTCAGGCTGGGGGTGTGGGCTTTGGGATGGGGTCAGGGATGAGGGGGTTGGGAGGCAGGAGAGGGCTCCGGGCTGGGGCAGGGGTGTGAGCTCTGGGGTGGGGCTGAGGATGAGGGGTTTGGGGTGCAGGAGGGGGCTCAGGGCTGGGGCAGAGTGTTGGGGGGGGTGCAGGAGGGGACTCCTGGTTGGGGCAGGGGATTGGGGTGAGGGGTCCTGGCAGCGTTTACTGCAGATCCCAGGAAGCGGCTGCCAGGTCCCTTCAGTGCAGCCCCTAGGTGCATGGGTGGCCAGGGAGGCTCTGTACACCACCCTCACATCCACGCCCCACAGATTCCATTGGTTGCAATTCCTGGCCAATGGGAGCTGTGGGTCTGGCAATAGGGGTGGGGGCAGCCCGTGGAGCCTCCCTGGCTGCCCATGAGCCTAGGGCCCAGAAGGACCTGGCAGCAACTTCTGGGAGCTGTGCAGAGCTAGGGCAGGCAGAGAGCCTGCCTTAGTTCTGGGCACTCGCTGCGCCACCAACCAGACTTTTGATGGCCCTGTCAGTGGTGCCGACCGGAACCACCAGGGTCCCTTTTTGACGAGGCGTTCTGGTCAAAAAACAGATTCCTGGCAACCCTAGGGCACACAGAAAGGGAAATCTGCCCATCAGTGAAATTCCAGAGAGAAAGAGGGAACAAAGTAAAGCAGGAGTAATGAGGCTGGTCCCCAGGGTAGAAAGGGACCTGCCTGCTTCCTTGCTTCCCTGGCACAGAATCATTTCATAGATTTCCAAGGCAAGAAGGGATCATTATGACCATCTCATCCAACCTCTTGCATACCCCAGGCCAGGGATCCCCAACCAGAGAACCTAGTGATTGCTGCAGCAATCCAAACAACTTGTGATGGAGCTACACCATCTCTTTTAGGAAGCGAACCAGTCCTGACGTAAAGCACCCATCCGATGGAGAATCCCTAAAGTTTCCACTCAGAGGGAGTGCTGAAAAGCAAAGACAGAGTGCACTCCCACCAATGAGGAACACAATCGGCAGCAAGGAGGCGGCCTGCTGAAGCATGGAACAAACTTCCCTGCTTCCCAGCACAGGGACCAGGTGGAGTTCCCAAAGGTTCCCAGTTACTCAAGGAAAACCCAGTCAGAGACCAGCAAAGCATGATTCTTGACCTAGCTGCCTTTTTTAAAAACACTCATGGACAACTTTCTTGTATGGGAATAGAATACAGAGAAGATGGCAGGGACACTGCCCACTTTACTATGTTGACAGCTATTCATAGAATATCAGGGTTGGAAGGGACCTCAGGAGGTCATCTAGTCCAACCCCCTGCTCAAAGCAGGACCAACCCCTAACTAAATCATCCCAGCCAGGGCTTTGTCAAGCCTGACCTTAAAAACTTCTAAGGAAGGAGATTCCACCACATCCCTAGGTAACACATTCCAGTGTTTCACCACCCTCCTAGTGAACAAGTTTTTCCTAATATCCAGCCTAAACTTCCCCCACTGCAACTTGAGACCATTACTCCTCATTCTGTCATCTGCTACCATTGAGAACAGCCTAGATCCATCCTCTTTGAAATCCCCTTTCAGGTAGTTGAAAGCAGCTATCAAATCCCCCCTCATTCTTCTCTTCCACAGACTAAACAATTCCAGTTCCCGCAGCCTCTCCTCATAAGTCATGTGTTCCAGTCCCCTAATCATTTTTGTTGCCCTTCGCTGGACTCTCTCCAATTTTTCCACATCCTTCTTGTAGTGTGGGGCCCAAAACTGGACACAGTACTCCAGATGAGGCCTCACCAATGTCGAATAGAGGGGAACGATCACGTCCCTCGATCTGCTGGCAATGCCCCTACTTATACATCCCAAAATGCCATTGGCCTTCTTGGCAACAAGGGCACACTGTTGTCTCATATCCAGCTTCTCGTCCACTGTCACCCCTAGGTCCTTTTCTGCAGAACTGCTGCCGAGCCATTTGGTCCCTAGTCTGTAGCGGTGCATTGTATTCTTCTGTCCTAAGGGCAGGACTCTGCACTTGCCCTTGTTGAACCTCATCAGATTTCTTTTGGCCCAATCCTCTAATTTGTCTAGGTCCCTCTGTATCTTATCCCTACCCTTCAGTGTATCTACCACTCCTCCCAGTTTAGTGTCATCTGCGAACTTGCTGAGGGTGCAATCCACACCATCCTCCAGATCATTTTTGAAGATACTGAACAAAACCGGCCCCAGGACCGACCCTTGGGGCACTCCACTTGATACCGGCTGCCAACTAGACATGGAGCCATTGATCACTACCCGTTGAGTCCGACAATCTAGCCAGCTTTCTATCCACCTTATAGTCCATTCATCCAGCCCATACTTCTTTAACTTGCTGGCAAGAATAGTGTGGGAGATCGTGCCAAAAGCTTTGCTAAAGTCAAGGAACAACATGTCCACTGCTTTCCCTTCATCCACAGAGCCAGTTATCTCGTCATAGAAGGCAATTAGATTAGTAAGGCATGACTTGCCCTTGGTGAATCCATGCTGACTGTTCCTGATCACTTTCCTCTCCTCTAAGAGGTTCAGAATTGATTCCTTGAGGACCTGCTCCATGATTTTTCTAGGGACTGAGATGAGGCTAACTGGTGTGTAGTTCCCAGGATCCTCCTCCTTCGCTTTTTTAAAGATGGGCACTACATTAGCCTTTTTCCAGTCGTCCAGGACCTCCCCCGATCGCCATGAGTTTTCAAAGATAATGGCCAATGGCTCCGCAATCACATCCGCCAACTCCTTTAGCACTATTCTCTAGCAAGTCACAACTGGCAGCCTCACTCTGCCCAGCCTGAGATGCCAGGCCCTGAAGTCCAACTGTAAATGTTCTTTTGGAATTTTAGCAGCTACCCAGCTCCCTTCCCATAGGTGCAAATACCCGCTACTCCATCTGTGCAACAACCAAGGCATTTGCATTTGATGTTCTTGGCAAATGAATCCAACCGACATTTGCTTTGCAAATGGAAGGCGAAAGGGTGTACACAATCAGGGGTTCACAAAGTGTCATGAGGTTCACATGCCAGCCACTGGGACCCTGGGTTCAAATCCTGAAGGTGGTGATAAATTTGCAAGTCTTAGGCTACCCCTTAGAAAATGATATTTCTCCACATCACACAACCACAATGTCATTAGCAGAACTGTGTCAGCCCAGAACAGGAAGATGCCAAAGGGTGTCAGAAGTCAGGATCGAGATGCGCTGGCAGACGCCTGGCTTGAGGTGGTGCTTTTAGTCACTCTGTTTCATGAGCACCAGTCATCATTTCAGGAACCCAATCCAACAACAATGGGCATCATTCCCAAGAGCCCACAGTACCCTCCAGTGACAAAGAGGAACCCTTCCACAGAGAACTTCTGGTAAATGTAAATTGGGAACAGCCTCTCAGAGCAGGACGCAAATCACTGTAAACAAAGTCTCTGTTGCTGTGGAAACCATTAAAAATAGATTCCCCACACTCCCCTCTTTGTGCTGGGTTTTATACAGCTGGGTTCCTTCATTCCACATTATTATTACTTTTTAATTATGAATAATTTCCTCCCTTCTATAGGAAGATGGATTAAAACTCAGAACTTTCCACATGAAGCCCCTTTAGGATGTATTTCAATATGCCAATGAAGGCAAGCCCAGATTCTGTAGTGTTTATGCCACAGGGTAAAAATCTCTCTGCAATTAACCCTTCTCATTCCATGCTTCCTCTAAGCTTCTCTTTTTCTCCATCCAGGAAGCTAGCTGGCTTTCACCTGTACCTCAACAAAGTTTGCTCAGGAACTATGACACTTACGGTGAAGCCCCTTTCCGCAAAGGGATCAGCACAAGGCTCAAGCGCCACATAAGTCCCTCTTCAACCCTGTGGAGTTTGTGCATGATTGTATTATGGTCACCCTTGCCTGCCCGCTTCCCCTCCACTCCTGTTTGTCTGATATGACCTCTTACTCGCTAGGTCCAGTTACATTTAGTGTGTATGCTCTTCAGGCCAAGGACCCTGCATCCCTTGGTTTATGAGGCACTCAGCATATCGGGTGCTCATATAATAAGAAACACCACCACTGTTGCTCAAGGCTTCACACCCACCCACCCAGTGTCCCCAGCACTAAGCTACCCACAGGGCAAGGACCAAGCAGAGAGAGAGGCGGGACAGGCTGCCCCAATGGGAATGGTGCTGCTATCCTCCTGTCTTACTGAGGAGCAACAAAATCCTATTTAATCATTCTGTCCTGGAGCTTTCTTCTGAGGATTGGGATTCTCAGCCTTAACCCAACACACCAGAGTGGGTGTTTGCAGCAATCCTCCACTTTCCTATCATACCCCTTTCTATGCAGAACTCAGTCTAGCCCAATAAAATGTCTGCTTTAGCCTGGCTCAGCCCAGAGACCTGTTCCAAAGCTTGGAGGAACCACTGAACCAACCATTGTTTGCACTCTGCAAGTCTCCGTACAGGAAATTCTCCCAATCAGGAATGATGCCAAAGGACTGGAGCACACGGAACATCTGTTGCCCAGCATCAGCACAGCCAGGAATTCAGGAAGTGATGTGTATACATCCCCCAGTGCAGCATGTCTGCTAGCAAATGGAAGTGCAAGGCTCTATCCAAGGGTGAAGGAAGAGTGAGATCATGAAAGCTGCTTGGTTACCCTGTGGCAAATTATTTACCAGGCTTTAATTTTAGATTTAAGTGAATTTCATGCTGACAAAGAGCGCCAGATGGACAAACACTGGTAACCAACACTCTTTATCCCCAGGACAAAGCAAAGGCAGCAGCAGGGCAAGCTTCCTACACACTGCCCTGCCATTGTGTTTCCCCTTCGCCCACCTCTAGGGATGAGAGGAGAATTCAGTCTCCATAGTCCATTCAGTCCCTAAACTCTGCTGAATCTGTTAAGTGCTGATTGTGCAGGTGGGTTGTACAAGGTGGGCACCTGTCCACGAGCCACTGGATTGAGATTATGAAGAGATCTCACACAGGAGTCACTAGACAGTTGTCTGCATGGGCAGAATGACAGAACAAGTTACAAAGCTCAAGAACTGCACAAATCTCAAAGCCCTCTACAAACCAGCTCCAGTTTTAGAGAACGGAGGGAGTGCTCTGGTGCCTTCCAGAGGAGGGGGTCCAAATGGGGCTGTGTGTACCACTGGTGGTACGTGAGCTTGACGAGCCAATCCTTCACTTCATAATTTGTTTAAGAAAGTGGTACATGAACTAAAAGTTTGGGAGCCACTGTTGTAAAGCAAGATTCTCACAAGAGTTGGGGACATGATTTCATTACCTCCTGTTGTTTCTCTTAGGTCAATTTTTAGTGCACTGCCTCATGATACCCACCTGTGACGAAGCGGGACTGTTCTTAATGTTTCCTCTGAATAGTGTGGGGGTGCCTCAGTTTCCCCTAGGCAGTTCTGAAGTATCTAGGTGGTGGAATAAGGTGTATGATCATTGCAGAGCCCTAGAGGGCAGGGGTGTGCAGGGGTCTGGACACAGAGAATGGCCAACACCCTGTTTTCTGGCAACTGATGGCCTGGCCCTTCCCCCCTGCAAGGTGAGAGCTAAATGGTTGGAGAGCAAAGGAATCAGGTGAGCTCCTGGCCCGGGAAAGGAGAAAGCCCAGAGGAGGAGGGGCTGGAGAAAGTTTCAGTTTGGGGCTGGCTGGGGACATGGAGTGAAGTGCAAACGTGGTTGTCTGGCTCCCTGCCCCCCAAAATGGACCCGGCTGAGGGGTCCTGTTCTCTGTACTAAACCGTGTTCCTGTCATCTAATAAATCTGTTTTACTGGCTGGCTGAGAGTCATGTCTGACTGCGAAGTTGGGGTGCAGGGCCCTTTGGCTTCCCCAGGACTCCACCTGGGTGGACTCGCTGGGGGAAGCGCACGGAGGGGCAGAGGATGCTGAATGCTCCGAGGTCAGACCCAGGAAGGGGGAAGCCGTGTGAGCTGTTTGCCCTGCAGACAGTCTGCTCCCAGAAAGGAGACTTCCTCAGAGTCCTGCCTGGCTTCGTAGGGAGCAGTTCCAGAGCATCGCCCGGGGACGCCGTGACACCACCCCCTTTCTTGCGCAAATCCCCATACACCCCAACAGAAACATGGAACCCCTTTAGTTTCAGTAATGGCAGTTCAGAGGTCAGTTTCCTCTGTCACGGTCTGACTCGTAACTTTGGCCCCCAAGTAAAAATGCTGTAGAAATATTATTCAGAGCTGATAAGGCCCGAAGGGACCACAGTCTGAGCTCTTGTAGAGCACAGCCCAGAGAACCTCCCCAATAATCTCTGCATCAAGCCCAGAATTCCTGTTTGAGCCACAGTGTATCTTTTGGACAGATATCAGTGTGCTTCAAGTGTTGGAGAATTTACCATGTCCCTAGGTAATTTGTTCCAATGGGTATAATTACCCTCACTAGTATAAACATTCACTGTATTTGTTGTCTGAATTTGAATAGCTGCAGTTTCCAACCATTGGATCTCATTAAGCCTTTTTCCACTAAATTAAAGAACCATCTACTATTAGAAATCTCTTCCCAATGTAGTTATACTTTTAAACCACCACCAAGTTGCTTCTTAGCCCTCTCTTGGGTAAACTAAACTCCCTATGGGGCAGGTTTTTCAGACCTCATTTTTTGTAGATCTTTTCTGACCCCTTTCCAATTTGTCAGCATCCTTTTTGAAGTATGGACACAGCATCCAGTAATGGTCTCACTAATGCCATATACAGAAGTCATGCCACTTCTCTACTCTTACTTGCATATTCTTATCATGGACATTCATTATACTCATCCTGAGTATGGGCTGCCAGGGGAAGCATTTTAACAGTCAAGGACACCGAGTCAAAACCTACTGGCCTGAGTGGATATGAAAAAGGAGCCCACTCTGGGCATGTGTCCGGGACTTAGTCACCGAGGCTGAAGAGATGTTGCTCTCTTGGTGGATGGAGGCTCTGAATCCTTTATGCTTAAAATATTGGCTATTAAAATATTTCAACAGCAGCTACAGCAAAGACAGACACATGATTTGTTCTTTGCATCCAGGCCCAAGGAGTTTGGAGGGCAGCCAGAGGCATCAGTAGGGAGCCCCCTTGCCCCAATTGCTCTGGCAGTGTCAGTTTCATAGAAGCAAGCTCCCAAAACACCACACCTTGCTAGTGATTGAATGGGGAGCAAGGGAGCAGAAGTCCTCCATCCCCTTGAGCTGATGCAGTTGTGGCATCAGCAGGACTTCCTCTCTCCTCAGCTTGCTCAAACAACAGATCAGGCATTTTTGTTGTGAGCAGATAGGAGAAGCAACTTGTCCAAACAAAGCAGAAATGAAAAAGCAATACCCCCAAACTACTGCAAAGTATGTTGGGAATTCATCTACACAGGAGCTTGGCAGCCAAAGAACAACAGGAACGGAGGAGTTTGTCAGGGCTTTTTAATACAGAAAGAATCTCTGGTGTGTTTTAGCTTTTCAGAATCATCAAACAGCCTGGCAGGAGGTGTAGGAAGTCGGGGGGGGGGGCGGGAAGTCCCCCCTGGAGACACCTCCCACTAACACTCCGAAAGCACGTGTGTGGCACTCGTACTACTGTGTAGCTGAAGAGTTCACCAGAGACATCATGTGCATCCTCTGCCTCCCCAGCTCAGCCCTTAAAGGCGCTAAATTCCCTCTGGTCTCCAACAAGTCTGCATTCTCATAGGACCCCCGTTGCTCCTGGACAGCAAACTGGGCATTCGCTGAAGAGCTGAGTAAGAGCAATGTTAAGCTATGTGCTCTTGGTGATGCTGCTGGCAAGCAGGCCACACTTGATTCTCTCTCACCCCCGCAGACACCGAAGGCAAGCAATTTAATACAAGTCCCACCACACTAGCACAGACACCAGTTCCATTTGATACTTCGCCTGCAAACCAAGTGAATGAGGAGACAGAGTTTTTGTTAACATCCAGGGGCAATACTCACAGTTGGGATGGACCCAGACAGCAAATCCACTCCGATCAGACCTGCCATTGGAAAAAGAGAGAGGGGAAAGGTTTGTGCTGGGAATGCTGTGAGGCACAGAAATCCCACAAGTCCTCCCTTACCTCCAAAGGAGAGGGAGAAAGCAAGCAGTATCCTTCTCAGTTCTGGGTGTGTCTGGCAAGGAGAGGAGGGGGGAGACCGAACTTTCTACACTCTCAATCAGATGGGGGCCACAGCCCAGGTAATACTGCAGCCTTATTTAATTCACAGCAATTATATTTGCATTCTACTAGACAAATAGATTTTACAAGCCCTCAGTTAAATGTGGGTAATTATGGCTGCCTGCGTCAGGGGACAGCCCTGCCCGGGCTCAGGAGGAAGAAGCACATCCCAGTTCCACTAATGCTGTAAATTAGCAGGGCAGCAGACTAATTACCAGCGATTTCATTTCCCCCCCTCACTCTCTCCTCTTTCTCTGGGCTACTGCATTCTCCCTCTCCCCCCCACTGTGTGTGTGTGTGTTCAGGCATATGCTGCTGTTAATGGGGCTTCTGTCACTTCATCTGCTGGTGGAGATTATTTTATCTTGGGAACCCTCTCTCGGTGTCAGACCAGAGACTTTTGACTCTAAATCATCAATGGGGGGAACAATCTGTTGTATGGCAACGAAAAATGAAAACGTCAACTTTTTGGTGGCAACTGTTGTGCTCAGCAGTGTTCGTGATGAAGGCTCTGATACGAGGGGGGGAGGGACCCTGACAGGACCCGGCCTGGCCTGACAACTCAAGGAGCGGGATGGCTCCATGCACACATGCTCAAGGGCGGGGTAAGGCTGCAGTCATTTATTACATCATGTGCATGAAGCCGAGACAATGCAGGATTGGGACCTGCAAAGGGATGGGGGCAAGAGGATGAGGGGGAGGGAAGCCTTTAGCCATTATTAAATCTAAGTGGAGAAGGATGGAAAGTAATTGTGTGAATCCACTGTGAACAGGAGGTGCCAAATCTGCTTCTGTCTAGTGTGGGGCAGAAGAAGTCCTTGGAGCAAGCTGTGGGGGACACAGTCTTCTCCCTGTACTGGGCAGAGGGAAGCATTATAGGGACAGAACCAAGTATCATGTACATGGTGCTTGATATCTCCAAACACAATACAAACACTAACTATTCTTCATACACCCCAAGGAGGAGGGAGGTCTTACCACCATTTACAAATGGGGAAACTGAGGCACAAAACAGGGGAGTGACTTGCATCAAAGGGCAAACAATGAGCTGGAAAAAGAACCCAAGAGAGTCCTGGCCCCTAGCCCAAGGCTTAGCCCACCAGACCTGGCTGTCTTCCTTCAATTATTTCCCTCCTGAGTACACAGCAGCTTTCACATTGTGCAGCAGTGGGATTTCAAAGCCAGATGTCACAAGCATTCCTGGAGGAGGAGGAGCCAGAGCACTCCTTCACCTTGTCCCATGGTGGGCAGGGAGGAGGGTGACACCCTATGGCCCATCCCTGGGCCCCAGAGACATTCTCACTTCCCACCCACCTGACACTTCTGCAATTGAGAGTCAGTTGAGCTGTACAGAATTGCTGCTTCCTGCTCCACCGTCCACACAGCAGCACCACAATAATGATAAATAAGAGAAACCGAATGAAATCGCCACATTCTTCAAACTGATCTGCCAAAGTAAAACCATGTAATCTAGTTTCATTAGGCCCTGTTGTCCCACAGATGACTATGTTGTCAAATATCAGGTAGAGGGATCTCTCGCCAGCTTCCTATCAGTCTCCTTCCCCCCTCCCTAGGATGCGAGAGGGAGATTGGCTGGATGGATACAATTTCAGCCAACCCCCATGCTTGCAATGTATCCATCACCGACCTGAAAGCCTTTAGGGAGCTGAACAAGTGATGTATGGACCCAGCACTGTCCAAAATGATTTATTAAAATATTACCCAGATGAAGTTAGAAAAGACACAGACTGGGGCTGCTGACTTCCAGCCCCAAACAGCAGGCGGGAGCACCGGGCTGCTGCAGCACCAGCACGAGTAAGATGGAAGCAGAGAAGCTGCTTTCTATACCCTATGTGCACTCTGTCCTGGGGACCTCCTGGAACCCCAAGATGAAGACAGGAAATCAGGAAGCTCCTCACAAGGCTAGGGTGAGGGCTCCAAGGTAAGGCACAGCCCTGGAGCAGAGAAGCAGATTTCAGGGCAGGGCTTGTGCCCTCATACAGGGAGTATTAGGCCAAATTTGAACAACAGTGAGTCCTAGCTCTTCCCATCCCAGGGCTACTTTTCCCCTACTAAGGGGAAAAATGTCCAGCCCCTAGTGTCGTATGCAGCGTTGCTGTAGCCGTATGGGTCCCAGGATATTAGAGAGACAAGGTGGGGGAGATCACATCTTTTACTAGACCCACCCTTGTTGGTGAGAGAGACTAGCTTTTTGAGCTGACACAGAGCTCCTCCTCAGGTCTGGGAAATGTACTTAGACTGTTCACAGCTAAACACAAGATGGACAGTTTAGCATAACTAGTTAGCGCATATTCCAAGGGCCCATGCAAAGTGAAGTGGCCCGTTAACACCCCTGTAGTCATGGGACTAAAAGGGGTTAGTGGGTCACAGATTGTTACTGTTCAAATGGACAGATGTTCGCAGTGCAAACCCACCATTGCCATCAGCTCTAACTGTCTCCTCCCGTCGCCCGCTGGCAATCTGAACAGAGGTGCTAAGAACTGGGAGTCTGAATTCTCTCCCATCTCTGAAGACTGTTCGCGCCAGGGCAGACCCGAAGCACACTGACAGGGAGCGCTGGTGGTGAAATGTCCTGCCTGTTTTGGGGATAACTAGAGGACTCTAGCCCCTTTCACCAGCACTGCAATGCACACAAAAATGGTTTTAAATAGCTTATTTACACTTACAGCATTGGAGCAGCACAGCTGCACCACTTAGTACTTTAACAGACTCTCTTTGCCTTTGGGACAGAGCTTTCCCATCGGTGTATTTAATCCATCTTCTGGAGAGGCGGTAGCTATGGCAGCTGGAAAAGCTCTCCCGCCGACACACAGCTGCCTACACAGTGCAGTACGGTCAGTCTATGTTGCTCAGGCGTATGGATTTTTCACACTCCTGAGCAATGTAGTTACACTGATATAGGTCTGTAGTGTAGATCAGGCCTATGTCTACACTGCAACGTAAGCCTGTGCTTCAGCCCAGGCTCGAGCCTAACACCCCTCGTGCCTACACTGCAAATGCGCTAACCCAGGGCTCGGACCCAAGGTCCCAAGACCCTGCAGGGCTGGGGGCTCTGAGCTTGAGTTGGATCCTGGCTCCCAGTTTAAGTCCTATTGCTTTGCAGTGTAGATGCAGCCCATAGGCACTGACTCCATGGGTGCTCTGGGGCTGGAGCACCCACAGGGAAAAACTGGTGGGTGCTCTGTACCACTGGCAGCTCCCCACCCCATCTCACCTCCACCTCCTCCCCTGAGTGCGCCATGTCCCTGTTCCTCCCCCTAGCTCCCAGCGCTTGTCATTGCGAAACACAACACCTGTTGCGAAACTTTACAGCCTCTGGTATTGAACCACTTCATGAAGCCCAGAGTGCATTATTTTCTTCAGACGAAATGGACGAGTCAGAAGTAGATGACATGGACTGCAACTCAACAAAGCCACAAGCACAAGGCAAGGTGTGAGGGCTCATATATCGGCATTCCAGATCCCAGTCTGTTGCGGATTTGCCAGTTTGCCCAGCCCTTGGATGGGAACAGGGAGGGGAAGGGGTCAAGGAGCCTTCTCTAACCCCACTTCATGCACTCTCTCACCCTCTGCACTCAGGGGCCTGCTCCCTCCCTGCGTCCCTAAAGGGACGGGACCATGCCTACATCTACCAGCACTGCAAGATCAAGTGTCAGAAGGGTAGCCATGTTAATTTGTATCCACAAAAACAACGAGGAGTCCGGTGGCACCTTAAAGACTAACAGATTTATTTGGGCATAAACTTTTGTGGGTAAAAAACCCCACTTCTTCAGATGCATGAAGAAGTGGGATTTTTTACCCACGAAAGCTTAAGCCCAATTAAATGTTAGTCTTTAAGGTGCCACCGACTCCTCACTGCAAGATCAAGGTGCTCCAACTAACAGGCTATTGCAACACTTTTTAGCTAGTGTAAACAGGCCCTAAAAGGCTTCTGCTGAGTTGGGCTCTGCACTTTGCTGCTCCACCTAAGTTCCTGCATTATCTAGGTATGCTGCACACGGAGCAGAGACCTGCAGCAGCAAGTCTCAGAGCCCAGGCCTACAGACTCCGGCTAGTGCTAAAAACAGCTGTGTAGATATTTGGGCTCAAGCTGGCGCTCAGGTGCCGAACCCTACTAGCTTGAGCCCAAATATCTACTGATATAGACAGCCCAAATATCTACATAGCTATTTTTAGCACCGTAGCGTGAGCTGGTCTGTAGACCCGGGCTCTGACGGCTGCGGGTTTCTGCTTGCTGGGCAGATGTACCTCTAGATATCACAGTGTCCACAGCAGCTTTTCCTGAGGAAGCTCCTTCCAGCACTCAACTGACGTGGGCCAGAGCAAGGAATGGATCAACGCTTTCAGGAGGAATGGAACACCCTCAGTATCCCTGAGGCCTCGACTACACTCAGGGCTTAAATTCTTAAATTATTTCCAGCCCCCGCCATGCTATAAAACCGCCAGGGCCTACTGTGGGGATTGGAGGCTCGGGGCTTCTGCCCTGGGGTGGCATGGAAGGGCTCCAGGCTTCAGTCCCGGGGTGGGGCACTGGGGCTCACGGCTTCAGCCCAGTGGGGGAGGCAGCACCAAGGCTCTGTGCTTTAGCCTAACAGGGGGTTGGCACCGAGGCGTGGGGCTTCAGCCCTGTGAGGTGTACCAGGGCTCCCCACGGGTTTGAAAATATTTACTGGAGCTCTGCTCTGGACAGCTCCGGCTGAATTTAAACCCTGGCTACACTACAAAGGCAGCTGGGCTAGGATCCGGAGCTTAGGAACCATTTCAGCCTGTGGCATGCAGAGAGAGAATGGGACTGAAACAATTCTGAAAACTCCTCTGGAGACTAAGTCGTGATTCCAAGGAGGCAATCCTGGCACTGCATGTTCCACAGGGGCTCTCATCTATTGAGCAAGCTCTTACAGCATGTACCACACCAGGTAAGCCTGGTCTGGCCTCCCACAGGCTGCTCAGGCACCCGAAAAGCACTGCCAAGCCAGACGAGTCACACAGACAAATGTGCCGCACATACGGATATTGTATAATGGAGGTACAGCATACAAACAGGCATGCTGCATACCCTGGTATGGCTTGGCTATTTAAATTACTTATGGCCCTCCTCACTACAGCATCCACAGGCCTCCCTGGACAATATATGAACCCTATCCACAGAACCACACAGGGCGTGTACAGGGATCTCCATAAAGAGTATTGTTCAGGGATGCTACACGCTCCAGGACAGCACAGCTCCACCCCCTGTTCTAGTACACTGCACAGACAAGCATGCAGCATACTGAGGTCTGCCCAAGGTCTGCCATGGACTTGTGCTTTCCCAAAGGGCCCATCCTCTCAGGGAACACCTAGCCATTTGTTTCACCCCAGATTCAGTATGTGAAACCCTTCTTAGTGCTCTGCCCAATCAGGTCCTTCAGGCCAACACCAAGCCTGCTGCCTTCCCTTCCTCTCTCATGCAAGAGCAGCATGTCACTGACCTGCGGGCTTGGAAAACTCCAATATGTTTACGTGACAGCTGTCCATCTAAATACTTTTAAAGCAGAGGTTCCATGTGAGTGACTCCCTCTCCCCACTCTTCCAGAAACACAAAGAGCCCATTACATTAATAATGTTCGGTAGGAAAGACAACTGAGGGACAGGAAAGCCTCAGGCTCCTGTGAGCAGCAGCTGCCAATCAGTATCACCCTGAATCATGTGTGCACTGGGTGTTAACCCAGGCCCGCAGGCCCAAGGATGATTGGGAAGGCTGCTCTTTCGTGCACTGTACTCAAGTAAGCAAAGCCATGCCAGCGCTCCATCTGATCCTCATTTCCTTCCCCCTTCCTCCACCAGGTAGAGCTTTTGTCTCTTACCTTCCAATGCCCCTATACACCAACAAAGGGACACAGCCCTCGGCTAAGGAGACGGTCAGAGCAGGTCTGATGGGTTGGGTAGGGAGTCTCAGGCTGAAGGCACCTGCAGGCCCTAGCCAGGCTGCTGGCACTACCTTAGAACAATGCGCTCTCACAGCTATGGGACACACAAAGATTTGCCTGGGAGGGAAGTAGAGCTTCAGCTGACAACAGCTGCAGTGTCTTTTGCTCAGCTTTGATCCTGCTACGGGGGGCATGGGCAGGACTTTGAACCTTTGGGACAGCTGATCAACTCTCACCCCACTTCACAAGGGAATAGAGCTAGCTGAGGGCATGTGTCTGTCTAGGCACTCAGCTTACCCCAGAAAGCAAAGCAGGGCATGGGAGAGGGGTGGGGGTGGGAGGGAGTCAGTCATGGCAATGGCAGTGGGAGCTATGATTTATTTATTAAAAGCAAAAATTAGATATCCCAAGAGAGAAAGAGAGGAGACTTAGGGTTATCCGGGCAAAACGATGGGGCCATGTGTTTTGAATTGGCAACTGTTCCAAGACCAGGAAGTAGGGGCCACCAATGCACACCCCCGAGAGAGAATGGACCATGTGTCATTCTGGCTTCATCCTCTTAGAAGCTGGAGAATTGTTGTTTCCCCTTATTTAAAGGGCACTGATCTAACCCCTGGGGTTTGAACAAAGCAGGAATTTATTTACTTAACCTAAATTCACTGTATTTTCTACCTGATCAAAATAGGACTCTCCCTGCTTGGGTGCCAGAACCCTCAGTGAGGTCTAAAGCAAGTGAAAGGACCCAGCTTCATCTTAATGACTGCACTGTTTATAAAACCCCACCAGGCTGCACTTCCTCCCCATGCTACCAGCTTCAGCACCTGCTGCTTCTGACACATGCAGCAGAGTTTTTCCCAGAAGCCATGGGAGACAACTGGGGAAGTTGTTCACACCAGCATCACAGTCTCTTTACACAGTACCATGCGGGAGCTGGTGCTTTATACACCTGCAGGAGCATAACATCTCTGCCCCAAAGAGATTACAGTGTGGACTAGCCAGACACAGCAGGGCAAGCTGACCATGCCAGAGGAGAGACTGGCATTTGAAGGCTAAGTGGCAGACGGGGGCATCATACAAAGGGGTTTAAAGAAGTGAGGTAGGGCACTTGAAATTCAACACAAGGCCCTACGTGCTTAGGTGGGACTTCAGTGGTGCCTAGGCCTTGTTCTGGCCCTTTGCACAGGGGCATGTCGCCCCAGTAAACATGAGGGAGGGAGGAGTATGGGCTGGGAGTGAGACACACCTCCAAGTAGGTAGAGGCAGAATCCAGTTTTGTGCTTGTCCCTAGCACTTTGTTCTGCCAAGCCCTGTTCTGGGCGAGGCCTGACCTTCCATGTCCCTGCACCATCCTGCCCACCCTGCTGCCTTTCCATTATTTTAATATTACTGCTCACGTTTTCCCTCCATTGAAGCCAGGGCTGCCAAGGTAGAAATTTTGCCTGATGAAGTGTCCCAGTGGCTGTGAAACGGGAGCCGGGCATGATAGATTGCAGGAATAAAGCTGAGAGAAGGAAGAGACAGGCAATCGGCAGGGACTGTCTGTAAATCTTGGTTCTGATGGGGCCGGAGATGAGCTGGTTAGTTTATGGGTGGGTGGGGGAAGCAGCAGAGAGGATAAGCTGATAATAATAATGATGCCTGGTTTCTGATCC
Organism: Lepidochelys kempii; assembly: GCF_965140285.1. Taxonomy (NCBI): domain Eukaryota; kingdom Metazoa; phylum Chordata; order Testudines; family Cheloniidae; genus Lepidochelys; species Lepidochelys kempii. The sequence continues at coordinate 1,624,857 of NC_136393.1, forward strand.
TGCCCGGCAGCTGGTGCAGGATCCTGGCTGGCAGAGAGAGAGATTTCAGAGTAACAGCCGTGTTGGTCTGTATTCGCAAAAAGAAAAGGAGTACTTGTGGCACCTTAGAGACTAACCAATTTATTTGAGCATGAGCTTTCGTGAGCTACAGCTCACTTCATCGGATGCATACCGTGGAAACTGCAGCAGACTTTATATATACACAGAGAATATGAAACAATACCTCCTCCCACCCCACTGTCCTGCTGGTAATTGCTTATCTAAAGTGATCATCAGGTTGGGCCATTTCCAGCACAAATCCAGGTTTTCTCACCCTCCACCCCCCCACACAAATTCACTCTCCTGCTGGTGATAGCCCATCCAAAGTGACAACTCTTTACACAATGTGCATGATAATCAAGTTGGACCATTTCCTGCACAAATCCAGGTTCTCTCACCCCCTCACCCCCCTCCCAAAAACCACACACACATACTCACTATCCTGCTGGTAATAGCTCATCCAAAGTGACCATTCTCCCTACAATGTGCATGATAATTAAGGTGGGCCATTTCCAGCACAAATCCAGGTTTTCTCACATCCCCCCCACCCCCATACACACACAAACTCACTCTCCTGCTGGTAATAGCTCATCCAAACTGACCACTCTCCAAGTTTAAATCCAAGTTAAACCAGAGCATCGGGGGGGGGGGTAGGAAAAAACAAGAGGAAATAGGCTACCTTGCATAATGACTTAGCCACTCCCAGTCTCTATTTAAGCCTAAATTAATAGTATCCAATTTGCAAATGAATTCCAATTCAGCAGTTTCTCGCTGGAGTCTGGATTTGAAGTTTTTTTGTTTTAAGATAGCGACCTTCATGTCTGTGATCGCGTGACCAGAGAGATTGAAGTGTTCTCCGACTGGTTTATGAATGTTATAATTCTTGACATCTGATTTGTGTCCATTTATTCTTTTACGTAGAGACTGTCCAGTTTGACCAATGTACATGGCAGAGGGGCATTGCTGGCACATGATGGCATATATCACATTGGTGGATGTGCAGGTGAACGAGCCTCTGATAGTGTGGCTGATGTTATTAGGCCCTGTGATGGTGTCCCCTGAATAGATATGTGGGCACAATTGGCAACGGGCTTTGTTGCAAGGATAAGTTCCTGGGTTAGTGGTTCTGTTGTGTGGTATGTGGTTGTTGGTGAGTATTTGCTTCAGGTTGCGGGGCTGTCTGTAGGCAAGGACTGGCCTGTCTCCCAAGATTTGTGAGAGTGTTGGGTCATCCTTTAGGATAGGTTGTAGATCCTTAATAATGCGTTGGAGGGGTTTTAGTTGGGGGCTGAAGGTGACGGCTAGTGGCGTTCTGTTATTTTCTTTGTTAGGCCTGTCCTGTAGTAGGTAACTTCTGGGAACTCTTCTGGCTCTATCAATCTGTTTCTTTACTTCTGCAGGTGGGTATTGTAGTTGTAAGAAAGCTTGACAGAGATCTTGTAGGTGTTTGTCTCTGTCTGAGGGGTTGGAGCAAATGCGGTTGTATCGCAGAGCTTGGCTGTAGACGATGGATCGTGTGGTGTGGTCAGAGTGAAAGCTGGAGGCATGCAGGTAGGAATAGCGGTCAGTAGGTTTCCGGTATAGGGTGGTGTTTATGTGACCATTTATTTATTAGACCATTGTAGTGTCCAGGAAGTGGATCTCTTGTGTGGACTGGACCAGGCTGAGGTTGGTGGTGGGATGGAAATTGTTGAAATCATGGTGGAATTCCTCAAGGGCTTCTTTTCCATGGGTCCAGATGATGAAGATGTCATCAATATAGCGCAAGTAGAGTAGGGGCTTTAGGGGACGAGAGCTGAGGAAGCATTGTTCTAAATCAGCCATAAAAATGTTGGCATACTGTGGGGCCATGCGGGTACCCATAGCAGTGCCGCAGATCTGAAGGTATACATTGTCCCCAAATGTGAAATAGTTATGGGTAAGGACAAAGTCACAAAGTTCAGCCACCAGGTTAGCCGTGACATTATCGGGGATAGTGTTCCTAATGGCTTGTAGTCCATCTTTGTGTGGAATGTTGGTGTAGAGGGCTTCTACATCCATAGTGGCCAGGATGGTGTTATCAGGAAGATCACCGATGGATTGAAGTTTCCTCAAGAAGTCAGTGGTGTCTCGAAGGTAGCTGGGAGTGCTGGTAGCGTAGGGCCTGAGGAGGGAGTCTACATAGCCAGACAATCCTGCTGTCAGAGTGCCAATGCCTGAGATGATGGGGCGCCCAGGATTTCCAGGTTTATGGATCTTGGGTAGTAGATAGAATATCCCAGGTCGGGGTTCCAGGGGTGTGTCTGTGCGGATTTGATCTTGTGCTTTTTCAGGAAGTTTCTTGAGCAAATGCTGTAGTTGCTTTTGGTAACTCTCAGTGGGATCATAGGGTAATGGCTTGTAGAAACTCGTGTTGGAGAGCTGCCGAGCAGCCTCTTGTTCATATTCCGACCTATTCATGATGACAACTGCACCTCCTTTGTCAGCCTTTTTGATTATGATGTCAGAGTTGTTTCTGAGGCTGTGGATGGCATTGCGTTCCGCATGGCTGAGGTTATGGGGCAAGTGATGCTGCTTTTCCACAATTTCAGCCCGTGCACGTCGGCGGAAGCACTCTATGTAGAAGTCCAGAGAGAGAGAGTGGAAGTATGCGAATGCACCACTGATTTTTAATGAAAGCAGGTAACAGACTGAACATCTAACACACCAGGTTTCTCCTCCCTTTTTTCCTGGGCTCGCCCCTTTGTCCCCAACCTGCTCCGCCTTCTCCAATTGGCATAGAGCGGGAGTGATCTTACAGCAGTGCAGCTGCATGGGTACAGCTGTGCTTCCATAAGGTGTCTGGAGTAGACATGACCTAAGTGGCTATTCACCCTCCCCCATATACACAGCAGAACTATATTTCTTTCTCCACACAGACATGACCTGCTGCTCTGCTCCTGGGTGGTGGGACTCTTCCCTCTCTGCATGTCCCCGGAGAATGGGAATATAATTGCCTTCCCATGCACATATGTGCATGCATAGCGTCCAACAACTCGGTCCCCGTTCACGCTTTCCCTCATGGTAGAAAGCACACAATACAAGCTGAGTGAGATGCTCTGCCCCTGAAACAAGCATTTCCTCTTGGACAGCCTAGCGCTGTCTTGTATCTTCAGGAATTTAGACCTACATGGGAACTACCCTTTTCTTTTGTATCAGACAGCCACACATTCTTGCACAGAGCACTCACCCTACACTCAAAACAAATTACTCAAAGATGGGGCTAAAGCATGTCTCTCTCTCTCAGGCAGAGCACATCCTCAAACCCTGACAGACCAGAACCACTGCCCAGAGTAGTCTGCACAAACTGATCACTCCTGAAAGTGCTGGTGAAATGCCAGCCACGTGGCTCTCAGTGTTAACCCTACCCAGCCTGCATTCGCACTGGCAGGGGACATGGTCTAGTCTTTATAACAAAGGAATGGCAGTTAGGACTTCTGGGCCCATATTTCTGAAGGTATTTAGATGTTGCTGTGCTCAGCGTTGCAACAACTAACTGATTTTGGAGCCTAAATCTCATTTTCAAAAGGGATTTAAGCACTTAGGAACCAAAATCCTATTGACTGTTGATGGGATTTAGGCTATGTGCCTAAATCCCTTCTGAAAATGAGTTTTGGGCTCCTAAATCGGTTAGGCATTGCAACACCAAACACAGCAACTGTTAAATACTTTTTAAAACTGAGCCTTGGTTTCTACTCCCAGCTCAGTCACTAAATCTGTGCCTCTGTAAATGGAGCAACATTCCCTACCTCAGAGGGAAGCTGGTGTGGCGTAATTCACAGCTATTACAGTGCTTTGAGAGCTTACCCACTATTGGATCTAAGTGCTGGCCTGAAATCGAAGGGGCTCTACAAGGGAAAATTGTCATTACTGTTTATACCTTTGCCAGTGCTGCCTGCATGCCTACACCGCTACTGAATGCAAGGCCAGGGCACTGGGCTGAGGACAGCCAGTCAGACCAGGGGCAGGCCAAGAGCCTGGGGTCAGGGTTAGTCCAACACTTTCAGGGTTAAGTATCAGAGGGGTAGCCATGTTAGTCTGGATCTGTAAAAGCGGCAAAGTGGCACCTTATAGACTAACACTTTCAGGGTTATCATAGAATCATAGAATATCAGGGTTGGAAGGGACCTCAGGAGGTCATCTAGTCCAACCCCCTGCTCAAAGCAGGACCAATCCCCAATTAAATCATCCCAGCCAGGGCTTTGTCAAGCCTGACTTTAAAAACTTCTAAGGAAGGAGATTCTACCACCTCCCTAGGTAACGCATTCCAGTGTTTCACCACTCTCCTAGTGAAAAAGTTTTTCCTAATATCCAGCCTAAACCTCCCCCACTGCAACTTGAGACCATTACTCCTTGTCCTGTCCTCTTCTACCACTGAGAATAGTCTAGAACCATCCTCTCTGGAACCACCTCTCAGGTAGTTGAAAGCAGCTATCAAATCCCCCCTCATTCTTCTCTTCTGCAGACTAAACAATCCCAGTTCCCTCAGCCTCTCCTCATAAGTCATGTGTTCCAGACCCCTAATCATTTTTGTTGCCTTTCACTGGACTCTCTCCAATTTATCCACAATTTATGGATAAATAAATTCTTTATTGTTTTATTCCTCCTGAATTCACTGCTGCAAGTTAGCCTGCATATCCACTAGCCACGTGCAATATGCAAACACTGCCCCTTTCTTCCCACAGCTTGCATGATGTCAAAGGAATACAGCCAGGATCAAAATGGACCAGCTGCCAGGTATCATGGCAGAAAGAGGCAAGGTGAATCAGGGTGGGAGCTGGAGCAGCCTCTGCAAAGTGATAACTGTGGCAGCAATAGGAATTTGTCAGGCACTTCTCTCCCTGCTGTCAGGATGCCAGGTAAAGGTGTCCTGCTCTGTTATGAAGATTGAATGCCAGCTGGTGTGGCCTTATTATTACACGTTAGCAACTACACTAGTGAGTTGCATAAGACACAGGTCTGTGGATGAGATTAAATGCAGGGACCTGAGACAGGTAGGGGCGCGCGTGCGTGAGTGTGTGTGTGTGAGTGTGTGTGTAAAAGGATGGAGGGAGAGGCAGCAATAGAAAAATGAGGGGATGACCAGACTGCCTGAAGGAAAGCTCAGTGTACGTGTGCGAGCGCACATGCACACTCGCCTCCCCTACTGATATGTCAGAATGATTAAATGCAGAATGCAGGCACCATAATGGTTTCATCAACTTCGCTACTTTTTATGAGAAATTTGTTCCAATCCCTTCACTCTCCCTGGCTGCTGTCATTTTAACAGATGCCAAACCAGAAGGAATAATAATCATGATAAGAAAACTTTGAACCACAGCAAGTGACTTCCCAGAGAGGTGGACGGGGGATCCGAAAAAACATTTTTGCAGGCAGCTCAAGAACTACCTGGAGATAATGTAGGGGCTTCTCTGCTGAAATGTTCCAGCCCAACATTCAGTGTTGCAATGAGACACTCCCCCACAACCGAATTCCAGGTGTAGTTTAGTGCTCACAACACTGAAGGACACATTGCTGTGGTGAGAACCCCATAGCTCCTATCCTGCCCCCCAACCCATCCTGGAGCACTCTTCTGTTCCAGTCCCAGGCCCAATTTAGCTCTGTCAACATCTCTCAATCCTACCGTGCAGCAACCCTGCTATCCTAGTTCAGTCCCGCATGGCTTCTACTCTGCACCCCGCCACTCTGCTGCTGCCCCTCAGTCTGAACTTGTAGTTCCCTTTGCTATTCCATCCCTCAACACCCCACCAAACCTCTGGTGATGCCCTGTCAATCCTGACCTACAGCCCCGCTGCTATTCTAGCCCTGGGGTCCCCACACACAGCTCTGCCAATGCCCCTCCACCTCAACCCACCTGACATTGCAATCTTGAACTCCCACAACTCGCCCACCCACCTCAATTATGTCCTACACCCCTGTTTGACTCCTTCCAGCCACAGCTTTGCCACTTAACTTCAGTGCTTTCCTACTTAATCCCCTGTTGTTCCAGTCAAGAACAACTTGGAAGCAGTCTGGGTCAACTGGGACGGTTCTAGGATATGCACACAAGAGCTAAGGTCAGAACTAGCCAACTCATTTCACTCCTGTCAAGGTTTAAGCCCAAGACTTGAGCAGTGACAAACTAGATCATTAGTTCAATGTGCTCCATGGCACCGCCTCCTTCCTAGCACTGCTCCATTCATAGGTTTTCAGGCCAGAAGGCACCTTCCGCAGAACATAGGCCAGAGAATTCTACTTCCTGAACTCAATATGGATTTAAGTACACAGTAAAACATCATACATGCTAATGGTGACTAGGCAGTCTTCAGACAGCCCTGCCAGTTAGCAAGTGACAGCAGAAATCACCACCCAAAGGAAGGGCAGGCAGGCTAAATGTGAAATGTAGGCTCTGTCCGGGAGTGTTACAGCCACACTGCATGACCAGTTCCATGTCCTCCAAAAGAAAACACAGTAAACAGGCTGCATTCTGGCACCAGAACAGGGCAGATATCCACAGGAGGTGGGAACAAGCTGCTCAGATCAGTTTTTTACCTGGCTAGGGTTTAGAAACAGGCCATTATCCCCATGGAATGTATTTGTTTGGGAGTTTGGTCTCCTCCCAGAAATGTGACCCAGCTGTTGTTGGTGAATGAGGTGCTTAGACCTCATCAAAACAACCTTTCCAACCCAATTTCCTAAAAAAATAAAAAATGTTGGGGGTGGGGAAGGGAGGAGAATAAACAATTGATCCATCAGTTACAGTGGGACCTAATCCTCAAAGTAGCAGTCCCGCTACAGAGACTCTTTCCAATCGTTACTAGAGATCTATGTACCAAAGGGCCATCTTCCTGACAGGTCTTCACAACCAACATGAAAGGAATACAGGTCCCTTGGAGCCCAGGGAGTGAAAATGATGATCCCCATTATCCCAGAAATGCTCCTTTCCTTGGGGACACATTTTGATGGTGGTTCAAAATCCAGATTGATCTTGATCTGATATTGAAACTTTGTACAGTCAGGGAAAGATGTTGCCAGCTATTCATGTCTCAGAAAGGACTTGCTAAATCTGCCTCTTTCATGGGCCTTCAAACATTCACAGAGCTTCACTCCTCATGCCCAGCTATGCCCTGATGAAAGCTCCCAGACCCATAGCAAAGGACAGGAAGCATCTCATAGGCCTGAACTAACCCTGACATCTTCTTAGCCAGAGGGAAGGGAGAGATCTGGCTAACAAGCAAAAGCAGAAGTAGAAAGTTTTTGCTCCTCCCAGCTGCAGTGCAAAGCAGAAACAGATTAAGATGCATTGCTGGAAGAGGAGGCCCCCCCATGGGCCTCTTCTATTTACACATTTCATGCAGCATTTCACACCTCTGAATGAAGGCATCAAATAGCCTTCCAGGCTGCTCTGCACTTACTAACTTATCTGATCCATAGGCCAGTCTGCCTGTTGGGGTGGGGGTAAAAGAGAGCAGACAACTCAGTTCCACACACTGACACAGGTGGTGTCTCCTTTGAGGTCTGGGGGAAGAACTACAAGGAGAAGTGAGCCAGAGACTGCAGCCCATCAAAGCAGCAAAGCAGGGACCTTCACACATTCAGAGAACTTTGTAGAATTTTTACTGTACTGTGTCTCTGCCCTGTGATGATTGACTGCTCCAACCCTTGCCCTCCATTGCAGTCTCTTCACTTCAGATTCACTCCACACCTGTCCCCCTCATCTCTTCTCCCCTGCCCTGTCCACTACACCCACTCCCATTCCCTTCAGTGTTCCCCCCACCTTCACTTTTCTTTCCATTTAGCTGCTCTCCTTCTAACTCAACACATCCCAATACATACATTAAATTACATTAACACACCTTTTGGTGCTGCTACAGTGCTCCCTCCGTTACATGTCACATCCCTTCTCCCACCCTGTGTCTGGGCTATATAGACTGTAAGCTTCTTGGGAGAGGGACCATCTGCTACTCTGTGTTTGTACAAGGCCTAGTACAATGGGGTCCCATTCTTGGTTGGTCCTTACACACTACCGTAACGATCATCATCAAAAATACATTTGCAAACACACAACCAGTGTAGTACTGGGCATGTTTCCTCATCCATACACTGAGCGTGTGCCCACACCCCCAGGCAGGACAAGGATGTTAACTCAAACAGCTATTGCAAAGTTGCTGCCTTGATTTTTTTCCATCATGGGCCCTTTGGGAAAGGAGTAAATGAGAAGCCTCACCAATGTGACCATGGGACTCAAAAATCACTTTCCCAGCACGCTTAACAGGGTGGCACTCAGCAATGAAATGGGGCACCCACATGCCAAATACATTCGCATCCCCATCCCATACCAGATACCAGGTTTCAGTTGCGGCTGCACCTCCTGGAAGCAAGGCCATACCAAAGGCCCTGTTCCCATGCCTCCTCCCTTCCCTGAGACCATCCAGCACAGGCTCTCTCCCAAGCTGCTTCCTCCTCTACAGTTTGCAAACTTTGCATAATTGGCAATTAGCTGAGTATTCATCATTTAGTTAAATGTCAGGTTTCAGAGTAGCAGCCGTGTTAGTCTGTATTCGCAAAAAGAAAGGAGTACTTGTGGCACATTAGAGACTAACCAATTTATTTGAGCATAATCTTATGCATCCGATGAAGTGAGCTGTAGCTCACGAAAGCTTATGCTCAAAGAAATTGATTAGTCTCTAAGGTGCCACAAGTCCTCCTTTTCTTTTTAGTTAAATGTGACTACCTAGTTGCCTGTATTGCAGACACCCCAGCCTCTCTCCTACACCCCCCACGGGCGGTCACTCGGTGGGAAAGCATAGGGCTGGGGGCAGGAGGTACATCAATGACCATAAACCAACCCTGGAGAACTGCAGAGGTCAGTATAAACAGTGAATACTAAGACAAGAGCAGCAAGTGAGTGGAGTCAGGAGAAACCATGACAAAGAGGCAACGGAAGGTTTAAAGCCATAAATCAGTGCACACACTTGCCCTGTCCCTGACAGGCTGTTACCCTGCCATTATTTAGCAAGGTCAGCACACTTCCACCACACAGCAGAACCTCAAAGTTACAAACTGACCTGTCAACCACACCCCCCATTTGGAACCGGAAGTATGCAATCAGCAGCACAGCACAGTGCTGTGTTAAACATAAAACTACTAAAAAAAACAAAGGGAAAGTTTAAAAAAAGATTTGACAAGGTAAGGAAACCATTTCTGTGCTTATTTCATTTAAATTGAGATGGTTAAATGTAGCATTTTTCTTCTGCACAGTAAAGTTTCAGAGCTGTAATAAGTCAATGTTCAGCAGCCTGTAAACTTTTGAAATCACCATAATGTTTTGTTCAGAGTTACGTACAACCTCCATTCCCGAGGTATTCGTAACTCTGAGGTTCTACTGTACAACCAGCCTGCTCATTAATTAACCACTCATTAGGCTAATCACAGCTTTCTCATTTCCCACTGGGGGGCGAAGGGGGGCAGAGATGTCAGCACAGCAGAACGTCAGGCTCAAAACGCAACTGAAAGTCTGGGAGACAGGAAATTTCCTGTACCAACCCAACCACACAGGAGCAGTCGTGCCGACCCCTCCCAACGCCAGGCCTGGGTACTCCTACGCCTCTCCCGGCACTGCATAGTGGCAGGTAAAGGTGCAAATGCCTAGAGACAAAGGGACACAGAGGAAAATAGGCAAGGGCAAGGCAATGCGCTGATATGTTTCGAACAGAGAAAACCCAGAATCTGCTGTTCGGAAGTGGAACTAGTGAGCTGCTCACCTGAAATTCCCCAGCCCATTTGCTGTACTGTTCCCAAACACTCCTGCTGGTTTTTGTCTTCTACAAACTCTTTGGAAAAAATCTACAAAACCTGATGCAGCCTCCCCTGCCCTGTCCCCTTCTCCCGCGTCCCAGTCAGACACCTTCCTAGCTTGCCTCTTCTAACCCCAGTCACCTGCCCCAGGTTTCTTCCCCTCACAATACAAACATGCCTTGTGCACCTCTTGTGCACCCCACTCCACCAATTAGCATCCTATCTCAACTCACTGAGCCTGCAGTCTGCAACCACCTGTTCCCCAGTCTTCCCTACCTTCCACCCCAGCCTGTGTGTCTCACCCAGCTGTTAGGTCTCTTCTTTCAGATTGAAAGCTCTTTGGGGCGGGGACCGTCATTTACCATGTTGGAGTGGCACCCAGCACAATGGGGCACCTCAATACATGTCTAATAAATATTAACTTATGAGACAGGAACTGCGTCTTCTCTCTAACTCTGTACAGAACCAAGCACAATGGGGCCTAAGGCACAATCAGCTGTGCACACAACCACCAGGCAGGCAAGTGTGCGCACTCACACCTCAACATCACACCCAGACACACATGTATGGTAAGAGCATACACTGACAGGCCATTCAGAATTAGTTTTAGCTTCTGAATTGGCAAAGATAACCAATCAGTGTTTTACAAATCAATATTCTCAGACATCAAGGAATGTTTTCGGGGAGTGGCTTGCGTGGGGGTGATAGGTGGGAGAAGTGAGGGATGTGTCATTGTGCAGTGAGCATGCGGCCTGAAAAGGTGAAGGGAACAGAATGCCCTTCCCAGCTGCAAAGCCAAGTTGTCTCAGTCCTGATCACAGGGTAAGGACTAGAAGCCGTTGGGAGGAGAGGGTTGATGCCCACTGAGTGGCTAGCAGGATTGCATGGTCAGGGTTCGTGCTGACTTAGGCTTGATTTGCCACCATCCTGTACTTTGTGTGTTTACTTACCCCTGTGCAGAGTGAGTGTAAAGAAGTTACCAAACCAAAATAGTAGCATCTTACACCCATTTACCCCAGGAATAACCGACACTATCAGGCAGTTGAGATCCAAGCAGAAGGATTGCCCCTATGCTGGAGCTCATCTCAGTTCTGGATGACATGATATTTAAGGGCCAATATTTGCTGGAAACTAAATTTGAACATCTGGACAGCAAATAAGGAAAAAAATGCATTGGGAAGTTTGAGTTTAAATGTCTTCGCATGCTAATGCATACACCTCATTGCTGCCCGTGTGGGTAACAATCCCACAAAGAGCCCAAGGAGCCCTTCTCTGTGATCTCTGGCCCTAACATGCACGGGTGCATTTCTCAGCCTTATGCCCATAGGAGCAAGGGCAAGCTGCCCTAGACACTGGTACAGCTACCAGAAGGAACACCTGTTGTGAATAAAGGCTCTGGGAGCAGCTGCCATTCTGGCGCTTTGCTCCCAAGAGCCTTCGGGTTTAGTTTAGCCTGCTAGTGGGAGGACGGCAAGAGACTGCACTTAGCTCACTTCAAAAATAGATCAGACGCTCTGCCATGGAGCCATTTTATTACAGCCGCCTCAGGTGTTTGGCTGGTGACACCTGTGAGAAAACTTTTCTGCCTGTATTTGTAAAGCCGGTGTGGAGAAGAATGGAGAAGGATAGCACAACCACCATTTTTCAGGAGAGCATCTCTCTCAGACATCCCCTCACGTTTTGCCTGTAGCACCAGAGATCTCTATTTTATGGTTCTATAACGAGAAATGGTGAAAATCAACTTGTTCATGTATGTTAAGGACTCCTCATACAAGCTCCTTAGCTGGGCCCCATGCTCTGTGCCTGCTACTTCCCCTCCAGTTCTCTTTAGTACCTGCAGCCCTCACTACTGTGACCTCTCCAGGCCACTTTGCAGTTGGCTCTGTCCCTTACAGTTTGGGCACCACCCACCCACAGAGTTGGTGCTGAACTCCTACCAAAGGAACACACTTCAAAAAGACACCAAGCAAACAGCAGTGGGCAGAACGGCAAGACAAACCATGAAACAAAGTCCTGCTTATGCTTCACCTTGCAGCAAGTGCCTCAGCATGGATACAAAAGCAGCTCCACAGCCCACAGCCTGAGGACCAGTGCTAGAAGTGGAGTCTTCCATGGCTGCAAGAGGGTGTGGTGAGGAAGATGCGGTTACAGCTGTGCACAGGGTTAAAGGGCACTGAGTGCAGAGTGACAAGCCAGGGGCAAGGCGGCTCCATTTTTGTGCTCAAAGCTCCTGTTGCTGATGCCACCTCGTGTCACCCTCAAATGTCAAGCTGAGTGGTTTCTAGGGTTCCCCCAACTCTGCTGCAGACCACACGACTGGCTGGGCAGGGGAAGTCCTCCAAGGCTCGGGACATGCCTTCTATTTCATGGGGGAGGCAACGAGGGCTGGAGAGAACACACAAGAAAGGCTTCTTAAAAATGGGTTCTTGGTGTTTCTGGCAATCTGTTTATTTTGCTGTTATTTCCTATCTTTGAAATGCTAATCAGGGAAGCCCCACACTCCTGAAAGGGCTTTGGATATGGAGCCCCTTTTTTGAGGGTAGGGTGGGGGAGAAATGGGGAAGGCTCCTTAAAACCCTTGATCATCAGAGATAAAAAATACAGGGACATTTCATGTCATGAGGACAGTGGTTCCTTAGGCTGCAGGTGGGAAGGAAGAGTGGGTACAGAGCTCTAAACATTCCTGTGCCCAGAATTAAGATGGCTTTTTGCTGTATACAAACGCACCACTAGAGGGCATCACACACTTCACAGTCAAGATCCCTTTCCTCATCACCTCTGTCCCCCTTTCCCATGTCTGAGTCCCCCTGCACTGTAACCAAACTGATCAGGACGGGTCACTAGGACCTACCTGAGCCCAAAGGTGTGGGAGGGTCCGAGGGGCCAAAGAAGCGCTTCATGTGCTCAGATTCAGACCTAGAGATATGGCAGGAAGCAGAGGTATCACAACAGCAAACCTGATGGCCTTAACTGACAGAAAAGTGACGAGAAGGTACTCCATCTCTCACCACCACGTCAGAATAGCTGCTGATTGCTTCCCACTTTGTTCAGGTTCTTACACCACCACATCACTATGGAATCTGATCTTTTAATTGGACTTCTCTGCATACATGTAGTACCACACACCGTCACAGGCCACCACCCAATGGGGCTCCCCCTCCCAAACCTTCTAATATTTGAACTGATCCAGTCTGATGACCTAAGCCCTAGACCAATGGTTCTGAATTCACCAGAGTCACCAGATGGAGCTGCGGGTGCCCTGGGCCCCTCCGGTCCAGCTTGAAACCTCCAGCCAATAGCAATGCTATCCACAGAATGCAGTGTGCCCATCTTCCATGACCAGTCCATGCGCTTATCCTGTGGGAGGGCAGCTCAGCACCACCGATGCTGCGTGCGTCACACTGAAGGATGCTGCCGCGGGAAAAGCACCTTGAGATAGGATTTTATAGAATTCTCCAACTTGGCCCTGAATGTGGCAGCTGATTTATTGTACCACATTCACCCTCCTTTCCCCCTCCCCACATCCCAACGTGCAGTCGTGCCTCAAAGGGGGCGGGGGATTACTAGACCAGTTTCCAGCTCCACCAGAACTTAAGTAGTAATCAGCGTGGGGGTCACCTTTCTCTGGGCGAGGCTCCTCTCACTCGGCTCCTGCTGTCATGAATACTGG